>NC_069661.1:154865000-155465000 GCF_027244095.1 Hemicordylus capensis
AGGGGCTGCCGCTGGCCCCCGGGTCTTACAATGAAGAACAATGGTTTAGATACTGCAAGTGGTGCTGAATGTAGCAGCCAGGGTACTACTGGTGGGAGTGAGCCGAATCAACCATACTGCAGTTGATGTAGTATAGACATTATGATATACTGTATCAACTGCATTGGTTGCCAGTTTGGTTTTAGGCTCAATTTGAAGTGCTGGTTTTGGCCTTTAAATTCCGAACAGTGGGCCCAGTTTACCTGAGGATCACCTACTGCCATATGAACTTGTCAGGACCCTTAATTCAGCCTCAGAGGAGCACTAGATGCAGGGCCTTTTCAGTAATAATTCCAGTCCTCTGAATTACAGAAATCTGTTCCTGTGGGTTGCACAGCCCTCAGCAACAGATTTCTTTGGGAGGGAGGGGAGAGACATGAACGCCGCTCCCCCTTGACCTCTGTGCAAAGCAGCTTTCAGTACAGGGATGTTGAAGGCTGCTTGCATACTCGCACTTTTCTTGTCAATGATGCGGGGCTACACATGCCAGCCAGTGTATATTAAAATATTTTGCATGGAAATCCATAAACTAATAAAATGATTAAAAATTTACAAAAACAGCAGATAAAAGCTTAGCTGATAAACACATTCTTATTACATGTTCTGAACTTTAGGCAGTTACTTCAAGTATTACTCAAATGAGATAACATCATAGGAACATAGGAAGCTGCCATATACTGAGTCAGGCCATTGGTCTATCTAGCTCAGTATTGTATTCACAGACTGGCAGTGGCTTCTCCAAGGTTGTAGGCAGGGATCTCTCTCAGCTCTATCTTGGAGAAGCCAGGAGGGAACTTGAAACCTTCTGCTCTTCCCAGAGTGGCTCCATCCAGCAAGCGTAAATGATTTTATTTATTGTCTAACATCAAAATTAATTCACATATCCTCAAAGTTTGTAATGAAGCTTGTAGGATTGGAGATATGTCCTTTCAGATTGGTGATGGTTGGACATGAAACCCATTTGGTAAAAAGGCCATTGTTTCCAATCAGATTCAGGAATTGAATTTAAGGATTGAATACAAGCTGAGAGTACATTTCTCTCTCCGTTCATCAGTACAGAGCAAAAACAAAACACAGACACACCAGCCACTCACTGGCTACTGACTGAGCTAGACCTGTCTAAACAATATCTAATAGCTGACTACAGAATAGACTTGGCTGGTTGAGTTCTGTTTATATGATTAAGGTGTTCCCCTAGGGTTAATTACAATGCGACTCTCCTCCTTGAAAGCATTCTATACCCATAATGCTTACATGGTGACACACTTCCCCATTTTGAAATGCCTAGATTCCACTATGTCTAGGCTAAGTGTAAAGTTCTATAATCTGACAACTACCCTTTGGCTTAACCACATTACTGCTTTGGTGACTGATCTGGTGAAGATCCTCACTGCTTCTTCCTTAGTTGTCTTCATCTCGACCTTCTGTTCTTTGCTGTCTTCACTAGGGATGACTTTGGCAGCAATTCCCATGGGTCAAGCATTGTGGTCAGTCTCTTTGTTTTGAAGCAAGATGATGTCACCTTCCTTGACACTGGTTTTGTTGTTTTCCCACTTGCTTGCGGGTATGCAGAGACATAAGGTTCTCTTGTCTCTTTCTGTTTCAAAAAGCATTGACCAGCGTTTTGACTTGCCTTTCCTGCCACCTGAGTTCTTCAGGTCGAAGTGGGTTTTTCTAGTTGGTTGTCTTTGTTGGGGGTAATTATTTATATAGCAGAGTATTTCAGGAGCTAACACACTCCCATTACAGCAGAAGTTAACAGGGTATCAGGCAGTGTTCCCTCTAAGGCATGTGCATGCTCATATGTTTTTTGATGTCCGCTCAGTAAATTTTAGATCCTGCTCAGGTTGAATCAGGAGGGCCCCATTCCGAATGCATGTGCATGTACACTGCTTTGATACTGCCATCCGGAACAAAACTCATTCCGCACACAGATGAAAAAAATTAGAGGGGGGAAAACACTGGTCTCCGGCAACAGCTTGTAAATTGTAAGCATGGAGATTCATGTAAAGTTAAATTAATTTACTTTATTCAGAAGTACATGATGATAGGAAAAGATCTATATCTAACTTCTGGCTACTTGTTGGTCAGAGAGAGAGACCTGTAGAAGCATGGTGCTCAGAGAGAGCGAGAGAGAGCTAGAAGCATTCTGGGAAGAAGAATAAGGAAGTCCCTCCCAGCAAGTTCCTGAGTACACTCTATCAATTGAGGGGTCATAGAGGCAGAGATAAACAGGAAAACAGAGATGACCCTAACTATTTATCTCTACTTCCAGTGTCCTTAGTGGTCATTAGGATTACTGGTGCAAAAGGTCAATGCCATCTGGAGCTAGACCTCCAACAATCTTTGGCCCAGAAAAATGGTTTGTTCAACCACACAGACTGAATTTGCTTGTATGAGTTTGAATGATCTGCTAGTATAGTTTGTGTGACTTGGTTTGTGAGGTTCAGGTCTGTTGGGAAATAGTGCCACTGCTCTGGTCACGTAGACTGTCTGATGCATCCCACTCTGTTGGCTATGTACACATAGATCTTTTTACTCTGGGTGTGTGTGTGTCCTAAGACAACTCTGCTGTCAGTGCAGAAGACAATGGAGTCAGGCTGTATGTGGACTTCGTCTTGCAGCATGTCTGTTGCTATGACTGCCCCACATGCTAGGACTGGTACATTCTTGTTGTGGTACCAACTTGTCCTTGCTGTAGAGGAACCTAGCATGAACTCTGTGCTCCCTGTCACTGACTCTCAGGTACACCACTGTGGTTATTGCTTTTGTGAGGGTGTTGTGGAAAATGTGGATTTCTTTACATTGTGTAGTTGTCAGCAAAGTTGAAGCACAGGTGCATGGGATTTATGCTTGGTGAAGAATCTTCAACAAGTGTTTTCACGTTCTCCACTCTTTCTTTTTGTCAGAAGGTAGGAAGGTGTCCCACTCATGCATTTCTAAGCTTAAAAGCCATGAACAGGAGCATGCCTTGCAAGGTGACCAGAGCTGCAAACTCTATTGGGTTAAATAAATTGTTCACTGTTAGCAGCAGTGTTCCCTCTAACAGGGCTTCCCAGATGTTGTTGACTACAGCTCCGATAATCCCCAGCCAAAGGCCATAGCAGCTGGGGATACTGAGAGTTGGGAATCCCTGTTAAAGGGGTCAGCAGCATGCTCCAATGGGTGAATGGTTTGTCTTCTGGTGGCACCTGAAAGGTGAAGGTGTCATTCTTTATGTCCCAGCTTAGTAGAAGACTTTGTCATGGTGGTGTGTCTGATCTCAGATCCAGATTTCATAACCCTTTTGGAAGGTCCTCAGGATTGATGGTGTCACAATGCTGTTGGAAGCAATTTTTTGGAGTACTAGGTTGATCTTGGCCAGCATCTTCTATGTCTTTCTGAGAGGTTGATAGCTTCTTCCATGGTAGGCAAACACTTCAGGCCATTGTTGGGAACGTCCCCCCATTGGGGATGCCCCCACCCTCAACATTAGACCCAGAGATACCAACCCAGAAATATATGGAATTCAGGCCTGTGTCAGATTTCATTTTATTAAGAAATGAATTAAATGCCTGGACTCAGGGTGAACTGACACCCAGGTCTCAACTGCTCTGTGAAGGAAGAGGTGATCCAGCATTGTATTGTGAAATGGGTACTCAAAGAAGCACAAAAGCCAGGCCAGAACAATCTAAATGTTAAAATCTAACCCATTTTCAGATAATGTCTGGAAGAAGTGAGAAGCTGAGCTCTCACTTCCTCCTGCAAGGTCTATGTTAATCTTTGTCAATGATTGCTCTGCTATACTCAATTGCTCTCTATAGAAATTCCACTCTAGGTAAATGCACACAAAGAAAACACCTGTAGATTAAATCCTTGTACTAACACCTTTTAACACCTTTTGGGACCAGGCTGGCAAATCTGGGACAAGAAAAGGTGCCCATTTGCAACTCAGAGATGCAGATTTGCTTTGGGCAATGTCGTCCCCCCCTTCCTAAGCTTACAGCTGACAGAAAATGGGATTCAGATCTCCCTGGATTGCCTGAATAATTGAAAGACAATATGCAGAAGGTAACAGCAAGTTGTCACTTTTTGGGGACCCAGGAAGGATGAGGATATTTTGAATAGACTCTATGGGAGATCAAAGGAAGATACAACTATAAAGAATGAGGCTTACTGGACAGAGAGCTAGCAACCTTGCTTAACAAGCATACTTGCTCAAGAGCCATCACGGAGTTTGCTGCTAAGCTGCAGGGCAACAAGCAGGAACTCTGTCCATGGACAGGAACTCTGTGACTTCTGCTGCGCAGTGAGAAGTCAAGACTTCCCCAAACATGGTGCTCTGACTCTCAGCCTTGCTCTGAGCAAACTGCATGCTTGATCATCGCTCTAAAAAGCTCCGGTCTCCAGCCACAGCGTCGCTCCTTCAGCTGAAAGCCCCACCACTCTCAAGCCTCTGATCCTGGTAATATGCTGCCTTCACAAGCCTTGGATCCCTCTGCCCTCCTTTCTACTAATCACTGCCATCCCTCTCCTAAGTCCTCCCTCCTTCCTTCTTCTCTCTAAATGTTTTATTAGGATTTGTTAGATTATTAGATGGCTGCAATTACTGATTGCACACACATATGTTAGTTAGGCACATTACACTACACTTTGAATTGGAAACATGTTTTTAATGTGGATTATTTTATCCTGATGAGCAACTTTTTATAATAAAGCCCATTGAATTTTCTGAGTGTGTCTCTCTCTATCTCTGTTTGCGTGCCCAGATCCTACATGGTCACCATCTCCAAGAACCAATTCAGTTTGTGTATGATGTGACTTTGCCTCTTTCCCTCTGAGCATGTACAGAGAGTGAAACCGGGTGTAGTTCACAACACCATCATCAACATAGAAATCTCTCTCCACAAACTGCCTGGCATCTTAGCCATATTATTTTCCTCTTCTCATGCTGCTTGTTGGACTCCATAGTTGGCTACTGCAGGTGATGGGCCATTTCCAAAGATGGGGGCTCTCATCGGATACTCAGTAACTTGTTAGTTCTGGTCATCATGGCTGTACCACAGGAATCTCAGGTAGTTGTGGTGGTCTTCCCTGACTATGAAGGAATAGAATGATGTCAGCTGTTATAGCAACTCCTTTCAATTCCTTTCTGAACTGAATAAGTACCCCAAGCATGTTGCTGGTTAAATCTGGTAGGAGGACCTTATTCAGTTGTTCCTTGGAACTGGACACTGACATCCAAGACTATTCTTATCTGTTCTGGCTTCTGTGGGTGGTATGCTCCAATGGATGGGAGATACCAGCACGCCTCTCCGTCCTTGAGAGGAGGTACTAGGTCTGTGTGTCTGTTCAATAACATATTCTCCATGAAAGCCATGTGATTATCTTTCATGCCTGGCATGAAAGTGCAGCATAGAGAGGTTAAATGAGATAATGCATATTTCCAGTTGTTGGGCAGTTGCTGTTTTGGTTTGCAGAATGGGAGAGGGGTGATCCAGTTGTTGAACTCATCTTTGCTAAACTCTCCTTCCATGATGGTCAAGAGATCTGGGTCCTCTCTTGAGAGACCTAGCTTGTAGTCTGTGGTTGCCTGGAACACTTTGCTGCTGAGTTCACTGCCTTTGGCTCCCTACCATAGAAGGTTGCCACTCAGATCTGTAAGGAAGTCTTCTCTGACTCTCATGTGATTGAAACACGTTCTGAAACGCATCACCTGTTTAATCTCCGGAACTTCTGTGGTGAACATGCATGCTTTGCTGGCTTGGTCCTTGCAAACTCTGCCAACTGTGACCCAGTCAAGGTATAGGTCATAGTATTGCTTGTATGGGGTGTTGTGGGCATAGGATCCTATGGGGGTTTTGGAGAAAGGTTAAAAATTTGTTTAAAATATCCCACTTGCCCATTTCATTTGTAGGTTGGGTGGTAATACAATTCAATTCAATTCAATTCCTTTATCACAGTCACCGACCAGCACAATATGTAAACAGAAGCCCAACAAAATAAACGTTCACAGTTATGATACAATAGTTAGGCACAGTTAACAATGATTCTTAATTAACTCCTGGCAAATTTTATTAGCTATTAAACAGAACTTAGCCACATTATAAGATCTCAAGTCATTCTGGTCAGTTAAAAGATAAACAAGATAAAAATAATCTGTACAACCTGGACGGCAGCTAATGAAAGGGGTTATATGTTTATGCCATATATCTCGGTGAAATTGACAGTAAAGGAGCACATGAGCTGTTGTTTTAATATCTCCCAATTTGCAGAGACAAGTGCGTTCTTTGTAGGGGATTTTTTGTTATCTCCCTTCCAGGACTGCTGTTTGCAAGGCATTGCATTGTGCCTGTGTCAAAGCTCTGTGGTATGTTGGCACTGTTATCTGGTTTAGGTGTTTGGCATGGTTGAAACTCAGAACTTGGTTGCCCAAATGGACACCAAGAAGAATAGAGCCCTGATCAATTTGATGCTCCATGTCATATATTCTTTGTCTGAATTTGACCCTGGCATTTTCATATCCCAGAGTTATCAGTGCAAAAGGGGAGAAACCATAATGTTGCAACTTTTTCTCCATCTCTCTTTTCCACCTGGATGTCCTTTAGCACAAGCAGAGCTAGACCTGCAGGGAAAACCAGCTTCAGCTAGAATTCAAAGATATTGATCCATGCTCTGGCCTCTACTTTGAGCAGTCCTGCTTCCAGACATAGGACAGCACTGGGCACATACCAGGATACCTGAAAAATGTTCCTCAGGAACTTAGATTGCACAGCTTCCACCTTAGCGAAGTTGGAGTATGTGCCAAGTTGAGCTTCATATAGGAGCTGTGCTCATCCTTTAGCTGAAAAGAGTTTTATGGCGGAGGGGATAAATTTGGTACCCCTGGAGTGATGGAAAGATTGAATTGCTTGTGCACTCTTGTGTGCATTCTGCCTTACATATTATCTGTGTGCACCCCTTCTGCCTGCGGATTGGAATATTACACCAAGGTATTTGAAATACTTAACTTGTTCTAACCTGTGCCCATTTAGTGACCAGTTCCAAATCTTTGGTCTCTTTGCAAACACCAGGATCTTAGTTTTGCTATAATTAATTTCTAAAAGTTCTTCGCAATAGGTAGCAAGAGAGCGCAAAGCTCTTCTTAGACCTATCGATGTTTGAGAGAGAATAACAGCATCATTTGCATATAGAAGTATGGCAAGATGTCTGTCTGCTAATTTTGGTGGATGATGGCCTAAATTATCTAGATGGGAGACAAGAGAGTTAATATAAAAGTTAAATAGCAGCGGAGCCAGAATACATCCCTATCCAATTCCCCTGAATGTTGGTATTTCCTTGGTGAGGTGTCCCTGAGTGCTGCAACGCACCCTTACACAAGAGTTTTCATATAATTTGAACATCAAAAGAAGTAAATGGTGGTCTACTGATGATTTCAATAGTTTACACCAAAGTTTCTCTCTGGGGATCAGGTGAAAAGCAGATATAAAATCAACAAATCCTGCATATAGAGCAGAGTTGGATTTGGAAGTATATTTTTCTACTAGGTGTTGTAGTATTAAAGCAGGGTCCATAACAGAACAACCTGTGCAGAAGCCAATTTGCTCCTCCACCAGGATATTTTTACAATCCACCCAATCTAGTAAACACTCATATAGGTGCCTAGCATATATTTTGCTAACTATACTAAGAAAACTAATGGGTCTATAATTTTCAGGTAGCTTTCTTTCACCCTTTTTATAGATTGGGATTATTATTGCCACTCCCCAGTCTTTAGGGACACGTGCAGTCCTATCAATAAAAGAAGAGAGTGATGCCAGGACCAGGGTGGATTTGATTTAAATCAAACTGATTTAAATCATGATTTAAATCACTAGCAGGGTGGATAAAAATTAAAAAAAATCCAATTTAAATTTAAAAAATCTGATTTAAATAAAAAAAATCAATTTTTTTTATTTTAATCGGATTTTTTTTATTTAAATCAGATTTTTTTTATTTTTATCCACCCTGCTAGTGATTTAAATCGTGATTTAAATCAAATCCACCCTGGCCAGGACCAGGGTCTACCATGTCAGATTTTTCCTTATTACTTCTGCAGATATGTAATCATTGCCAAGGGCTTTGCCAGGTTTAAGCAGCTTCTCCAAAGATTCTATTTCAGTACGAGACACTGATGGCCACTCTGGCAGCTGACCTGCATCCAGATCTAGGCTTGTGACAGCTACTTCATCTCTCTTGTATCGCATTTGGTAATACTCCTCCCACACAAATGCAGGTACCATACAATTGAGGTGGGATAACCCATGTGACAGATGGGAGGCAACCATATGCCAAAATGGGCTTTTGGATCTTGATGCTGCTATCAGTTGTTACCACGGCAGTCTCATGGCATCTCTCTTTTTAGTTTTCAGCAGCTGTTTCTATTGCTTTTTCTGTTGAATAATGCTTGGCGGGAGGAAAGTGACGGATGATCCCTATATGTTTGATGAACTGACAAGCGCTTTTTTAGCATTAATGCAATCTACATCAAACCAGTTCTTAGAGCGCAAGGTAGCAACATGGCCCTTCCGAGATTGGTAAAGGTTAACACAGGGTGCAGTGCCTGGACAACTTTGCTATAGTGCTCAACTATGCTATCATCCATCTCAGTATCAGTATCCATCAATACTGAGCGGAGAAGGGTAAGCTTTTCAGAATTCAGCATTGCAGCGACTTATTCTTCTGTTGTTTCAGACCATCTTACACAAGAGGGTTGCACCTCTAACATTGAATTTGTAAAATGGGTTGGTTCTGCAAGTAAGAAGCTTCCAAATAAATTCAAATGTAACTCTCCAGGGAGGTGGTTGCTGTCTGGGCAACTAGCAATTTTAAATTGTGCTAGATGTCTTAGTAAACCTGGAGAGATTGCTATGTAATCAATTGTGGGTGGTAGGTAGCACCCATTATGCCCTACCACCCAACCCACTTTAGTGTCCCTAGGAGCTACCTATGGGGAACAATGGGGTGTTTTAAGTTTCCCCATTGTTCCCTATGGCCGGAACAAGCTGCACTCACAGAGGGAATGGGACAACTTGCTGTGGCCAACTCGCCACCAGTCAATTGGACGCGGCAAACATGCCGCAGGAACAACGCAACACCGCCCCCCGCCAAGCCTATCCTGTCACTTTGGCTTTTGATCCAGATGGGACAAGCGGGAGGGAGGCAAGAGGAAGCTAAAATTCCAAATTCCAAAAGAGTCACAAATGTTTTTTTATTTTTTACTTTTGCATTTTTGACACCTCTCCAGAGCTGATAAATTGTTCAGATTGGTGACAAATATGAAAAAGGGGCTATTTTGATCCAATATAGCATTCTGGTTATAATACTGCTCTGGAGTCAGTAACAATTATATTGTGGACTTTCAGACATCTAGAAGTCTGAGCATGTATACACTTATCCAAGCTCTGGCAGTTGTACAGGGCTAGGCCCAGAAACAGAGTGGGGAAATTGATGGAAATTGATCCATTTCAGTTCTCATAGGGCACAACCCCACAGGTAGGAATGCAGAGAGATTCTTAGACAGTCTAACACCACACCAAATACAAGCATGTTTTGACAGTTGTGTGGTTATTTTGAAACCCCACAGTGTCCAACAAGAGGCTGTGTTCTATATGGGGAGGGTGCTAGGAGATACGCCAATTTTCAACATGCAAATAATGTGGCCCAGATGAGATAAGTGATATGGGGAGGATGCTAGGATATATGCCAGTTTTCAACATGCAGATAATGCAGCCCAGACTACAGCCCAGTCTCTTGTTTATGCAAAAATAAATTAATAGATAAAAGCCTAACGGTCTGTACAATCCTGCAGAGTGAATGATTGGTGTGGCATCTTGATATCTTCTCTGCTGTGTAAGCAGTTTTTTGCTGGGCCATAGGGTGCAGTGAGTTGTACTTTCCTGCAGAGAATTAAAAAACAACAATACAACATGCACACACACCTTGGCCAGGAAATCTCCACGTAAGAGTTTTGCTAAACAATTCAAAATTCAACTACACACCAAATCCCCCAAGTGTTCTGCTAATATCCCTGGGATACACGTGAGGTAGTCTGCTTTAGTAAGAGAACAAGGTCTGCTGCTGCTTTGAGGAGACCTGCAAAGGGGCAATAGGAGGAAAATGGCAGCTCGCCTGCTCTAAAGCTCTGGTGCAGGCTTCGCACCTGACATTTCACTTCTCATGAGGTACAATCCCACAGGTAGGAATGCAGAGAGATTCTTCCTTCCACTACAGAATGTGAAAGACATGCATTGGTGGGTGGTATATGGGAATCTAGCTTCCTCTTGCCTCCCTCCCACTTGTCCCCTCTGGACTGAAAGCCAAAGTGACAGGAAGGGCTTGTGGGGGGAGGGGAGTTGCGTTGTTCCCTGTGGCGAGTTGTCCATGTGGCGAGTTGGCCACGTCCAATTGACCGGTGGCGAGTTGGCCTGCCTTGAAAAACACTACAGAAGCACACAGTAAAAGGGAATCTGTCCCTACGAACACAGAACACACATTTTACACACAGTACAAAAATGGCTCAAAAATAATCACTGACCAAAAATAATCCACTGCCAGCCATAGTGTCTGTGCTGCAGTAACATCATTGGCACTAGTTGATCTCTCTCACACAATCATGACTCCTTATGTTACTTCCTTGTATCTCAACAGCGGCTGCAGCAGACCTTTACTTAGCAGCAAGCATACAGGTTGAGTATCCCTTTTCTGGACATCCAAAATCCAGAAATCACCACGGCATGTGCCGTAACAAAACAAAAAACAAAGCGCCTCAGCTTGCTCGCAGATTCCCAATTTTGTTGCTTTAAACATGCAGTCAAAACTTTATTTCAGAAGGCTGTTAGTGACAGGGGTTTTGTCTGTAATTCTCTCTAGTTGTAGCTCTGTTTTTATTGTGAAGCTTTTTAATGTGTTTGATGTTCTCACTTTGGCACTAGAGGGAAAAGGGAAAGCTCCCCCTCCACCAATCCCTGCTCATTTTTGCACCTGCTCTGTTGGCATCTGTTTTGGCGCTCTGTTGGTGCCTGTTTTCATTACATTTACAGCTACCTGTAGTTGTCGTAAATTCAATGCTTATTTGTTTTTATACTTTAAATAAAACCTAATAAATAAATAAATACAGTAACCTTTCATGTTTAGACTTGGATCACATGCCCAAGATATCTCATTATGCAAATATTCCAAATCTGGAAAAATCCGAAATCCGGAACACTTCTGGTCCCAAGCAGTCCAGATAAGGGATACTCAACCTGTAGTCATAAGCTCAACTAGTGCAACTTCAGCCACATTTTCTGACTGAGTACATCTTGCAATCAAGAAATGAAGGCACCCAACTCAAGGTAGACAGGCACCCAAGTTCTCCCTTTGTCAGTCTGAGATCCAGCAAAATCAGATAATTATAGCAACAATAGCACATCATATCATACTCAATGCTGGTGGGGGTGGGGGGCACCACAAAATCAAACCTTCCTTCCTCCTCTCCTCTCCTGTCCTGATGTATCCTCTTCTTCAGGAGAGGCACACTCTAAGGGCTCTCTCTGCCTCTCAGTTCCTCCTTTTGTGTCCCTCCTCCCTCCCCCCCCAGCCAATGGGGGCACAGTTGCCCATGACAGCACGATTTTTATGATAACAAGTCAACCAAGAAGCAAGGAGATCGCAAGCCAACTGGAAGTCAGTGCCAGAAAACCAATCAGCAATGGAAAAACAGGCCTCCAAAATGGTGCTTGAAATGTCAAAATGTTTCCATCGAAATCTGCTCCAAGCTCGAAACAGGCCTTTTATTTTAAGGGTGTCCTGTTTTGAGTTCGGAACCCTCCAAACAGCCCATTTCAAGTCAGAGATCTCTGTCAGAGCTCCCCCAGAAGACCAACTGTTTCCCCCCACTGCCACTGGCACTCCTCAAGATTCTGTTTGTAGGACTGAATCCTCTACTGATTAGCAGCTCTGTGAGCCACTCTGCATGTCTGGTAGAACTTTTATAGTACACCCACCAACTGGTATTTTGAGGCATACTGAATCTGCATTAGAAGTTGCATTTATTTATCATAGCTAAGGCATTCCTAAACTTGGATCACCAGATGCTGGGAAGGCCATTGTGGCTGGGGATTATAGGAGTTGTAATCCAACAGCATCTGGTGATCCAAGGTTGAGAATCTCTGATGTAGCTAATAGCTTTTGATAGATTTAGCATTTGTTTGTTTATTAGATTTCTATCCTGTTCTATCTTGTCATCTCAGAGTGGCTTACAGCATTTTTCTAAAGGTTGGGAGCCTGTTGTCAGGAAGCTCACAATCTTTTATAAACAAAACAAAAACCCGAGACACAACAATCTACCCTCTGTGAATGTGTCTATCTTCTTTGATACCTATCTAAGTCAGGGATGCTTCAATGACACATCTTGTGCCAGCAATTTTATATTTCAGCTCCAAGGTCTTGCTTGGAGAGTGACAGCTAGTTCAGATCCTATCAGTGTATTGCATTGCTGGTTGTTTTAATGTGACTCTGTGGATTTTACTGTTGTATTTTAACCTCGTACACTTCCTTGGGATATGTTTATGAAAGATGGTATAGAAATCTAATAAATAATAAATAAATGGGCTATTTTGCCCTAGTGTGCTTTTTTTTAAAAAAAACTTTTACTTACAGTGACCCTCAGTTGCCAATCTGTTGCCTATTGGCTCAGTGATAATTTTTGATCTATTTAGTGTGCTTGGATTTTTAGCATCCCAAATAATTTGTTGTTACATGCAAACTTCTTATTTCCTTCTAGTGTGAGAAATGTCAATTTACTCCTATTATCTTCTTCTTGTTCTTTAACCAGTTATTGATCCAGCAGACCTGTCCTCTTAAAATGCTAAGTTTTGTTAGGAATCTTTGATCAGGAACTTTGTCAAAGGTGTTTTGGAAACCCAGATATTTAGTGTCTACTGGATCACTCCCAAGTTTGATACTGTAAAAGTTTGAGTATCTCTAAAAGTATGAAAGTTCAATCCTCTAAAACTATCAAACTTTTAGATAGGCTTGTGCCCGAAATGTTTCGGAGGCCATTATGGAGGCCTCCGAAACGTTTCAGCTCCGGGGGCCGTTTCGGTGCTTAGGCACCGGCGGGGGTAGTCCTTTAAGGGTGGGGGAGGGTGCACTCACCCCTCCCGCTGCATATCCCCTGTCGGTGCTCCATCACTTTTAAGCCCCTCGGGGCGGCAGCGTTCCTCCCTGCCGCCCCGTTTTTGTCATCGGCCGGAAGTGGCCGGAAGAAGCAAGGGCATGTGCGCCCGTTGCGGGCATGCACGCACCCGTCTGCCATGCGGGTGCGCGCGCACGACGGGCGCACGCGCGGTTACTTCTTCCAGCCACTTCCGGCCGATGACAAAAACGGGGCGGCAGGGAGGAATGCTGCCGCCCTGAGGGGCTTAAAAGTGACGGAGCGCCAGCAGGGGATATGCGGCGGGAGGGGTGAGTGCACCCTCTCCCGCCCTTAAAGGACTACCCCCACCGGTGCCGAAGAAACTTCGTGCACAACCCTACTTTTAGATTCTAAGAGACGGATGGCAAAACTTTTGATGGCAAGTTGCATATATTTCTTAGATCAACCACTTCGGAGTTCTGTAAAAACTCTTTGGTATGTACAGGAGGACCTCTGTATTCGTGGGGGTTCTGTTCTGAGTTAGTTCTGTAGATACTGAAACCGCGAATACCAGGGGTGTAACTATAATAGGGCAAGGGGAGACAGTTGTTTGGGGGCCCATTGCCTTGCCCCCCCGAGGCAAGTCACATGACTGACCCCCAGCTGCGCATCTGCCCGTAGGGGTGTGCACAAAACCACGGAGCTGCAGTCTGGCACCGGGTGGGGGGTTCCATTAAGGGCGGGGGGAGGGTTTACTCACCCCTCCCGCGCTTTCCACTTTTGTCACTGTATGTACTTTAGTAATTGGGTGGCAGGATATCGCCCTGCCTCCCCTTTCTCCCCGCTTGGCTGGTCTGCTTAGAAATCGGGCCGGGCAGCAGGATATCTTCCTGCCGTCCGTTTCCCCGCTTGGCTGAAAAAGGCGTTGAGAAGCCTTTTGCGTGTGCACCCCCCACCCCCCATCTTCCCGAACCGAACCACCCCGTGTCCGGACCGGTCCGGAGGCTTATAGAATAGCCTCCAGACCGGTCCAGGCACATCACTATCTGCCCGGGCTTCCTTCAGTTGTATTCATTCTCTGAAATTGATGTGAGTGTTAAGACCTGGAGCTACCAGAACAGCATGTCTTTCTCTAGTACCATTAAATGACTTGCATTGTCCACAATTTACAAATCTGCTTTTTGTTACCACTATTCAGCCTCATTTAAGATTTCTTTACTTCATGAGCTGAGCTTCAGTGAAGGGGGGGCTTATTTTAAAATCTTGTCTCTGGGCCCACTCCAACCTTGCTATTAGGGGTGTGCACGGAACCGCAGAGCTGCGGTCCGGCACTGTGGGGTGGGTTCCTTTAAGGGCGGGGAGGGTTTACTCACCCCCCCGCCACTTGCCCCCGTCCAGCGCGCGTATTTAATGTAATAATTGGGGCAGCAGGATACTTCCCTGCTGCCCCTTGTCCCTCTGCAATGCCGCCAGCTTTGACTCACAGTTTTGAAAATAAATTACTGCTGCCCAGTGCCAATAATGAAGTTGAAGAAGAAGCCGGCCTCCACTTCGGCGCCTCTCCGCCCGGCGGCTCCCCCAGGAGCCGCCGCCGCCTCCCAGCAGCCACTGAGAGCGGCTCTGCCATGGAGGACGCGCCGCGGCGCCGCGGCAACCCTCACTTCCGGCTACCATGCGACTTTCCCCCACATACAGAGTGGCTGCATTCTGCCACTCTGTATGCGGGGGAAGTCGCATGGAAGCCGGAAGTGAGGGTTGCATCACTTCCGGCTTCCATGCGACTTCCCCCGCATACAGAATGGCAGAATGCAGCCACTCTGTATGTGGGGGAAAGTCGCATGGTAGCCGGAAGTGAGGGTTGCCGCGGCGCCGCGGCGCGTCCTCCATGGCAGAGCCGCTCTCAGTGGCTGCTGGGAGGCGGCGGCGGCTCCTGGGGGAGCTGCCGGGCGGAGAGGCGCCGAAGTGGAGGCCGGCTTCTTCTTCAACTTCATTATTGGCACTGGGCAGCAGTAATTTATTTTCAAAACTGTGAGTCAAAGCTGGCGGCATTGCAGAGGGACAAGGGGCAGCAGGGAAGTATCCTGCTGCCCCAATTATTACATTAAATACGCGCGCTGGACGGGGGCAAGTGGCGGGGGGGGGTAAGTAAACCCTCCCCGCCCTTAAAGGAACCCCCCCACCCGGACCCGGACCAGCCAGATCCGAACCGGTCTGGAAAGTCCGGAGGCCTTTACAATGGCTTCCAGACCGGTTCGGACACACCCCTACTTGCTATGCCCCTGGTGAATACTGAGGCATTAAGTCAATGAGATCACAGGGAATAGGTTCTGAAGGACATGAGAAACTGCAAAAATATATATGAAAAAATCCAAATAAAGTGGAGCTTGCTGCTCCATCTCAAGCACTGGGTATATTTATGATTAATATTTGAATAAAACTAAGGCATTTGTACTTTGAAATATTATTAAATATAACCAAAAGTACAATCTTGTATGCTAATTAGTGCTACATGGTGACTGATGTACCCCGTGGGCTTTTGAGGGCAAAGCAAGAGCTCTGTCCTTGCAAGAATCTTAACTAACTGCACGTGAGGTTTGCCTCACAGCTGCAGTACATGGGGAGGGGGAAGTTATGCTCACTTCTCTCCCCGCAAAAGCCCTCTTTGCATCCAGGAATATGCCCATGAGGGCTGCGCAGACCTCATGGACATAGTCTTGGACCTGAAAAGGGCTTTTGCCCTGATTTCAGTGGAGCTTCCTACTATGCTTGTTGCACTAGATTTTAGCCATAGAATTATGAACTGTATAATTTATATTATATTAAGTGTCTGTGAGTGTGCGTGAGTGAGTCAGTGTGCGTGTGAGAAAAATGTGAGAAGAGAAAAAATGTGACCCTGTTTCAGAGGTGTATTGAATGTCTACAACAATGTCTGAGGATCTATCATCTCTATCCAAACAAATGGGCAGTTGTGGGGAAGAGACATTAGCACATTAGGTTAATGTGCTTCAGCTTAATTAGGTTGTGACTCAAGCTGACAGTGCTGTAAATATATAAATCAATGTATTTGCATATAATTTAAATAATACCTTAGAATCTGAATCTTTCTGGTTAAGAAGTGTAGTATATTTTCTTTTAATAATGAGTAATGTTTCCTTTTAATACAAATATAACTTGTTTCTTTCATTAATAGGAACCTTTTGGACAGAGATACTTTTTCAAAATCTGATCCAAGTAAGTATGCTTCTCTATTTTAATGGGGTAACACTGGAATAAAATTGTCAGCTTATTGTCTGTTCCTATTTACTTCTCACCATATAGCTTAATGTTTTTCTCTACTTTAGTCTGAACCTTGCAAGATACCAGATGAAAGGCAGATAGAAAGTCGATTAAACTTCTTGTGTGCACACTATATTGCTCAGTTACTATTGCTGATAGTGACATGTAATTCTCATATAATTAAATTCATACCATAGTAATTCAAAACATGACTAAAATAAATGTTACCTTGCTTCAGTGTGGTGTGTGCCCTTTTTACCACTAATATTTGGAGCATGGTGGTTGTGGAAACCAAGATTGATTTTTTATTTAATGAGGAGTTTTAAATCAATTTTAGATCAAGAAAAAACCCTGTGGAAATACTTGTTCTCAGTTATCAACAGCAGTGCACTTAAACTTTGCTTGGGTAGGATAAGCAGACTGGTAGAGCTGATTTCTACAGACTACCAAATAATAAAACAATTTATTTCTTTAGGAGTCTGTGATTGAAGAAGGATGTCTGTGGGAAAGGCAGCCTAAAAGAAAATATTGGAGCTCTCTCTAGTGAGGCTGAAATACGATGTAGCTGTTTTCCTAAAATCATTTTCCTTGTAATTATTGTCTGGTAGAACTAATCTGTATATTCAGGAAAAGCACATGGTCGCGCCCTCATGGGACTATACCACTTCAGCATACAAATGGGACATTGTATATCTGAATATTCCTCACATTAAAAAAAAATCTACTGACTACTGAGAGCGGATGTCGACAGAAAAGAACTTTAGCTTAGTCCTCTCTTTGACATGCTAATTTTCTCTGTTAGGGATGTGCACGGAACAGGGTGGTGGAAGCTCGAAGGGAAGAGGGTGATCTGACTTTAAGGGCGGGGGAGGGTGCACTTATCCCTCCCCCCCACCGGCGTTTCTTTAGCAAAGGCTCCTTTGGGGCAGCAGCATACCTGCCTGATGCCCCGTCTCCTCTTTTCCCTGAAGTACCAGGAAGAACCCGGCATGCATGTGTGCACCAGGCACATGCACGCCCAACATGCCCATGCACACTGGGTACTTCCTGGTACTTCCAGGAAAAGAGACAGGGTGGCAGGGAGGTATAAGAGCCGGTTGTTTGAACTGGTTTGGAGGCCCTTAAAAGGGCCTCTGCACGGGTTCATGCACATCCCTATTCTCTGTACAGGAGAGGGCAGGGCTTGAAAGTTCCCAGGGGCCAGCTCACCTTGTTGCCCCTGGGTGAATGTAACCCCTGAGCCAGGCAAAGGAGTGGCATGAACAGGAAGAGTGAGCAAACAAAGCAGGGGCAGGCTGCTTCCTCTTGGTCACAGCCATTTGGCTTAGTCAGGTGATGGACAGAAATGACTGGGAGGAGGAATGAACAAGCAAGGTGGCTGAATGAATGAACAAGCAAGGTGAACAAGCAAGGAATGAACAAGCAAGGTGGCCCCCACCGCTGCCCATGGGTGGAAGACATTGCTGGAGGCTATGTGGTAAGAGGCCACCTCCCCTCAGAGAGCAGAGGGCAGTTTGGCTCCTAATTTTTTGAGCTGGCTGCTAGAGCCAAAGAAAATGTGTTGAGGCCTGGGCTAGGGTTCGTTTTGGTTTTGTTCCTAAACAAAATTTGCATTAAAGATACAGGTCACAACATACACTGGGAAGTGGTGCAGCCGAGGAGTGCTATATGCACCTCTCTCTCTCCTTTTTTTTTAAAATATAGATCAGTTTTTGTTGGTACTCTTGTCATAGGCATTTTGAAAAGGGCTAGAATCTAGAAACTTGCTATTTCAACACTTGTAGCATTTGCGATAATGCATCTACATCTGTTACTGAGATGCGTGATTAGTATCTCTGTCCATTAAACTTTGCTACTTTACAGCTGTGTTGCTGTTGTGAACAAGTTAATCACACTAGTTACCATTGAATTGACTGAATCCTGGTTATTGGTATTTTAACTTTAAAACAAGTGATCTTAGGTGGTTAGCCTATTGGAGGAAGACAGGCAAGGGAAACTGAGGAATGATGGAATTTTGGTATGGGGCTTTTAATAGTTTGACTGGTCTGTCAATATTTAAATGTTAGCTATCTACATGGATGTATCTGACAGCTCCCTATAAATACCTGTAGGTTACCTTCCTATAGGTCTGTGAGTTTGGGAGATTCTCTCTAAAACTATGCTCCCTTCTCCAAAGCCCCTAATTTAAAATCTAGCATAGTCACTGTTTTTCCTTTCGGTCTTTTTGATAGCAATCAATTTTCTTGCCTCTAGCATCTTATTTACTTCACTTTTTTTGTTCTCCTGTTCTACATAAATTTTATGTTCTACATAAAAGACATCTAACAAAATAAAAAATATATCATTACAATAACTTCAGTAGATGAAACTTTCAAAAAGCATGTTTAAGACTGGTAATTTCCCTTAAATTAATTAGAATAATACAAGTATTGTAGCACAATGCTGCACAAATTTACTCAGAAGTAAGTCTCACTGAGTTTGGTGGAATGTGCTCCCAAGGAAGTATGTTTAAGGTTGCAGCTGTAGTCTTTTTTTTTTTTTTTTTTTGCTTCGTAAGTGTGGCTGTGTAATACATAATTTGTCTGACCTATATGCCTGCTCATTATTCCAAGGTTATTGATTCCTGATATGCTTTTCCTTTCTTTGAATGTTAAATGCTGGGCCAGATATCTGTGTAATATTTGTATGTTTTAGCATTGGATCAATAATTTGAGAATGAGTTTTGCAACAGAAGTGTAAAAATGCAAACATGGCTGAAACTGACTCTTTCTTTTTCTGCAGTCTGTGTGTTGTATACCCAAGGTATTGGAAATAAAGAATGGAGAGAGGTAATAATTTTGTTGCTAAAATATATGTATCACAGTTGCTTTCTTGTAGTGGTAGAAGTTCCAAGAAGTTGTGTTCTACTGCCAATAAAAATGACCATGCCACATCTTCCTTGCCCTGGAAGAGCTCTTCAGTGCCCACAAATATTCTCTGAGAGCTGTACAACCCTCAGGGATGTATTTAGGGTGGTAATAAGCGCTTCTGGTAGAAGGAGAGACAAGCAAAAATGCCCCCCATGCACTCGGAAGGACTCTGGATTACTGTGGAGGTGCTTTGCGCCTTCACACTATTAGTGGCCATGTTGGCCGCTGTTCCCAGTCTTGTTGGCTCAGTTGTGCCAATAGTTCAATTAACAGCATAGTGAAAGTTTGTTTATTACTATCCATGCTTATTCAGAAATCCCACTGATTGCAGTGAAGCCTTCATGACAGTAGGTATGCTTAAAGGTCTAGTTTTAGAGTCTTCCCTCAGCCTACCAAATATTACGAGTATCCATGGAAGAGTTCTTCATAGTTTGTATGGAGATTAAACTACTCTAAGTTTGCTCTTCATCTGCATATGTTTGCTCTCTTGGGAAGACTTGGATTAATCTGAATTATATTTCCTCTAGTGGCTAAAGAAGCCGATCCTGATCGCAGGACCTGTCGTGGGTAGCACATCTAGATTTCAGTGGGATACTCTTACTATACTTACATTTGCTCTGGTCAGTTTCTTATCATAGTTCTTTGTGCCAGCACTCAGTCTGTCATGATGGATGTTACTACTTACCAGAGATTCCTGTACATGTATGGAAAATCTTGTAAGTTACAGTTACAGATGTCCTTCCATCAGCACTTGGGTCAGTACTGAAAGGTACATAGAGAGGTGTACTGTAAGGCGGTCTCTTTCTATTTCCTTTTCCCTTATATTCCTTTCTATTTCAGCCTAGCTATGGTAATGGTCTACTTGTTTATATTGCCCAGCATCAGCATTACTTTTATTATCACATTCCTTTTCTCAGCAAAACCATATGAATGACCCCAAATGCAGAATTAGTATTGCTTAGCACTAACTGTGCAATTAGCTATAATGGGGAAAATCATTTTTGCTGGGTCACAAAGAAGTAGGGAAGTGCGTGCACGAACCAAGGTTCGTGCACTGGTTTGGTGCCGCTGTGGGTGGGAGGGATGAGTGGGATCTTTTAAAAAGGAGGAGAGCAGGTCCTTACCTGCTCTCCACTGCCCCATGCAGTTTTCTGCTGTAACAGCACTTCCTCAAAGAACCTGCATACAGTGCTGGCATGTACATGGCGTCCGCACATGTGCCATGTGTGTGCTGGCGCTGTGTGTGGGTTCTTGGGGGAGTGCCATTGCAGCAGGAAGCTGGATGGGGCAGTGGAGAGCAGGTAAGGACCTGCTCTCTTTCTTTTTAAAGATCCTGCTTGTGCCTCCTACCCACCACCCCCTGGTGGTGCCCAAACTGGTTCGCCGCTGAACCTGTGCATGAACCTCAGTTTGTGCACTTCCCTGCAAAGAAGGCTTAAACTTGAAGTGGGGGGGGAGTGTAAATTTTAAAAAGGTTTTTAATAGGGTTACTATGGGGTACTGCTGTTGACCCAGCTGTTAAACTGTCAGTAGTTATATTAAGAAAAATGTGAAATTTGTTTATTAGACAACATGTTGTTTTCACTCTGTATTCTCCTGTCTCACAAGAAATGAAAAGGTTATGGTCTAAGCATTTATAGACATAAAGAGTAACTTAAAAAACAACAGTGGCATTTTGTGATGTCACTTTGATCCCCAGCACCATATGTGCATGGTTTTCCAGTTTTATTTTCAATTTGCAGATAGGGGTATGGTTGAACCTCAAAGCCGTAACACTATATACATCATTCAATTTGGGAGTGGGTGGAGGGAGTCTGAAAGACCACATGGCAATTCAGACTTCTTCATAGCTAATACATGGAGCTTGGAGTTGTAGAAAACATATTTAAAAGTTGTATGACCTGTTTTTATCACTGTTGAGGTACATTTACCCCAGTTTTCAACCAAGGGGTTTAATATGACCAATAAATAGCTTGATATCTTCCAGCTTTGAAATTTCAGCGTTCATTACTTTTATTGTAATAACTTCCTAGTTCTCTTGATAACTTTTATTAGTATGCTATTGATTTTAAGGCTTTTATAGACTCTCATATGTAGGGTTGCCATATGGAAAAGAGAACAGGTATCCTATACTTTTAGAGAAGTACAGACTAAGAAATGTTCAGCAGAGGACCTGACCTCCTTTTCCAAATGGCAGCCCTGCTCACATGTAGATTGTCCTTGATTCTGAAGGTGATCCATTGATTTTCCTGATTATATGGAAAGGACCAACCAATAGAACTCTGTATGGGTAGGAATCCTGTTGTCATCTTTGCCCCAAGGAGTGAGGGAGCAGCTGAAGTGCCCCTCTATGAATTAAACTTATGAAGCAATGTGATTGTGACTTTTGTTACCTGAAGAAACGTGGTAATCTGTAGAATTTCCATATGTTGCTCTAATTGCTAAATATTAGCTGGGCAGTTTCCTTTTTAGACAGGGACATTATTTCAGACTTTGGCAGGAGGCTAAAACAGTTACAAACAGTAATTGACAGCAAAGTACAAAGGTCTATTCTTTGATATATTTAAGATAAAATTGCAAAAAAGCAGTATATTTCAAGAGCACTTGCTATATTGCACATTTATAGGATTGTTCCTGGGGAGTACTTGCAAATGTAAATAGTCTGTGATGGAGGCTGTCTCCCACTCTCCCTAAATGGTGCCCCCATATTTAATTAATTAATTAATTAATTAATTTTTTCTTATATACTGCCTCCTCCAAAGACTCTAGGCAGTGAACAATAACAATAGCAATATTTTTAAAAAAAATTAAATGGCAAAAGCCTGGCAAAAAAGTAGGTCTTGAGAAGGGCCTTAAAAGCCACCAAGGAGGGGACTGAATGAATCGGGGGGGGGGTTCCAAAGAAGAGGGGCGGCCACAGAGAAGGCCTTCCTACAGGCCTAGGCACCATGCACTACACCAGGGCCCGGGACACTAAGGAAGGACAACTGAGAGGACCTCGCAGGGTGGGATACAACCGGCCAAGAGATGCGATCCTGGAGATATACAGGTGCTAAGCCCATAAGGGTTTTGTAGGTGAGTAACAGCACTTTAAATTGGACCCGGAAGAGAGCAGGCAACCAGTGCAGCGACCATAAAAGAGGTGTAACACTATCAAATCTACAGCCACCCATGAGGAGGTAGGCCACTGCATTCTGGACTAGTCGAAGCTTCCGAATCGTTTTCCAAGGCTACCCTAGGTAGAGTGTGTTACAGTAATCCAAGTGAGAGGTAACAAAGGCATGAGTTACTGTTGTCAGGGCCTGCTGGTCGAGAAAAGGCCGTAACTGGCAAACTGGCCGAAGCTGGCCAAAGGCAACCCTGGCCACGGTCTCCACCTGCTGTTCAAGCAGGAGCCGCGAGTCCAGAAGGAACCCCAGATCACGAACTGTCTCTCTCAAGGGAAGTGCAACCCCGTCAAGAGAGAAACTCACACATGGCAATTGGCCAGATCACAAACTGAACAAGAGCGACTCAGTCTTGGAGGGATTAAGCCTGAGCTTGTTTAGACACCATGTTTTCATTATGTTTTTAGGCAACAGGTAGAGATACTTTTATTCTTCAGGGCTTTTAATGGATAATCTGTGTTTCTTGTGCTTTTATCTTATTGATCTTTCTAGATTTCCCCCCTGTTTTTCTGCTGTGTGGATTAGTTGCTGCTGCATTGTTGATTTTAATTTTTTGTTTTTGTTGTTTTAATTTATTAGCTTTATTGTAAGCCACTTTGGAGACAGTATTTTTAATAGTTAAGTAGTGTATACATACTTAGCATTGCCTAAAAACTGGGAATTTTTTCTGGAAAATATTTCTGTCACTGGGTGTTTAATATTTGCATGGTTGGAGCTGCTTTCAGTTGAAGTTTCTTCTCCCTCTCCAACTGAAAGCTTATATACGCCACTATTTTATGCTGGCCTTGGGCCAAAATAAACAAATACATACATACATACATATGCGCCACTATTCATTGTTGGTTGTCTGTGTTTAGCTATTGCTAATATGTTTTCTGTAAAATATTTTACAGTTTGGGAGAACAGAAGTCATCGACAATACTTTGAACCCAGATTTTGTAAGAAAATTTATAATGGATTACTTTTTTGAAGAGAGAGAGAATCTGCGATTTGACTTGTAAGTTTGACATACCTTTTGATGTAGATTTATAGCATTATTGCAGTGTATTAATCTATCAGAGTACAAGTAGTTAATAATATAAAAGTTTAAAACCCACAAGTTTTAACCTTGTGAAATTCATATTTTAATCTAGCTGTAAATCTAGATTAATCTAGCAGTTTAACCTAGCAGTAGCATTCGCGTGGGTCATTCTGGGACTCCCAGGGGCCAGGAGGCCCCCAAACCCCGCCGTCCCAACCAGCTCCATGACAGAGCCGGTAATCATCTTGGCGGCCGATCCGGCCACTCAGGGAGGAGACCCCGCAAACCCCCTTTAGGCTCTCCACATTGATCGTGTGGAGAGCCTTTATGTCTTATAGGGAAGGACCCTCTCTATGCTACATCTAAAGCTTTTTAAACTGATGATCTTTGGTATAACAAGATTTATATAGAGCAAATCCCTCAAACTATGCATGTGTTTTTGCCACAAACGTAGAAAAATATACTTAAATATAGAATTTATCTTCATTACAGAATGTATGTCTAATGTTTTAGACTGAGACATCCCACGTTACCTCCAAACCCAGATCCAGGGAATTGCTTGGTCCACCTTGGATTGGTCATTGTTGTTCTTAACTATAACGCTATGGTTTCCCTTGCTGTCTGTGACAAGTTACTCCCTGCCCCTGCTTGGAATGTTGGGGACCTGTAGCTGAGTAAACAATCTGCCCTTGATTTCTAGGGCTGATCTGGGACATGCATCAGGTGTAAACCCAGCCTGTTCTTCAATTACATTATCTCTCTGAAACAAAGCCCTTTAGTTTTACTTGTATATTTTGTTGATGTGAATAAATGCAGATATTTGTGGGGGGGGGTTTAATTGTAGGTATGATGTTGATTCAAAGAGTCCAAACCTATCAAAGCATGTAAGTACTAATTGGTTATTATATTTAAAATGTGGTCAAATATGTTTAGTGTATATTTTTGAGACTTGGTTGATATATAGGATCTTGTTGCTCGTTGATTTTACAAAAATGTTTTTAGCCTACTTCCAAAAGGGAAGAAAGCTTATTGCACTGGTTTCAACAGTACGTATTTGAGCCAATAATTGCACTGTAAATTCTGTCTTTCCTGTTTGTGTGTGGGGTTAAATATTATGTATGCACCAGAGTTAACAATGTTAAATTCTTTTAAAGTTTTACTCTTACCCAGAGTTTTAAACCAGGAGTTGCAGCACATTTATAATAATAATTTACATATCCTAGTTAGCATTAGACATGGTTAACATCAGTGCAGATGTGACACAAAAATATGCTTAAGGCAAATGGGTTGGGATGAATTAGCACCAGAGACATGGGGAACCCACTTTTAAATGATCAGCAGTGCTTCAACTGCAATGGGCATTATTTACCAAATGACATTATTCCATAAGATTGCAGTGTCTTATATAATTTGATTTTAGATTATTTGCCATTCTCAAATGAAATAATGAGAGAGGGTGGATAGAAGTGGAAACTAAATTTGGATTGGAGTTTTATAATTCTATGTATTTTTTCAGGATTTCTTGGGACAAGTGTTCTGTACACTTGGAGAGATTGTTGGGTCACAGGGAAGCAGATTAGAAAAGCCAGTTGTGTAAGTATAACATTTAAAAATAAATTGATGCTAATCTTTTTCTGGTTTTTTTGTTGTCTTTACCAATAGTGCTAATGTTTCCTTGGGAAAGGCTGCTCCTCCATTTTCTGGTGTTTGACAAATGAGAAGTCTAAGCAGATAATAGGATGGCTAAATTACATGGATGCCAATATTTCTTAATTAAGAAATTTGAATTTTAGTCCATGGTGTATTTAAATATCTCAGTCCAGCAATCCTTCGTGGTTGTGGATGTTCTGATAGGTATACAAAACTCCCCACCCTTGGGGGGCTTCTCATTTCAGTGACATTATTCTTACACTGCAAAAGAACATAGGGAGTCTGGCAATAAAGTGAATGAAAAAAGCCCACACACACAGAGCAAGAAAAGAGCTTCTGTTCCTTCTTAATCAGCTGCCTTGAATTTTCCATTAAACAGTGTTATCCCATCTCAATGCTGTTTTTGTTCTAGAGGAATTCCTGGGAAGAAATGTGGCACAATAATACTGACAGCAGAGGAGTTGAACTGTTGCCGGGTAAGTTTAAGGTTTTGATTTTCTTTTGCTTAAAATACGTGGTTTGGTTCCTAGTTACCATAGAGATTGTACTTCTCTTTTTGCATATTAGCAGAATTTAAGATTAGCTAGCTTACTAGAATTGATAATAGGGCATTTGCTGCAAAAGGACTGTGGAGCTACTTTGGACTTTCTCTTATGCTACTTTAAAGTCTTGCAACATGTAGTTACATACACAGACTGCCATCCAGACTAACAAAGTGTGGATACTAGGTGAGAAATGCTGGTGCTGCTGAAAGTTTCAACCAGTACCACCAATCATGCACATCGGGATGCATTTTGACCTCCTCTTCCCCTGGTAGTGCTCTGTGTAACTCAAAAACATGTCCCTGAGAGTTGCGCAACACAGAGTGCTTCCGGGAGGGTGGGGTGGGGGAGATTGTTGAGATTCCCTCCCTTGTGAGTTCAGGTGCCGCTTTACTCAGGAACTCAGAAGCAGCACCAATGCTTTGTTAGTCTAGATGTCAGCCCGTGCTCCTTTTTTTAACACTTCAAACTGCAGCTTAACAGTTTTAATTTTTTTTATTAATGCACTGTAACTTTAATTTAAAAAAAAAAAAACAATATATACATGCACAGAAGCCTTTGTACAAGAGGCTTCTTTCTGAGTCTTGGTTTAGAGTGTTGGACTTGAAGGGCAGGGTTCATTTCACAATAAAATGAGTCAATTTCAAGCCGCCACATGGGGATGGCTTGAAATTATATCTGTGAGCTTGGCCCTTCAGGAAAAGCAGTTGGTTTGTAGATCAGTCACTGTCATGTGCTTTCCCCATACTGTTGGAAGCTCTGATAAATAGTGTGGCAGCGTGTGATCCATGTGGCAAGTCACAACTGATTAAGAGCTTTCCATGTAGAGCAGCACCTTCTGCTTGCTTTTCACTGAAATGGTAAGTCTGTATCTGGACTGCCACTTTAGACTACAGCAGGTGATCAGGGCTCACATAGCTGAACGCTCTTCCATACAAAAAATGCCTTCTTATGTAATTGTTTTTATACAGAAGAACCTCATTACTTGCGGGGGTTCCATTCCTTGCTTTTTGCTGTGAATAATGGAACATGAGTAATGAGTCAGGGCTCTGGGGAACCTTGTTATTCATGGTTATGCATATTCACAGGGTGTCTAATAGATACCTGTTCCCAGTATCTGGGGATATTAATGGGTTAAAATCCACTTATCCCCAGTTCCCAGAGGGCTGGAAGTGACCGCAGAGGTAACTTCTGGCTGCCATTTTGTCTGGAGGAGCCTGGAAAAGACACAAGGAGTCATTTTATGGTTCATCTCTTGAAAAAAAACACTGACTTTCCCCCACAATTTGGGAGAGCATTCTGTCCTTTGCGGACCTTTCCTGGGCATATAGGGAATGTGCAGAGCACACCACAGTAGGTTCTGGGCCATTTGGGGGCTTTTAAACTTTACCTCTCCACCCTAGAACGTATCCCCCCTTTCTCCTCTACTTTGTATGGAGGAGCATTCAGTCATGTGAGCTCCCACCTGCAGTTTGAGGTCATACAGCTGAGACACAAATCAACCTCTTTAATGAGGACTGAGTAACTGGCAACCATTTTGTGTGAAATAAGTCTTAGATGAGGTGCACGTTTTTGTTCATTTCTGAACTCATTAACTGGTAGTGACCGGTTGTCATGGGGCCTAGTGTTCCCATTTGCAGTATAAAGGATAGGATAGCCATTTGGTCTCGGGGAAGCACTTTTTTTTCCAATTGACTACCCCCAAAGGACTCCTTTCACAGTGAAAGGGCAAACTTCCTAATATCTTAAAGGATGTGGGATGAAATTGGCATGAGACATGTATCTCCCAACCCTGATGCTCTTTGCCTTCATTAGGCTCAAGGATAGGGGTAGGCAAACTTGGTTGGGGATGGTGGGCGTTGTAGTTCAGCAACAGCTGGAGAGTCAAGGTTGGCTTTTCCTGCTCTAAGATTAAAGGAAGCAAGTGGCAGTCCACGTGCTTGCTTTCTGCCTATTGGTCACGTGGCACCCTGAGAACTTGTGCCAGTATTTTGCCCTCATTCTGCCCTGAGTGAAACACCTAAGTGCAACCCTCAGTCTTTGCATTTAGAAGCAAGGTTCTTTTGTTATGAAAATGAACGGTATTTTTCTGCATGCCTGGGATGTCCCTTGGATATGGAGAAACTACTCTCTTACTTATAGATGATCCTGTTTCGCTGCAGTACTGGTTGCTGGGGGGTTCGGTTTATTCAAGGGAATTATGATTTCAAAAACAGAGAACTCACACGATGCTTTTTTATAAACTCTCTTCTTAATATTTTTCAAATTTGTATGTATATAAATTACTCTGTCATTTTGTGGGGTAGGAGTAATAGGATTTTAATATGATAATACTTGCATAATTGTAGCAGCAGGAAGAATGAGAGATCCTTGCTTTCTCTTGTAATTCAAATTTTCCTTATTGGATATTGCTTAAGAAGCCTAAAATTACTACTAAACAGGATTAAAATATTTACTAAGATGCATGAAAAGAATGACAAATGACTCAAGTCATAACACTGTTCCCAGATTAGTAGCAAAAGAGAAGGAAACAAATAATTATTGACTCCCTTTTGAAGTTACTAAACATTTTCTTGCAAATTGTTTTTAATGTGAATAACATTCTCTGTGTATTATTAACTTTGCATTACATTAACCTATATATTTCACATTTCTTTTTTTAGGATTCTGTACTGATGCAATTTTGTGCAAACAAGTTAGACAAGAAAGATTTCTTTGGGAAATCAGATCCCTTCCTGGTATTTTTCCGTAGCAATGAGGATGGCAGGTAGATACGCTTTAATTCTACTACCAAATATTTAATGTAGTGTTATGAGTTTTAATGAAAACCATTGGATTCTGTGTGTAGCATATAACGACTTTCTTGACACTTCTGCAGTTGTGCTTTCCAGACCTTCATTTCTTAAAACAAAAGTTTTATTGTTAAATTGTATGAATAAGAAAATATAGGTCGTATCCACAGTTGTTCTTTAGTCTGAAACAGGAATTCTTAATTTAAAAAAAAACAAGATGCTTGCTCCAAAGTAGGAACTCCTGTTCCAAACTAAGGACAACCATGAATGCTATCCTATATATTATATTGATTCAAACCACTTTTCAAACATGCATGGAGGTGAGGTAATTTTTGTGATCCCCCTTGCCTGTGCAGCCCCTGTGCCTCTGAAAATAAGTCCCTGAGTGTCCCATGACCCTCAGGGGCATATTTTATGGGAGCCTTGGGCAGCTGCATGTGGGTGGAGGGGTGGGATTGCTAAAAGGCACCTTTTCCTTTGTGCATGCACAGAAGCATTCCCTGTGTGTGCCTCTTAATTTGGATGTAGCCTTGAATTGTGTCTGTTCTTGATAAAATTGCAGAGATTGGTTCATTTGAATAAAAGAAACATATACATGTGACTTTTCTCAGTTTCCCTATGTGTTTTGATGGCTAACATGGAGTCCTACTCTGAGTTAAGTTTTGTACATCAGAACTTGTGAGGGGGCAGAGCTTTCGGCACTGATCTTAGAGCAGGGTCATCAGCTGCCACTGGCTACAGCATATTTTTTCCATGTAGAAGCCTGATGAGTATTTTAAAACTCTAGTTTTTCCTTTATCAATCTGTGAAAAACAGAATGTATGTATGTATGTATGTATGTATGTATGTATTTGATTTCTATACCGCCCTTCCAAAAATGGCTCAGGGTGGTTTATACAGAGAAATAATAAATAAATAAGATAAGATGGATCCCTGTCCCCGAAGGGCTCACAATCTAAAAAGAAACATAAAATAGACACCAGCAACAGTCACTGGAGGTACTGTGCTGGGGGTGGACAGGGCCAGTTACTCTCCCCCTGCTAAATAAAGAGAATCACTACATTAAAAGGTGCCTCTTTGCCAAGTTAGCAGTAGAGGGACATGAAACTGCAATAGGTTCAATTGAACCCCTACAACAGGGTAGACAAGGTTT
The DNA here is from genome assembly GCF_027244095.1 of Hemicordylus capensis. Taxonomy (NCBI): domain Eukaryota; kingdom Metazoa; phylum Chordata; class Lepidosauria; order Squamata; family Cordylidae; genus Hemicordylus; species Hemicordylus capensis. The sequence goes on from NC_069661.1 coordinate 154,894,688, forward strand.
TTGTTCTGATTTTCTTGGAATTGTATGGTCAGAGGAGTTGGGGAAATGCAGACTGCCTCCATCCTGAGCTACGTCTTCTAATAATCTTGGGTAGAACTTCAGCTTTTTAATCTACTTCATTTTTTATTAGAACCTTGAGATCTGCCATTTGGAGCCAGGTGCAAGGTACCAGGATGCAGAACCAGTAGCAAAATGGTTAAGGGGTGGCGGAGCCAATTGCCTGCTGTACCCCATGAGTCATACACTGGGATTACCTGCATATACAAATCGGTAGATCTGTATCTCTCTTCTGCCTGTCCTTGCCACAGATACAAGAGAGTGACCCCCCGCAAGGTGGTACAATGCTCTTCTGAGAGAGTGTTCATCACCACCACCTCCTGCTCTGCTTCCTTAGGATTCCATTTCCACTACACACAGTCTGCTGCTGTTAACATCATGTATTCCTTCCCTGTTCACCAGAGGAATGTGTTACTCACCCCAAGCATGCAGATGAATGACAAATTGAATGGCTGCAGTATAGCATTACAAATTTATAAGCGATGTGTTAACACTTTGTGGGGCAGGGCAGTGGTGGGTTTTATACGATAAACCTTAATATTGTTCCAATAGAAGAAGAGAAATAATATCCATATTTTAAATTTCACAGAAATAACAGCAAATTTGCGGTGGTTGTTTGTTTAACCTTTTTGTTTTTAGTTTTACAATCTGCCACAAGACAGAAGTTGTAAAGAATACATTAAATCCAGTGTGGCAGGCATTCAAGATATCTGTCAGAGCACTTTGCAATGGAGATTATGACAGGTAAGATAAAGACTGAACTTTTTATGCAAGTGTGACTTCTGTAACCTACAAAATCATATTAAATGAATATTTTCAAAGATTTGAGGTCCCTCACCTTAGTTTAATAATCCTTTTATAAGGTATAATGTTCAAAACAAGTAAATTTTAACTTCTTCATGCACTTAGCTAAACTGTTCCTAAGAGGTACACAAGGTCCAGTAGCATTTTCAGTGTACTAATAGGTCCCACTCTCTTCACAGGTGATTGACAAGCAGATTAAAAGCACAAGGAGTCTAAAAGCACTGCTGCTAGTGCATTAAGAAACTAGTTACTGCTCTGTGTCACTGAAAAACAAACACTGATGACACTTCTTTCCTCAAGAAAGGCTCTCCTTGATAAAGAAACCTGGAAGTGCTCACTTGCCTAGAATTAATGGGATTAAATCAATTTAAGAAACTGCTACCAGCTTATGTTGGTGCTTCCTTCCTTTTCATATGTAACAATATCATGTGAACATCTAGAAAAACAGAAATATATATATATATATATATATCTTTACTGCATCACATTCAATTTTCCATATATGTAAGCTCACTGAATTTTTTTGTGGACATATCTGGTGTCATCGCTACTTTAGCTGATTCACCTCCTCTTTCCCCTTTGTCACCTTGAATGTGAAGCTGCAGGCCACATCATAAGGAATTCAATGGAAGACAAACAGTCTGGCATGGTTGCATCTTACCCAGTCAAATCAAGGTATTGAGAAAATGAAGAAGAATTGACATTTGCAATTGTCAAACTGAGTTATATGCTTGCGTTCTAGGAAAGCCTAACAACTGATCACTCTTCTTTTCTTTCATTTCATTATCAAAGGAAAGATTTGTCCAAATTAGAGGAAGAGACTAATCATATTAACAAATGTTAGGTGTCAAGACATTTAATATCCTAAACAAAATTTAAATGCCCAATTATTGTGGGATTCTTAAGGAAATTGCCCAGTTTTATTATCTGTCCTGAGAAAAAGAATAAATAGACTATGTTGATTCTGATGAACTCACTAACATTTGTTCAGATGCATGTCTCCTGGAAGATGGTTTGATTCACACAATGCTGACCTGTAAGAAATATCCCCAAAGCTCTACCATCTCAAAAAATATCTTCCTTTTCCTCCCCCTCCCCCTTTTTGTTCTTTTTTTTTTTTTCCTTTTTCCAAAAATACTTTCAAAATCCTAACTTCATTCCTCCCCCCTCCCCCCATGTTTTCTGGAGCAAGACTATGCCTATAGTTAGTTTTGATCCAGGAAAGAACAAGATTTCTGTCATTCTGATTAATGACAACTTAAATAGTGGTCCTGGACATTTTTGGATGTAAATGAGTACCCCAACAAATGCTCAGTTGAATTTGCTTGAGAAAATTAAAAAGCTGCTGTATTTATTGTTATGGATATTTCAAAAGATGCCATAACTGGGGGGGGAAAGGATTCATTTCCTGAAGATAACATGCCTACGACCAGTGCATATACCTTTTGAGAGGAAAACTTGATCATACTGATGAAAGGGAAACACATCAAAAACATTGTCTCTTAATACAGATAGATAGACCTCATCCGCAGGAGTTCTGCTCCCGCAGATTACCATGGGTAATGAAACCACAGATAATGATGCATTGAGTCTATGGGAATGCAGGGGTTAGGTTCCCAGACTTTAACAACCCATAATTGCCCCCAGATCACAAAAACAGGCCAAATAAAGTAGTCTCCTGGTGTCCAACAATGCCACCTAAAAGTCCCAAATAGTCCCAAAATGTTGTGGATTATTTTTCTGGTTTTAATTTTTTTAAAAAAACTAAACGAGCCACAAAATGGCAACTGGAAATGACCCCCATGGTCATTTCCAGCCTTCTATGAACCGCAGATACATGGGTTTTAACCCTTTCGTATCTGTGGATAAAGAGGACGGATGGCTTTTTGACACCCACGGGTACATGAAACTGTTAATAGCTGTTCCATGTAGAATGAGGTGTGCCTGTATTGCAAGCATCCTCGTAGTCTTCATTTTCTTAGTGTTACTAGGGTAAGAAAATATATTTTAACATAAAGAAGTATTGCTCACCATGAAGTAAATAGTAAAGATGGCTGGCTTTAGAAATGGTCTACTCAATGATAAAATCAGTACCAGAGGACTAACAGAGCCTCTCTGAATATCCTGACTGGGCAGAGTTTCTTTCAGCAACTATTTCAAACTATTTCATGTTGGAATTGGAGCAATAAAGTTGTCAACCATAGTGTCTGCCTGGACATAAACCAGGAAGATAAGTGGAATCTTCAGTACAAAGTTGATATGCTGCTTATTGTTTGAAATGTGTAATTTTTTTCTACCTCCATTTTTCTTTCTTTAAGTTGTATATGTTTTAAAACATCATGTAAGGACTGCATCTGGGTATTAGCTTCTGTATGAACAGTTAAACATATTGCCTCAGAAGTAGATTTGGAGGCAGTCTGTTGTGGTTTGCACCTGAAACATCTGAACTGCCTTACTTTGGTAACTTGCACCAAATTCTCATACTCTCTCTGTCTCTCTCTCGTTATTAAGTACATTTATATACCATCCCATACAAAAAAAGTCCTTGGGAGGTTGACAATATAAAATGGCTGTGATTCCAAATAAAATCTGTCCAGAGGAGTCTGTCTTCTCATTTGGTTAGGAGTTGAGAAAAAGCCAAAGCAGTTCTTAAAAGCATTTAGTGGTTGACAATTCAGTGAAAATTTCTTCAGGAAAAGTGTCTTTTCCCCAATAAGTTCAACACAAGACTAGGATAGGAACATATGCTGAAGAGATCTGCAAAGCTATCATCAAAATGTGCATTTACAAGTTGGATGTGTATTTTTTTTTAATCATCTATAATCCAGCAAGTGTGCAAAGCAGTGAATGGCACATTTTCCATTCTTTATTTGGCTTATGGCTATTGAGATATCCTATCAGTTGATTTGACTGGAGACTTTGGTTTAACAAAGAATTTGCTCCCACCTGCCAAACAAAAAGTATTTCTCTGAGTGTAGATCCAACGATCCACGTGTTTCCTATTAAATCTTCCTGTTAGTGTGTTAATTAAAGAAAACCATTTTCATAGTATATCGTGTACACTAGCAGCAGTACTTTTATCTTATCTGCCTGTCAGTCGCCTGTGGAGTGAGAAGTTGTTAGTTTGGATAACTGGACCTACCCTCACAGAAATGTGTCTTACAGGTAGGGAAACATCAAAATATTCTACATTTGCTATTGCAATTTGGATTTTACTCCAGTACTTCTACTCTTGAGAGAAAAACTTCCTAACTATATGTGCCATTTTCATATAATTACTTTCGTGAAGAAATCGCTTTCATGAAGAGTCTCCTCCCATCCATAGGGATAGATATTGAGGTCATTCACACAATCAAAAACTGTGTTCTACCCAGGTTTGGGAGCTGTGTGTGCTTCCAATTTTCAGTGGCATGGAAACAAGGTAGGAGGAAAACCTGGGTAGAAGTGATTATGTGGAAGCAAGGTAGGAGGAAAAGGCCTACCTTGCTTCCACACAATCACTTCTACCCAGGTTTTCCTCCTACCATGCTTCCACACCACTGAAAATTGGAAGCACACACAGCTCCCAAACCTGGGTAGAACACAGTTTTTGATTGTGTGAATGACCTCAATATCTATCCCTATGGATGGGAGGAGACTCTTGGCTACTAGTTTGGGCCAATATTTTCTTATGTCAATAACTACTTTTTCTGTTCCACAAAACCAACATGCATATCAGGATCATGCATATCAGGAATGTGTTGCTTATGGTAGAGGGTACTAAACCATCATAGATTTACAATAGCATGAGGACATAAGGCATGTAAGGATTGTACAAGGATCTGAATTAGAGAGCTGCAAGCATGTAACATTTTCCTACATTTAAGCACTGATTCATGACAGTAATTAAATGGAAATGGCCATCCGTTTTATTATTTAAACATTGTACAATTCATCTAATAAAATGGCTGGATATTTCTATCTGTCAAGATTTTTCATATGTTTATGTATAATTTCTGTTTGATTTTTTTTTTTACAGAACAATTAAAATAGAGGTGCATGATTGGGATAGAGATGGAAGGTAATTTATTTTAATGCAAATCTCTAATTATTTGGCAGTGTACAACAGGAGTTCCACTACATTTGCACTATTGATAAAGATTGGACAGCTTCATTGAAGGAATTGAGATGTTCAGTTTCCCCCATATCTCAATGTAGGAGTCTATGTCCTTGCAGGAAAGGCACATGTCTGCTGAAGAGGTCCACCTAGGTAATTTTGGACCTAAAGACCTTTGGAGCCCCACCCCCCACAGGAAATTAAGCATCATCCACCTACACACACCAAGATACATGCAGTATTTTTAACACATGGGTTCATAGCAACTGAACTCACAAAAATGTAAGAATATAAAACAGGTATATTTATGCAAATATGCATCAGCAGAAATATTTCAACACACAACTTAACATATTTCCATCCCACATATTTCTTCTCTCACTCCCTACTCGGTCTCTAAATAGGATTTGGGGACCCACAAGGGGTGTGGAGGCCCTGGACTTCGGCCTGAAGTCCTGGGGTAAGAGTGCCTCTGGTCTGTGAGTTACTCCCTGGCTGTTTTGTACATGTCTATTTTGAAAGCTGGGGTGTATCAGAATTCCTCATTATGCAGTTTGACAATTGGAATGAATATATTTCTGTCCAACTTAGTGGCTAACTGTAGTAGAAAATGTCTAGCATTTTCATATGAGACTAGCAACCCGCAAACTGGACTAGGAGTTCTTGTTAGAATCTTGAGAATCTTTTTTTTAAACACATCTGAGATTGAAATATGTGATTATGGAAATACTTAGGAACATAGGAAGCTGCCATATACTGAGTCAGATCATAGGTCCATCTCGCTCAGTATTGTCTACACAGACTGGCGGCAGCTTCTCCAAGGTTGCAGGCAGGAATCTCTCTCAGCCCTATCTTGGAGATTCCAGGGAAGGAACTTGGAGCCTAGATGCTCTTCCCAGAGCGGCTCCATCCCCTAAGGGGAATATCTTACAGCATTCACACTTCTAGTCTCCCTTTCGTATGCAACCAGGGCAGATCCTGCTTAGCTTAAAGGGACAAGTCATGCTTGCTACCACAAGACCAGCTCTCTTCCCATCTTAATAAGCTACTCAGTGCTGAATGAAGTATGTAGTTTCCCATCCTCTTGCAGTACAACTAGCACATGGAACAGCAACTGGAGTGAATCTGTGCACCAATACTGATTTATTTTGGTAGTTCAATTGTTAGCTCTTTCTTTTTTGGGGTAGGGATGAGCACAAAACAGAAAATCCTGGTTCAGTTTGAATTCAAACTGAACCAGGAGGCTCAGGCTCGATTGAGCTTCTCCGTCCGGTCCGTCCATCAAGCCCCTTGAGCCTGCTTGTGAACTGGCTCAAGGGGCATCCTTGAAAAGGGGAATCTGGCAAGGAATCTGGCAAGGCCTTTACAAGTAGGGATTTGGCAGCAGTGATTTTGGTGTGTGTGTGTGTGAGTGTGAGTGTGTGTGTGTGTGTGTGTGTGTGTGTGTGTGTGTGTGTGTGAGAGAGAGAGAGAGAGAAATGCTTTTAAATTTTTGCCAGAAATAAACTGTGCAAGGCGGGGGAGAGAATGTAAAGAGGTGTTTCATCTCTTTACCTGTAAGCAAGTACACAAGCCGATGGCAGAAGCGGCCTGAATGGCGGTTGTGTTGCCCTTCATGGTGGGGTGATGGTGGCTGCAGTGGGGGGATGGCAGGGGATCCTCCAGCCTTGCCACCTGCCTCCTAAATGCAGGGCCGGCCATGCCTGCAGCTGGCTTCAGACCTCTGCATCTGCCATCCCCTCACCATGATGGGCAGCACGATCAGTGGTGGCTCGCCAGGTGCAGTCACTACCTTCCCCACCATCCGGACCGCTGCCCACTGCTGCCATCAGCTTGTGTTTTTGCTTACAGGTAAAGAGATGAAACATGTTGACATCCCCCCCCCACCGCCGCCGCAGTTTCTTTCTGGCAAAGATTTAAAAGCATTTTTCATCCCCCTCCCCCCTAATTACTGCTGCCGAATCGCTGTTTGTAAAGGGGAATCCTTGCCGGATTCCCCGTTACAAGTATGCTTCTCAAGCCAGCTCGCGAGTCGGGACTCCGAACTGCGGGTGGCTCAGCTGTAAGTCAAACTGTTCCCATTTTCCAGGGGGCCAGTTCAGTTTGAGGGCAAACCTTCGAACCTGACCTGTTTGACCTCAAGCTGGCTCGACCTCAAGCCTGTTTACACATCCCTACTTTGTGGCAAGAGGTTTTTGATTATTCCCCCTGAAAGTGTAGATATCATGGCTTACATGATGAGGAAAATTACTCAGAGTAGTCCCACTGAAAATAAAAGAAGCTAGGCAATGCCAAATTCCCCCTTTTAATTTCAGTAGGATTCTTTTGAGTAATTTTCCTCATCCTGCAGGCCAGCAACCATATTTTCACGTATTAAATATGCATATGCTGTGCTTCACTTATTCCTTGAAGATAAAGCAACAGAGACCTTCAACCAAAGATTTGGACATCTCATTCAAATTAACATTACCCAACCCCTTCAGATTCCTTTGTCTTTCTGCCATTTGCTACCTGTTCCATAGCTGCTTTTATAGCTCCCTTGATTGTTCATTTTCTTCCTGTCAGCACACTTCTGAAGTTTGTAATCAGCCATTGAATTTACTTCTCTTGCAGAAGCACTGGATGTCAAATTGCTATTGCTGATGCATGTTTGAAATCAGTTTTGGTGAATGACTAAGTCTAGAACCATTGGCTATATGCAGGAGACAGGCAATTGTGTGTGTGTGTGTGTGTGTGTGTGTGTGTGTGTGTGTGTGTGTGTGTGAGAGAGAGAGAGAGAGAGAGAGAGAGAGAGAGAGATGCTTTGTATACATTAAATCTTTACCTTATAAATTACAAGTGTTTTATCATTACTTTGAATCAAAAACTACTTAGCCACTTCAGTGATTTATTAATCTTAGGAACAATATGCAGTATATGTATATTGTAAAGATTTGCTTTACAAATCTTCAGTCAAAATACATTTATACAAAGTTGTTTCCAATAATTCAAATGGCTGCATTTTATCCTGTGTTCTGTAATTTCAATGTCACACAGAAAGATTCTAGGTACAAACGAACGTATCATCACCTTACCAATCTCCTCTTGCCCACAAATAATTAGAAAGTTTTACCAACCCTATGATTTCTCAAGGTTTATCTAGCCAGTTATTCCAAGTTGAGAGATGAATAGTTTTCCATTTCTCTGTAATAACCAGTTTAGCAGCAGTCAGTGGCTGACATGCAGAGCAGTGCTTGGAGGATGCAGCAAGAGGCTGTGTCCTCACAACCAAAGTCTTGACAAGCATCAGAGCACGCACACAGGGAGGAAGGAGCAATTTTCGCTGCTCCCCCCTGCCTCTTTTAAGTGCATCATGCAGCCTCAGGGATATATTTCTGGAAGGCAAAGAGCACTTATTGGAGGCAGGGGAGAGCAGCGAGAATCACTTCCCCTTTCCCCCATGCTCTGCTGCTTCGCAATTCTGGCTGAGAAGCACAGCTCCTCCTTGTGAGGATGCAGCTCCTGCTGTCCTCCTAATGATGATTTGGATGTCAGCCAATAAACATACAACCAATTCTCATTCTTCTGTTAAAATTAAAGATCAAATACTGTGAAATAAAATATTTAAAGGATCCATCGTTAATTGACAACAGGTTTTTTTTTTCTTTTATGCTTTTAAGTATTTTATTCTAAAATGTTCATATTTTTCAGCAGCTCCAAAACATGTACATGATACTTGTTTTGGTACTGCCACATCTCCAGCATTCATCCAGGGAGGTAACATACATATGACTCAGGCCAGGATCCAGATCGTGATCCGTTGGCCATCCATAAGAATGGGTTCTGTGCCTGCGTGGGACCCTTGCAGGTGGAATGCTCGCTCTTCGTGGTGCCCACATTCTGCCTCACACACTCGGCGTCAGGGTTATTTAAGTGGCCAGGGCACCATTTCTCCCAGTTTCTTTCTGACTGCCATAGCAATAGGGCCTCATCTCTATTGCTCCTCAGCTCAGATTGGTTCTTTGTTTGAAGTTCTCCTGCAAAGTAAAGTAAAATCATCATTGTTTTTCTGGACTGACTCAGACCACTATTTGACCATTCTTCTTCTACAATAACCGTAAAGCACAGAGAAAAGACTTTAAACGGTGTTTGGAATGGGGGGTGAAGTTACCATTTCAAGATCACCACGACTCCTGTTTGATCTGTTCGGGTGAACTATGCAACACAGCAACTTGTAAAATTTGTTTGAATTCAAACCAAATGAGGAAAAATTGGGCTCTCAGACTACGTGTGGCTTTATATGATGATGTCCTGTGACCTGCAACACTGAGACAGGGAGGAGAGCTGGTCTTCTGGTAGCAAGCATGACTTGTCCCTTTAGCTAAGCAGGGTCCACCCTGGTTGCATTTGAATGGGAGATTCCATGTGAGCACTATAAGATATTCCCCTTAGGGGATGGAGCCACTCTGGGAAGAGCAGAAGGTTCCAAATTCCCTCCCTGGCTTCCTCAAGATAGGGCTGAGAGCTTCCTGCCTGCAACCTTGGAGAAGCCGCTGCCAGTCTGTGAAGACAATACTGAGCTAGATAGACCAATGGTCTGACTCAGTATATGGCAGCTTCCTATGAGACAAAATGCCTTTTCGACATCGTCGATATCAAAGTCAGTGCCAACGCTGAGGGCTACAGATAAAAAACTGTCTAAACCCTTGGCATCTGCTGCTTCGACCAGCACCTCGTTGGACTCAGTATTTAAGCCTTCACCACCACCAGAAAGCTCTCCATCTCATCATCACAAGTCAAAGAAAAAACACCACTCCTTGACTGAAGATTCCTTGGTGCCAGCACAAAAACCCCCATAAGATCCAGGATTTGGCTTCAGAAAAGCCATCATCTCCATCAGGGCTGCAGAGTTTGCCTTGTCATCCCAAGCACACCAAGCCCTCAACATCATCCATGACCCCAGAAACACTAGGGGATGGACTTTCTGCCGAATAACGCACAGCATCAGAGCCATCAAATGTCCCCCCTCATGATGTGACTCAACATCTAACAACTATTTTTCCTTCCACAATGCTGACCATCCCGGCACTGTTGACACCATCAGATCAACATTGAGAGACATCTTCCCCGTTGAACTCTCTGGTTCTCACTGCATTGAGACAGGTCACACCTCGACATCGAGAACCACCATCACCTCAGCCAACTTTCTATGTCGAGGATGACATTGCAGATTTGAATTCTGGCTTGGTCTCATCATCAGCTCTCATGCTATTGTCCACTCTGGACTCTAATAGTAGTACATCTCCAACTACTACCTTTAAGGGCTCCCTGCCGTGGAGTTTAAATGATCGAGATGGAGAACCAGATATGGAAATAGTTCAAGCTGCAGCTCCTGGGACATGTCCTGTGTCACTGGTGCCTGTCATTTCCATATCTTCACAAAGGCTGTTTCGACCATCAGCCTCTTTTGTTTTAATAGCCTCAAAAGAGCACAGATAATACTAATGATTCCTCCAGATGCCTCTCCTTCAACTCACATTTCACCTACAGAGGAATTAAAGGTCTACCACTTGCAGGTAAAAAAAAAAATGGCAGAATCACTGGGGCTTGACCTGAAGACACAGTCGGCTACTATCAATGACCCAGTGTATAACTTTGCCAACCTCTCAGATTGCACATCCAGTGGCACTGCCAGTTCTGCCAGTAATTTCCCATGCAGTACAATTGGCATGGGAAGTCATCCATACTTCCACCCCAACATCAGAAAGACTAGAGGGCCTTTATCGGGTACAGGAAGAGGATAATACTTACCTGTTAAAGCATCTTGTCCCCAATTATTGGTGATTGACTGTGCCACATCTTCAAAGTCAAGCAGACTACACACCATGCCTGCAGACAAAGAAGGCAGGAAATTAGATGTCATGGGATGTAAGGTCTCCTCCACAGCATGCCTTTCTGTTAAAATTGTGAACTATTATGCATGTATGGCTAAGTATAACCATTCACTATGGGAGAAGCTTCAACAGGACTTTGACAAGATGCCCCCAGAAGACTTTAAGAAACGTTTTGCAGAAAGCATGGCAAAATCAACAGCCGTGAGGAGGCAGCAACTATAAGTACTGATGAACACTTGACGGAGACGGAGTTAAGATCATTAGAAGGCATATCTATTGGATGTCTAAAGAAGGCAAGCCTGGCTTCACTCTGCATAATTACAATCAGACATGAAAGATAAATAGAGGGCTTACCCTTCAATGGTAAAGGTCTTTTCACTGAGGAAACTGATTCCACAATGAAGTTTTTCACACCTGGCTTTTATTTTGCATCTCCTCCAGAATGGAGATATGCATTCACATATCCACCAAATTTACCTCAAGTCCCAAATTTATCTCGAGCTATCAGAGAGCACTTCACACGCAATTTGGGTTTTTCATGCATGCTAGAGTGTAACCCAATTTATATCCAGGGTAAACAAAATCTACCTTGGGGGTCTGTTTGAGGGGGCAACTTTGAATTTGCAGTAAAGCCTTGCAGAAAATACACAGTAAAGCCTGCTGTCTCGTAAAGCTCAATGGAAAAGATGGAAAAAAATCCAAATTCACGGCTAAATCATTTACAGCACCTTCATCAACATCATAGTCCTCTTCATGATTTCATTCTTTTTCCAAACAATGTTCTGATTTTAAACAACAGGATCACAGAGAATCTAGGGAATTCTACCAGCTATGCAACAGGAATAACCAATTATACCAATAACCAATTATAGCCACAGGAATAACCAAGGTCCATGCAATAAGCAGTCGGAGGCCTAGCCCCTAAACAGCATCTTTGAAATATCTGTTAGTCCATTGTTGTTCCAACAAACTGCTGTTGACACCACCTTTATGGCACCTCACACTCCATGATTAATTGCCTACTCCATCAAATTGGCAAGCCATGCCCCTGCATGGCAACACATAAGACTGCTGGGTCCTCAAGATAATTAGTGGGGTATGTGATAGAGTTCAAGGCCCTGCCAGTTTTCACAAGTGTTGGGTACACTCATGTTACACCATCCTTGTTGGAAGAGGTGAGAGATGTTGGAGAAAGGGGCCATTGCCCCTGTACGGTGGACAGTGAGGTGGGACTGGTTCTATTCCCATTATTTTCAGATCCCCAAACAGGGACGTGGCATTTATTCCTATCACAGACTTGTCAGTTGAACAAATTTGTCTAAGTGGAAAAGTCCTGGATGATGTTGCAAGACATATTTCCACTATTATTCCAAGAACAGTGGCTTACAGTGTTGGATTAAAGGATGCTTATTTTCACATAGGCAGAAGGGAAGACCAAAGGAAATACCTGAGGTTTACTGTAGGTGATTTAGTATACCAGTACAAGGAATTACCGTTTGAACTGTCAACAGTGCCAAGAGTCTTCATGAAGTGCATGGCAGTAATAGTGACACATCTGAGAACAAAGGGGATTCCAATCTTTATGCACCTGGATGATTGGCTCCTGGCAGCAAGAGAAGCAGAAGAGTTACATTTTCAGACATCTTATGTATTGAATCTTCTCCACAATCTGGGGGGATTCAGGTAAATTGTAAGAAGTCTCATTTAGAACTGGTAAAGACCATAAATTACATCAGGCTGGATGCAGAGAACTCTCTCTCCCCGCCCTCCCTCCCAGGAGGCACCTTTGCTGGCCCAGGTACAGTGGCAGAGCTGTCCAGGGTGTTCCAGGGCCCATAGATTTGCCTAATCTATTCTAATCCACCCCTGGGTTCAGATGGGGCTATCTGATTGCACAGCCTGCCTATCCATCTAGTCCTGCACAACTCATTTCTTCTCAGCTTGCCCCCATTCTCTGCTGGGGTGAAGCACAGGTTACCTGGATCATGACCCAGGTGATTTCCCTGTGGCAGGGAAAGGGTTATGGTGCCTGCTGCTCTTTTGGAATGCCCCCTCGCCTCCATGGGCTTGTCGATTACTTCCAAAGCACTCCAGGGATTGTCAAGTGTGGTCGGAGCTGCTGTGGCTATCTCCAAAATTCCAAATTTGTGGCCAGTGGGAATATTTGTGGTGATACATTGAAAGCTTTCTAGGGTTGGGGTGGCACAGGGGCTGCTGAGATTCCATCCAGGTTCTTGAAAACCAGTAGCTCCCATGATCCTGTCCCTCAGAGCTATTCGCTGGGATTGTGTGAATGGTGCACCACAGCTATCTGGCAGCGATATTGATCATGTGCCAGGCACACCCACCAAACCTGACTAAACCCTGTGGCCAGGAGATTGGTCATGTGAACATGGCCTCAGTCTAAATGAAGTACTCAGTCTCAACATGTACCAGCATATCAAAAACTGGAGAAAACTTTGTTTTAAATCAGTGCTTAGTGTAAACAGAAATACTCCATATCCATACTTCATTAGATAGAATTACCCAAATCTTCCTTCCATTATAGTTGGTATGTATTCCTGACTAAGTTGTTGAGGAGTTTAAAGAAAATACTTAATGTACTTTTACTGTATTATTTTGTAGGCAGAGCATTTTTGACTTCTTGTTCAGACTCAAAAATTGAAGACATATACAGTTTAATAAATGCATCAATCTACACTTTGTCAAAAATTGTTCTTTTATTTACCTATATGCATATCCACATTACTAATCTGAATTTATTTTGTTATTTCTAGCCACGATTTCATTGGAGAATTTACAACGAGTTATAGGGAATTGTCCAGAGGACAGTCACAGTTCAATGTGTATGAGGTAAATAGTTGCATTGTTTTATATTGTGTCTTAGAATGGTGATAATTAACCATTTTCATTGTCTATGTATCCATTGTAATGTGTGCCAACAGTCAGTTAACTTTAACCATATCTGGTCTGGTTATGGAAAGCAGATTCGGGATAAAAGGTGTGTTTATGTGTTTACTGTTTAGCTTAGTTATGTTCATAGACCAGCATGTATACATTTTATATGAACACAAGCCCCATTCAGACCTTATAAGGGGCTGTTGTACTAGCGTACAGCCTCTCAAAATGAGGCGGAATTCTTGGGCGCATCAATCACTCTCCCCTGCCGGGCGGGTCAGTCACACTTATAGCCTTTGTCTGAAGAGGCGGGTGCTTCGTCCAAGAGTGATGGTGGGCGCTTCCATGATGGGGAGGCTCAGGCACCTGAGCTTACCAATCACGGAAGTGCTTGCCATCATGCTTACCGCCTTTGCCCCTTCAAATGAAGGCTGTAAGTGTGACTGACCCACCTGTTACAGGAGAGTGATTGCTGCACTGGATGAGACTTCCGCCTCATTTTCGGAGGTTGTGCGCAAGTATTTGAATGGGGCTACAGTCAGTTGCTGTGTATATGTGTGGGATCCTTCGAGATAAATGTCATTTTATTCAATACTTCTAGCTTTTCAGAATTTTATTTTTAATAGTGTAGATCTGTGTATACAGCAGTCAAACTAGAAGTTCCAAAATTACATCATAGTAAGCCTCTGTAAGTCGAACAAGTAATGTCTCAACCTCACCAAATGTGTGTTTGAGATCATTCCCAAAATAAAACTTAGAGGCCTTAGCTGGAATATCTATGTATTGCACTGATGAGTAGGAACATTGATTGTGGGTGGATTAGTGCTTGCCTCTTAATTTAGAGCTTGCATTAAAATGTTTCAGGGAAGTGTTCAAACCTCTCCTGGTAGTTGTCTATTAGCATAAACCCTCAAATTAGCATTTCTTACAGACAACTGTGAAACATTGTAACTATGAAACGTTGTACTCTAGCAGTCCATGAGCAACCTATATCACAATCATATATGCAGCAGATAGCACACTTGAGGTACATTTGCACCTACCTTCCCAAGCAGCAGGAGTTCAACGCAGCACTCATGTTCTTGTCTTTTGTGCTTGCCCTACTGCCAAGTCAATGTAGAGTAACTACTTCTGGTCACTTTCATGTGTCTACCCCAATTGAAATAAACTGCTGAAGAATACTACTGCTGATACCTATGTTGGAACAGACACCAAAGGATAAATCAGTCTTCCTTTTCTGTGCTTTAGAAGTGAAAATCACTCTTCCCCTCCTTATGTGGTGGCACTGCCTTTGCCTGGATGTCAGTGTTGTTGTACTAGTGCCACCATGCTAGTCTGGATGTCAGCCCCCATGTTTTTAATATAGTTTTGTATTTCTTTAGAATGTTTGAAGGTAACGTCCTTAAATGTTTAGAGGTTTTGATCCCCCACCCCACCCCACTCATTCTGTTGCTATTAGCTGAATTCGTTTATTTTTATTTATTTATTCAATTTATACCGCTTTTCATTAAAATCATCTCAAAGTGGTTTGCAATATAGTTAAAACAATGCATAATTAAAATACAGAAAGTACAGCTATTAATATAAATATGAAAATAATCTCTATTCAAACATTTAAAAACCTATGTTAAAAAAAATACACAAAACACAGAGCAGCAGAAGTAAAAACGAATCTCATTTAAAAAGCCTGGGTGACGAGCCACATCTTGTTTTCTAAAAACTGTGGTGGAAGCGGAGAAGCAGATGCCAGCTGCGAGAGTATTCCAAAGCCTGGGGGCAATGACTGAAAAGACCCTGTCCCACGTGCTTAACAGCCAAGCCTCTTTCGCCATTGGCACGCAGAGCACAGTCCCTTCCAATGACCTTGTCAAACAGGCAGAAACCCTTGGGAGCAGGCAGTCCTTCACTTATCCAGGGCCCAAACAGTTTAGGGCTTTGAAGGTCAAAACCAGCACCTTGAATTGGACCTGGCAACAAATTGGTAGCCAGTGCAGCTTTTTCAGAATAGATGTAATATGCTCTGAGTGAGCAGTTCCAGAGAGAACCCTGAATATCTGTTAATACTAGTTCATTATAACATACCTTTTAAGGTTGTGTTCTGATCTTCTAATTTTCTCTAAGTGATGCTGCTTTTATGTGTCAGCATAACTACTTTTACTCTTACGTTTTACAAGTGAACAGGAGATGCATGTTGAATTGATATGGTAATGGCTCTCTAAGAATGAAGGTATATGAGTTAGCTTTCCTTGGTCATTAAGTTAATTCTGTTTGCATGACCAGCTAGGATCTATTAATTTTGAGCCATGTTTAGTTTCTGTAGTATTCCTTTAGATTCTTGATTGAGCCCTTCAGTACCATTTTTTAGCCTACTTTCCAGTAGGCTTATGAGATCACCCGGCATTCTGTGTGTGTGTGTGTGTGTGTGTGTGTGCGTGTGTGTGCGTGTGTCCCTCCACCATTAACTTTGCAATGCCTGGACCAATATGAACCAGATCAGGTACAGTTGTAGGGATGCATAGGGACACCTCAATGGCGTAGTTTATGATGTAATCCACACAATTCAAGATGGCAGACGCATAAACTTTTGAGGTGCAAGTGGGCTAACTTGTGAACCGCCTAACCAATTTGAACCAAAATTTGCTACAGCTCTAGGAACACATGGGGATGCCCAAATGGCGTGGTGTGTGCTGATGTCGTCCACTCCAATTCAAGATCGCGGACACATGAACATCTGACTTACAAGCAGGTTAATTTGTGGACTGTCTAAGCAATTTAAACCAAATTAGGTACAGTTGCAGTGAGTGACACACAGGCATACCTCAATGGCATAGTTTGAAATGATGGCATCCACACTGATTCAAGATGGCGGACATGAAAACCTTTAAGGCACAAGTGGGCTAACTTGTGAACCATTTAGCCAATTTGAACCAAATTGGTTGCAGCTGTAGGGACATGTAGGGACACCTCAATGGTGTCGTTTGTACTGACGTCACCCACTCCAATCCAAGATGGTGGATGCATAAATGTTTGAGGCACAAGTGCACTAACTTGAGGGCTGTCTAACCGATTTGAACCAAATTTGGAACAGCTGCAGTGAGTGACACACAGGGACACCTCAATTGTGCAGTTTGTAATGATGACATCCACCCCAATCCAAGATGGCGGACACATGAACATATGTGGTGCAAGAGATCTAACGTGGACCTCAATTTGCACCAAATTTAGTCCAGATGCAGACAGTGAAAGGAAAGCAGTCTGATTAGTTCTTACTAGAACAACTTGTTGATCCTTCTTAGATGATTCTGGTTTTGTGCTGTAAGCGACTGGCTATAACAGGCAAATAATTGTGATGAGCTTTTAATTGAAGCAGGAATAGTATCTATCATATATTTGACAACATACTATACTATACTTAACACTTGGATGTTACTCAGATCTTTGAAGTGATCCGCATGGTATTCATAAGCCTGGGTTCTGCACCTGCCAAGACCTTGCAAGTAGAATTCTTTAGCTCCGCATGTGCTCTGTTAGATAAATTTCATGTCCTTGCATTAATTTTTGTTACCCGTATTCAAAGTCCACTTCTTAAAAGAATTTGAATGCCTATGGTAAACAAATATTAAAGTGCTTATGCATATGATGCTTAGTGAATTCTATCTGGGCTCTTAATTCTAATAGCTTTGTTTGCTCTCATAAATTAAAAGGTATTTATTTTATTGAGAAATTACTGCTGATTCCATGATGGTAAAATTTTGAAATGAAATGAATTAACTTTTTGCATATTGTGCATAGACTTGGAATATCGACTTAATTATTTTGAAGTCAATAACTGTACATTCATTTTGGGCCCCAGTTGCATTCCCTGACAGTAGCAAGTTGTAGTTCATTTTGATTGGAAAAGCAGTTGAAATTTTCACTTGTTAGGGTCAGCTGTGCAGTTTAGTCATAGCCTGCTTTTAAGTTTCCTGGAAGCATCTGGCTAGTCACTGTTGGACGCCAAATGCTGGACTAGATGGACCTTTTTAGTCTAATCACCAGCTGCTTCTTGTGCATCAGGATTAACAAAAGAGAAATAAATGGAGCATGTTCCTAGTATTCTCTTTATAATCTGAAACCGAGTTCAATAGCTCAATTTTGAAAAAGAGGTGTTTCATGCTGTGCAATTTTAAAGCAGTGTCGCATAAGTTGGCTATGTGTCACAGTCCATATTAAATTAATTGTAATGAATTCTCATCCAGTTCCATGTGGCTAAGTTAGCTGTGACTAATATGTTGTGACTTCAGTGGAAATTACGTGCAACTAACTTGAGTTAAATGAAAGATGTATGTAATACCTACACTGGAGGCTAGAATCTTGCAGTGCATTTAGCCTTGCACTTAATCATTCCTTTCTCCCTTGTATTGTTAAGGTTGCTCAAACTGCTTTGTAACACACAGATATCTGGGCTACAAAGGTTGCTGTTAATTGGTACCTTCTGACTTAGCTATAAGATTATATAAGATTCTCTCAAAGCTTAGGGCAAGAAACCTGGGGTAGGGTGGGGAATCTTCAGGGAGAAAAGAGATGCTGGGACTTTCAGTGACCTATTGTAGCCAGCAGCAAAGCAACAGATGGAGATCTCTCCATCGTGGGAATGTGTGTACAAGACTTGGAAAAGAGCATTCACCAATGCATTAATTATAATTGAAGAGAATATTTCGGAGAATTATTCTATTCGTTCTGTTAAATGCATTGGCGTGTACTTTCTTTCTTGGAGATCCCGAGAAGGGTCTCAGCAAACAGCAACAAGTTGAGTGAGTTTCTCACTAGAGCAAACAGTTAGGTCCAGCTGCAATCCTCAGCCTTTACCTGACCAGGCACAAACTTCGCTTGCTACCCTCCACCAGATAAGATAAGTAAGTAGAGCTACTGTAAATCTTCTCCCTGACATCTGCACTAGTTTCACCCAGCCTAATGTGGTCTGTAGCCATCCATCCAGAATGAGCCCTAGTTTAGTTTGCCTTGTGCTCCCCTGCACTCTCTTTGCCACCAGAGAAATGTGGGTGGTACCAGTTGTCACACACAGGGATACCAGAGTCCTTCCTTTTATCTTAGGAATGTGCACAAAGCTACCTTTTGAAGTCTTCTCCCCTGCCCTCTTTTCACTAATTGGTTCTAGTAACAATTTTTAATGTAGTCCAGTGCTGGGCTTAGTGGATGGGCTGGTCCATTATTCTTCAAAAGCAAAAGAGTGGTATGTGACAGAAGTGAGGGGTAAAAACAGGGAGCATTCCTGCTAAAATCTTTCATATTTCTTCATCTTGATATGCCTATTACTGTATACAGCATTGAGATGTGTACAGGTCTATGAATGCATAGTCTTCCTCAAAAAAAACCAGGTGGCGATGGGCTGAGGTTTGTATGTGGAAAGTGGAGAACATTTGAGGAGGGGTCTAGGTTCCAAAATGTGAGCAATAGAGTCTTTAAAATATCTAAGATTTCACTGTTTTATATATATATAAAAGTAAATGTACTTTTGTCTATACTCCTTTAGGTAATCAATCCAAAGAAGAGAGGAAAAAAGAAAAAATACGTTAATTCAGGAACAGTTAAGTACATGATTTTCTATTCATTCTACTCATTCATGTTTTCCAAATTCTTCATGATACTTCATAACGTGAGATACATTTAATCTTTAATGTTGTCTGTGCAGGAGCTTCTCTGAAGAACCTGAGTAAAATATTCTGAAAATAGTGTTCTTTCTAATAATATCATTGATATGGGTTGATGAAGTTTCTGTCCAAAATAAACTTTCCGATTCCCTGGGAACAGAATTGCTTATAATAAAGTTCATATTTGAATGCTTGGAGCTCTTGGACTGGCTAATATCGAATTAACTAAAGGCAACTAGAACTTCTAAAACGTTATAGTACAGGAGAACCTCATTATTCCCGGTACTGCTTTTTGCAGTTCCACGTATCTGCTTTTTCAGTATCCGTGATACAAAGGGGTTAAAACCCATGTATCCACAGTTCCTAGAAGGCTGGAAGTGACTGTGGAGGTCACTTCCAGCCACCATTTTATCTCTCAGAGCCCAGGAAGAGAGGAGGAACCATTTTGTGGCTCTTTTTTTTTTTTTAAAGCAACACAGACTTCCCCCCCGCAATTTTTTGCGGTTGAGGGCCATTTTGCCCTTTGGAAGGCATTCCTGGGCACATTGGGGACCAGCAGAGCATGCCACAGTAAGTTGGGGGGTCATTTGGGGGCTGTTTTGGCAATTAAATTTTTTTTCTTCTCTAGTCTGGAACCTAACTCCCCTTTCACCATAGCCCTAATGCATCGTTACAGATCTGGATCGTGATCTGTTGCATTCATAAGGAATGGATTCTGCACCTGCGCAGGAACCTTGTGGATAGATTGACTACCTCTTGTGACTCCCACTCTGCCCTGCATGTGCTTCATGCTTCTGTTGAAATTGGCTGTTGGGGGCGCCATTTTCTCAGTTTCATTTGACCGCCAAAGCATCAACACCTCGTTGCTGGCTCCTCGGTTCATCTTGATTCGTTTAACTGACAGAAAAGAAAAGAAATTTGTGACTTTAGACTATATTTGACTATTCTTAAGTGTTATGGACTGGTTATTGGTATTTTCAGAACTATATTCAGTTTTCGCTTGGGGCACACCTTTAATGGAGATGGATATCAAGAAAACGTTTTAAGCATTGTATGGATTGACAGGCAAAATTGCTATTGACTGACTATCATGGCTCATGCTTGCTCTGCTTAGGAGAGCAGCATAACTTGACATAATGCAAGATAAGCTGTTCTTTCTCCAAGAAAATTCTTAAAAATTAGGTGTTATAACTAGGGATGTGCAAAACGTTTCGGGCACAGAACAATCTGTGCCCGAAACGACCAATTTCGGGTGATTCGGAGCCAAACCGAATCACCCCCAATGAGCACTGATAAATTTCGGACCCGAAACGAATTACCCCTGTTTCGGGTCTGAATTTTTCAGGTGTTTCGGGTCTCCATTTTGAGCCCCAGAAAAGTGCCAGCCTTGTCTTCTTCTTCCCCCTCCGTTTTCAGTTTGACGTCTCTGAATTTCCCGCCTTTTTGCCTCCATTGATTTCAATGCAGAAATTGCTTTCCTTTCACTTTAATTGAAAAGGTCCTGGGGCCAAAAGAGTGGGGTGGGGTGGTAGTGCCCAATGGGTGGAGGCTACCACCCCAACTACAGAGTGATTGGGCAGAGGGCTGATTTTTGGTGATTTTTTGAGAGTTTTAGTGTCTATGGGGCAGATTGGGGGCAGAAAGTGGGATCTGGGGCAGAAGAGTGGGGTGGGGTGGTAGTGCCCAATGGGTGGAGGCTACCACCCGAATTCCAGGGGGATTGGGCAGAGGGCTGATTTTTGGTGAATTTCTGAAGTTTAAGCGTTTTTAAGGTTTCCCCCCTTTAGGTATAATCGCTTCACGTCGGGGGGAAAGGGGTGGCCTAGAGTGGGGTGGGGTTGGTGGTGGTGCGGGGTAGGGGCAATGAAGCTATCTGAATTTTTTCAAAGGATTTAGGCAGAGGGCTGATTTTTGGTGATTTCATTTGTTGGAGTTTTGTTGCTTCTGAGGTGTTCTGAGTGTGGATTCTGTGATAGCAAATGAGATTTTCAATGACACACCATGAATCCGCTCTCATCTGCTGTCATAGAATCTAAATCTTAAAGACATGTGAACTTCAGCAATTCACCAAAAATCAGCCCTCTGCCCAAATAGCAATAGCAATAGCAATAGCACTTACATTTATATACCGCTCTATAGCTGGAAGCTCTCTAAGCGGTTTACAATGATTTAGCATATTGCCCCCCAACATTCTGGGTACTCATTTTACCGACCTCGGAAGGATGGAAGGCTGAGTCAACCTTGAGCCCCTGGTCAGGATTGAACTTGTAACCTTCTGGTTACAGGGCAGCAGTTTTACCACTGTGCCACCAGGGGCTCCTTTGAAAAAATACAGGTAGCTTCCTTGCCCCTACCCGGCAGTACCACCAACCCCACACCGCTCTAGGCCACCCCTTCCCCCACGACGTGAAGCAATACACCCTCCATTCTACCTAATGGGGGGAAACCTTAAAAACGCGTAAACTTCAGAAATTCACCAAAAATCAGCCCTCTGACCAATCACTCTGCAATTGGGGTGGTAGCCTCCACCCATTAGGCACTACCACCCCACCGCACTCTTCTGGCCCAGATACCACTTTCTGCCCCCAATCTGCCCCAAAGACACTAAAACTTCAAAAATTCCCCAAAAATCAGCCCTTTGCCCAATCCCCCTGAAATTTGGGTGGTAGCCTCCACCCATTGGGCACTACCACCCCACTCTTTTGGCCCGAGGACCAGTTTTTCTAATCTGAATCAATTCGGATTCAGATTCGGATAAATTCGGATCCGAACTGAATCGGGGGTGCTTCGGGTGGGCAAGATTCGAGAACAGAACAGGGGTGTTTCGTTTCGGATCCGAACCAAAACACCAAAAATCCGAATTGCACACCCCTAGTTATAACTACAGACAGCGCTTTATGATGAGGCACTCCTTCCGCCAAGGCCAAGACCAACATCAGAGTCGAGATCAATGTTGACGTCAGCATCAAACACGCAGGGATCTGCAAATATGCAATCTAAACCTGCTGTGGAGGATACAGAACCGATGTTTAAGAGACAGAGGGAGATCTCAAAATTGACACCTAGGCATAAGGATAAGAGTAAGCCCTCCTCTGATGAGGTAATGGATTCTTCACCCAGGAAGAAGCATCGTACCAAAACAAAAACAAAGGGTAGTATGCCTTCTCCAACGGCATTTCAAACCTACAGCTCAGCTACAACATCGGCTTCAGCATCGACATTGGAGCCATCGACATCGATTCCGTCAACATCGAGGGAGCATCCCTTGAGGTTGACGTCGATGGAGCCAATACTAGAATTATCATACTCCAGATTGCCTTTGATATAGATTACTTCTATGACAGCCATTTCAACATTGACGGCCATATAGGGGTGTGCACGGAACCATGGAGCTACAGTCCGGCACTGGGGTGGGGGGTTGCTTTAAGGGTGGGGGAGCGTTTACTTACCCCTCCCGCGCTTTCCAACCGCGGCGGCTGTATTTCTTTTAGCTATGGGGCGGCAGGATATCTCCCTGCCGCCCCTTCCCTGAACAGAGCTGTTGCTGCTTCAAAAGGCTTTAAGAAGCCTTTTCCCTGCCGCCCCTTCCCCGAACGGAGCTGCTGCTGCTGCAAAAGGCTTTAAGAAGCCTTTGGCTGCCGTCCCTTCCCCAAACGGAGCTGCTGCTGCTGCAGCAAAAGACTTTAAGAAGCCTTTTCCCTGCTGCCCCTTCCCCGAACGTAGCTGCAAAGCCAGCTACGTTTGGGGAGCGGGTGGCAGGGAAAAGCGGGTGGCGGAATCTATCTGGGATCCATATGGCAGTCATCTGCGCAGCTGCTACATGGTCATCACAGCAGCCATTCATAAAGCATTATGCCATTGGCCTATGTACTTCTGAGCCGGCAGGTTTTGGGAGAAATATTTTGAAATGGGTGTTGCAATAGGCTTCAGGGGCTACTGTACCTTCCACCATAGTAGAAGCTGCCTAATCACCCATTCCTTATTAATGCAACAGATCACGATCCAGATAAACAGGTTGCTCATCTGTAACTTATGATCTGGTAGTGATCCGTTGTATTCATAAGACCCTCCCAAACCAACTCCACTACTGTAGCATTAAAACAAAACAAAACAAACTTACCTTGAACGGTCACTAGAAGATCACCAGAATATGGTGGTCTGCAAGAAACTGGGAAAATGGCGCCCCCACCTTCCATTTTCAACAGGAGCACGTGCAGGGCCAAGTGGGATAATGAGGAGCTAGTCAATCTACCCGCAAGGTCCCTGTGCAGGCGCAGAACCCGTTCCTTATTAATACAACGGATCATTACTAGATCAAAAGTTACAGGTGAGCAACTTGTTTTTCCATTGTAGCAGCAGCCGAGGAACGGAACCTCTGCGAGTAACGAGGTTCTCCTGTAGTTAAGTTTAAGCAGTTTAGTTACTTTGCAGAAACAAGAAGAGCTAATCTCTTTGATAATTATGTTACTGTTTATGTGTAAAGGCTAAGACAGGAGATTGGGAAGAACAGGTTGTTACACTCTTTAAAATTGCATGACTCAGAAGAGCTTTGATAACTGTCTTTCTCTGGTCCCACTGAGGGTCTTCACTGTCCAAGCAACACTCTGTAGAATAAGCACTGATTTTAAAGTTCCATTTTATTCTTTTAGTGTCCCAGTTATTTTGTATCCCAGCATAAAAATCAGTCTTGATGCATGGTGTGAAAAACTGAAGGATGCTTTCAGAGCTCAGAAAGACTTTACAGATCTTTGTATTACAACTGAGGTTGTTACTCCAACAGTAGTGGCCTTGTAAATTACACTACTCTTTAAAATTGCATAACTGCTGTTGCAGGAGGCTGCATCCATTGGAAATAAAGGATGTAGTGTCACACAACTGTGCAACATGTTGCAACTATGCAGGGTTGTTCACTGTGCAAACAACCTTGTTCTCCAACATCTTGGGTGTTGTCTCAGGTGCCCACAATGGCAAAGGGTATTCAGAACCACCTGTGTTAGCCTGTGCTGAATGTCAGCCTGTATTTTAGAATGTTAAGGAATTTTTTAAACTTCTCAATATACTGAAATACAGAAGACAGAATTTCATATGGAATAGGTTAGTTACCCAACAAATCAATCCCAAACCCTAACTTTCGCTCACAGACAAAATATCTATTTTCTGGGGACAATTCAGTCCCCTGCATTTCCTCCTTCCAAGTCATGATGCTCTTCTATGAGGACTCCTGTCCAGAAACCTCATCTCACACTAGCTGCCCACCTCACACACAGAGCTATGCACAGAGCTGAATGTATGCATTTTTGCATTCAGAGGACTGGCTGGCTCATCCCCTAAATTATTATTTTTTTAAAAAAAGGTACAATCTGGCAAAAAATTCAGAAGGTAAATAAAGGAAGCTCTAGCTTGATCCACAGTGCTACATGTTGCAATAATGTCATGCAACTTGTACAAATAAATAAGGTATGTGGACTGGCATAGCCCCCTCACTCTGGGCAGAAAACCTTATCTATATTGCGTCATGCTATGATATTACACTGCTCTGTCAACAAAGCTCCAGATATGACCTGTTCTGCAGCACTACAACTGTTGTTCTAGACGTCCACATTATCCTGCACTGAATCTCAGCCACTGTATATGCAAGCATTTGTATTTGTGACTGGTCTGGAGATTAACATTTACAAATTGTTCTGTGTCACTTGCTCTCAGGTAACATTACTTTCCTTCCTAGTGGAAACAGAAGTTTCATTCCTTGACTATATTAAAGGCGGGTAAGTTATTCCCATCACGACCACCCCACTGGAATGCTGATCTAAAGAGCTGTAATCCAAGATTTCATATTGGGAGGGAAACATACTTGCAAGATACTTAACTTGCAAAGCAAACATATCAGTGTTTACACTGTTTTCTTACAAAGGCACATTTATACTGGAGGAACAAATATAGCTTATGAGGACCTAGAAGTTTGTGTTCATTTTAGTATAACCCTTTTATAACTACAGCTTCATGCCTTCAGCACTGGCAAATGACATCGACTGTTCAAGTATCATCAGTATTAGCCCTACTGGACCCAAGTTCAAAGTTAGGTTCAGTTAGCAGCTTATTTCAAGCATTTTGACTAAAATAAATGAGGATCAGTAAGTTCAGATGTCATGACTAATTTTGGTTTGTTTCTAATCACAATTGGAAGTAGAATTATTTCAACACATGCATGGCAGGGGACGGGGGAATGGAGTGGATGCTCCCAAGACTGAGAAATAGTGTGCAAAGCCAAGGCTTTATCTTGGCTCCATGTGATATTTGAACTGAATTAATAATACATTATGTGGATGAAATAATGCGAGAGGGAGAAGGGTCTCCTTCTGGAACCCCTTAATTCATTCATTTTGGAAAAAAGCAGAAATCATGAGGACCCATTACTGAAGGTAATGGGCAGCAGAAGGTGAAGGAAGATGGCTTATAACTAGTTGATGGAAGGTATATATAATCTGGATGGAAAGTATAGCATGCGGAATCCAGAGGCACAACTATAAGAGCATTGGGTAAGAGTTAAGAGACCACCAGGGATGGTGGGAGAGACAATAAGGGTATATAAACTAAAATGGTCCATCAAGCCATTTTTACAGAATTGCATATATGCACATTATTTTGGGACTTTACTTCTTTATTTTCCTTGTTCAAATGGACTGAGAATGAGCCCAGCTCTGAGATTTATCAGGTACCTGCACAGAAGAACAGGATCATGGCTTAAAATTACTAAACGTAATTTGTAAATGTATGTGTTTGTATGGCTGTATTATACTTAGTCAGCTGCCCTTGGGGAAAAGTAAGTTTACATAGATAATTCCTTTGTCATGTCCCTTCAGGGTACTGCTGTCTCCCGCTGGTCAGGGTATTGCTTTGGTCCAGTCACCTCAGATTAATGGCTAGAGGCCCAGCCCCCAGTCTTCTTTCTGATCTTTACTACTTCACAAAGGCCCCAGGATCAATGGTGCCACCTCCAGCCGAGTCACAGAGCTGTTGCCAGGTCAAGCTCTCTTCGGCTTCTGGCCCTTCATCATCGACAGTCTGGCACTTAAATAGCTCTTGGCAAGTGGTTCAGTTCTTGCGATATCTCTAGCCCTGAGATCTCGCCCAGACATCTCGCAAGATTTTCGTGAGATTTCGCAGGTCCTCTCCAAAGTCTCACAAGAGGATGCCATCTGGCAGTGATTTGCCTGCAGGTTCCCTGCAGGGCCAGGCATTGTCTGTTTGGGCAGGGCAGACCATGGAAGAGGAGCCGCTCAATCCTTGTGGCCTTGAGCCTGACGCCATTCGGTTCCCCCACATTTTTTCATAGATTACACAATCGTTTTTTAATTCTGGTCAGCAGCAATGCATTGTGCTAGAGAAGTTCCTCTTAAGCAGCAATACATGCTTTCTCCATTTAAAAAGACACAGTGATGTCAGCATGAATACAGCTTTAATTTTTTTAAATGGATGCTTTTTTACTAGAGTTCTGTTTTAACTTTAACGTTTGTCTACTACATGGGACACTTTATTGGTTTTCCTTGGGTTTTTCCCTGTACTAGATGGCAATACTCCAGTTGTTAACTAGTTCATATTTATGTTACAGGACTCAAATCAATTTCACTGTGGCTATTGATTTCACAGCTTCAAATGGTAAGTTTTGTAAATTAGTTTCTGTTAAAATGTGTAACCACACTGTGTAGCTTTTCAAACTTCTTTGAACTGATCTAGTATTTTCATTCATTCGGTCATCCATTATTATTATTTTTTGGTTGTCCTAAAAATAAATTACAAGGTTCAAGCTTTGAACCAGCACAAGCACAGCCCAAAGAAACAAGGGGATTTCCTAGTCTCATTTTTCTGTGGAAAGTGAGGGATTTCGGAGTCTCAGTCTTAAGAATTTATTATCTGAAAAGACCCTCTTCATCCTTTTCCAGTAAGTTGTTTGAAAAAGATTTTTTTGACCTATTTATTTACCTGGAGTTTTACAAATTAGCATATTATAAACACATGCCATTGGAAGCTATTCCACTTGGCGCCCTTTGCCATTAGGTGGCTGTCTGGACAGTGACTTTATTGTGTCTAGTCTAATGTTTGCTTTAAAAAATGGAATACTTTGGCAGATGGGTGAGAGATAAATTATCGAAAGAAACCTATGCTTTTTACATTGCCTTTTAAAACCATGGCCTTGGCTATGGATTCCCATGCATTGATTTTTTTTTCTTCATAGTATAGTCCTAGAATTTTTGCTTGATATCTAGATCTTGCATATCTACATAGGAAGATTCCAACATTGCTGTGTGCTCAAGAGGAAAAAACACAGCACACATCCTTTACAGGGGTGGGGGAATCCATGAGGCATCAGCCAATGTTGGGGCAAGCCTAAAAGAGCTCTGTTGGTTCTGTTGGTGGCTGGGGGGGTGGGTGGCGGGGGCAGGGGGTTGTACTACAGCTTCTTTGAGTCCTGATGGAAATCTGTTAAGCTATTTTAAAAATATTTGAAATAGGTATTGAAATCCTAAATCCATAATTTCAAACATGCTGTGCTCATATCCAGATTAAGAGTTAAGACTGCATTTTTACAAGACTGCATGAGTTGGATCCTCAGGCAAAAGGAAGTTTGCTCAAGCAAACATCCCTGCCCTCTTCTCCTCACAGCTGCTTTTCACGCTGCCCAAGAAGCTGCTTCCTGGGTTTGGAGGACCTGAGGAATGAGATGAGATGGGTGTAAAGAGTTTCAGGGAGGGGGAATTCCTCCTAAGCAGGAGCAAGCCCCTTCCATTAGCAGAGTTCCACTCATGGAATAGTCTGCCTGATTTCAGGTCATCCTTCCTGTGCCCCACCCCACCCCTTTCCTGAGGGACTCAATCTCAGGCGTGGCTTTTTGCATGGCTCCAAGCAGGGGTTCCCAACCTGAGGTACTCCGGATGTTGCCAGACTACAGTTCCCATCATCCCCAGCTACAATTTATTGTGGCGGAGATGTTGTTCAGCAACTTCTGGAATACTACAGGTTGAGAACCCCAGGCTCAGAGGGATGCACAGAGTGAGGAGGGTATGGAGATGTTTGCTTGCACAAATATCTTTGCACCCACAGATCTTAAGACTTGTAGGCCTTTCATGTCCAAGTGTTGAAAATCCTATCCAAGTAAAGCCATCTATGTAATGCATTTTGTTTCAACAGGTAACCCTGCACAGCCAACCTCACTCCATTATATGAGCCCATATCAGCTGAATGCTTATGGCATGGCATTGAGAGCAGTCGGTGAAATAATTCAAGACTATGATAGTGACAAAATGTTTCCAGCTCTTGGTTTTGGTGCAAAACTGCCTCCAGATGGAAGGGTGTCTCATGAGTTTGCCTTGGTAAGAAATGAGATGCATCATTTTATCTTGGTTATCCTGTTGTAGGCCCTGGTTCCTAATATAGTTTCATGGATTTGCATGTCTTCAAATTCATTCATTTGTGTTTAGAGTACTGTAAAAAAAAAAAAATCTGCCCTTTTCTGCTTGCTATATATTTTTATTTTTTTAATCAGGAAGAGGCAAGGACAAAGAAAAAGTTTAACTGTTAATCTTCATTAAACAAGCAAAAAAACCCTAGCAGCAACTTTAAGACTCAAGCAGGGCAGGTATTTGAGGGTCTTCATGATCATCTAGCTCTGTGAGCAAAAAATCAAATGTGCAGCGCTATTATGTATTCACAATAAATGCTCCCATATGCATTTAATTTTTAAAATGCCCATGAGAGTCTTAAGTAATTCTTACAAATGAAGTGTTTTAAAGAAATTTTGTCATCTGGAATTGTGACTATATTGTGAGATAGACTAGGCAGATTGATAGGCCTGGGTGAGATGGAATAAGGAGTATCCACTGCTGTTGTTTCAGTGGTTTAGTGGAAGGGCTCTGAGCCCAATTCTGGTAGCTCTTTGAAGAACCTCCTATAATCTCCATGATACATTAATAATAGAAAATTCAAAAGAAGCCAGTCTTATTTCAGCCAGAATGTGCAACTGTATAATTCTCATCAGGCAAGATTTTATTTATTATGATTTGTGTAATTGCACAGTTTTACTACAAATAGAGTGCAGGTTCAGACATTGCACAGAAACTTGGTTGAAGCAGAGCTCTGTGCACATGCTCCCCCCTCCCATCCCCACATGGGTGCTTACTACTTTGCTAGGTTAGGATATGCCAAGAATGGTCACAGTGCCAAACCCATCAACCTTGGCATATCCTAACTTCAGAGAATCTAAGATCTGAACCTGACTTCAGCCCTCGGGTGTAGAACTCAAATTCTTTGAAGAAAATAGGTTCGGATAAGCAGCAATTGGTAGGTTCAGATACTGTGACCAATCTCCGCATATCCTCATCTAGAAAGAAAGTAGACACTTGCTTAGGGATGGGAGGGGACAGTGCATGTTTCTGGAGCTGAGGGAGGTTGCCTGGAGCTTGGCTTCAGCTGAGATCCTGTAGGGATGTGCACGAACCGGTTCGGAGGCCATGTTGGAGGCCTCCGAACCGGTTCGGGACCAGTCCGGCACTGAGGGGGGGTCTACCTTTAAGGGAGGGGGGTAGTACTTACCCCTCCTGCCGCTCTTCCCCCTCCGGCGCTGCATTTAAGAACGAAGTTTTGGGGGCAGCTGCGTTCCTCCCTGCCGCCCCTGCCCCCGTCGTTGCCCGGAAGTTGCGGTGCGCACGCATGAGCACATGCGTGCTTGTGTTTACCAGACTTCCGGGCAGGGGCGGCAGGGAGGAACGCTGCCGCCCCCCCAAACTTCATTCTTAAATGCAGCGCCGGAGGGGGAAGAGCGGCGGGAGGGGTAACTACTTACCCCCCCGCCCTTAAAGGTAGACCCCCCCTCAGTGCACCGCAGCGGTTCCGTGCACACCACTAAGATCCTGTGTGACATTTGAAGGTGCCCAGAGTGTAGGTTTAGGAGAATGATTGGAACAACACAATAGCCACACAACCTGGTTGTTCTCAGTATGAGCTAACTTCTTCTGTGTATAAAATGTAATTAAGTTCAAGTTCAATCTTTAGATCTCTGTAGGGATCCATGGTTCCTCATTACTGGGTCTTCTGCGCCTGCACAGGAGGCCCGCAGAAGAATCTATAGCTCTGTATAGGCGCTCTACGACCCTTCAAGGCGTAGTGATATCAGAGCCTACAAAGCCGGCTGTAGAGCGCCTCTGTCTTCAGTTCTTTCTCATCTGCACTTGTGCTGCCTCAGGAAGGATCAGCTCCTGTTCCCTCATTCCTGTGAGAAAGTGAATATTGTTATTTGGTCTGTTTTCTTGGTTTTGACTTGGACTGTTTTCTGACAACTCCCTATCTAACTCTCTGTGATTTGACATCTGACTGTTTTTGACTGCTCTCTGGACTGTGTTTCTGGACTTGGCAATTTATCTCAGATTGGGCTGACCTCAGATAGTGTTTTGGACTTGGCTATGTCTACTCCTAAAGGTTTTAAAAGTTGTGCGACCTGCAGGGGCACTATGCCCTCCTCTGATGGCCATGCTGGTTGCTTCATATGTTTGGGGGATAGTCCTAATACCAGTACCTGCAAGGTCTGTTTGTCATTTAAGAAAAAGACCTGTTTAAGCAGGGAATTACAACTGAAGGCCTCTTTGTATGAAAATATTCTCCGTCCAGGGGGCCTAGGCCGAGCCCACCATTGCTGCCATAGTTGGCGCTGTCTAGCCTCTTGGCACTGTCAGCATCCACCACGTCTTCCAAGTGCAGGTGTTAAGAAGCCCTTGGAGAGAGGCTGTGGGCACTGCCAGAAACATAAGCATGACAGACACCACTCATCTACGAGAGAGCTGCACAAGAAGCATGAGAAACACGCTTCAACTTCGACACAGAGTTTGACACTTTCTGTTTTTTCCGAAGTCGCACTCGGCCCCGAGTTCAGAGCCTATGTTGTTGATGTCATCTACCATTAAGTCTCCGTCTCCTCCTACAGCACAGCTGACCACCTCATTTTCACCTTGGCCTTCATCCTTTTCCAAGCCTCCAACGCTTCAGTTCCAACCCCCTCAGCGTTGAGGGACTTCAGCACTCTGGGGAATTCTTCAACATCTGTGTGCTCAGAGCCAACCCCACCGGTGTCAACTCCTACTGTTCTGGCTTCGAGGTGTTCAACATCCTCAATGCCTGTGCCTCTGGTTTTAACGTCGACATCGAATCCTTCAGGCCCGAGACATCATCGGCATCAATGACTTCAGCCCCGGTGTCGATGGTGCCCGCAGGGGCCGAGGCCGGGTAGACCGGGCCTCCGGCGTCGGGGAGGTGTGAAGCTCGCGCACCGCGTGCACGTGCGCAGAAGGCTTGTCGGAGCCTTTTGCATTGAGGAGCAGTAAGGAGCATTTCTACATCATTTCAAGGAGCATTTCTACAGTAAATACGAGCGCTGGAGGGGGACAAGTGGTAACTCCCCGCCCTTAAAGGAACCCCCTCCACAGTGCCGGATCGCAGCTGTGCGGTTCCATGCACACCCCTACCGGCATCAAACCCGCTGATGGTAGACTGTGCACTGCACAGAAACATTCAACACCAATGGATAAGGAAGGCCAGAAATTGGACTCTGGCAAGAAGGTTCTACTCCTCGGCTTGCCTTTCCCTTAAAGTTGCCAACTACTTCGCCTGTCTGCCAATCTTACCAGGCAGCATCTGAGTACAGCTAAACACCTAACAGAAGCGGAGTCCAAAGTGCTGGCTGGGTCCATCGCTCTCCGTTGCCATGCCTGGCTCAGGCCCACACACGGGGAACATAGGAAGCTGCCATATACCAAGTCAGACCATTCGTCCATCTAGCTCGGTATTTTCACAGACTGGCAGCAGCTTCTCCAAGCTCACAGGCAGGAACCTCTCTCAGCTCTATCTTGGAGAAGCCAGGGAGGGAACTTGGAACCTTCTGCTCTTCCCAGAGCGGCTCCATCCCCTGAGGGAAATATCTTACAGTGCTTACACATCAAGTCTCTCTTTCATATGCAACCAGGGCAGACCCTGCTTAGCTAAGGGGACAGGTCATGCTTGCTACCACAAGACCACCTCTCCTCACCTTTGGAGCCAGGCATGAAAGATAAAATTAAAAACCTGCCATTCCACGGCAAAGGGCTATTCTCTAAAGAAACGAATGAGACAATGGAGAAACTCAAAAGTCTAGATATACCGCTAAGACTTTTGATCCATCTCAAACCTTGTCTTTCCAGCACAGGTACCACCCTAATTACAAACAGTGATACTGACCCCGGCCTTCCCAGGACAGGGGAAATTTTAGACATGGGTCTAGACAGTACACTCATCAGTGCCAAAAGGGCCAACAAAAATGGAAGCCTCAGGACCAATCCAAGCAGTCCTTTTAATGATGAGGACCTGGAAGTATCTATCCCCATTCCTCCAGCCTCTATCCGTCTCGCTCCATTCCTCATTTCATGATGTCAAGTGACATCAGATGCCTGGGTGTCGTGCATAGTGGCCAACGGCTATGCTATTGAATTTGACTCTCTACCCACCCATGCAGCCATAAAATATACCCCCACAACTTCTGTCCTTGAAGAAGAGGTTTCTTCACTGCTCCAAAAGGAACCAGTTCCATCTTCTTCCATGCATTCCAGCTATAATTCTAGATACTTCCAGATTCCTGATGGTGGGATCCGTCCCATCCTGGACTTAAGGGAGTGAACAAATTTGTCAAAACTTCCAAGTTTTGCATGATCTCCCTGCAGTCCATTTTTCTGCTGCTGTGAGAAGAGGATTTATGTCCCTAGACCTAAAGGACGCCTACTTCCACATCTCTATAAGGCTTCAACATTGCCAGTTACTACATTTCTGTTTGGGCACAAGGGCGTATCAGTACAAGGTGCTCCTGTTTGGTCTTTGTACCGCCCCTAGAGTTTTCACTAAGTGCATGGTGGCTGTCTTTGCCTGTCTGCGTGTACAGGGCGTTTTTGTGTTCTCCTAACTGGATGACTGGCTTATGGCTAGGAAGAAGTCTACCCTGTTGTTCAATCTACAACTTACCTTATCTCTTCTGGCAGATCTGGGGTTCAGTGTCAATCTGAAGAAATCTGTCCTGACCCCCCATCATGTCATTCAGTACATCGGTGCGATCCTGGATGCCGACCAGAAGTGTGCATACTTACCTGTAGAACGCACCCAGGCCATTTCCTCCATGGTGATCGCTTTCCAGTCTTCCCCCAAGCAACGGGCTCGGTCCATCCAATGTCTGCTGGGCCTCATGTCTTTGTACATCACGACTGTGGTGAACGCACACATGAGGATGCGGAGACTACAACTCTGGTTGCTGTCTGTCTTCCTTCCGAACCTAGACAGTCAAAACGAGTGGTTAGTCATTCCAGATAATATCTTGCAAGACCTGCTCTGGTGGTCCCTGCATGATTCTCTTTCACAAGGTGTTCCTTTCAGGAACGGAACCCTATGATATCAGTCACTGTAGATGCTTCCATGCAGGGTTGGGGTGCTCACTGTGGTTCCCTTTGGGCACAGGCCCTTTGGAACTCCCAGCAGCAGGAGCTTCATATTAACTTTTTAGAACTCCTAGCAGTTTCCCTTGCTTTCAAGACATTCCTACTTGCTATCCAGGGCCAAGTGGTTCAGGTCCATATCGATAATACTATGGCTATTGCCTACTCGAAGCACCAAGGGGGCACTGTATTCAAGTCCCTGAACAACCTTGCTCTGCAATTGTGGGAGTGGTGCCTGAGATTTGATATCCTACCCATGGCTATACATATTAAGGAGGAGGATAACATTTTGGCAGACTCCCTTAGCCGGGATCTTTCCTTCTCTACCATTCATGAGTGGGAACTGAATAACTCTGTTCTGTCAGATGTTTTTGACTCCTGGGGTGTCCCTGAGTTTGCCACTGTGCAAAATGCAAAGTGTCCTTTGTTCTGTTCTAGGGCGAGCATTGGCCCGAGCTCACTAGGGGATGCCTTCCAGCTACAATGGAAGGACAAGCTGTATTACCTCTTCCCCCCACCCCCCACTAATGTCCAGAGTGGTGGAGAAGATACTGCAAGAGCGTACACAGTGCATCCTGGTCTGTCCCTGGTGGTCCAGGCAACCCTGGTTCCTGGCTCTCCTTCAGCTATACAAGAACTCTTACCTTCACCTTCAACCTCGACGGGACCTCCTCATGAGAAACAGGGTTCTGGTCCTATGTCATGCCCTTCAGACCCTCTTGCTAACAGCGTGGAAGCTGAGCTTTTAGACAAGATTCTGTTAAATGAGAGAACAGCCTCTATGAGATGGGACTATATGTGCAAATGGAAGCGTTTCACATCCTATGTGTCTGCTAAGGGCTTTGACCTGCTCCAGGTTCCAATACGTCAGATACTGCTACAATACTACTACTGATACTTGCCTCTCTCAAGGGTTTGGTCCCTCAAACACTTCCCTTAAGGTCCACCTCGCTGCCATCTCAGCTTGTCACCAGGGCTGTGACGGCAAGTTGGTTTTTGTTCATCTTCACTCTAAGAGTTTTTTGAAAGGAGTTAACAACCTGTACCCACCCACCCATCCCCGGTGTGGGTACCAGTTGAGCCTTGGTGTCTCTCTCTTGTGCTGTCCATTCTTACAGAGGCCCCCTTCGAAACCCTGTTGTCGGTCTCCATGAAACTGCTGTGCCTAAAGACAGCCTTCCTTGTGGCCATCACATCTGCAAGATGTAAGTGAGCTTACGGCTCTAAGGGCTGATTCCCCATATACAAAATTTTACTCAGACAAGGTGGTCCTGTTTCTGGACCCTGCTTTTCGTCCAAAGTTTTGGACTTACATATCAATCAGGACATTGTTTTGCCTACGTTATTCTGTGACCCATCTATACCTCTCGAGTGATCTATGCATGCCCTAGATGTCCTCAGGTGTCTCCTTTATTTCCTGGATCACACAAAGGCGTTCAAGCATTCTAACAAGCTGTTCATCTCTTATGCAGGAGCTAGTAAGGTTTCACCATTTCTAGACAAATATTGTCCAATTGGCTGGTGCAACTGATTTTCTTTTTTTATAAAAACAAAAGGTTTTTAGAGGGCATCAGTATGAAAGACACTTTCAGGGCTGCCACTTGGTTCTTGGACCTGCCCTTTGTCTGTCACTATGCAGTGGACTTGTGTTTTGCTTCAGAGGCCACTTTTGGTTGTGTGGTCTTGAAAAAAGCCCATCTCTTCTTAACTGGAGCTAGTCACTCACCCAGTTGTGAGGGACCATGGATCCCTACAGAGACAACCAGTTTGCTTACCTGAACCATGATCTCTGTGGGGATCCATGGTCACTCACAACCCCTGCCAGCTATTCCCTCTGCTAGCTTACCATAAACAGTTTATTTAGCTAGGCTGCTGTGGCTTGTCTGCTATTTTATCTATCTCTCAGTGTCATCAGTCCCTTCACAGCAGCTAATTCAGGAACCAAAGAGGGAGGCGCTCTACAGCTGGCTTTGTAGGCTCCAATATCACTACACATTAAAGGGCCGGAGAGTACCTATACGGAGCTATAGATTCTTCCACAGGCCTTCTGTGCAGGTGCAGAAGACCCAGTTGTGAGTGAATGCTTGGGCCTGGAGTGAAATGCATTCACTCGATGAAGCTTCCCAATAATCACTGAGCCCTACGTATTCAACACTCCAGCAATCTGGGATGCATCTACCCTATTACTTTATTCTAAAATTGCCATCCTTTGTTCTCTCACTTTGTACAGGGCATCCACTTTGTACAGGGCATATGTTGTCAACAAACTGTTGTCCACCTGTCCCTGTCTCCCCCACCCCCACCCTCACCGTTATTCTGCCTTTCCCCACTGGAAGAAACAGAATTGCAGCACAGCCTTGGCAAGTGTAGATCATCTTAGTGCTGGTGTTCCATCCCTTCCCCTGTAAACTTAGAGCCAGTCCTTTGCCCCCTCCCAGTCCCTTCTTGTGCTGAGGCACTAGTACTTTTTTTAGGGTATATTGTTGCTCTCTTTAAGGCTCTGAACAGGATGGGTGGGGAGGATGGCTTATTATTGATGATGATGATAATGATGGTGGTGATGATGATGATGATGATAAATAAACAAACTTTATTTGTTAGCTGCCCCATAATAAATTGTTCTCTGGGTAGCTTACAACCCAACACTAAAACATGAGATAAAAACACAAAACATATCCTCTCTAATAAAACGCTTGGTGTCCGTCCGTGGACGGGCACCAAGCGTGTGTTCGTGCCTCCCTGCCCTGTTCTGCGCCTGCGCGAAGCGCAGGCGCAGAACAGGGCAAGGGAGACATGAGGGCCGGCACCCGGTGGCCATCTTGGGCGGCCAGAAGCGGCCGCCCCGAAGAAGCCGGGAATGCGGGGAAGGAGGAGACTGGCCGAGGCGGCGGCAAAGCCGCCGCCTCGGCCAGAGGACGCAGCGCGGCCAAGGCGGCAGTGGAGCCGCGCCGCCGAAGCCGGGCGGGGGGAGGAGGTGACGGGGTAAGCCGGCCGAGGTGGCGGCAGAGCCGCCGCTGAGGCCTGGCACCGCCGCCGCAGCCAGGCGGCTGCGAGTCCTTGGGGCCCTTGCCCGTCCGGGGAGACCGGCCGGGAATGTGAGGCGGGGGCGGACCGGACCGGCAGCGCCACCCCCAGAGTCTGCCCGGCCACCACCACCGCCACCGCCCACTCTCCCGCCCTCCCAGCTGCCCACATACTCCTTCCCCGCTCCCCCCCCCGCAAATGATTAAGGGCCAAAACGGCCCAGAAGAATGCCTCCGCGGCCACCGCCATGGCCGCCAACCGCCCTCCCAGCTGGCCGAGACCTCCTTACCCGAAGCAGCCCGCGACAGTCGGGCGAACTAAAAGCTGTTTTTGCGAAGAAGAGAGGAGCTCCCGAACAGAGCTCCTCTCTGTGCTAAGTCTCTCCCCGAAGTGGTGCTTTGGGCGCAAAGGACACCTATTGCGTCCTTTGCGTCCATAGCAGCAGTTTGGGCATTGGCTTAGCACAGAGAGGAGCTCTGTTCCGGAGCTCCTCTCTTCTTCGCAAAAAATGGATTTTTGATCGCCCGACTGTCGCGGGCTGCTTTGGGTAAGGAAGTCTCGGCCAGCTGGGAGGGCGTGGGGGGGGGGGGAGGCCAGAGGAAGTGGGGCGGGGGGGGAACTCTCCCCTACTAGCGCCCGTTATCACAACGGGCCTGAAACACTAGTTAAATCATAAAAGACCAAGAGAAAGGGAAGAAAATACAAAACACAATACAAAACAATTTAAAAGACATTTTTAAAAATAAAATCAGTTAAATTCAGATGAAAATTGAAAATTGAAAAGCCTGAGTGAACAAAAAGGTCTTCACTTGGTGTCTAAAAGAACAAAGTGATGGAGCCAGGCAAACCTCACTGGGGAGGCTATTCCCTTAATGGGGTGCCTCCACCAAAAAGGCCCTCTCCCTATTAGCCACCCACCTCACCTAATTTGGTAGAGATACTTGGAGGAGGGACTCCAAAGAAGATCTTAAGGTCCAGGTTGGGACATATGGGGCAAGGCACTCTCTCAAATAACCTGGTCCCAAGCCATTTAGAGATTTAATGGTTAACACTTGCACTTTGAATTGGGCCTGGAAATGGACTGGGAGCCAGTGCAGCTGACAAAGCACTGGCATAATATGCTCAAAATTTACAGTCCCAGTTAATAATCTTGCAGCCCTATTTTGTACCAGCTGCAGTTTCCGGACCATTTACAAAGGCAGCCCCACATACAATGTGTTACAGTAATCTAAGTGAGAGGTTACCGGAGCATGAGTAACTGTGGCCAAGCTATCTCTGTCCAAGTAAGGTTGCAGTTGGTGTATCAGCTGGAGCTGATAAAAGGCGCTCCGAGCCACAGAGGCCACTTGAGACTCTAGTGACAGTGCTGGATCAATGAGCATCTCCAAACTGCAAACCTGGTTCTTCAGGGGGAGTGCAGCCCCATCTAGGACAGGCTGGTTCCTCTTCACTTGGGCAGAGGAACCACCGACCAGCAGTACTTCTGTCTTGTCTGGGTTGAGTCTCAACTTGTTCACCCTCATCCAATCTATTACTACATCCAGGCACCGATTCAGTTCAGTCACTGCCTCATCTCTAGCTGAGGAAAAAGAGAGATACAACTGAGTGTCATCCACATACTGATGACACCTCAGGCTAAATCTTCAGATGACCTCTCCCAGCAGTTTCATGTAGATGTTAAACAGCATAGGGGAAAGAATGGAACCCTGCAGAACTCCAAAGCACAACTGCCAAGTTGAGCAATAACCCCCCGCCCCTGCACCACCCTTTGGGAAAGGGCCTTGAGGTAGGAGCAGAACCACCTCCAAAACCGTCTTGAGGTAGGAGCAGAACCACCTCCAAAACCAACACCCAACTTAGCCAGCTTATCCAAAATGATACCATGGTCAGTGGTATCGAAAGCTGCTGAGAGATCCAAGAGAATTAACAGGGTTGCACTCTCTCTCTCTGCACACAGTCATCCCACAGGGCAACCAAAGCAATTTCTGTTCCAAGGCCTAAAGCCTGATTGAAATGGATCTAGATAGTCCATTTTCTCCAGGAGTGTCTAGAGCTGGTCAAGCACCTTGCCCAGGAAAGGAATATTGGCTGCAGGCCTATAGTTGTTTAAATCCTCTGAGTCCAGACTGGGTTTCTTTAGGAGTGGTCAAATAACAGCTTCCTTCAATGGACCTGAGACCACTCCATCTCTCAATGAGGTGTTTAGAACCTGCTGAAGCCAGCTAAAAATTCCCTCTCTACTAGATTTAATAAGCGATGAAGGGCAAGGGTCAAGCATACACGTGGTTAGCCAAACTCGACTAAACATATTCTCGGGCAAGAGGATGGCTACATGGGAGCACTGTCTGCTGATATTCCTCTTGGGGCCATAGCTCAGTGGTAAGCATCTGCTTTCATGCAGAAATCAAAAAGATGCCCCATGAGCTAGTGTTGTGTTGTGGCACCTATTGACAGCCTTTTGGCCAATAGAGAGTCCCCATTTTGAGAACATCTTGCTTCCTAATTAGGTAAACAATGGAATGAGTAGTATTTGGGGGATCTCACCCACCTGAGAATTATAAATTCTGTATTTGGCATCAGTCTTGGGCTCTGGCATAATGAGATATACAGCTTTTTATAAGCAGCATTCACAATTGCTAAGCTATTCATCTTTATTATTATTCATTTCACTCTTCTTATGCATTTACAGAATGGGCACCCTCAGAATCCTTACTGTAATGGAATAGATGGTGTAATGGAAGCCTACTACAGGAGTCTGAAATCTGTACAGCTTTATGGACCCACAAACTTTGCTCCCGTTATTAATCACGTTGCAAGGTAATGATTATGATACTGTACTGAATCTTCTCAGAATAGTCAACCTTATATAACCAATATAATTATATTGAAATCTTGAAAATCAATATTCTTCATGTTTAGGAAGGTTCAATTATGCCTTCTCTGGCAATAAAGGCTAATGCTCTGCTCTGTTATGCCTTCTCTCCAGCCTGTATGTGCTGACTTGGGATCTTTGACATGAAGATTAGATTCCCTTAGAGCTTCTGTTGGGCTATACAGAATATTAAAGGTAGTTCTAATGAGCATTCTAACCACTACTGAGTTTATATTCACAATAAAAACCAATTGAATCAAGCACCACTGTAAGACCCGTGGGCAAAAGCCCTGGCTGACATCCAGACAAACCCTGTGTTGGAACAATGAACAAAGCTATACAGATGCAAGAAAGCTGCATAGCTGAGCAGATGCTCAGAGATTGCACACTCTCTTGCACTCTCGGTCCTCCTACAAAAGTGTTGCACTTGCACAACGAGGATAGTGGATAGCTTTGCATCATTGCCTGCAACATATATGACCTAAGGTAGAAGCTTCACACAGTTGCACAAGTGCACCGTCTTGCACCAGCAGAACACTAGTTTGAATCGTAAGTTCCCAACTTTGCACAAATAGCTAGCACAATATCCTTGCACTAGTGCAATATGTTCATTAAAGTGCAGCATTAGTCTGGATGTCAGCCATACTTAACATACTGAGAGAGATTTTTATTCTCAAAACACTGATATTTAATCCTCTTCCTGCCCTCCAGTTCTCCATTCCAAAACATTCTATCTCCAGTTCTCATTTTGTAGGTTTCTAAACACATGACTGAAATGGTTACAGTGTGTTTAATCTCACATGTGGAAAAGCCTCTGGGAGGTATGATTTGGAGCAGGGAGACAATGAGCAAGGAAAAGGTTAAACATCCATCTGGATCGTGATCCATTGAGATCCATAAGAATGGGTACTGCGTCTGCGCAGGATCATCATGGTGGAATGCCGCAGCTCCTCAAGGCGTCTGCGCTCCACCTCCACGCCTCCATTGTGGTGCTATTTAAGGCGGGGTGGACACCATGTTCCTCAGTTCTTTTCCAGCAGCCATTGTGAACAGACCTCATGCTGTCGCTTCTTGTTTGGAATAGTTCATCTTCTGAGGGTTTTCACAATCTTAAAAAAAAAGAGGATTGTCTTTTTGGCTTTATTGACTGTGGAATGGCTTGACTATGATGACGGTGTTTCTGACAACGGAACCATGATGTCTTGAGCCCATCGATGCCAGGAGATCGATGTTAACACCCAGGACTGTTCCATAGAAACAGTCGAAGCCCTCAGCATCCTCTTCAACTTCAAAGACTTTCAAGAGCTCTAAGCCTCCGAGTTTTTCACAGGGGAGACCTTTTGCAGGGCATTTGAAGTCGAAAGGAAAGAGGTTGTCGAGGGAACCTGTCGACATTGAACAGCCATCAACACTGAAAACTTGGACGTTGAGAGCAAGGTCGATTTCACATGTGCCTTCTCTGGTCCAGTCTTCTGCACCCTGAACGCTGATGGATCGATGTCAAGATGTTCTGTTGACACTGACTACTCTGATTTTGACATTGCCTGACACAAGTCAAGCTCCTGCCTCAACGTTGAATACCCCAGTGCTGTCGATGTTGAAAGAAGTCACGCCTCAGGCACTGACAAAGATGTGGAAGATGATAGAGACACCAGTTTGGACCCAACTACGGCCCAAAGTCTGCTCTCCATCCTGGATTCGAGTGCAAGCATGCCTTTGATAATGACTTTTTAAGAGTTTTCTGCCCCAGAGTGTGGACCACCCACAGGAAGACCTGACAGTCACTAGGGTACCTACTGCTGCTACAGAACAAACCACTATGCCTCAGCCTCCAGTATGCTACACACTATCTGCTGCCCACCTAGCAAGTACCTCTTCATGGCATTCATGTGGTTTCTCTCACCGATCTGTGGCTGCTGCTACCTTGACTACGGCTGGCATGGGAGTATCTCCTCCAGGGTTCCCCTATGATTTTCAGGACAACAGAACATGGAATATGTCCCTACCTAAATCATATTACCCATTAACCTTGTCTCTTGCATAGGTTCAGCCAGTCCACACTCTGCCCAGCGGCAATGCCTCCATTTCTCAACACAGACCTGCTCCAATGAACAAGTCAATAGCAACTCAAACACTTAACGCCACCACCTTCATGCTTGATGGTATCCTCATCACTCAGAAAGTGGTCTGTGACCCTAAACCAAAAAAGACCACTGCAGAGACACAAACTCAATCACAAAAGCCAAGTCTGACATCTACTTCTACTGAGACACAGACGATAATCCCTACATCACCTGCACGGTCTTCCTCTGAACACCATGGCTCGTCTGATTTTGAGTCTGATGCTGATGACCCAGACAGCCTAGCTGACCCATCTATTGACCTGCCACCTGTCACACATGTCTCTCTCCTACAGAAGAGATGAAAACTTATTTACAAATAAAAGAGATGGCTGAAGCCTTGGGCCTGGACGTAAAGTCTCAGCTGGTGACCACTGACAGCCCTGTCTATAATTTCATGGTAAAATCACAATCCACACAACCTTTGGCTTTACCAATACTTTCCATGACTTCCAGGGCAGTGCAGTGCTCATGGGAAGTCATACACACTTCCACTCCTATCTCTAAGAGATAAGAGACCATATATTGAGTTCAAGAATCAGAAAATGCTTACCTTCTGAAACACCCAGTTACAAATCCACTTGGCATTGACTGCACAACATCCACAAAGTTTTGAAGATGTCACATCACACCTGGGGATAAGGAGGGAAGGAAGGAAGGAAGGAAATTAGACCTCATGGGCAGAAAAATACAGCCTACTTGTCTATCAAGATAGCAAACTACTCAGCCTGCATGGCCAAATAGAAACACTGCCTGTGGGAAGAACTTCAACAGGATTTGGACACATTATCACCAGAAGATTTTAAAAAGTGATTCAGACTATGACTAAATCTTCAGCACTCACACGCCAACAACTCAGCACGGTGAAGCATCTAGCCAAAACTGAGTCTAGATCTATGACAACCTCTGTGTCGATAAGACAACATGCCTGGCTTTGCTCTTCCTCATTACAGAATGTTATGAAGGAGAAGATCGAAGATCTGCTGTCTGATGGAAAAGGCCTCTTCAGTGAGGAAACAGATTCCACCATGGAGAAGTTTTTAAAAGTCAAAGTTTACAGCAAAGGCCGTTATAGCCTTTTCTTCTTCATCTACCTACACTTCAAGATACAAGTCTAAACAGAGGCAACATTTAGACAACAAGTCAGGAGGGACTTCAGGAAACAATACCACCCTTACAACAAATGTCCCTACCAGAACAAGAATAAAAACAACCAAGGATAACTTACCAAGCAAGCGGAGACTTAGAAGCATCTTTGAGGTTTGCGATTGCCTATTGTTGCAGCTACATCTCCTGATCTGATCCCCCTCAACACCTCCTTTAGGGGCTATACCATCACGGCGTGCAACCAACTCCACCAAGTTTGTGACTCCATCATTAATGCCAGCAACCAACTCTATCAAGCTGGCATGCCATGCCCCTGCATGGCACTGCATAACATCAGACCGCTGGGTCCTCAAGATAGTTTCCGTGGGGTACACGATAGAGTTCAAGGTGTTTCTGAAGTTCTCCGGGATGAGATTCACTCAACCAACCCCTTCACTGAGGGGATGGAGCTGCTAGCAATGGGAGCAATTGCCCCTGTGTGGTAGGCGCAGAGATTGGAGGGTTTTTACTCCTAATATTTTCAGATACCAAAAAGGGGAGGTGGAATCCGGCCGATTAGGGATCTTCGCCACTTAAACAAATTTGTCCTTGTGAAAAAATCCCAAATGATAACGTTGCAGGAGATCCTACCTCTTCTGTATCAAGAAAACTGGCTTTCAATGCTGGACCTAAAATATGCCTATTTTCACATTGGCATCAGGAAGGCACACAGAAACTATCTAAGATTCACCATGGGAGATAAAGTGTACCAATACAAGGTATTACCCTTCAGCCTTTCCAACTCCCCCAGGGTATTTACCAAATGCATGGCAGTGATGGTGGTTCACCTGACAATGTAGGGCATTGCAGTCTACCCGTATCTGGACAACTGGCTCATAACACCAAAAGACCAAAACAACTTGCATTCTCATACATTATATGTATTGGATCTCCTCCAAGACTTGGGCATCCAAGTCAATTAGAAAAAGTCTCACCTAGAACCTATATGTGTTATAAGCTACATTGGTGCAGTTCTAAACATGGAAAAGAAATGGGCATACTTACCCCAGGAACGCTACAACTGCATCAGGGAGATGGTCCAGAGTTTCCAACAACGGCCAACTCAGCCTGCTTGATTCATATAAAGACTGCTGGCCTAATGGCATCCTGCAATACAATAGTGCATTATGCACAGTTAAAATGGGGAAACTTCAACTTTGGTTTCTTTCAGTTTTCCTCCTGAATGTAGACAGCCAACAAATGTGTCTCAAAATCGGCACTAAGATACTACGGACTTTGAATTGGTGTTCGAACAAAGGCAACCTCTTGGGGGGGTGTCCCTCTT
This sequence comes from Hemicordylus capensis, assembly GCF_027244095.1. Classification (NCBI taxonomy): domain Eukaryota; kingdom Metazoa; phylum Chordata; class Lepidosauria; order Squamata; family Cordylidae; genus Hemicordylus; species Hemicordylus capensis. The sequence goes on from NC_069661.1 coordinate 154,939,009, forward strand.
CAGATTCTAAATCCAACTATCTGTATAACAACAGATGCAGCCCTACTGGGTTGGGGTGCTCACTGCAATGGCCATCAAATACAAGGCAAATGAAATCCACAACAAAAACAGTTCCATGTCAGGTTTTTTAGAGCTCCTAGCTGTGTTTCAGGGGATGAAAGCCTTCCTACCACTTCTAAAGGACCAGCTAGTACAAGTACAGCTGGACAATACTACTGCCCTGGTCTACACCGACAGACAGGGCAGGACAGTGTTGTGATCCCTCTGTGCCCTCAGTATACAACTTTGGCACTGGTGCATCAGACACTAGATCTACCCTACAATGATTCATATGAAGGGTCTGGACAATTTCTTAGCAGAAAGTCTGTCTCACTTTTGCTGAACAATAGCAACATGAATGGGAAATAAAGACAGAGTATGTTGCACCACTCTTCAAGAACTGGATCTGTCCTACCATAGACCTGTTTGCCACATCAGAAAACATGAAATGTATCTGATTTTGTTCCAGAGCAGGTCACGACCTGCAGTGATTGTGGGATGCTTTTCAGATGGACTGGATTCAGGAGATCCCTTACATTTCCCTCCCCCGCAACCCTTGATTGGTTGTGTGGCAGCACACCTGTTAACCATCCAGTATCATGTATTCTAGTGACTCCGTGGTGGCCACGCCAACCGTGGTTTCCACAAGTGCTCAGACTGTCAAGAAACAGGCACCACAGGTTACCACAAGAAACAGATCTTCTGACACTAGACAATGGCCAAATATTGCATCCGGACATGCTCACGTTATGTCTGACAGCATGGAGAATAGGCTTCTAATAAAGATATTGTTTAACCAGAGGAAGCCTTCCACAAGACATACTTACTTGAGAAGGTGGCTGCGTTTTGAAAACTATGCAAAACTCAGAGGTTGTAACCCAAAACAAGCTACAATCAAAGAGGTTTTTCTCTATTTGACAACCTTGAAATCTCAGGGTTTGGCGAATCTGTCACTGAAAGTCATCAAAACATCCTGGCTGGGAAGGCACAACACTCTTCTCGCACCCGGATAGCAGAGCTTTTCTAAAAGGCCTCATGAACTTATACCCACCTATTTGAACTCCGGTGGAGCAATGGAGCATATCACTCGTTCTCTCGGCCTTGACCCAAAGCCCTTTCGAACCACTAAACCCTCTTTCTACTAAATTAGTGACTTTGAAGACAGCTTTCCTTATAGCCATAACAAAGGCTAAACAAGTTAGTGAACTAACAGCTTTGCATATAGACTCGCCTCTTACCAGAATTTATCCTTACAAATTGATGATGCGTATGGATCCTGACTTCCTTCCCAAGGTAGTCAGATTTTCACCTTAACCAAGATATCATCCTTCCAACATTCTTCAAAGATCCTTCCATGTCATTGGAGCTAGCTATGCACTCCCTAGATGTACGACAAGGTTTGCTATACTACCTACATCATACAAAAGGCTTCAGGACCATCAAAAACATTTTTGTCATTTTCAAAGGCTCGGCTAAGGGTTCTTGCATTTTTAAGACAAAGAATGTCCCACTAGCTAGTGGAACTAATTTTATAGACTTATAGATCACAGAAGTAGATCCTCCAAAAGCTATCAAGACTCATTCCACTCGTGGCTATGCTTCGTCCACTGTAGTGGTGTGCCCGAACCGGTCCGGCGGCCATTCCAAAGAATGGCCGAACTGCCGGACCGGTCCGGCCCTGCCTGGTTCGGGTCCGGGGGGGGGTATGCCTTTAAGGGTGGGAGGGCTTGCTTAGCCCTCCCGCCTCCTTGCCCCCGCCAGCGCCCGTATTTTCTAGTATAGGGGCGCTGGAAACCAGCCCCCCCCCGCCGCCGCCGCGGCGAAAGAACTCCCCATGCCAGCCCTCCCTCCCTCCCAGCTAGCTGCCCGCCTGCCCTCCCGCCCGCTGCTCACCCGCTCACTGGATAGTAAACGAGAGGAGCTCCGGCACAGAGCTCCTCTCGTTTGGAAGGCCTCCGGCAGAATGGTGTTTTGCGCGCGCATGCGCGCACCGCAAAGCACGCCGTTCGCCGGAGGCCCGGTCTACCCGCCGGGAAAGGGCCGGGTAGACCGGGCCTCCGATCGCTGGGTAGACCGGGCCTCGGAGGCCCGGTCTACCCGGCCCTTTCCCGGCGGGTAGACCGGGCCTCCGGCGAACGGCGTGCTTTGCGGCGCGCGCAAAACACCATTCTGCTGGAGGCCTTCCAAACAAGAGGAGCTCTGTGCCGGAGCTCCTCTCGTTTACTATCCGGTGAGCGGGTGAGCAGCGGGCGGGAGGGCAGCTAGCTGGGAGGGAGGGAGGGCTGGCATGGGGAGTTCTTTCGCCGCGGCGGCGGGGGGGGGGGCAGCTGGTTTCCAGCGCCCCTATACTAGAAAATATGGGCGCTGGCGGGGGCAAGGAGGCGGGAGGGCTAAGCAAGCCCTCCCCGCCCTAAAAACAAGGCCCCCCTTCGGTGCCGGTCCGGACTTCTCCGGACCGTGCACATCACTAGTCCACTGCACACTTGTCTGGTGTAACTTTTAAGGAATTTGCAAAGCAGCAACATGGTCCACAGAGTTACCATTCATTAAACACTACGCTTAATCAAATTATGCTCTGTTGCTGAGGCAAGCTTTGGGAGAAGTGTTTTAAAGTGGGTGTTACAATGACTATGACTGCACTCTCTTCCAAAGGGAGTTAGCTAAACACCCATTCTTATGGATCTCAACAGATCATGATCCAAATAATGGATCATGATCCAAATTGCTCACCTGAAACGTATGATATGGTAGTGATCCGTTGACATCCATAAGACCCTCCCGTACCACCCCACTGCAGTAGTGTTCCGCTATCAGCGTAAAGAGTGTGCATGCAGTAAGATTCCAAAGTGAACTCACCAACTAGGGATGATCATCCTCATGGGCAGTTGTCCAAGAACTGAGGAACATGGCGCCTAGCCCACCTTAAATAGCACCACGCTGGAGACAGGGTGCAAACGTCTCGAGGAGCTGCAGCATTCCACCACAAGGATCCTGCGCAGGCGCAGTACCCATTCTCATGGATGTCAATGGATCACTACCAGATCATAAGTTACAGGTGAGAAACCTGTTTTTCTCTCCCCAGCCATATCTTCTCTCTAAATTTCCCTTCCCAAACCTGTCTTCCTTTTTAAAGAATGCTCTTGGAGCACTGTTAATTTATAGTTTGCTTCTAAAACAGGAGAGTAATGCAATACAAGTGGCAGATTCCCATTCTCTATATGAAGTGGGTCTACAGACCAACTCTTCTAAGCAAAAAATAGACATGTTCCCCCGGCTAAAGCTTACTGTTTAAAATGGGGAGAACCACAAAAGGTCGGAAGGGATGCATATGAGCAAATGTAGTAATGCACATACTGGCAGGCATGATGTGCAGTGGTACAAAGCCACTGCACACTATATCAGAGCTGTTGCAGACTCATAAGACAACCCCAACACTGTAGAGAAAGGGCAGTTATGCAGGCAGAGCTACTGCAGTTCCTGCCATCATCATGAATGGGAGAAAGTGCAGCATCACTGCTTGCACAGCCCCTAAATCCCATTATTTTCTAGAGTCCGGACTGTCTTATCAGTCTGCATCAGCTCCAGTGCAGTGTGCAGCAGCTTTATACTGCTGTGCATCATGTCAGCCACTTAAACTTGGTTTCACTTAAGAATAAGGATGAAGGGGTTATGTCATTGTACCAAGGCATTCAGGCTTTTGGATTAAGGTTATGTCTAACATTTCCTCAGACTATAGATGGTTTCACCTTCTAGATTTTATACCAAGTTGAACAAGACATAATTGTGTGATTCAGCTCTGTATATTTGAATTTTTGAAATGGAAATATTCACAGTGGATGGGGATAAAGATTGGGACTGCTGTGGCAAGGTGCACCTTTGCCCCTACCATGGTCCTTTTCTGGATCTGGACAGCTCTCTTTGCCTCAGGGGTGCAAGTGTCATTGGTGATAATTGGATTTTTTCACCTTCTATCTCCCTTTTTTTTTTAATGTGCTGAGCGAATGACGTGATTAGCAATATGTCCAGTTAGGTCAAATGTTAGACCAGGGATTCTCAAACTTGGGTCCTCAGGTGTTATTGGACTTCAACTCCCATAATCCCCAGCCTCAGTGGCCTTTGGTTGGGGATTATGGGAGTTGAAGTCCAATAACACCTGAGGACCCAAGTTTGAGAATCACTGTGTTAGACCATCATGGCGAGTACCTCACATTTAAACATCATCATTAATTTCAGACATGATGCTCTGAAAGGGTTGCCAATCAAGACTTTTAAGAGAGAACTGCATGTCTTCTCATTGGAACTCAATTCTAAAGTACTCACATTTTGAAAACTGTAATACCACAGAGCTTTTTGTGTTTTCTCTTGAGATGGATAAAATGAGAATTCCAGAAGCAAACCAATATACTATAGCAAATACAGGTTTTGCCAGCTTTAAAACTGTCATAACAAAGATAACTTGGTTGTACTCCCTTGAGAAAACGTGCAGCATTTGAAGCAATTTTGAATCAATCTGATTGACAAAGATTGCAAAGTCAATAAGAATGGGAAAACCTTTCTAATTTATTTTAAACTAGTGATTTTAAGCCTGTTAAATTAACGGGCGCTAGTTGGATTACGTTTTTCCCCTCTCCTCCACCCGGCTGGGCCCACCGCCTCCTCTGGCCCCACACTCTTGCCTCTCTTCCCCTCCCTCCCACCCCAATCTCTTGTCCTCCCTCCCTCTCCCACCCCTCTCTCTCACCCTTCCCTCCCTCTCACCCTCCTGTCCCAGTCCCTCTTGCCCCTCCCCCCTGCATTTTAAATTTTTTTTCTTACCGGCCCGCCGCTCCTCCTCCCGGGCGGCAAACAGTTCACATTGGAAGCAGCAGCGAAGCAGCAGCAGGAGGCGGTGACTGGGTCCGATGCCGGCCGCGGTGGGCCTGCCACGCCACGTGGCCTGCCGTGGCCGCTGCCGCCGCTTGTTCATCGTTGCGGGCGGCTGCCGGACAGCCACCGCTCCCTCCATTCCCACCTTCAGCCCCTGGTATCGGGGCCCACTGCGGGCTGCCCTTCCGCTGCCGGGCTGGCCCCGCAACCACCAACCGTTGCCCCGCCGCCGCCATGGGCCCCACTCGCCACCACAGCCATCCAACCCTCAGCCATCTTTTGGACTCTGCTCCCTCATGACCGCAAGGCTCCATACGGCCGCTTCAGCGGCAGGGCCGGCCCCGCCGCTGCTACCTCCGCCCTCCCCGGTCCCCGCTTCTCCTCCTTTCACTTTGGGAGCCAACATGGCCGCCTGGTGCCTGCGGCCGTATCTTTCTCAGACGTTCTGGGCATGCGCTCCGCGCATGCCCAGAACGGCCAAGAAAGACACGGGCAGACACGGGATTAGACTTTAGCCTTTTATTTTAGAGGATGCTCACAGTACAACTAAACATTGTAATTATATATTTTGATGAATTTGTTTGTTTGAAATAAAGACATACTTCCCAATGACCTACAGATACCACATTTTGCATACACAGTTCTGCAGGTTAAATTTGCTGAATGTACTACTTTTTACAAAAGAATGTGCTTGGGGAAAATATAATTTATTTTGTAGTTTTTTGAAGACATTTTGAATATAATCAGCAGATTTTAACTGTTGTTCTCAACAGTTCTGTAAGACTAAATAATCAGATCAATAATTCCAAAACAACAACATGCCCAAGAGACAACAACAACAAATATTTATACAGTCATCCCAACCGCAGGTTTCCTATTCACAGTTTTGAGTATCCGTGACACGTGGTGTGCACGGAACTGCTGCCTGCCAGTTTGAAGGTGGGGAGATAGCTTTAAGGACTGGGGAGGGTGCTCTCCCCCCACACTGCATTTCCCCCACTGGCGCTGTCATTGAAATCAATCCAGTGGGGCAGCAGCATACATCCTTGCTGCCCCAGTGTACGTTGGACTGGAAGTACCCAGAAGTGCTCGGTGTGACGTGCACTTCTGGTCCAACCTACATTAGGGTGACGTGCACTTCTAGTCCTACCTACATCAGGGTGACGAGATATGCTGCCGCCCCGCAGGACCGATTTCATTGATAGCGCTGGTGGGGGGAAGAGCACCCTCCCCAGTCCTATCCCCTCCACCTTCAAACCACCGGACGTTCAAACCAGTTTGGAGGTCTGTAAAAGGGCCTCCGAACCAGTTCATGCACATCCTTATCCGTGACTGGGAAATTGTGGCAGGTCTCACCAACCGTGACATGAGTATCCGCAGTCTGGCAAGATTTATTGGCAATTTGTGGGGAGGGGGTGTGATTTTGGGGAGTCAGGGGCGATTTCCAGGGATTCCCCTTCACTCCTCTTACCTAACTCGTGGTGATTTGAAGGGTTTTTTTCTATTTTTTTACTGTATTTTGAGGTTCTTTCATGACCGCAATTCCCCTTACCCTCTGTTTGCCATTGATTTCAATGGCTCACCAACTGCAAGGTTTTCCCAGATTGGACCCCTCGCAAGGGATGACTGTATGACTTTTCAACAAAAGGGATAACTTTTCAACAAAAGTTTCTGAAGTGGTTAACATAAAGAAATAATAAAAATAAATAAATAGCGATTTTGCCTGTTCACGGGCCACCTGTCTGTATTCCTGTGAAATTATTGTAGGGGTATTTTTGGTTATTTGTGGTTTTCTAACCTCCCTACAACATTGTTGTACAATTTAAATAGCTACTCTCCCTGCTTCCCAACTGGCACGTGGGGAGAGTTTTAAAAGCTGTGCAAGACACCCAGGCTGCTCTATCCACCCTTGTCTCTTGCACCGCTTCTTTAAACCTCCCCATGTATTAGCTGAGAAGCAGTGAGTGGCTATTTAAATTTTACACCACCACCACCCCACGCTTCTCAACTGATGCCCAAAGAAGTTTTAACTTTAAATAGCCACTCTCCTTGCACAGGCTGTTCCATCAACTCTTACCTCAAGAGTGGATTGTTTAGCTAGGGAAACTAGCCCCATTTTTAGAGTTAAGTCAAATACTCCAGTATCACACTTTCTGCAAATGTTACCATTGTGCTATTAGAGGGCCTCTCGGATTCCATTTCTTGAACTTTCCTAGCAATGTAATCTATGGAAAATGACTTTGCCCCGTCAAGAGTGGGTCTTGTTTACTGGTTTCTCATATTTCCCTTGCAGCCTTTAAATTTTAATGCCATTTTCCAAACAGGTCTGTCCTCACAATTGTTCTATTAACTGATATGTGTTTTACTTATTTTTATTGTGAATTGATATTGAATAACAAAGCATTATTAATACTAAGACTACAGACACACACACCATACATTATATACTTATGCTAACAAATACAAAAGAGGTAGAAAAACAAATAAACTGAACATTAAAATTCAATTAATATTCCTTAGCTGTGCATTTATTATCCTCTCCTGTGCAATTAACTCATGTTTTTCTAGAAAATATATTTGTTCAGCCAGATGGCATTGCAAAAAAGAAACACCAAATATATTGCATCAATATCAATAGTTAATTCAGTACAAATATATATATATACATAAATGACTGAATAAAACGCTGTTCAGAAGAAAAATAATTCAAAGATTTTGGACCATCTTTTGCATGTTTGTGTGGAAACAAAAGAACAAACATAGCTGCCCACACAAATGTAGCTGCTGTTGTGTTTTTAAATATCCATAGATTCACAATCTCACAGTAAACTTGATAAATGTACATAACCATGTTTAATGATAGCATAGTAATGTATGCCCTATAGTTACATGCTTGTTTCATGTTACAGTTTAAAATGTTTTATCTGTCTTCAGTTTGTTTCTGTGATACATAGAGGTAGTTTTTAAAGCATTATGAATGATTTTTTCTGATATTAAAACTGATTTTGTATGTGTTTTTTAGATATGCTGCCTCAATAAAAGATGGCTCCCAGTATTTTGTTCTTCTCATTATTACAGATGGGGTCATTTCTGACATGGCTCAAACAAAGGAGTCCATAGTGAATGTAAGTTTGTGTAGTTGCTGTAGTTTTAAACTTGATCTTGTACTAAAACTGTTTTTTAAAACAGAATCATTAAATAATGTAGCCTGACTCCATAATAAATTGGAGGCCAGACTTTCAGATCTCATTGGTTTTGTACTATATTCTCAACTGATCACCTAGCTGTTTCTCTGACCACCTCTTTCTCATACACATTTTCACACTCGTCTTGTCTCACTTGTATTTAAATACTGTTTCTGATCTTCTGCCCAGTGTTCACCTTTCCCACGTTTGCGCTCTACTGCCTTTATGTACTAAATTTTCCCTGTTATTGGTAGGTAGCAGAAGAGACATTTAAATATTTGCATTTTAAAATATTTATATCCTGCTTTCAAAGGTTAAGGCATCTTATAACAGAGATTAAAACAAAAATGCTATTGCGTGTGCGCACACACACACACATGCTTCCACCCAACAATAAAACCATACCACTAACGGCTGCAGTAAAAACACAACCAACACTAAAGAATCCAAAGTCCTTCGGAACAGATGAGTTTACATTCCCTCCAAAAGATGCTCTGCAGCTCCTCAGGAAAGTCATTCCACAGTCTAAGGGTAATTGCAATAAAGGCCCTGCTCCTCGCCCCACAGGCCCATGATTTGTTCTTGTAAGAATGAACCACAGTGAGCCTCCAGCTTTCATGCTCTCTCCTCCTCTGATTTTAATTTCCTTCTTCTAATCTTCTCCCCTTGAATGTGAAGAAGGGGAGGAGGGGGGCATGTTAAAGAACATGGCTTCTTGTTATAAAAAAACAAAATGGTTTTGAACTAGCCATCGTATTTGAACTAGGCCATTATCTTTACTGCATGCTGCAAAGCATCTGGAGCAGCTCTGGCCTACAGAATAAAACACTGTGCAAGGCATGGAAAATTTGGCTGACCAGTAGTTCTAAGTGTAGATGCATATTCCCTTCCTTTTTCTCCCACCATTCTAGTTTAGGGTAAGCAGAAGGGAGTACAGAACTGCACACATACAGGACTTCTGTCTTTGCAGTCCTTTTTATATAGCAGTGAAGATTGCCAGTGGGTCATCAGTATTCTCTCTCCCACTTTTTTTTATCTGTGTGCTGAATGAGTTTTGTTCTGGGCGGCAGTATCTAGGCAATGTGTGCACACGTATATTCAGAGTGGGGCCTTCCTAATTCAACCTGAGCAGGCTCTAAAATTGACTGAGCAGGCATCAAAAAACATATGAGTGTATGCACATGCCCGTGCCTTAGAGGAAACACTGTTGGTAATGTGTACATGTGACTTAGATACATTTGGCACAATCCAATGAATCCTTTATGATCCAATTGATTTCATTGTGATGGTGAAGCATGTGCTTCGTTATCTCCAACCAAAATCATTGGACTCTAACACTATTTTTGTTGATTACGTTTCTGGAACACCTGATCAAGCTGCATAGCCACCCGCAGGCTTTGGAATGCACATCTGGCTGGAATTAGAGCTTCACTATCCTTGGCACCTTTTAGAAAAACTCTCAAGACACACCTGTTTAGTCAAGCTTTTGGTTATTTTTAGCCTACTTTCCAGTAGGCTTATGAGATCACCCACATTCTGTGTGTGTGTCCGTCTGTGTGTGTCCCGTTCCCCCCTCCCTCCTGCAGCCATCAACTTTGCAACACCTGGACCAGTATGAACTAAATTGGGTACAGCTGTAGGGACACATAGGGACACTTCAACAGCGTAGTTTGTGATGATGTAATCCATCCTGATCCAAGATGGCGGACAAGTGAACCTTTGAGGCACAAGTGGGCTAACTTGTGAACTGCTTAACCAATTTGAACCAAATTTGCTACAGCTGTATGGACACATAGGGATTCCCCACTGGTGTAATTTGTGATGATGTCATCCACCCCAATCCAAGATGGTAGGCATGTGAACCTTTGAGACACAAGTGCACTAACTTGAGGACTGGCTAACCGATTTGAACTGAATTTGGTACAGTTGTAGTGAGTGACACACAGGGACACCTCAATGGTGTAGTGTGTAATGTCGTCATACACTCCGATCCAAGATGTTGGACACATGAACATTTGAGGCACAAGAATTCTAACATACAGACTAGCACTGCACTGGTATAGCAGTGCTTGATGCTAAGGAAATAAGCCAGTCTTTTGGTAGTGAGCATGAATTTTCCCATTTGCTAAGCAGGGTTCACTTTGGTTTGCATTTGGATGGGTGACACATGTGGGGACTCTCTGTTGTAAGATATTTCCCTTAGAGAATGGGACTATAGCTCAGTGACAGAGCATCTGCTTTGCATTCAAGGCCCATGCATCTCCATGTACAGCTGGGAAAGACTCCTGTCTGAAACCTTTGAGAGCCGCTTCTAGTCAGTATAGACAATACTGAACTAGATGGACGAATGCAGACATTAGGTTCCAGTCAATGCCCATGGCAGTACTTGAGGGAAGATACAAGCAGGTAGTGCTTGAAGCACTAAAATGCAGAAGTTAATTAAGAATGGTCTAAGGCAGCTTCCTATTAGGGATGTGCACAAACCATGGTTTTTGGCAGTGGTAGTTTTAAAAAAGAGGAGAGCAGGTCCTTACCTTCTGATACAGCGCACATCCCTAGAAGCCCCATGTGGCGTCAGCACGCACATGGCATCTGTGAATGCATGGGTGCCATTTGCATGGTCAGCACTGTGTGCAGACCATGCATATGGTGCCCATGCATGCGTTGACACCGCATGGGGCTTCTAGGGATGTTCATCCACCCAGCAGGAAGAGTCATAGGGTGGCAGAGAGCAGGTAAGAACCTGCTCTTCTGTTTCCTAAAGCTGCTGGGCCCCACTGCCAAAATGTGCACAAACCACAGTTCGTGCACATCCCTACTTTCTGTGTTCGTATCTAGATGAATGCTGTGCCATTGCATGAGTTGGAAATGGTGATTTATTATTATGATGATTATAATATCCCCTTCCCTCTCAAGTCCACTGTGCCTCTGGAAATATATCCTGGAAGGCTGCTTGAGCTTCAGAGACACATTTTCAAGAGGCACAATGAGCTTCAGAAAATCGAAAATCACCCCTACCTCCTTGCACAATGGCACAGCATTAGTCTTAATTATTAGCACCAGCATAATACTAGTCTGGATGTTGGCCATTGTTTTTAATTACCAGTTTTAAAAGCATGTTAAGTGTCGTTCTCTTAGAAGCCACAAGCATATATAAATACTCATATTTTAATAATTTGAATGTAATATTTGAAAAATGTCTCATTATCAATGTCTTGTCTTTCTCCTTTTGAAGGCCTCAGGGCTTCCAATGTCAATAATAATAGTGGGAGTTGGACCAGCAGAATTTGATGGTAAGCATCCCAATTTCACTTGATGTTTTGAAGTAAGTCGTATAGCTATCAGTGGAAACAAGGGACCAATTCACACAACGGGCAAATAAAAATTATGTACAGATAATGTGGCTGTGAGTTCTCATGCACTGTGCATAGGACGTAATGTGACATGGGGCATAAATCTGCTACATCTTGTGATCCTTCCATCTGAAAAGGAAGAAAGGACTGTGGGAACTGAACATGCCCACAGGTTTCTCTACACCAAATTGAATGTCTTGCCTGGCTCGTAGAGGGGATACCATTGCCTCAGAACCTAACACACAAAATTCAAGTTGAATGACATTTGCCTGCCCAAGGAGAATCTATTCAAAGAGTGGACTCATTTTAGTGGCATTATGATGTTCACAATTGTGACACACTGCCAGATGTGATCTTGTAAATTCCATAGGGCATTGTCTGTCAAACCTGTGAGCTTTACACCGAAGGTTTCTTCACATGAAGTCTTCATGTTAAAAAAATAAAAGGGGGTGCGGTTTGTGGATATAGTTTTGCTAAGGTCTCTAAATGTTGGGAACATTCCAGCATTTAGAGACCTTTGTGAAACCTCACATCATTCTGCTGCTTCCCTATTTCTTTGCATAGTATTTTGTTTAAGCTTTTAGAATGTGAGATCCTTTGAACTATTTTGATACTGAAAACATTTTGATCCCTAAACAAGCACTGGTGTAACATGTGCATTTATTCTTGTTTGGAAGACTTTCTTTGAGAATTATTTCCAAGTAAAGAAGTAAAAGGGAACCTTTGACTCGTCACTGTTTACTGTATTGTCTGACACAAAAGGCTTCTAGTGAATTATGGAAAACCTGTTCTCATGTTTACCCACAAACCTTTTTGTATAATAGTTCTATGAGGATACCTGATTAGGGTAATATTTAAATTTAAAAGTACATGGGAAGCTGCCATATACTGTGTCAAGCCATAGGTCCATCTCGCTCAGTATTGTCTACACAGACTGGCAGCAGCTTCTCCAAGGTTGCAGGCAGGAATCTCTCTCAGCCCTATCTTGGAGAAGCCAGGGAGGGAACTTGGAGCCTAGATGCTGTTCCCAGAGCGGCTCCATCCCCTGAGGGGAAAATCTTACAGTGCTCACACTTCTAGTCTCCCTTTCGTATGCAACCAGGGCAGATCCTGCTTAGCTTAAAGGGACAAGTCATGCTTGCTACCACAAGACCAGCTCTCTTCCCATAAAGTAGTATTTGCTTGGCTTATTCACAAATATACCTATATTCAGACTATTCTCCCACAGCACTTTGCTGCTTAGCAGTAACAACTGCATCCCAATCTGAATGCAATACTGATATTTTAAAGCCTTTGTCTGGTAATCTGAAAAGAATTTTTGCAGACATTAGGTTCCAGACAATGCCCATGGCAGTACTTGAGGGAAGATACAGGCAGGTAGTGCTTGAATCAAAACTGTGTCCTTGTGGCTCCAGTATAGTTGAAACTGAATCTGTAGTATTGGCATATCCTTTTATACAGTGAAATTATTTACTTCATGTATTTATGGATTTCTTACCCTATCCATCAAGCAAAACTTTTCAGGACAGCAAACAGTGATATAATAGTGTGGTGTAGTGGCTAGAGTGCTGGACTAGGATCGGGGAGACCCGAGTTCAAATCCCCATTCAGCCATGATATTGCTGGGTGACTCTGGGCCAGTCACTTCTCTCTCAGCCTAACCTACTTCACAGGGTTGTTGTGAGGAGAAACCTAAGTATGTAGTACACCACTCTGGGCTCCTTGGAGGAAGAGCGGGATATAAAATGTAGCAGTAATAATAATAATAGTAATTCTCCAGGCTGATAACATCGCACACACTGAAGTTAAAAGAAAAATTGGAAGTGAATACATCAGGAGAGTTAGAAAAATCCTAAAGTCCAAACTCAATGATGGGAACATCATAAAAACCATAAACACCTGGGCTATACCTATTATCAGATACAGTGTAGGAATAATAGACTGGACCCAGGCAGAGCTAGAGACGCTAGATCGTAAGACCAGGAAAATGACCATCAATCATGCTCCGCACCCCCACAGTGATGTAGATAGGCTATACCTCCCTTGCAGCTCAGGTGGAAGAGGAATGCTACAAGTCCATCAAACAGTAGAGGAGGAGAAAAGAGGCCTTGAAGAATATATCAAGGACAGTGAAGAAGATGCACTTCAAATGGTCAATAACAAGAAACTATTCAACACCAATGAAACAAAGCAGGCCTACAAGAAAGAACAAATCAAAAACCGAGCCGAAAAATGGAAAAATAAGCCACTGCGTGGTCAATATCTGCACAATATAACTGGAAAATCAAACATCACCAAGACCTGGCAGTGGCTTAAGAATGACAACTTGAAGAATGAAACAGAGGGTTTAATATTGGCTGCACAAGAACAGGCACTAAGAACAAAAGTAGAAAAATCAACAACAAACTGCAAGTGCCGCCTTTGTAAGGAAGCAGATGAAACAGTGGACCACCTAATCAGGTGTCGTAAAAAGATCTCACAGACTGACTACAAACAAAGGAATGACAAGGTAGCAGAGATGCTACACTGGAACATCTGCAAAAAATACAAGCTACCTGTAGCCAAAAATTGGTGGGACCATCAAATTGAAAAAGTTGTAGAAAATGAAGATGCAAAAATATTATGGGACTTCCGACTACAAACAGACAAACATCTGCCACACAATACACCAGATATAACTGTAGTCGAGAAGAAAGAAAAACAAGTTAAAATAATTGACATAGCAATACCAGGGGATAGCAGAATAGAAGAAAAAGAAATAGAAAAAATAACCAAATACAAAGATCTCCAAATTGAAATTGAAAGGCTGTGGCAGAAGAAGACCAAAATAATCCCAGTGGTAATTGGCGCCCTGTGTGCAGTTCCAAAAGACCTTGAAGAGCACTTCAACACTATAGGAGCCACAGAAATCACCATCAGCCAATTACAAAAAGCAACTTTACTGGGAACAGCCTATATTCTGCGACGATATCTATAACAACAGCAACAACATTGATAATAAAATTCAGTCATCCCAGGTCCTTGGGAAGGACTCGATGTCTGGATAAAACAAACCAGTCAATAACACCTGTCTGACTGTGTAGCAATAATAATAATAATAAACATTAATAAAGGTGTAAAAATAATTACAGTGAGAACAGATCATACTGAAAAACAGATTCATCACCACTGGAGCCTATATATATAGGATGGATGGATAGATAGATAGATAGATAGATAGATAGATAGATAGATAGATAGGAGAGAGAGAGGAGGGGAGGGATGGGGCCCTGGACAAATAAAAATTTCTGGTGCCAAAATAAACACAGGCTTGGAACCAGGCATACCTCTCAGAGGAGGGCATCTGCACAGCAGGTTCCACTACAGAAAAGGCCCTCTCACAGCTCCCCATCTGCTACACTTCAGATAGGGTAGGAACCTGAAGCAGAGCCTCAGAGGCCAATCTCAGTGCTGGGTAGGTTGGTATGAAAGGAGGCAGTCCTTGAGCCTGCTGGTTCTAAGCCATGGAGGGCTTTAGAGGTCACGACCAGCATACTGAATTGGGCCCAGGAATGGTTAGGAAAGCCAGTTAAGTTGTAACACTGTGTTAGGTATGTTCTATAAGTCTGGTCTTGGTTAGTATTCTATTCCCCCACATCTTATATTAGCTGCAGTTTCCGAACTGTCTTCAATGGCAGCCCCACACACAATGCATTGCAGTAATCCAACCAGAATGTTACTGAAATATGATTAACTGTAATTGTATTTCTGTACTGGTATGCCAATCAAGATGGCATACTAGCCAAAGCTGGTAAAAGGTGTTTCATGCCTTGAGGCTACTTGGGTGCCAGGCTGCATCTAAAAGTGCCCCCAAACTCAAAACATGTGCAATCTCATTAAAATTAGGACAGACACCTAGATCTAGCACAAATAAAACACTCACTATGACCACCTCTGTCTTGCCGATTGTAATTGACCCTCATCCATCACTAATCTCAGGCAGTAAGTAGTTCAGCACTTTCACAGCCCAGAGGCATAACTATAGGGGGGGCGGGGGGGCACGTGCCCCGGGCACCATCTTTTCTGGTCACATGGGGGGCGCCGTCATGACCAAATTTTTATTATTATTTTTTTAATTTTTTGTTAATACAAATGTTTCCTGCTCAGTGCAGCAGTGCTGCAGCAGTCAAGGGAGCGCGTCGGTGCCCCCTTCCCCACGAGCGGTCCCTTCCGCGCCGCCTGCGCCCCCCCCCCCCGCATTGCTTTGCTGGCACCTGGCGGCCAGTCAGTGGCCTGGCTTGGCAGCAGCGGCGGGCGCTTGTGAGGAAAAACCTAAGTATAATGTAGTATGGCGGGGGGCGCGGGGGGGGGTGACATTTCAGTGCTTGCCCCGGGCGCCGTTTTCCCTAGTTACGCCTCTGTCACAGCCTCACCTGATTTAGTTGAAAAGAAAGAATTGGGTGTCAGAATACTGATGATACTGCATTCCAAATCCCCAGATGACCTCACTCAGTGGTTTCATATAGATGCTAAATGATATGAGGGGCAAAATGAAACCTTGTAAAATACTGTTGCATAACCACCACAGCACAAAGCAGTAGTCTCCTAGCACCACCTTCTAGAAATAGCCACTCAAGTGGGAACAGAACCATTGAAGTACAGTACCCCCAATGCCTGCTTGAGAAGGATACCATGGTTGATGTTATCAAAAGCCACTGAGAGGTCGAGAGGAATTCGCAGGATAACAGTTCCTTCTAGCATAGGTAGTTCATCTGGGCAACAAAAGCAGTTTCAGTACCAAATACCTGTCGGAAACTAGATTGAAATAGATCCAGGTAATCCATCTTCTCCAATAATTCCTGGAGTTGTAGGACATAGGGACATAGGAAACTGCCATATACTGAGTCAGATCATTGGTCCATCTAGCTCAGTATTGTCTTCACAGACTGGCAGTGGCTTCTCCAAGGTTGCAGGCAGGAATCTCTCTCAGCCCTATCTTGGAGAAGCCAGGGAGGGAACTTGGAACCTTCTGCTCTTCCCAGAGCGGCTTCATCCCCTGAGGGGAATATCTTCCAGTGCTTGCACTTCTAGTCTCCCATTCAGATGCAACCAGGGCAGACCCTGCTTAGCTATGGGGACAAGTCATGCTTGCTACCACAAGACCAGCTCTCCTCGCCACCACTTACTTTAGGACCACCACTTACTTTAGAATCTTGACCAAAAAAGAGATGATGTCAACCAGGGTGTAATTAGAAAGATCTAAGGGATCTAGGGGCACCTTTCTTTTAGGAAAGGTGCCGGAGTGGTCTTTCCTAAAATAAGGTCAGAGAGGTCAGGATCTCGTTCACAGTCCCCTGGGCCATCTCGCCCAGCCTCTCCTGTTAGTTGCAATAAGCCTGGAAGGGCAAGGATTGGGCATACAAGTGGTTGGTTGCACTCTTCCAAAGCAGCTTGTCATTGGTCCCCAACAACTGTAATTGATCCCACAACGTTGACCAGATAGTGTTCCAGACACATGCATAGATGTGATAATAGTAAGACAGATGTGGCTGGATGACATTGAGATTAACCTTTGATCTTCAATACTTAATCTTTGGGAATGTTCAATTTACATACCATACAGTCCTTTTAAGTTGTTAAAGCTGGCTTCTTGGAGCAGAAGCCAGATTACAGGGGGTTTAGCAGAGTTGCAGGGGAGTGGGGAGTTCAGAGTGTGGGAGTAAGCAGCGCATTCCATGAATCTGGAGGGAAAGGTGAGAAGGGAGAGTGAACGGTAGTGAGAGAGGGAGGATGAGTCAAGGGTGTTTTTTTTAGAATGGGGGGAGACAGTGACTTGTTTGAATGCCATAGGGAAGGAGTTGGAGGAGAAAAAGAGGTTGATGATGTGGTGGAAAGAAAGGTTAATGGCAGAATAAATGGTGACCAGACATTGGGAGGGGAACTGCCAGTGATGTGGAACAAGTTGCTGAATTTCAGCTTCAGAATACAGTACATAAAATGGGACTCAAAATCATACATCTATTAGAGCTCTTGTGAGAGTGAATAATACGTAGATGATATTTTCCAGCGTAGAGGTGAGTTGTCTGATGCTGTGGGAACTCAGATCAAATCACTTGCTGCTAATTCAACAAATCCTAGTAATATACTGCAAAAGTTCTATATAAATTAAAAATAAAACTATTTTTCAAATGAATTTTGCTGAATAAATTCTGTTCAGACCAGTAAAAATAATTCATTCTCTCTTTTATAAGCTATGGAAGAACTGGATGGTGATGAAGTAAGACTCTCCTCAAGAGGAAAATATGCAGAAAGGGATATTGTGCAGGTAAAACACAAGTAGTACTGTCTGTCAAATCTTTCAAATGTTCAAAGTGTGTGTTTGTGTGTGTGTGTGTGTGTGTGTGTGTGTGTGTGTGTGTGTGTGTACGTACATACACATGCACTTTCTCATATGAAAAAGACAGCAACATGGGATCAAAAGAAAGAGAAACTGGACTTCAGATCCTTGTTTAAATAAAAATATCTTTCCCCAAATAGAGAGGAAAGGGGGCTTGCCAGATCTCCCCAGGGAGGGCATTCCATAATTCAGGAGCCATTGACAAAAAGGCCCTGTCTCTGGTACCTACCAGTTATATGGCCAGTAGTGAGATCAGGACCTCCAAAGCCAGTTGAAGGGTCAGACAGGTTGATAAAGTGGAGGTTTCTGAAATAGCTACAGATGAATGAAAGGGTTTGGTCACTTTCCTTAACAGCAGATCTGGCATTAATGGGGGTCACTCTAGAGAGGGGTGATGTCAACTTATTGAAAAATAAGTTGCCAGAAGTACATGGAAGGGGAATTGGAGTCAGTGTGTCCATGACTCCTATACACATCCCCTGTTTTCATCCACATTTATTAGCTTCAATTACCTTAAATTAAGTGCCATTATTTTCAATGGAGGAATGGCTCCTCCAGACTTTGCCCTGTTGCTTCGCCCCTTCTCTGAATTCTCTTATGTTTCACATTGCTGCCTGCTTCCATTATTACAATTCACATTGGGACATCTGTTTGCCAGCTGCCTGCCTTTCGTGCCTTTTAAGGCAAGACCTGATTGGGGGTTGGGGGAGGCCAACCCCAGCTGCAGCGTCTTGCCAACTGCTGGCCACAAAGCACAGCCATTATTGGTGTATGGAGGTGTCCGGGGCCCCCAAAGCAAAGGCCTTTCCCTGGGAGCCAGGCTTGCCTCTCAACACTTCCCAAAATGGCGGGGTGGGGGGCAGACTGAGAAATCCTCTCTACACTGAAACCTACAAAATGACAGGGGGAGAAGCAGATTGGCCAGGCTACCCCATCCCCATCCCGACGCAAAAATTGGAGCAGGTGGAAGAAAAGCAAACAAGCATTCTGACCCCAAAACTCCTTGGAAGATATCGGTTTTTGAGGATGAGGGGTTGGGAGATGTGGAGAAGTGGTGCCAAGTGAGATGCTACTTCCTGCAGCAAGGCAGAGGGAGCTAAGGGCATAGCCGCACTGAGAGGTGGGGCAGAGTGAGGGCATTTTCTCTCAAGGCCCCTTACTTCAGATTAGACCCATCATGAGATGGTCTGAAAAGCATGTCTTGCCCGTCATTTTTGGCGGGCACAATGGCTAGTTTTATATAAACATACAAAATTTTAAGGATAATATTTATAGTATAGGGATATTATACTGTAACATGGTTTTATGGGATCTGTAATGACCACAGTGTTAAAACACTAATTGCTTGAAAGTTTAATACTTCTTAACTGCTGTTAACATGAGCAGCTATTATACTGTTAAGTGTATGAACGGTGCTAGCAATTACAGTAACAATAATTCCAGTTTATAACTGTAAGCAGGGGGAGGGGGAATCTTATTCAGAGGAAAATGTTTATCTGTCTTTATTAGCACAAATATGAATAGATCTTTCCTTGCATCTATTTTTTATAAATAAATAATATGTGCAATATTTGCAGCCAAGTCTCAGATCTATAATGCTAAGGTCAACAGAGTTTATAATGAAATTTTACATTTTGAAATAAATGATACTTTATTGCCAGGCTTTCCACACTGTATGATGACATATTGGCCATGGTGAATAATATATGTTTGTGTCTTTCATTTCAGTTCGTACCATTTCGGGATTATATTGACAGAAGTGGAAACCACATATTAAGCATGGCCAGACTTGCTAAAGATGTCTTAGCTGAGATCCCAGACCAGTTTCTCTCCTATATGAGGGTCAGAGGAATCAAGCCGTCTCCTGCACCTCCTCCATACACGCCTCCTATTCATGTATTGCAGACTCAAATATGAGCACTCCAAATGTTTAATGCTTTTCACAAACCATAGGGCGCTACTTAGGAAGTGCACCAGTGCTATGGTACACTTTAAAGAGCCAATGAGCTGAGACCAAGTGTCCCTCTTTGTATGCAGTAGGAGCTTCTGGTGGACTTTGGAACAGAATAATTTAACGTCATTATACCAAAATGTCCAATCTGGTTGCATGCGCAACTGAACAGCTTTTGTGTACAAGGAGCAAAATGGTGGTTGTTCTTGAGTTTTATTTTGTTTCTGACAGACAAAAAGCTAGTAGTGTCACACGTGTTTTGGAGAAAGCACAAGTCACGGGTTCAACTGAGAAGTCCTTGTCTTTCCTGACTTAATATGTACATACAAATATGTGGGAATGCAATTCCTCTGTATCATTGTTTACATGTTACTACTTTTCAAACTTAACTACTTTTTATAATTATTCTTAATCTTAAGGACTTGGAATATTTGAATTGTCTTCTAGCTTGCAATAGTAAAATCCACAAGAGGAGCAATATCTCTTTGAATGACTGTCCAGCCAAATGCAAATGTAAAACTAAAGACAGAAAGAGAGCAGGGGAGGGGGGGAACAAGTACATTCATAGGTCTCAATAATGGAAACACCTCACTCAAGTGCTCAGTAAAGAATTAATCTGACATATCTGTGAATATGCTTGCAAGATGTGAATAATGTAAGAATATGTATTTTTGCAAGATATTCCAGTTTCTGAAATAACTTGTGTTTACATTTTTTAAGACCAATTATGCTGGCATAAATAAATTTGAACAACATACATAATACATACATAACATAATTTTAGGAATTGGCTGCATCAAATAACTTTTGAGTTCTATAATTTAGCTGATGCAACATGTGAAATCTATAGAGTATCTTGCATAACAGTATAGCTTTGACATCATATTGCTTTCTGCAGGTGAATGTTTTATTATGAGTGATTTAAAGCTCTTATGCAAATTACCAGTGGCTGTAAGGTTATCTAGATTTTCTATTCAAAGGGATGCTGGCTCACTTTTGAGTTGGCTGTTGCCAGTCGCACTGTCATCTAGGGCACACAAGTGGTAATTATTAATTAACTGGGTTGAAATTGCACAGCTTTGTTGCTTTGTGCACATCTTTGTGTATAGAACTACTCAAGTATTTTATGATATGCCTGCTCTTATCCTAATTATCCAATGTTTTTGCATGTACAGTTTTTACAAGAAATTCACTGTGTGAGTATTTGTGTCAAAACTTTTAATTAGAACTAATGGCCTTAAATCTCACAAATACCTTGGAAATGATTGTGAATTGCCTTCAGATACTGGAAGACATGTTTTACTTTGTGTCAAAATTGTAATTGCCTTGTAATGTGTAGCTCTCTGGCACATAACCTGTTTACTACTTTCTTTACTATTATATATGTTGTACAGTATTAAATTAAGGTGCATTTTTTAAGCATGAAAGGGTTTTTTCCTGGAAAAGCATACATATGATATCAATGGCATATAACCCTATGTAATACAGAATCTTCCATTTTTAAATATATTAAAAGTCCTTAAAATATTCTCATGTCTTTATATTATACCAATTGAAGTGAAGAAAAAACAATTTATTAAAAATAGCTCGCCAACTTAGCAATTCATATGACAAATATTACATTCACATTAAATAAGAGAAAATTCAGTTTATTTCCAGTAGTTTCCAAATCTCGGAGGGCCTTGTTTTTCAGTGGATTGGCTTATTTTCAAAAGATATGAGTTACGCAGGAAAGCTGCTTCTTTTTATTACTTATTCTCCAAAAGGTTCCCAATGGGACTTCCTTAGATTGCATGTCATGTAGATTTAAATACTCCTGTTTCTCATTTGCGTCACCAGCAAAATCAAAAAGGCAATTTTCTAATGTGTCAACTGGAATCTTTTTTCTGATGAATGACATTTTGATGAATGCTGTAAGCTGCAAAAATTCTAACACCTGCTTTCCTGAACATAATTTAATAATTGATTATTTCACTTGGTTGACCTGATAACTAAAACCTCATTTTTTAAAGCTGTGTATAGCAAATTCCATATCAAATAGGTTGTCTACCTTATCAGCCTAAATAGTTACTTTTTTGCCATCTTTTTTATAACCAAGTTTAGGAATTGGCTGTGTCATGGCGACTAGAAATCTCACTAGCACTATTTGCACCCCAAGAGTTCCTGCAATGAACAATATATTTCAAAATCCCCTCTATTCCTAATAGATTGTAATCAAGGCAATATGTGAAATTTAGAATAGGAATTCCTGTTTATTTTGCCTGATTCCAAACAAAGGATTACGGTTCCACAATAGATTTTCACCACTTGTTCATAATTTCTTATTTATTTAGGGCAATTTATATACAAAATATAGATGGTTTTGTATAATATATATACAAAATAGATGGTTGCTTAAATCTTATTTCTGTTAAGCACATCCTAAATTTTGAAATTAATGGGATGAAATTTAAAGAATTATCTTAAATTTAAAAAATTAATTTTTCACATGAGTATCAGATTGATACTTAACATATTTTCTTGTAGCTATGAAACAAGATTCTGTTACACAGCTTTTGTTCATGAAAACACCTCTTGACTAAAGAGAATTAATGTGTAATGTCCTGTGAGACCAGTGTTATCATGGACTACCACAGTCACTCTGAAAGGTGATGGTACTTTTGTTGCTCAAGTTTAGGGTAGTATGGGAGAGCACTTAAAACAGTACTTCCATATTCCCTTTGGGATATCAAGTCACATTAACCGGGCATCCAGAGAATCAGACAAGTGTGGAGAACACTGTGGTAAATTTATTCTCATTGTTCTAGCTTGCTGAGCAGATGAGAACATTGCATTTGGAGCAAACTGCAATTGAGGAAAGATGACTAATGGCCCTTGAAGACACCCTGGAGAAACGGTTGTGAATCTATAGGCTTAAATTTTTCATTTTACTTTCTCAGCCAGCCAATTGTAAACTATCAAATTAATTCACAAAAAAAGTTTACAAACAAAAGTATTTTTACACAAGTTGAAAGATGAAACAAAATAGTTCTCCACACAATGTAATTAACAAGGAATTTGCTGCCACAACATGTGACAAAGACCACTGAGATGGTTTTAGAAGGGGGTTAGGCACCTTCACGGAGGCCAAGTCTATCAATGGCTGCTAGTCATGGCTAAACCAAACCTTCAGGTTCAGTTGCAGTATGCCACCAAATGCCAGTAGCTGAGGAATAACAGCAGAAAAGCTTGTGTACTTCAATTTTACTTGTGGGCTTTCCAGATGAATCTCATTGGGAAAGAGAATGCCGAACTTGATGGACCTTTGGTCTCAGTAGTTTATGTACATGGCTGCTTTGAATGTATCTGTATCTGGAGTTCATAGGGTACCAGCTCAGCTCCCCACCAAAACAGCTATGAGGGCTCACTGTTGCATATTCTCCAATACTTTGCAAATGAAAATAGGGACATACTTGTAAAAACCCTAGTGCTGCCACACAGTAACACACTGCTGAATACTACTCTCTGCTGTATTTATTTACTCATCAATAGCCTGGGCCAGGGTTGGTCCTTTCACGAGGCATGACGACGGCGCCTCTAGTGGAGAGAACCACCCCAGCCCTTTGATCTAAAACAGGGGTGGGGAACCTTGGCCCTCCAGCTGTTTTTGAACTACAACTCCAGTTCAAAAACAGCTGGAGGGCCAAGGTTACCCACCCCTGCTCTAAAATCTCACTCTAAAATCTGTAGGGGTTGGAACTGACATTGCAGGCTTGGAAGAGGTGTGGAGTAGGAAAATGGCATTGCCAGCATCCATTCATTCCCTTCTCATTTATTTTGGAATGGACAGAAGCTGAACTGAATGGGACTCATTCTTTTCAGATTGAATTTATTCTTAGAATGAATGCACACCTCTAGTTCTGGGAACTAGACCTGAGCTTATGGAGCAGGAGAATATGCAATACAGTGTGAGAGATATACAATCAATTGCTAAATTGCTTCTTAAATATCTTGTACCCTTGCATCTTCAGTTGGGAGTAAACATTCCTGATGTCTGAAGCAAAGATGAGATTCAACTGTTGCTGACCACAGGTTACATTGGAAGATTTATCATCTGACTGATGAATGAAAGGAAGATGCTATATTTGTTTGCAGAAAAACAGTGTCATGTAATTGAAAACCTTGCCAATGGGAAACAATGGGCTTGTTGCAAGGTAATAGTATTTACCTTCATGCTCTTTTGAAGAAAATGTTACTGTGAGCAATAAACTGGGTTTGTGCCCTACAGTTTTGTTCATGAGGATTTAGATTATGGCTGTTGCCTTCTCTAGCTTTGTGGGTGATGCTAATACTTTTTCCTATTTTCCAGTCAGGTTGGTGAGGGATTCTGATCTGAAGGGAGCTACATGATAACTTATAAACAGTCTCCTTAATCTTTGTGATATGTGCAAAGAGGTATGTCATTGCATAATGTTGGTTTAATAATTCTCAGTAGGGGTCTGATTGTCCAGTCACACTAAGGATGTCTGCGCACACACAGATCACATCTCGGAACCTTCCGGAGCTAACCCATTTTGGTGGTAACTCTGTCCCCTTTTAGTAACAGAAGCACTTATCCACTCAGTCCCTCAGTCTTTTTCTAACCACTAGAGCAGTGACATTGGAGAACCTTCCTTGACACTTTTTGCATGTGAAAGACTAAAACAGAAAACAAGCTCATTCTTATTCTATTTATTATTTGTTTGTTCTTCCTTTTTGTCTTCTCCTTTTTCTGCCAGTTCATTTTGTGTCGTTTTCTCTGCCTTCAGTTCCCCACCATGTAACCACGGCCTATGGCTGCTCAGAAAAGCTTCAAGCTCTGCAAGTCTTGTTCGGCAAAGCTTCCATCTTCGGTCGGCTACGTAGAGTGTTTGGCTTGCCTCGGCGAGGCGCACAAAGTAGAGCAGTGCATGTTCTGCCTGGCCTTCACAAGGCAAGCCTGTCAGAATCGGGCCACACAATGTGAGCACTGCTCTGGGAAAGGGCCCTGAAGGCAAACTCCCTCTTACAGGAGAAACCCACCCAACTCAGCGGCAAGGAGCACCATACTAGTTCCTCCAGCATGCAATTGTTGGAGTCTTTGGATGTGCTCATGCCCAACATGACACAACTGACCCCACCAGTACCAAAGCCTGGCCCCACCCATGTTCCATTGAAGGAGCAGTTGTTACCAGCACTCCTGAACCCGAAGACTCCCTCCATCCTGTTGGGCCATTCCACTAAGCCCCACAAAAAGAACAAGTGCATGTCAGTACCAGGGTAAAGTGACCAGCCACTCTTCCCTAAAGAGTTAACCAGAAGTGAACCCTGTCCTGATTGACAGACTAGTGAACTCCAGGTATCAGCCAAGCAGCACACCAGGTGGGTGGGACCTAGAGAGCCAAGTCGGAGGAAGGGAAGGTTCCTTTGTTAGGAGAAGAAGCTAGGCTGGAAATGAGGGAAGCACGGGCAGAAAGGCTTAGTGAGGAGCAATGGTGTTTTGCTGCCTCGTCAAAAGCTAGCCTGGAGATTTCCCTCATGGAAGGACTTCTGAAGATCATCGAAAGAGAGGATTGCAGGAAGCTTGATTATCATCAGATGGTGTATGAGTTTTCCAGGAAAAGGAGATTCAGACTAGGGAACAGTTTGTTAGATTTTGCGTTAGAAACTTATATTTCTTTTGTGTGCTTTGTAAATCTCTGATACTGCTCTAGGATGTTCTATCTGTAAGCTTTTAAAGGTGCTTTTGTATTTTTAAAACGTGCCACCCCAACGTCATCTGGGATGCTGTTTGGAGTATTCTTGTAACCTACTGAGTATTTCTTTTACCGGTAACTAAAAGCTGGGAAAGCCTCTGATGGAAACCGTTTGTAGTATTTTGAATAAAGTTTTCGCCCCCTTTTTGTTCTTTGCATTTTGGATTGAGTGGATTTATATTCAGGAAAAGTGGGGTGGCTGGAAGGGGGTCAAACTCTGGTGCAAAAGATGTTCAGCAACTACCAGTTTTCTCTCCACATGTAAGCTTGAACGTGGAAGGTTTTTGAGAAATAATAAATAAATAAGATGGATCCCTGTCCCCAAAGGGCTCACAATCTAATAGAGAGGATGATTCAGCATTTTGCTTCCCCTTACGTGGGCTTGCTCTGAGACAAAGGCTGGTAATCTTCTACACAGGGCAAGAGCGGAAGAAATGGAAAAAGAAGCAAACCACCCAACCATACCAGAAGACAGCCATGGTTTGGGTGGCAACTTCCCCGATAGTTGCAGCACCCTCAGATTTGGAAGAGGAGCTCCAACCCAACAACGGGCCTGACTCAGACAGAGAAAAGGTAACCCAGACTGGGAAGCTGATCCCAATCCTGAGTCTGACAAGGACCTAGAATCCCCAAAAAGAGACCACAATTGTGGTAGGGATTTTGGGCGTAGACAGGCAGCGCAGTACTGGGGGAGAAGATATTAGTCCCCAGATTACCGATACAATATCTCCCTGACAGGGGCACTATTGACTATTATAGGCCCAAGATAGAATACATGTTGGTTGAGCGAGTAAGCACTTATGATAAAGGGGTTGGGGTTACCACCAAAACGAGTTAGCTTTGGAAGGTTCTGAGATGTGGTCTGTGTGACAAGAACTACTGTTACAGGTAAGTAACCTGACTATCTTACCTGATTTGGAGAAACTATGTTATATTATCATATATATTACTTCTTGATTAGAAAAGTCTACTCGGTAGGTAATGATTACAACCAATTGCATGAGATTCATATTGGTTTATTAATGCTAATGCAGCTATATATCCAAGTATCAAAAGGGTATGAATTTTAATTTCCAGCTCTGCGTCAGCCATTCTTTCTGCTTTGGTCATCTCATGTCACCTCTGCATTTCTTTGTGTCCTTCTTACTTATTAAGACTGAGTTCAGACATAATGCTGAATTGTTATTTAAAAGTTAGCATCTTTACTATGAATATGACTTAAATAGTTAAACTAAATAAACTATTTAGCCTCATTCTTCCTTGAAAACTTGGTAACTTGCAATGGTTTGAACAAAATAGTCACACTCTTGCATAAGAGCGCCTGTGCTTTGGATGCATAGGGACTAGTGCTGTGTGCGTACTGTCAGTAAAAGCACACTCACAGCATTAAGATGTCAGCCACCAGGCTTGTAGTGCTCTGAATTTTCCCCAGAACTTTCAAACAAACTCCTTGATGGGTGTTTCAGCTCTCTCTGATGAAAGGTGGAAAACCCCATTACCACTACTCACTTTGTGGTATGCAGTTGATAAGAGGATGGTCTTTTGGGGGAACTCTCTTCTGGACTAGGAAGTTTCAAAAGGGATAGGGGAAAATACTATCCTCAACAGCTCCAAGTTATCCCTGCCTCATCAGGAGATGTAGGTTCATTATGACATAGGTTTGTTAGGAGAGCTGGTCTTGTGGTTTCAAGCATGACTTGTCCCTTAGCTAAGCAGGGTCCACCCTGGTTGCATATGAAAGGGAGACTAGGAGTGTGAGCACGGCAAGATATTCCCCTCAGGGGATAGAGCCACTCTGGGAAGAACAGAAAGTTTCAAATTCCCTCCCTGGCTTCTCCAAAAGAAGTCTGAGAGAGATTCCTGCCTGCAACCCTGGAGAAACTGCTGCCAGTCTGTGTAGACAATACTGCGCTAGAAAGACCAATGGACTGACTCGGTATATGGCAGCTTCTAGTGTTTCCAAAACTATAATTCTGAGAGTCTTTGTCTGAGGTCCCTCATACATTTTTATCTCTTTACCCTTATTGATGAACTAAGTCACAATAAAACCCTTCCTAGTTTCCTTTCCACTTGTTCCCTAGGAGAGGAGAAGCTGCATCCAGGAAATATTAACCAAGAAGTCCCCCTGGAAATTTGTGCCCAATCTTGATCTAGCATTCAGTGGGAAATTATCATCAGGCTAGAAGACCTCCAGAAACCTAGTATTTGATATCCACTGCCTGCTCCAGTGCCACCAAGGACTCCTCCCATCTGAGCTGTACAGTAGTATGACTTGCAGGGAACTGTAAAAGCTGAGGAAGCTTCCTAGTTAACTCTTCCTCTGATGGCAATGATTGCTTCCTGCTGACCTTCAGTCATAGTTCCAGTGCAGTCCTGGGACCTTGCCTGGGCAACAGGTAACTTGGCTTCTTCCTGGCCTACTCCCTTGATTGATGCTCACCTACTCCTGCTCCCACCTGTCTTCCCAATCCTATTCTACTTTGCCAGCTCTTGCAACCAGTTACTAATACCCTGGATTAATCTACTGGCTATTGAACTCAACAGGAACTCATGTCTGAGTTAACCTTCCGACCGAATAATGGGTGTTGATTGAGTTGTTATTTATTCTTTGATGTCGACAATCTCTGCTTGAATTTTCCCCATGTTGAATCCCTATGGAAGAGCGTGCCTCTGGCAGCTATATTTTGGCTTTTGCTTGTATTAACGTTCTATTGACGTTTTACTAAGGTTATACAATCTGTCTTGGAATTCTGTATTTTGCTTCATTCTCAGAACCATTTCATATGTTGTGTAAATGCCATTGAGTGTGTGCTTGCCAAGGAGCCATGGCCAATTCTGGCTACCTGACTAGTATTCCTTTCTGATAAGCGTGTTTACCACACTCACATGTTAGGTTTTAAGTGTACGGGTAAATCATCTTAAGTGTGTCCCTGAAAATGTAACATGGGAAATGGCCCTCATCCATCTGTACACAGGTTTTAGAATTCTTTTACAGGCTTAAATTAGCATTGCCTTGAACTAGTCTATAATCATCATGTAAAACTATACAGTCTGCGGTTTAAGAGCTCTTCCATACTTTGACCCTCACTAATAACATTCACACCCAACACAAACAGCATGAAGTGGGTTCAAAAGCAGGCACATAATAGTTTTCACACATGTAGACATGATGCTGGAATAGAGTTTGTACTGGGTCATGATTATTGTATTTCTGTGCTTCATGCATTTTAATAGCCCTGACGAGGCTGGGAACCTCCACGTAGCTTGTTTATCAACTCTGATGAGTTTGCAGTCTATTCCAGTTGCCAGTCTCCTCTCAGCCATTGCCCTTTGTGGAGTGTTTAAATGATGATTATTATAATGAAAGTTGAACAGTGGTAGGCATCAGACATCTCATTATCTGCTTCTATTAGGAATAATGCAGCCGCAGGGGAAGGAAAATACCAGCAGCCTTGTTCACATTAATCCCACTCTAATAACAGGGCTAGTTTCATTAGAAGCCTCACTGATAAAATAAAAATAAAAATCCTGATTCCTTCCCTTTGCCTTCTCCAGCACACCCTGATGGCTTCTTCCAGGCCTGCCAGAGTTTATTGATGAAGACGGCTTGGTGGACTGTTCTGTAGCCCACCAATGCCTGTTACTTGCTTCTACTATGATAGAACTCCTCCCAGCTACTCCAGCATTCAGCATCCAGAACTGGGAGGCAGAACCATAAAAAGAAAGACCTCAGGTTTTTCTCTCCCTCAACATTTGGAAACAACACGTATAGGCTGTGTGTTTTCTGGAAATGCCTGTTTTGGAACATTTTTTTCCTCCTCCTTCAAATAGTTTCCATACAAAACACAATTGTGTCTTTTGAACTGTATGTGTTTTTCAGTGCGCACTCAACATTCTGTGAGTGTACAGAATGCCCCATTTCATTGATTTAGATCATTTTACTATCCTGCCTTCTTGGAGCTGCATTCCCTGCTGAAATAAGAGCTTCCCCATCTCTGACAACTTTTTAAAAGTCTCTAAAGACATATTTATTCACCCAAGCTTTTTAACTAGACTAGTGGTTTTACATTGTTTTATGTTGCTGTAAACCTCCCAGAGACAGAAGTTTGGGGCAGTGTACAAACAAACAAACAATTTCAAGAGTGCAAGTGGAGGAATACTCGACTTTTATCCGACAGATTATTACATAGAGAGCATTTGGAGATCTATGCTCAGGCAATCCGTGTGGCAAAGAAGCTATTCTTTTCCTCCCGTATCATGTCTGCAAGTTCACGTCCGCAGAGTTGTTCAGGGTGAATGTACTCCCCTTCCCCCTTGAATCAGTACTTAGAACCAAAAATTACTCGCTGTGATGTTTTTAATGAGTTCTTTGTGGACAAAATCTCTCGTATTCGGGCCGACTTGGATTCAAACTCCACAATTGTTACAGAGCCTAATGACGAGGTGTCCAGCAGCTCCTCTTATGTGATGACCCTGAATCAGTTTCAGTTTGTGGCTCCTGATGATGTGGACAAGTTGCTTGGAATAGTTTGGCCTACCACCTGCCCTCTTGATCCTTGCCCGACATGGCTTATACTGTCTTGCAGGGAGGCTGTTGTAGAGGGCCTGGGAGAGATCATAAATGCTTCTCTGAGGGAGGCCAGGATGCCTACTTGTCTTAAGGAGGTAATCATTAGACCGCTTCTGAAGAAGCCTGCCTTGGATCGCTCAGAGTTAAGCAATTACAGGCCTGTCTCCAACCTTCCATGGTTGGACAAAGTGATTGAGAAGGTGGTGGCCTCCCAGCTCCAGGCAGTCTTGGAGGAAACTGATTGTCTAGACCCATTTCAAACTGGCTTTCGGGTGGGCTATGGGGTGGAGACTGCCTTGGTGGGCCTGATGGATGATCTCCAATTGGGAATTTTAATTGTTAATTGATTTAATGTTTTAAATTATTTTAATTGTAAACCGCCCAGACACGCACGTTTTGAGAGGTATAGAAATATTTTAAATAAATAAATGAAATAAGGCAGAGATTAAAACAGCTTCAGTCAAGCTAAGGAGTGTATTCACAGAGGTTAACTCCTCCAGTGAAGTGAATGGGGTAAATATGGCAAGCAGGGAAGCTCTGTGCACAAATCAGGACCTATCCCATCTTCTGAAAAATGCTGGCTTAGGGCAATAGTATGCAGTATAGCCTGGAGGCTGGAGTTTTTACTCTGGTAAAAAGTTTGCCTATGTCAGTGAATGAGAGAGATGCATCTGGATTTTTGTGAGAATATCTGACCTTCCTCTTGGAAGGACCTTTACAGCTAATCCAGTCCTGCTGCGCCCACCCTACACCCCACCCTACAGCTTGAGGTGGCATCTCTGCTGTAGCCCAGTATTCTGTTCTCCTCCACACTTTCCCTTCTCTTTTGAAAATGCCAGTGATGAGACTGGGACTGCAGCAATTATGGCATGTCTCTGCTGGGAAAGGTCAGGGTGGGCATCAGGAAGCAGAAGCCCAGTGGAGATTGTGGGCTGGCAGAGGCGGCTGGCAGGCATTCTGCCACCTCCACCAATCCATGTCCTGAAGCAGCCACTTCCTCTGGCCTCATTTGCAGATGAGCACCTGCCTTCAGAAACCCCCAAAATTGCCTTCACTGAGCTCAGGAAGCAGTTAAAGTTTATACTATGGAGGGTTGTATTTAAAGATGTGCACAAAGCCGGTTTGCCTGGTTTGGTTCAAAATCAAACAGGATTTGAACTGGACCAGGCATATTCAGTTCCCCCAGGCTGAACAGGGGGCCAGGTCCAGTTCGAATTTGAACTAGTTCGGGCCCGGTTTGGTGGTGCTGCGTGCCGTTAAATTTTGTTTCAAAAAATTAGTTTGATTTACTGTTGGCAAGGGATTTTGCGGCCTCAGGGGATGATTCTGCAGCCACAGGGGCTCTCTGGTGGCTCCCACTCCTCCTGCCGGCCTCCCCTGAAGACCCCACAAGCCACTTCGGCCCTGTTTGTGCACGTGGCAGCTATTTGTGTAACCACGTCACCTCGCAGGTCATGCAAATGGCCCACATGCATGTGTGGGCCAAAAATTGTCCACCGTGCACGCAAACAGGGTTGAAACAGCCCCAGAATGGGTTGAACCAGCCCATGGAGACTTGGGGGGATGCCGGGGAGGGGAGCCACCACCCCCCACGGCTGCACCCCCAGAGGCCACCAAAGCCCTCAGTGGTGACAGGTCAAACTTTTAAAAACAAAATTTGATGGCACCCAACACCCCCAAAGTGGGCCCGAACCAATCCTAGGGGGTTTGGCTCAACCTCAAGGCAAACCAGGCCCAGTTCATTTCGAGGTCAAGCCCCCGAACCAGCTTGCGATGAAGCCAATTTGCACATCCCTAGCTGTATTAATAAGTAGGGATGTGCACAAAACTGGTTTTCCCGGTTTGGTTCGAATTCGAACCAGGTTCGAACCAGGAGGGGGTGGTTCGGTTTTGGTTTTGCTCGAACCTCCCCCTGGTTTGGTTCAAATTTGAACTGGTTCAAACCGATTTGAACTGGTTTGAACTGGTTTAGACACTCAAAAATTGGTAGAATGGTAGCTGGTAACCAGGGGTACCTGCCACCCAAACCCCAAAGCAATCGGACACTCGTACGATTTTTTATGTATTTTTGAAAATTATTTTAATTTTTTCTCATAGGATATAATGGGACTTCACCCAGCCCATTATTCCTTATTGTGGAGCACCCATGGGTGCCAACAACCATGCAAACCCCAAAGCAATCAGACACCCATATGATTTTTTATGAATATTTCCCATGGAGGTGGTTGGCACTCTCGCTCTGGGCCACCCCAGCACCCCCTAAGTGCAGTTATGGGGCTGCTGAAACCTCCATTCTTCCCTATGGAGAAAAACCTTAAAGCCACTTGTGGGGTGCTGGGGTGGCCCTGAGTGAGTGGTGGTCTAGTGCAAAGAGGGTGCCAACCACCCCCATGGGTTGCTAACCCATGGGGTACTGGGTTTTGTTGTTTCTGAAGTGTTCTGAGTGTAGATTCTTTGGTAGCATATAAGATTTTCAATGACAAACCATGAATCCACTCTCATTGCTAACCTTAAAGAAAAAATACTGTAAACTTCAAAAATCACTTAAAAATCAGCCCTTTGCCCAATTCCTTTCAAATAATTCTGATAGCTTCCTGGCCCCCCTTGGGCACTACCACCCACCACACTCTGCTCTAGGCCACCCCTTTGCCCCCGACGTGAAGCTATACATTTGCTGACACCTCCATGCTTCTTTATGGAGAAAAACCTTAAAGACGCGTAAACTTCAAAAATCACTTAAAAATCAGCCCTTTGCCCAATTCCTTTCAAATAATTCTGATAGCTTCCTTGCCCACCCTAGGGACTACCACCCACTACACTCCGCTCTACAACACCCCTTTCCCCCTGACGTGAAGCTATACATTTGCTGCAATCCTAATTATTCCCTATGAGGAATTCAAAAATACTTTAACAATTCACCAATAATCAGAGGAGTGTCCAATTGCCTTGGGGTTTTGTGGGTGGTAGGCACCCCTGTCTGTCTACCACCCACCCCACTTTTGTGTCCCTAGGTGCTCCGCAATAGGGGATATGGGCTGGTTCTGGTCCCATTATACTCTATGAGAAAAATAATTGAAAATATTTCAAATATTCATAAAAAATCATAGTACTGTCCAATTGCTTCAGGGTTTGGGTGGTTGTTGGCACCCAAGGGTGATCCACAATAAGGTATAATGGCCTGGTTCGAGTCCCATTATACCCTATGAGGAAAAAAATAATTTTCAAAAATTCATTAAAAAAATTGTACGAGTGTCCGATTGCTTTGGGGTTTGGGTGGCAGGTACCCCTGGGTGCCAGCTACCATTCTACCAATTTTTGGATGTCCGAACCAGTTTGAACCGGTTCGAACCAGTTCAAATCGAACCACCCCCTGGTTCGGTTCGAATTCGAACTTGCAGCTCGAACCTGATGGCTGGTTTGTTTCGAATTCGAACCTTCAAACCACCCTGGTTCAAATTCAAACTGGTTTGAATTCAAACCGGTTCGCACATCCCTATTAATAAGAAAAATGAGTGTGTCACATTTTTTTCCAATTCTCCCAGTAAGGACTGAATTTAAATACTCCCTCCCCTGCAGCTTTCACTGTCTCATTTGCAAGTGGTGAAAAGTGAACCTAAGAACATAAGACCAGCCCTGCTGGATCAGGCCCAAGGCCCATCTAGTCCAGCATCCTGTTTCTCACAGTGGCCCACCAGAGGCCGCTGGAAGCCCACAGGCAGGAGTTGAAGGCATGACCTCTCTCCTACTGTTACTCCCCTGCAACTGGTACTTAGAGGCATCCTGGGAGGCCATTTCATCAATTTTTGGAGTGTGGGGCAGATTTGGGGGGTTGGGGCATGCTTAATCCCACTGCATAATGCTGCTCCCAGTAGCTGCCATTTCCCTCAAGAATGACGCTCTGAGCAATGCTACATCATCATGCAGTATTCTAAAGAACACACTGTGGGGGGAATGTTGCTCATGTTACTCTACCACGCTGCCACCACAAAAGAATGCAAAGCGGTCTGCGTACTATTGTCCCTTTTCATGACTGTCCCGTCCCCTTCAAATTCAGCCACAAGTTTGGACATCTGAACTTTTAGCCCTGCTGCTGCATTTGTGCTAAATTTCCAAACTGCTCTTTGAACACTGGAGAGTTTAAAGCGGGATTGCCATGTTCTGAGGAGAAAGTGTGGGCAGCTTTATTCTTAGGCAGAGAGAGAGAGAGAGAGAGAGAGAGAGAGAGTAACTGCAGCATCTCCTGTCTGTTGCCTTGCCTGAAACCATCTTTATTATTGCATGCAGGGTGGGGGGGAAAGCAGGAGAAGGCACTGCACTAGGGAACCTC
The DNA here is from genome assembly GCF_027244095.1 of Hemicordylus capensis. Lineage (NCBI taxonomy): Eukaryota > Metazoa > Chordata > Lepidosauria > Squamata > Cordylidae > Hemicordylus > Hemicordylus capensis. Next base: position 154,973,429 of record NC_069661.1, read on the forward strand.
AAGCTACACATAAATTCTCCAGAGTGGGCAATACGTATCTTAAAATGTTGGTGATATTTAAAATTGAAATTGAAAAAGGCCAGCCCTACCATGAAGCAGGATGAAGTGGGATGCTTCTGATGGCAGTTTTTGCCCACTCAGCGCTCATTCCCATGGTTAGCCTGCATCGATGCCCCCCGCCCCCGCTGAAAGCAAACTGGCACTCCCTAATCGAAAAGGAAGGAAGAAGGAGTTATTTGAAAGAAGGCACGAAATGAGGGTATAATTTTAACAGGAAACAAGAGAAATGGGAGGGAAGGAAGAGGGTGCCATGTGGGGCTCTGCTTCAAGCAGCAAAATTTCATGGGCCAGCATGCAAGCTTGATTGGACAGTCAGAGTTACAAATCTGAAAGCCGTGTATTTTTAAGTCATGTTGATTTCACTGGAAAAGAGTTGTCCGCATATTTAACTCTCCTGTTGGAATCAATGGGACAAAAAAGTACTTAGCTCTGGCTGGCTCGTGCACTTACGCTGAGATTTAAGAAGCATTCCGATTAATTGTGAACATAACAAGCTTTGTGGCTATGCCCCATTTGTGTTCCTGAAAGGATCTTTCTGTGAGCCAAGGAATAGGGGACTTATTCCAGACCACCCTTGCGTGTTCAGCACAGCTGAGGCAGTGAACAAGAGGCACTCCTGACTCTGCCAGTCATAGCAATTTACTGTGTTTAATGTCATGGCTAAATAACACTTGCTGATTGGGAGAAATCCCCAGCTGAAGACACAATTCTTGAGAAGCTTAGCATGTTAAATTCCTTCTCTGGCTTGATGCAAAATGGCCTTCCTTTCACTAAAAACCAAGAAATGAGTACCAAAGGGTTAGTTTTTATTTTATTTGTATATTGTTACCTCATACATAGAAATTGTCGTTTTTATTCACCTTACTAGTTTTTTTTTAGGCCCATTAAATTAACGGGTGCTAGGAGAGTTGTGCGCTCCGCCTGTGGCCTCTGCGGCCGGGCCGGGCCCTTCGCCATTGGCCTCCGTGCTGCTGCCGGCCTCCGCTCCGCCCCTGTCCGTCCCCCGGTTTCACTGCTCCGCCCCCGGTCTCCCCAACATGGCCGCCTGCTCCCTCCATGCCGCGGCCGGTCTCCCCAGCCGGGCAAGGGCCCCCCGCCACCGCCAGCCTTGCCTTTCTGGGTGGGCCGCCGCCTGTGGCCTCTGCGGCCGGGCTGGGCCTGCCGCTGCCTCTCCCCCCCCCCGTGACCCAGTCTCTGGCCGGGCCGTCTCCAGCTGGGCCGTGGCCGGCCTCCACGGCCGGGCCGGGCAAGGGCCCCAAATTCTCCCTCCCGCCTGGTTCCGGCGGCGCCACCAGGCCTCGGCGGTGGCTCTGCCGCCACCTCGGCCGGCTTCCTCCGCCGCCTCTTCCCCCTGCCCGGCTTCGGCGGCGTGGCCAGGCCTCAGCCACGCCTCGGCCAGTTTCCCCCGCCGCCGCATACCCGGCTTTTTCGGGGCGGCCGCTTCTGGCCGCCCAAGATGGCCGCCGGGTGCTGGTGGTCGTGTCTCCCTTGCTCTGTTCTGGGCATGCGCTTCACGCATGCCCAGAAGAGCCCAGGGAGGCACGAACACATGCCTTGGTGTCCGTCCACAGACGGACACCAAAGCTTTTATTAGAGAGGATTGAGATGGCACAAATAATATCAATTGAATATGATAATTGGCTTAACATATGAAAAATGATTGGCCCTGTAGGATTAATCTCAGTCCGATACATTAATTAAATGCAAAGATGGTGAAATTGGCTGTTACAGCAGCTTTGAGCAGGGCTGCCATCAGGGAACAGCACTGTCAGACAACTGCTGAGGCCCAGGCCTCAGCAGGCAGCTCACTGCCAACCCCGAAGCATTTTGGCTCTGCTCCTTTCCCTCCATGCCTTCCTTGCCTCTTCAGCTGCCCTGTCTAACGGATCAAGCAGTGACAGGAGCAAGAAAAAGGACCAGCAGCCTCGGCTTGCCTCTCCCTCTTAGCAGCCGTACAGACTCTACTCAGAGGCAAGGAGCAAACAAATGGACAATCATTACACTGGTGAGGAAGGTGCACTCAAGGAAGAGAGGCTCACTGAGGGCAGCCTGCCAAAGAGCCCACCTAAAGTTGGCACTGACTCTGTGTGTTTTTCAGAGATGAAACTTTTCTGTGAAAGCTGTGTCACAATGGATACACAGGAATGTCTGAGTCATGAGTCGTGCATACACAACTTTGCGTAATGGATGGGTCATTCCCTTTAACAGTGGTCTCCTAGGAGGAAATTGTTCACATTTTCCTAAGCAGAAAGAGAGACACAAAACAACATCACTTGCTGGCATATGCTACACAGAGTCAAGTTATGAAGTCAGTTGGTGACTCTCTACTATCTGATCAAGTTGGGACTATAATTTGCCTTCCTCTGTTCCTTCTCCTGAGGAGATCAGCCCCTCTTCTTAAGAACAATGCGCCTCATTGCCTACCTGGGATCTCTGCTTGTCTGTGCCTCTGTAGAGGTATGCAGACAAAGCATATAGATCAGGCCTGCACAACATACGGCCCGCAGGCCACATGCAGCCCGTGAGGCCTTTTTTCTTGGCCCCCAGGGCTACACTTCCCCTTCCTCCCCCTGCTGCAAACCTCCTTTAACGCCCCCCCCCCAATTCCAGCTGCAGGACAGCCAAGGAAATGGCTGCGGGTGTATGTCCTTCTACCCCCTCCCCTCCCCTCCTCTCCCCTCTTCTCTCTGGCAGTGGCAGAAGCAAATAGCAGAGTGACGCTGGAGCCTGGTGTTTCGCCCCACGTTGCTTCCCAACTGTGTCTGCAAGTGAGGCGCGCGCACCTGCAGTTAAGAGACTTAACTATGCAGGCGCACATCACATTTGGGAAGTGACGCGGGGCCAAACACCAGGCCCCAGCGTCGCTCTGCTATCTGCTGCTGTGCGCCGCCACCGATGGGGAGTGGGTGGGAGAAGGTCACACATGAACCCCGTAGCCATCCCCTCAGCGGCTTGAATCGGCAGCGAGAAAAATGGTGCTGGTGATGAGGTGGGAGGAGGACGTGGGAGGCAGCGGCCCTACCCTACGAGGGAGCCTGGTGGTGGCAGGCCCTGGCAGAGGGGGCGAGCGCAAATGGTAGGCAGGGAGGGAGCCCAGCGGGGAAGAGAAAGCGTTGCCAAGATGAGAGGAGGACGAGGACTTCCGGAATGACGGTGAACAGACTCTCGCTCTCTCCCCAAGACGGCTCCATTCTCGCTCTCTCGCTCGCTCTCTCCCCAAGACGGCTCCATTCTCGCTCTCTCGCTCGCTCTCTCCCCAAGACGGCTCCATTCTCACTCTCTGGCTCGCTCTCTCCCCAAGACGGCTCCATTCTCACTCTCTGGCTCGCTCGATCTCAGACGGCTCCATTCTCGCTCTTTCGCTCTCTCTCTCTCAGACAGCTCCATTCTCGCTCTCTCTCACTCTCTCTCTCTCTCAGACGGCTCCATTCTCGCTCTCTCTCACTCTCTCTCTCTCTCAGACGGCTCCATTCTCGCTCTCGCTCTCTCTCTCTCTCAGACGGCTCCATTCTCGCTCTCTCGCTCTCTCTCTCTCTCAGACGGCTCCATTCTCGCTCTCTCGCTCTCTCTCTCTCTCAGACGGCTCCATTCTCGCTCTCTCTCGCTCTCTCTCTCAGACGGCTCCATTCTCGCTCTCTCTCGCTCTCGCTCTCTCTCTCTCTCTCTGACTGCTCCATTCTCTCTCTCTCTCTCTCTCTCTCTCTCTCTCTCTCTCTCTCTCTCTCCCCAAGACTGCCCCATTTTGGGAGAGGTGAAAAGGAAGAACAATGCATTTTATTATGTATTTTGTACAGATTGCATTGTATGTATTTTATTAGATTTTTAAATTCAATTTATTTTATTGTAATTTTAAATTAATTCTTGCCTGGCCAGAACTTCAAAAGTTAAATTTTAATTAATTTCATTTTAATTAATTTCAGTTTAATTTGATTTAATTAATTGATTGATATTAGGTGTTAATTTAATAATCAGTATCCTAAAAATTGACTTTGACCCCCGTGAGCCATGTCACGGTCAGTTTCGGCCCACCAGGTCATTTGAGTAGTGCAGGCCTGATATAGATGACCTGGGGAGGGCAGGGATCTTTGTATTCAGTGTTAGTGTAGAAGGGGCTCTAAGTATGCACAGCTATACCACATGCAGGCTCTTCCATGGCTGGGAACCCTGGGCAGAGCTTGCAGCTAGGTAATTTTGGAGATTGGACCGAAAGGCTTTTAGATGCCCCTCTTCCCCTGCAAATTAAGCATCATCATGCTCCACTGGGCACCCACACCAACCGGGACAGACTAAAGAAGATTTGGGGGCCCCCAAGTGGCTGTGGAGACCCTGGACTTCGGCCCCAAAATCCAGGAGTAAAAGCACCTCTGACCCTGGAGCATCTCAAGTTCCAGTGATGTGGAGGAAGAAACTACCATACATGAAAACAGCCCCTTCCCCACTAATGCAGAACTCATGCATATCAGGGGAGCTCAATAGCAGACCACATACTCTGCATGCTGAAGGTCCAGGTTCAGTCCCTGGCCTCTCTAAGTAGAACAGATAAAGATCTAGCCTGAAAACCTGGAGACTGCTGCAGCCAGTCACAGTAGGCAAAACTAACCTGGATGGACCACTGACCTGACTCCACATAAGGCAACTTCCTATTTCTCCCTGTCATCCTAAGCCCCCTGAAGCATTCAGCACACATGGAGTAGGAGTGGGAAATGGTGCATATCTTTTGTATGTCTCTTTCTATGAAGATTGAGTCCTGGAGGTTTGAGTCAGAAGCTCAAACCTTTTATAAAAGCTATAAATGGGGGCTCACATACTGTGTGAGGCAATGCAAATGGTTAGAGTACCTCCCCATGCCGCTGCCGCTGCTGCATACATGTGTCTATGTGTAATGATCAGACAGTAATAGCCTTTCCTTTCCTGTAAAGAGTGAACTGGAAGTGAACCCTGTCCTGACTGAAAGGCAGTGACCTCTGGGGATCAGCCAGTCAGCACACAGTGGCTAGGACCTAGAGGGCCTGGCGGCAGGAAGTGAAGGTGGTCTTTTTTTCTCAGAAGGAGCCAGGAGGGCGATGAGAGAAGATGGGGAGCAGGCTTTGTGAGCACCAGCCATGAAGTCTGGCTGCCTCGTGGCCAACAGCCAGCCTGGAGACTTCTCCCAGGGAAGGACATCTGCAGATCCTTGAGAGACAGGATTGCAGGAAACTTGAACTATCTCCTGGAGTTTGGGGGTGAGTTCAAGGGAAAAGGAAGCCAAGGGCTTTGGGGGCTTTGGAAAGATTTAGGGAATAGTGTGATAGGTAGCCTGTGTGAGACTATTTTCTTTCCTTTTGTGCTATGCAGATCCTTACAACTGGTTTATTGTGTTTTTATTTTTAATATAACAAATCAAGGTGAACTGAGCCAATGCCCTTTTCCAACTAGGGCATTGTAAAAATCTCTGTAAACTCACAAGGGGGCTTTTTGTATTTTCTTGCATTTATGTTCTATGCAACTGGATAACCACAATTTTAAAAGTGTGCCACCACAATGCCACCTGAGGGTGCTTTTTGAAGTATTTTTGTGGTTACTCAGGGTTCCTTTTACTTGTAGCTTAAAGCTGAGAGAGCCTCAGACTGAAGCAGTCTGCTGTATTTTGAATACAGTTTTCTCTTTTTGTTCTTTGTATTTTACCTGCCTCTGAGTGGATTTTTAACACATGGAAAAGGGTTTTACTCTGGCGCAAACATGCCTCAGTGTTAATTGCTGAGCAACCTACCAAGTTTTCTCACCACGTGTAGGCTGCACGTGGAAGGTGTTTTTGTAATTTTCCATTGGTACATGAGGAGAGTTCCCTGAAATTTCGACCACCCAAGGGAGGGATTAAACTCTGTTTAAAAAGTGGGTGCGGTGGCAGCAAGTACCAAAGGAATAGTTTGAGTTTTAAAGGAACAGCCTTTGTTGTGCAACATGGAGGGAATGATGCAGCATTTTTATTTCCCCCACCTGGGCTTTCTTTGAGACAAAGGCTGGGCTTAAATCCACTATTTGCTACAGTGTGCGACAGTTAACTACTACTGACAGTGTTGTGGGACAGGGCTGTTCCGCACCATCACAAAAGTGCATAAACGCAATTGTGTAAAGAGACACCCATTATTTCAACTGGGTGTCACATCACGCAACTGTGTTTGTGCGACGTTATGATAGTATGGAACAGTTCCGTTCTGCAATACCATCAATGGTGGTTACAAACATAGAGAAGCATAGGTGGTGCTCCAGTATGTGAGCCAGATTCTGTCATTTAGGAGGTTCATATTTGGCTTAGAAGACATCAGGCAATGAATATGTTTCCCATTAAGCACAAGGGTCATGTTGCATCAGAAACATTGTCAACATGTAGATGGTTTGGGCATCCCCCTGAGAGTGAAAATTCTGACTTACGAAGCATCCCAGAAGACTGCATTAACTGTGCTGCAGATGTGAGATTTGCTCCAGCGGGGTCTGCAGAAATAAAACCCACAGCTGTCAGTGCTGGAACGAAGGAGTGGATCTGAACAGACACTCTTCTGGGTAGTGGCCATGCCCTCTGTTGGAGATCCAGCTCCAGAAGGCTTTGACCTCTTGCACCAGTAACCCTAATGACCACTAGGGGCAATGGGAGTAGAGATACTCAGTTAGGGTCGCCTTCTCTTTCCTGTTTATCTCTACCTCTATGACCCCTCTATTGATAGCGTGTACTCAGGAACTTCCTGGGAGTGACTTTCTTCTTCTTCCCAGAATGCTTCTAGCTCTCTCTCTCAGAGCACCATGCTTCCATAGTTCTCTCTCTGACCACCATGTAGCCAGAAGTTAGCTATAGGTCTTTTCTATCATTATGTAAATCTCCATGCATATCATTTACAGGCTGTTGCCCCTCTGTTAACATGTGCTGAAATGGGAGTGAGTGAGCTCCTAAAATACTCTGCTATATAAGTAATTACCCCCCAAAAAAACACACACACACATACCCTGCATTGACATCAGGCACAGTGGGCATGGTGAGAACAAGGCACTCTGCCCTATTCCTGATTCTCCCCAGTCAGCACTGCATTCCAAGCTGGCTGGGAGCTCTTTCTTCTTTCCCTCTCAAAAGCCCTTCCTGGGCAGGAGAGGGGCATGCCCCACTCTCCCAGATGGTGGGATGCAGCTGAGTGCAGGAGGGGGCAAGGAGGTCTTGGGTGAGGGGGTGCATTGGTGGTCCCCCAGACCCCAATGGCCCAGGGTCACTCAACCCCTCTTGCTCCATTGTCCCCATACCCCTGACTGGGATTCACTGTTGCCTGAGAAATCACACCCTTTGACTTGGGAGATCAAAAGGGAGCAGGTGAATTGTGTTGAGAAAAATACACCCAAACACGCATGTGAACTTACAACCATTCTGTAAGTTCACACAAGCCACAGCAATGGAATCCTAGATCAAACAAAGCCAGGTTTTGAGCTAGAAGCCAAGAAAGAGAAACATTGCACTGTAGTCAGAGAATTTGATATATGTAAGACTAAACAGGGCACCTCCACTCCAGTTGCCAAGTACTGCTTTAACTGCCATAACATGAAGAGTTATTTATGGCATAGCAGATAAAGCTGATGCACAGGATCAGGCCACCCAGCATTTGATCCTGATGTGATTAACAAAGAAAAGAACTCTATTTGTAGAATTTGAGCTGTAAGAGAAATGCATTAAGAATATCAAATGTCTGATTCTGTAAGCAATGGCAAACACCCACACTAATGCTGCTCATGTAGAGTCCCAAAAGTACATATGCCATGGCTACATGTCTGCTTCTGAAGTGTGCACTCTTGAGTGCGGGGTGTGTGTGTGTGTGTGTGTGTGTGTGTGTGAGAGAGAGAGAGAGAGAGCGAGAGAGCGCATGAGAACTGATTTTGCCTATCTCCCTTTCCCCTGGAAGCACTCTGTGCAACCCACAAATATGTCCCTGAGAGTTGCACAGTCCTCAGGCACACAACCTACTCTGTGCAGATTGCATAGAATGCTTCTGAAGGAGGGGGAGAGTGTTGGTGTGAGATTTGGACAATATTCTTCACAATTGTGACCTCAGGTGGTGCTCAGGTGACCTCACGAGACTTTTGTGCTCTGACAACATTCCTGCCAATGTGCCAAGCTCTTCAAAACAGAGAGGGCTAGCACCAAGGAGGAAGGAGGGTCCAGAGGGAAGACTGGGACTCCCAGGAAGCAATGCAACCCATTCTAGTAATGAGACCCAGAGGAAGGGAAAATGGATGGTGTATAGGGTTGCCAACTGTCCCTCACAGTGTGGGATGTCCCAACTTTCAGTGGGGAAATGCTCATACCGTTCGGGAAAGAATTTCTCCCACTTTTTGACGTTAATTAAAACACACACACACACACACACTTTTAAAGCCGCTGCTAAGCGGTGGCAGAGCAGGACAGCAGCAAGAGCTCTCCCACCTCCCAAACTATGGGAAAGGAATGGCTGTTCTCTGGGGCAGGGCTGGCAGGGGCGGGTGCTCTGGCAGCAGGTGCGCTGCTGCTAAAAGAAAGGCACTCAAGCACTCACTGCTGCGGCCGCCACTGACTAACTGCAGGAGGGATGGACAGACAGAGTTGGAGAGAAGGCAGGTAAAAGACTCCCTTCCTTGGCCTCACCTTCCTCCACATGAGGAAGATTTCGGCCCACTTCCTGGATGGGAATGGGAATTTGGTGTGCGAATTTGGCATCCATCTTGCATGTGCTGACAGTGCACTATGCACATCAACATCTGCCAAGTGGGTGAGTCAAAACATATGGAACTTTTATCCATTATCTATAGCTGAGGCAAAGAAATAGACTGGTTTATTTCTAGCACCCATGGTGTGTTGCACTCTTATTAGAGTGACACTCTTCCACCATTATGATCAGAGCACTTCCTGCTGTTTTGGAGGCTGGGTCAGCAGCTGAGGTATTTAATCATTCCTCTGAAAGAAAGTAATATACTGCATGTCCTGGACTGCATGTGTGGGCTCTGAATTCCAAACAGTAGTGTTCCTATTTCAGGGTGTATCTTTCTTTCTTTCCTTTCTCTCATGTTCTCCCCACACCCGCCACAGTGCTTGAATCATTGTGTAAACAGTCTATTCATTCTATGGACATTGTGTTCCAGAAAGAGTGGGGAAAAGTAATAACCCTTTTTTTCCTAGAGCAGTCGACTGTACTTAAAGTCAGCCTCAGCGGGATAATGAACAAAGCTGCTGTTGAGGCCTGCAGTGGAAAGCACTATTTTTGGTGTTTCTTCCATTATTTCCTTCTGGTGTAGAAGCAAAGGGCTGTGCGAGATGGAATCCTGTGGCTAAGTCCTGTGAGAGCTCTGCCACTTTTCAGAAAACACTGTCAGAAAGTTGGGAAGACCCTGTTTCTTGCCAGTTTTGCTCATAAATAAGTCAGTACAGGCTTCAAATATTTCACTAATGGTATCTCTACAGGAGATTATCCTGTGCATCTTACTCAGTAGCCTGTTAACCCATTGCTAATCAACGTGCACACACACAGAACTTTTAATATAATTTAAGATGTGCCCTGCTGGGACAAACCAAGGGCTTACCAGGAAGTTTTACAGACAGGGCTTTCCCCCCCCGAATCCACTCATTTACTGGATTTAACCCAACCTCCCTGCGGGCTATCAGGGACCAGGACAGACAGGGCATTGTTTTTCTCCGAAGGGATTCTGGCTTAGCCCCAGTTGTGTCCGGGGTTTAAAAAATCCTCTTTTCCCAACAGCTTTTGAAAAGAATTCTGGGGCTTCTGCTTTCTCTGAAGGTGTTGATGGAGATGCTGATGGCTACGCAAAGGAGGTGCTGATGGCTATGTGAATGGTCCATCAAATCCCTTGAATTAAAATGCCTCAAATCTGCTGCAAAGCAGATTCACTCTTCAGATACCCCAGGCATAGAGCCATGTGTGAAAAACCTCCTAATACAGCATACTGTTACCAGCAGCCAGGCCTGGCCCAAGCTCCACCAGTAGTTGAGGCAATGTGTGAGTTGCCACCTCCTTTCTATCCCCATGGTATACAGAGCACACCATGCACCAATCTCCCCACCCCCGGAGAGTGAGTGCCAATTCCACCCCCACCCATAGCTGATCTATTCTGCTGCATGCACCCATTTCTCCCACCCTATCCAATCAGTTGCCACCACCCGCGCGCGCGCACACACACACACACCATCTCACTCTGCCCTTTCAAAAAGCGGATGTGGGGAATGGAGTAGTAGTAAATGGTCCAAAGACTTACTGTGGTGCTCTGCATTGCCCTCTACTTTTTGAAAAGGTGGGTCAGGATGAGTGGGAGGGAGGAGGAAGGTGAGAAAACAGTGGTAACTGGTGTAAGTATGCCACCGCCGCCACCAGATGAGATTTGGCAGTGGTCCTGCTCAGGTGGCTGGAAAGGGCAGCACAGTGGAGGTGGTCAGCAGGGAATCTATGGCTGCACTTCACTCAGCATCAGTAGCAGGCCAGCCATGTCAGTCAGACATCTCTGGAAAGTCACACAAGCAGGGATTGGGGTTTGTGATTATTTAGCAGAGTGCCAAGGAAGCGACCCCACCAATTGCAGCCAGAGTGTAGAGTTGAGTTGTTGCAGCTATTTAAGGAACACACACGGAGTCTAAACTAAATTGATTTATTGGTGAAGTGCATTGAAACAGGAAAGACCTAATTCTTTCTATCAGCTCTATCATGGGTGGGGCGGGGGGGGAGAGAATTTTTCATCTTCACTCTAAGAGTAAAGGAAAATGAGTGACTCTCTAGAGCAGGGATTCTCAAACTTGGGTCCTCAGGTGTTATTGGACTTCAACCCCCATAATCCCCAGCCTCAGTGGCCTTTGGTTGGGGATTATGGGAGTTGAAGTCCAATAACACCTGAGGACCCAAGTTTGAGAATCACTGCTCTAGAGCAAGTACCTGAGAAGTCAAGGAAGGTCATAGAGCAGAGGCACGCAGGGACAGGTAAGGAGACCCTCACTACCTCCCTCTACTCCCCAATGCCCTTAGTGGTCATTGGGATAGTCGGTGCAAAACATTGATGCACTGGAACTCCATCTCCAACACAGCCCTCCCCTGCTGTTTGTCCCCAAGATCCAGTGCCGCTGCGAGCACTGGCACTCTCCGAGGTGGCACCACAACCTTTATGCTGGTCACACGCCTTACACTGGCTGCATCCCTTGATGCAGAAACCAGCATCAAGGGGCTGAGGCAGCCAAATCAGTGCCACCCCCCTTGCCCCTATATGCCCTTTCCCTGATTGCTTAGCTTCTGGGAATACCAGGATAAGGATGTTAAAACTCCACCCCTGGCATGCTCAGAAGGGGAAGGCATGGGGTGGGGTGGGCTGGGGAGGAGCTGGCTTGGCTGGTCCTGCCCAAGGGGCTGGCCTAGCCTGCTCTGCCCCACCTCCCTTGCATGCTCCACCTCCTAGCTGCTTACTTCCTGGGTGTGCCAGGAAAGAGTGGTAAAACACTATGAATTGGTGCTCCCCAGAGGTTAAGCAGGTGGAGACCTCCGCGGCCACTTTCACCAGCCTCACCTGCTGCCATAGCTCCGAGTCAGTTGCCCCTTTCCCCTTCTCCTGGGAAAGAGGGAGCCATACAGCTAGCAATGCAGTGAGACAGAAGCCCAGCTGCTGCTCCATGTGGAAAGCACCTGCTATGCTGCAGCGGCGGAGGTAAGCAGACAGACAGCTGCAGCAGCAGGCAGGTGAGGTGATGCCTGAAGGAGGTGGGATGCTCTCACTCAGGGTCATAACTACCGGGTGTAATGAGCTGGAATTGACACCCCCAAATTTGCCCTAGGCTGCAAATGGTTTTTAAAAGACCATATAACCTGCCCCCAGCCCCCAACTTTGGTGATTCTCCCGCCAAGACTTTGAGACTGGCTACAAGTCTGCATCTCACTCGCTGTCCCATGGTAGAGGCACTGCCTGAGGCCATCGCCTTGGCTTGCCTCGCCTCATTAGCAAGCCCCCACTGCCAGGATTTGTTGTTCAGAAGGATACTGCTTCAGAGGTTCCAGTCTTGTATTTTCTCTCAGGATAGCCTTGTGAGGTAGGGCCAAACCAGGCTGATTACACCACGGGGGCCTGTGTGTGTGTTTTAAATATAAAGAGCAGCCTCCTAAGACCATAATTTGGACTGGGGTCACAGCACAAGGAGAGGGGCTTTTTTCCTCTACCACAGACCCACTCAACATTCAAACACCACCACCCCTCTGCAGCTGCTATTTTGCTCTTTGACCTGGAAGAACACACACATTGGCAACAGTAATTATCCACCTTAGGGAAATAGCAGCTGAGGAGTCCAAATTGGGACTATAGCAGTGGCAAAAGGTCACCACCACCCCTTACATTCCATAGTCCCAACCTATAGCATCCAGTTTGGCCTTTATTCCCATATCACAGATGAGGACTTTAAGTTGAGTCATAGGGACATAGGACACTGCCATATACCAAGTCAGACCATTGGTCCATCTAGATTAGTATTGACTACACAGACTGGCAGCGGCTTCTCCAAGGTTGCACAAGACAAAAAGGGAGAACACGTGAAATCAAGAAATCTCAATCAAAATACCGTGTTGATAGAACATACAAATGCAGTGGAAAGATAATTACTAAATAAATGGTATAATCTAATCAGTCCATATATTTTCATATATTGCCCTCAGACATATAGTGCACAAAGGAGGAGCCAGGCTCCCATATGGACCCAGAGAGTATAGTTTCTAATGTTTCTTTGATATGTCCTTGAAGTCTTTGATAATAAACCTCATGGGTCACTGAAGAAATGAAGAGTTGTGGGTGCACACATTCCAAATCCAGGAAGCAGAGCAGCTGACTAAGATGGATGAATTCCAAGTTCAAAACCTTGAACAGCTGACTGAGGTGGATATATTCTGATTTCCAGAGTTCCAGAATAGACCTTATATTCAAATTTCCAGAGTTCCAGAATAGTCCTTGAAAACTGCCTAGGTACCAGTTTTTTTCACCAAAGCTTCCTCATGAAGGACTATGGAAATAAAAGCACAACACTGTCTGCTACAATGTGGATAAACATTATACTGCAATATCTTTAGAGTGCACAATAACATGGTGCCTAATTAACAATGAATTCCATACTCCCATGGTATAAAATTAACTCTTACCTGAAGGTAATGCTTCAAAACTTTCCTCAAGGTTGAAACCTTATTTTTACTGAGTGCTACTGCATAGACTTCTTATATACAGCTGCCCATAAGGGTTTAACCAGCTACCTCTTAATATGCACCAGGTGGGAGTATAACATACTAAGTGGAGGAGCAATAAAGCTCTCAACACTAAATCCATGCAAGGAAATGTTTAAAGAGCAATTGTTAAATGTTATTTTCTCAAATGTATCATGAGCTATTCAGCTGTAATTCTACTCAGGGGACATCATATGTAATCACATCCATTATCAATTTTAGACAAACCAAAAGCCAAAATGGCAAAGATTTTTTGAAATTTTTTTGAAAATTAAGAGCAACACATATACCATCATCCATTTCCAAAGTACAGTCATAACACTGAATATAGAATACAGAATACAATAGCTGACATAGATACCTACAAAGTATCTTATAAAAAGCAAGACAAGTCCAGTTGAGTGTTTAAACCTCCCATTTCCATGGATTTAAACTTGTGTATAAATTCTGCTTCTTTTTGTAATAGGATTTTCCGTACATCATCCCTTTTAAATGATTCAGATCTATATTTAAATAGGATGCAGACTTTAAGATCTTCTGGGAAATGGCCCTTACTCATGAAGTGAGAAGTCAAGGGAGCTTCTAGAATGCAGTTTTTCAGTCTAGATAAATGTTCCAGTATTCTGGTGCGCAAGGGTCTGGTGCTCATGCCAATGTAAATGGCAGGACAAGGACATAGAATTAAATATACAATATTCCTAGTGCTGCAATTACCAAAACATCCCAATGAGATGATTCTGTCTATGGTAGGAATAAACACCTGCTTATCACCAATCATAAGATTACATATCCTGCAATGACCACAGGGATAAGAGCCATAAGGATCATCTCTGCAAAATTTTTTCCTATCTATATCAGCTCTTATTAGAATATTACTTAGGTTTTTAGCATTACGAAAAGCTATACGAGGTGGTGAATCACAACCTGGGATATCTGCAACCAAGTGCCAATGACAGCGTATAATGTTCTTAATTTGATATCCCAGAGTAGAAAACTCCAGGGACCAAGTAAGACGTCGCCTTTCAGATTTTTCAGAGTGGGTAAATAGTTTAGATCTGTTCTTAAATCTAGCTTTCTGAATAGCTTTATATAATGTTCTATGTGGATATCCTCTGTGTTCAAATTGAGTCATCATAATATTAGCTTCCTTTTTGAATTCCATAGGATTTGTGGCAATACATTTGATCCTAAAAAATTGGCTGTATGGGATGCTGTCCTTCATTTGTCTGGGATGCCAGGAGGAATAGTGAAGGTAGCTTCTCCTGTCAGTTGGTTTTTTATATACACCCAGAGAGAGAACCCCTGCAGAATTAACTAGAACTTGTGTATCCAAAAAAGGTATTTCTTGTTGATGCCATTGTCCTGAAAATTGGATATGAGGGTGAACTGTATTCATCCATTGCAGAAAATCTTGAAGCTTATCAGGATTACTGTATATTAAAAAAATGTCATCAATAAATCTCCAAAACTTAAAAATAAATGGGGGAAATGGATTAAATGAAGGATTTAAATAATATTTCACTTCCAAATAATTCATAAACAAAATAGCAATATTATGGCCTATGGGAGAGCCCATGGCCACCCCTTTAACCTGTAAATAAAATTGCTGCCGGAATCTAAAATAATTTTTTTCAAAAATTAAATCTACCAATTCTAAAAGAAAGAATGTGGGAGGGTGTTTAGTGGTACGAGATTCCAAAATATCCTCAATAACAGCCCTGGCTTCATCCATAAAACTAGCTGGGTGACCTTGGGCCAGTCACTTCTCTCTCAGCCCAACCTACTTCACAGGGTTGTTGTGAAGGAGAAACTCAAGTATGTAGTACACCGCTCTGGGCTCCTTGGAGGAAGAGCGGGATATAAATGTAATCATCATCATCATCATCATCATCCAGAGGAATACACGTATAGAGTGATTTAACCTGCAAAGTCATTAGAATGGAGTTAGGAGGAATGGAAATACCTTCCACCTTAGATATAAAATAGAACATAGAACATAGGAAGCTGTCACATATTGAGTCAGACCATTGGTCTATCTAGCTCAGTATTGTCTTCACAGACTGGCAGTGGCTTCTCCAAGGTTGCAGGCAGGAATCTCTCTCAGCCCTATCTTGGAGAAGCCAGGAAGGGAAATCGAAACCTTCTGCTCTTCTCAGAGCAGCTCCATCCCCTGAGGGGAATATCTTACAGTGCTCACACTTCTAGTCTCCCATTCATATGCAACCAGGGTGGACCATGCTTAGCTAAGGTGACAAGTCATGCTTGTTACCACAAGACCAGCTCTCCTCTCTCTGTCTAAAGTGTGTCCAAAGACACACTATCTGCCCATAGGTGGTTTGGGACTTCTCTTGAACCCAACTTCTCCAGACCCAAGTTTAATTGTCTAATTACCAGAAAATTCTGAAAGCACAGAAACTTTTTTTCTCCCTGGGCAGGGGAGAATGGTACGATTTGAAGTAAGTAATCTTGCTTAGCAGCATTGCTCCTTCTCCTGTGCATGATCAGCATTTGAGTCATGTGATATCTTCTGTGGATTGCTTCCTGAAGGCAATGCAGGAGACCAGACTCACATGCTGCTCCCATAGTACCAGCCTAGTATGCTGGTATGTTGTGGTGCAGTGTGTTGTGGTATACGCCTTAGAAAGTGAACCTAGAAAGTCAGAGAAGGCCAATGGTAACCCGATATAAAAGCAGACTAAATAGTGGCTGATCTGCTGCACTTTAATTGTACCTCAGAATTTGCTTCATGAAGCAGGTTGCTTCAGCACCCAGTAGACCGGGGTCATTTTTGCACCAGAAACATGCACCCTTTACGTTTATTTACTGGTGGTAGTATTTTCTGTTGGCCTCAGAGGCACTCTTACCCCTGGATTTCTGGGCTGAAGTCCAAGGCCTCCACACCCCCTGGAAGCCCCCAAACATAAGAACAGCCCTGCTGGATCAGGCCAAAGGCCCATCTAGTCCAGCATCCTGTTTCGCACAGTGGCCCACCAGATGCCGCTGGAAGTCTACAGGCAAGAGTTGAGGGCATTCCCTCTCTCCTGCTGTTACTCCCCTGCAACTGGTACTCAGAGGCATCCTGCCTTTGAGGCTGGAGGTGGCCCACAGCCCTCCGACTAGTAGCCGTTGATAGACCTCTCCTCCATGAAGTTATCCAAACCCTTCTTAAAGTCAGCCTGGTTGTTGGCTGTCACCACATCTTGTAGCAGAGAATTCCACAAGTGGACTATGCGTTGTGTGAAAAAGCAATCCCGTTTGTTGGTCCCAGATTTCCCGGCAATCAATTTCATGGGATGACCCATTTTAGTCTGTCCCGGGTGGTGTGGTCTCATTAAAAATGTGTTTAAAAATACTCTGGGTGGGTGCATGGGGCCTCCAAAAGCCTTTAGGCCCAGGCTCCAAACTTACCTAGCTGCACCTCTGGTTGGCCTAATCAACAAAAATGTATTCCCTGGAGCAGGAAGGTGTGCTCGGCCCTCGTCCACCCCAGCTTGCCCAGCCCCTGCCTGCCTCTCCCCAGTTTTCCGAGCGGTGGCAACAGCAGCGGGCAGCAGATGGTGGGAGTGCAGGCAGCAGCAACTCTTCCTCCACCAGCCTCTGAGGGTGGGGATGCGGGAGGAGGATGGGGACTCACTGCCAAAGGACTCTGCAGTGGTGGTAGCAGCTCTTCTCTTCCCTCTGTGGGACGAAGACCAGCTGTTTTCCTAGCCCTTCAGCAGTAATTCCTCCCCACTTCCACTGGTTGATGGGCTCATGCAGGGGTGCCCGCAAAGTTTTTCTGTGCCCAGTACACTATACATGTGCCCCCATCCATAATCTACTGGCAAGAATTGCTGCTTGGCCAGAGTCCCTCAAGAGTTTACAGCTCTTCTGCACTCGTCCACCCAGCTATACTGTCTCTCCTGCCCCTCCAGTTGCTTATGCATCTATGAATGGCATGAGAGGCTGAGAGCCATCCTGGTCCTATGTATGTTTATCCGAGAGTAAGTTATAGTATTCTCAATGGGATTGCTCCCAGGTATGCATGAATAGAGTTGTGGCCTTTTCTTCTTGCACTGACCCTGCCAGGACTCGTGTTGACTCTGGGGTCCAGTTCAGCAGGGTCTTCTATACCCCCGGTTTGGGGGGCTTGCCACTTACAGTAGGCTTATGGAAGCAAGTTCACTGACCAGCAGACTAGCTGTGGGGAGCAGGAGCTGTTGCACAAGCCCTGATTGGCACGACACTTTCTCCTTTGCCCATCCTTCCCATAGGCCAATGGAACGGAGTTGTCCCCCATGGCTCCAGTTATAGGCTTGCTTCCCAAAGCCCCATGATTTTGCAGGGGTCTGGTGGTCAATCCACAGATGCCCCGTCTGGATTGGTAGCATGAGGATAGCATGAGTCTGTCAGCCCACTCAAACCAATGCAAAGGGGCTAGCCAGGTGGGTCATCTTGGGCCAGTTACTCTTTCTCAGCCTCACCTACCTCATGGGACTGTTGTGAGGATACAGTGTGGGAGGAGAACCATGTATGCTATTCTGGGCTCCCTGAAGGGAGGGTAGAATATAAATTCAATTACCACCACCAAATAATTAATAATTAACAATTAATTGTAGGGCCAGCCCTGTCAGAATGTATACATGCAGAGCTGGTGTACTAATGACTTATGGCCCTTCCACAAAGAATTCAAGTTGTGTGCCATTCAGATGCAAATATACATGCCAATTTAATTTGGTTTAATGAAAAAGAGTCGAATCAGGTCATTTAATATTGTCCTGTTTGTCAAAAGGTGATGGGGAAATTTCAAAAGGCTCAATAGCATGGAAATGAGCTGGACTCACTTTTATATGGCACAAAACTCATTTAGTACATTTCCTCGTCGCCTTTCCAGTTGAGCTACAGATGCAAAATAAACAGACTAGCCAAATAGGTCATGGCCAGCAATTGAGTATTTTCCCTAGCAACAATAACTCTCTGCAAAAGAGTTGTTAAATTCTCCACATGCCCATGTTGTTTAATGAGGAAGAATACGGACGTAGCTTTGGTAACACTGATGCACAGAGACCAGCAGCAGCTTATTTGAATTCATGTGTGCTTTTAAAAAAAAGCCTGTTCAAAGTCTTTTAGGGTTCTTCCTTTTTAATTTTATTTCCACATGGTTTCCTTTTGTGCTCCCACAAGTGACAAGCAAATTGTTCATATGGATGCAGAGGTTAACAAGCAGGTCAAATAGAAGTGAAGCATTTCAATGGAAAGAGGGTTGACTGAGGGCATGGTGGGGAATCGTAACTTGTTTCAGACAGATGAACATTAGGAGCCCAGTTATATTTGCAGAAGAGTTCAAAGAATATTCAATAATAATGGACCAAAAAAAAATGTGACAACATTAAAGGAAGAACACAGTGCTGTACACCAGAGACATAGTAAGGTTGGAGTAGGCTTTGGAACAAAGATGCACCCCTTCTTCTTCAGATGGGAATGAGGGGGAGAACAAAGAGCAAGCTGTCACCCAGCCGATGGGTCACCACCAGGGACATATCCCCCCGATCACCGTTCAATTATAGCTACATCCCTGCTGTGTTCTGAGGAGAAGAAGCAAACTGAAGGATAGATCTATCTATCTATCTATCTATCTATCTATCTATCTATCTATCTATCTATCTATCTATCTATCATATTTCTATACTGCCTGTTATGTTCATCCCTAGGCGGTGTCTATGCCTGAGAGCTAACCTGACATCAGTCAGGGGTACTTTTTTTTACAGTTTTTGATGCAGAAAATTGTTGATTTATCAGCTGCATCCAGTCCAGAGAAATGTTCCTTGTTGGTGGGCAGGGTGCCCTGGCTTCTGATCCTGCCTTGCAGAATCTGCAGAAGAATTAGTCTCCAAACAGCTGAGTGCTGAAGAATATCCCTCCCCCCACCTCGCCCCAGCTGAAGATGTTGTCAAATCCTGGCGTACACACTCAGTGAGGGAATCTCCTTCTTTTGCCATGGTTCTGTTCCTTCTTGAACACACACACACACACAGAGAGCTATTAACAACAGACTCTTGACTAATGGTGCAATTTCTATAAAGGAAGTAAAACATTGCTCTGCCTAGAAAAACAATTCATATAGGGCTTAGGAGCAAAAGCAGTTTTTTAGGCAGGCAGGATGTGGAAATGTCCACGCATGTACCAACCGGGAAGCAGGGGGAGTTATTTTTTTGCTTTCAGACTAGTTGCAAGAAAAGCACAGAACAAGCCATTCTGCTGCTTTTCCTCAGTTGTTTAATGGGTGGAAAATATGAATGGCCACCAGCCTACAGCGAAGCATTGAATAATGCTTTACTCTTGATTTTAAACCGTTGCACTATTCCATCACACTTGGCAACACCTTACCTGCTGCCAATCCCGCAGTCCAGAAAATGCCCATCACTGAATGGGCAGCTTGTACTCTTCTGCTCTTCCACAAGCATGCCTCAAACCCACTGGATTCTGCCCCAGGAACTGCCAAAAATCTCTTAAGCTTCTACCTTCAGGCGCACTCAATTTTCCCTCAATGCCCAGCCAGGTATTAGAATTTCTCATTTAAAAAGTTACCAACCCTACAAAAGGAATAGAAACTAGGAAGCTGAGTGAGGAAAGAGGAAGTGGATAATCAGGGACATTCTGTATGTTTGGAGGCTGTGGGTTGGAAAACCAAGGGGGGGGGGCTAGAGCCCACAGAGTGGCATTTGTTTGGAAGAGGAGTAAGTACTTTGGGTTGCAAGAACTTTTGTTTCATTTCATTATTCAATTCAAATTTGTTATTAAAAGTTTGATTTGCTTTGAAACTAGTTCATTTTTCGCCTACTTTCCAGTGGGTTTATGAGAGCACCCGGCATTGTGTGTGTGTGTGTCCCACTCATCAACTTTGCAATGCCTGGACCATTATGAACCAAATCAGGTACAGTTGTAAGGGCACATAGGGACACCTCAATGGGGTGGTTTGTGATGATGTCAGCCACCCTGATTCAAGATGGTGGATGCATAAACGTTTGAGGTGTAATTGTGCTAACTTGTGAACCACTTGACTGATTTGAACCAAATTTGATGCAGGGACATCTCATTGGCATAGCTTGTGATTATGTCATCCACACCATTTCGAGCTGGTGGATGTGTAAATGTCTGGGGCACAAGTGGGCTAGAACAATTTGGGTTTTTTCCACATTTTATTACTCATTTGTAGTCTTTTTAAAATTCCATTACTTTTGTTTACATGTTTACGTTTCCTTTCTTTTTGCTTTTATGGTGGTTGCCACTGCCATAGAAAGTACAGGTCCTCTGTGCAGCTGCCTCCTGGCATTCCTGGCATTTATTTTTCCACAATACTTTGGAAAGCAGTGTCAATCCAGGGCATTGTGAAGTAAAAAATGGAGGCCCCCTGTAGTGATCAACCACCCCTCCCTTAAAGAGTTGACTGGAAGTGAACCCTGTCCTGATTGACAGGCTGGTGAACTCCAGGGTTCAGCCAGTCAGCACACCAGGTGGGTGGGACGTAGAGAGCCATTGGGAGGATGAAGATTTTCTTTGCTAGAAGAAGCAGGCTGGAAGTGAGAGCAGGACGTGTGGCCATGGAGTATGGCTGCAGAAGGATGGCTGAAGATCTTGGAAGATAGGACTGCAGGGGCTTGAATTCTCATCCAGGATTTGGTGAGTTCAAGACAAAGGAAGCCAGGACTTTGGCTTCGGGAAGTTTAGTCTATGGAAAGTTTGTTTAGTCAGATTTTGTGTTAGACTTTCTGTTTCTTATGTGTGTGTGTTTTGCATATTCCTGATTCTATTATTAGAATCAGGATATTCTATTATTGATTACCTGCAATGTAACTAAACTAAGAAACACTAGCCTTCGCCCGTCCAGCCAGGTGTTGATAAAGACTCTGTAAGCTTTTAAAAGGTGCATTGTATTTCCCTACATATCTGTTCCTTGTAAAAGGGTGACTACGATTTTTAAAGTGTGCCACCTCAACATCATTCAGGGTGATTTTGAAGTATTCTTGTAATCTACTGAGTATTTTTACCTGTAACTAAAAGCTGAGAGAGCCTCAGACTGAAGCAGTCTGTAGCATTTGAATAAACTTGTTTTTCTTTTTGTTCTTTTCTTTTACAAGCCTCTCCAAGTGGGGTTTTTAACTCAGGAGAAGGGGGGGCTGAAAGGGGGGCTGACTCTGGTGCAGGCACATCCTCAAATGTTCAGCAAACTGCCAGTGGGACACACACACACACACACACACACACACACACACACACACACGTAGGCTTGCATGTGGAGGACTTTTGTGTATTTTTCCAATAGCAAGAGAAAGAGAGTATCCCTGGGATACCACGCCATGCCCAGGAAGGGTCAAGCTCTGTTGAAAAGAGAGGTGGTGGTGGTAGCCATTTTTTAACCTACCAGAAATACAGAAGAGTTTTAGGAGTAGCCTTTGCCATAAAGCTCAGCAGGGATGATTCAGCATTTCTTTCCCTCACGTGAGCTTGCTCTGAGACAAAGGCTTTAATCTGCTACACCCCCAGTGTAATTGCTTACTATGTTTTTTGTGGCACTATCATCTAAATTTGCCTCACTGTTCCTGGCCAATGGTGCATCTGGGGCCAGGGGTGTAGCTATAAGTAAGTGGATGGGTCCAAAGAACCCGGGGGGCCGAGCTCCCAAGAGCCCCCCAACTCTACCCCTCCTTATTTTCTTCATTATCTTCCTCACTATGAGGGGCCTCCAGGGAGATGGGTGAACACGAACCCCCTCTCCCCTAGCTATGCCTCTGTCTGGGGCTTTGAGGGGAAATGACACCCAGAGGAACCTGCAGAGAGGATCATCCAGCCAGACAAAGCAAGTATCTCCATCCCCAAATGCCCAATGGATAGTCAATGGGTAACAGATGGACTTCCAAAAATGAGCCCATTATGCCATTAATTCCACATCACATTTATTTCAGAAATGGAAAACTGAATGGGCCCCATTTGGTGCTTTCCATACATTTGAGCATTCCTAGTGAATATCATATGTGATAGTGATGCTGCCAGGGAGGAGAGAGGAGAGTTCCTCAGGTCAGTCAGCCGCAGCAAGGAGGAGAAGCATCAATGGGAGAGGGGCACACAGACAACTGGAGCTAGCCCTGGTTTTTCCCTGAATAACAGGCCTTGCAGTTTATAAATATAATTTTGAAATGTTGATTTTACAGCAGAAGGCTTCTTTTTTCCTAAGATATGAAATAGTCCAGACTGACGGAATGCCAAGACTGCTATTGAAGCACATCAACCATTAAAAGCAACAGACTTCTTTCCTTCCACAGATAGCAGAATATTTTCAGAGCAGATGGTATCTCTGTTTGCCAACTCAGTGAAACGTTGGCAGTTAAGCGCTTCTTTAATAGCAACATCAACATCAGTTCTAGAGGTGAGTCCTTTGCTTCCTTGCTTATTGGTTTCCATGACGTCCAGAAATCTATGACAACCAGAAAGACATTGCAGTTATCATTATTTCATTCTCTGTGACATCCTTTAAACAGATTAAAGTTGGTTGAAGTAGAATTATTAGATTGCATCTTTATATTTAAGTTATATTACTAACTTAATTTATGTAATATTTATATTACATGTAATATGTAATATTTCCATGTAATAGTAATATTACTATGTAATATTTATATTACATAGATCACTTGGTAAAATGGACTACAATTATTGATTTTACACACTGTGATGAAATGATATAATGATGCATGGAGCTGAAATATTTTTATGTAAATGTAATAATGTAATGTTTTTATGTTAACTTGGAACACAGTGAACCTGTCAGTCACAAGTAGGTGTATTTCTAGACTGATAACCTGATCAGACAGAAGGATCACCTCTTCCAGGTATTGGAATTGTCTACCAGCGTTACGTCCACCTTGTCAGGATTAAAAGTTTATTCTGCTTAACTTTATCTACTCAAGCACAGTCTTGCGGAACTGATCTGGACCCAGAGCATCTATTCCTAGATGCTCTGTTAACAGTATCTAGAGTTCCTAGAATCAGGCCACAAACCAATCTGAAACAGATCAGTCCTGGTATGAGACTGAATTCTGGCGGGAGGTTATATTGAGGCAGAGTCAGAGGGCTGGGCTAAAGTCTGTTCATCCTCTTTTTAATGGCATGTGCCAGGCCTTTTGTTGCCATGAGTTTGGGCTCTCGTGGGTAGGGTGATGCAGGGCAGGGGTGAGTCTGGCAGCTTTGGGGCAGCTATTACTGTTGTGGTGGGTAATAGAAAAATTGGCGTTGGCAGGGCAGCTGGCTGTTTCAGGCGAAGGGAAACGTAATAATTTAGTAACTGTTTCCATTTCTGGCTGCCATGTCAGCTCTCAGGCCTCGGGGAACAGTTCCAACTATCCATAGTACCTGGCCATTCTCCTCTGCAAGGCCTGGTCCGTTCAAAATAAAACCGAAATTATCCATGATTTGATCATGGATGAGGGAGCAGACCTGGCCTGTATAAATGAGACTTGGACGGGGGAGGCTAGTGACTCAGTCTGGGCCCAGTTTCTCCCACCAGGTTACTCTGTTGTAGAGCAAGCTAGAGGAAGTGACCAGGTGGGGGTGGGGTAGAGTGGCTGTGGTCCATAAGAATTCCATCTCCCTTACCAGAGCCCCTCTGAGACAGCTGACATATTGAGTGTGTATTGTGGCTGGGAACTAGGGATAGATTAGGGATTCTGTTGGTGTACCGTCCATCCTGCTGCCCAACTGACTCCCTGATTGAGCTGATGGAGTTGGTCTTGGAGTTGTTCTCAGAGTTGGTCTCAGAGTCACCCACTTTTAGTTCTGGGGGACTTCAATATCAGCTTTGGGGCTGACTTGTCTGGTGCAGCTCAGGAGTTCATAGCAGCCATGACAATGATGGGCCTATCCCAATTAGTTTCAGGACCAACTGATGTTGCTGGTCATTTTGTTTGGATCAGGGGGATGTTCCATGGGTGGGGGATCTTATGGTTTCCCCATTGTCATGGATGGACCACTACCTGGTTAAGTTTAGTTTCATGGCCACATCCTAGCCCTACAGGGGTGGTGGACCTATTAAGATGGTCGGCCTGAGAAAGATGCTGGATCCAGTAGGATTCAAAAAAGCCTTGGAGGGTTTCAGTGTTGGTGCTGTCAGTGATTCTGTCGATGCCCTGGTGGGAACCTGGAATACGGAACTTACCAGGGCAGTAGACACAATCGCTCCTAAGCGTCCCTTCCGACCTGCTGAAGCAGCAGGTTAAATGACTGGAATGCAAGCGGAGGAGAACTCGGCTCAAAGTTTGACAGGACACAGGGTAGAGCCCATTTGAAGGTTTATGTGGAAGCAATGCATGCAGCAAAAAAACCCCAATTTTGGTCTGCATGCATTGCTTCTGAAGGTTCGTGTTCAGCATGGCTGTCCTGGGTTGTGAAGAGTTTGATTCAGGCTCCTTCCATTCAAATCAGTCCCTGGAGACTATGTTCTCCTGTAATGCTTTTAATAGTCTTTTTGCGGACAAAATCTCTTGTATTCGAGCCGACTTGGATTCCACTCTTTTTGCAAAATCTATTAAGGTGGTGTCCAGCAATCCCTCTTGCAGTATAAATCTGTGATGCCTGGAATCTTTTTTTTGGGGGGGGGGCGGTGTCTAAGGACGTGGACAAGCTGCTTGAGGTGGTACAACCTACCACTTGTTATCTGGATCCTTGCCCAACTTAGCTGCTTCTATCTAGCAGGGAAGTTGTTGCAGATGGCCTAGTTAATATCATTAACTCATCACTGAGGGAAGGTATGATGCCTCCTTGTTTGAAGGAAGCAAAGATTAGACCACTTTTAAAGAAACCTTCCCTAGATCCCTCAGAGATGTATAGTTATACGCTGGTCTCCAACCTTCCATAATCAGGCAAGGTGATTGAGACTGTGGTGGCTAAGCAGCTTTGGGCAGTTTTGGAGGAAACCAATTATCTAGACCCATTTCAAACTGGCTTTAGAGCAGGCTATAGGGTTAAGTCTGCCTTGGTCAGCCTGATGGATGACCTTTACCAGGGAATTGACAGAGGGAACATAGGAACATAGGAAGTTGCCATATACTGAGTCAGATCACTGGTCTATCTAGCTCAGTATTGTCTACACAGACAGGCAGTGGCTTCTCCAAGGTTGCAGGCAGGAATCTCTCTCAGCACTATCTTGGAGAAGCCAGGGAGGGAACTTGGAACCTTTTGCTCTTCTCAGAGTGGCTCCATCCCCTAAGAGGAATATCTTACAGTGCTCACACATCAAGTCTCCCATTCATATGCAACCAGGGTGGTCCCTGCTTAGCTAAAGGGACAAGTCATGCTTGCTACCACAAGAGCAGCTCTCCTCTCTGGAACAAGTAATACTTGCTACCACAAGACCAGCTCTGCTCTCCCTCTCTGAGTCAGGGAGTGTGACTCTGTTGGTTCTTTTGGATCTCTTAGCAGCATTCAGTACCATCGACCATGGTATCCTTCTGGATCGTCTGAGGGAGTTGGGGATAGGAGGCACTGCTTTGCAGTGGTTCCACTCCTATCTCTCAGGAATATTCCAGATGGTGGAACTTGGTGACAGTTGCTCTTCGAAATGGGAGCTATTTATTTGAAGTCCCTCAGGGCTCCATTATATAACCAACATCTACTTGAAACTGCTGAGTGAGGTCATTAGGAGATTTGGCGCAGGATATTATCAGAATGCTGATACCCAAATCTATTTCTCCTTATCATCATAATCATCAACATCATCATGAAATGGCATTCACTCCCTAAATGCCTACCTACAGGCAGTAATGGGCTGGATGAGGGATAACAAATTGAAGCTGAATCCAAGCAAGACGGAGGTGCTCATTGTGGGGAAACAGAATTTGAGGGATGAGCTAGATCTTCCTGTGCTGGATGGGGTTACACTCCCCAAGAAGGGACAGGTACACAGCTTGGGAGTGCTCTTGGATCCAGGCCTCACTCTCGTATCCCAGGTGAAAGCTATGGCCAGGAGCGCTTTCCATCAACTTCAACTGATTCAACAGCTGCATCCATTCCTTGAAGAGAATGTTTCAAATCAGTTGTGCATCAGCTGGTAACCTCCAGGCTTGATGCATTGGGATGCAAAGGGGCTGCCTTTGTATGTAGTTCGGAAGCTTCCGTTAGTTCCAAATACTTGTTGTGCAACACCTAATGCCTTTGGATGAGGTGATATCGAAGTGTAATAAATAGTAAGTGTTAAATTAATAAATAAGGGGGGCGTCATCCAGAAACATCTGCAATTCATCTGCCCTACATATTCAATAACCTTCCTTAAAAGAAAATATTTGAAATGAGGTTATGTTTGGGCGGCTCTATGATCCTCACCAGCACCCAAAGCTCCTTGACACCATCCACATCAATCTGTTTAAAAAGCTGAAACCAGATTTTTTTTTAAGTGGCACCACACTATTATTGAAAACAATGTTATATTGCTTTCAGAAGGTATGGTCTTAGGAGGCTTAAACTCAACTGTCCTTCAGCTACAGAACTGCTTACCACATGTGAGAATAAGCCAGTGAAGCAATCCTCACGATCCTGTGAGGCGCCTACCCTGTGTTGCAGGGAGGAAGCCCGAAAGTGCTTACCTCCCTGCAGGTGATCAGTGCCTTCTTCCTGAGTGGGTGGATCGCCTGCCCAGATGAGCATCGGCTTTGCTCTGGTGCTCCCACACCTGGCCTCAGCTCGCTTGGGCACTCTGGGGGTTGGGTGAAGGGAGACACTGCTATACAGTGCCCGCCCCCCAGAGCCCAAGTAATGCACCACATGAGTGTGTGGTGCATTTGTGGGACCCCCCTCCCCTTCTCTGAGTGTATCTGGTAGTCAGCCATGGCATACACACAATCCGTTAACCCTTTTTTTAGGTGTGCCCCAAACCTGTAAGCTGGTTTGCCGCCGAACTGCTGTTGGGAGCCACACGCCTCCCATTGCTTCACACGAGCAGCAGAAACCGGGCTGGACTCCCTTAGCCCGGTTTCTGTTGCTCATGGAAATAGCTTCTATGAATGGTGAGCAACCACGTGAGATGAATGAGAGAGTGCAGGTAATAGAAAAAGTCAATAGCTTCCACCAGAAAAAGAAAGGAATTTAATACAACTTCTGTTCCCCAAAGAAATATCATTGCCATCAAAACCTATCAAAAGAATATTGAAGGAAGAGGGTAGCGAAATATCTTGTATCTAGTTGATCCTAATGGGAGGTTAGAGGACACTATGGATAGGGATGTGCAAAAAATTTCGGGCACAGATCGATCTGTGCCCGAAATGAGCAATTTCGGGTGATTCGGGGCCTAACCGAATCACCCTCGATGTCCCCCGATATTTTTTGGGGCCGAGCCGAATCACCCAAATTTCGGGGCTGAAAAATTCGGGTGATTCGGCTCATGACCGATTTTGGGGGATTTTTTGAAGTTTTCGTGACTTTGGGGCAGCTTGGGGGCATAGAATGGGATCTGGGCAAAAAGAGTGGGGTGGGGTGGTAGTGGCTAACGGGTGCAGGCTACCACCCCAATTTCAGGGGGATAGGGCAAAGGGCTGATTTTTTGGAAATTTCTGAAGTTTTTGTGTCTTTGGGGCAGATTGGGGCAGAAAGTGAGGCCTGGGGCAGAATAGTGAGGTGGGGTGGTAGTGCCTAATGGGTGGAGGCTACCACCCCAATTTAAGGAGGATTGGACAAAGGGCTGATTTTTTGGGAATTTTTGGAGTTTTTGTGTCTTTGGGGCAGTTTGGGGCAGAAAGTGTATATGCCCCAAAAGGGTGGGGTGGAGTCGTAGTGCCTAATGGGTGGAGGCTACCACCCCAATTTCAGGGGGATTGGGCAGAGGGCTGATTGTTTGGGAATTTTTGAAGTTTTGGTGTCGTTGGGGGAGATTGGGGGCAGAAAGTGGATCTGCCCCAAAAGAGTGGGGTGGGCTGGTAGATAGTGCCTAATGGGTGGAGGCTACCACCCGTCCCCAATTTCAGAGTGATTGGGCAGAGGGCTGGATTTTGGTGAATTTCTGAGGTTTTTCTTCATAAGGTGCAGTGTGCTAGATTGATATTCATAGTAAATGAGAGTGTGAAAAAGTGAAAGTGGGGTCATTAGAGTTCTTTAATTGAAAAAATCTCATCTGCTATCATTAAATGAAAATTCACACCTCAGAATATAAGGGAAAACATCCCTTCAGAAAAACTTCTGAGATGTGAATTCTCATTCAATGATAGCAAATGAGATTTTTTCAATTAAAGAACTCTCATGACCCCACTTTCACTTTTTCACTATCTACCAGCCCACCCCACTCTTTTGGGGCAGATACACTTTCTGCCCCCAATCTGCCCCAAAGACACCAAAACTTCAAAAATTCCCCAAAAATCAGCCCTTTGCCCAATCCCCCTGAAATTGGGGTGGTAGCTTCCACCCATTGGGCACTACCACCCCACCCCAAAATTTTGCCCCTGGGCCCTTTTTTACCCGCTGAATCAATTCAGATTCAGATTCAGATTAAATCCGAATCCGAACCGAATCAAGGGTGATTTGGGTGGCCCATATTCAGGCACAAAACAGAACAGGGGTGATTCGGTTCGGGTCCCGAACCGAATCACTGAAAATCCAAATTGAAAATCCAAACCGAATCACTGAAAATCCAAATTGCAAATCACTGAAAATCCAAACCAAATCACTGAAAATCCAAATCCGAGTCACTGAAAATCCAAATCCAAATCACTGAAAATCCAAATTGCACACCCCTAACTATGGAGGCTATCATATGCATTTTATTCTGGGAACTCAAAATTCATTCAAATCAAAAGCCAGCTGGCGTTATAATGCTGAGTAAGCAGTGGGCAGCATTTCTCTGGCTACCCAGTTGAACATAACAATGATTTTTTTCCTGAACTCATTTTATTTCCCCAAAGGCCTATGTTCATTTTTGGATAAAACTGAACTATTATGTGCAATGACATTTACTCTGCTCTTCATTTTTGAACACAAACATACCTAACAGTTCACACTTGACTGCCTTTATATCAATAGAGTTGGAGAGTGCCCTGGTGCCTTTATCATTAGTCTCTGGAATGCAGAAAAAGCAGGTAAAATTAAATAAAACAATTACTTTATTTTTTAAGACCTTGCATAGAACCAAGCAAGATTCAAGGAAACAGAACTGCTGTGGAAAAGCAATACATTCACATATTACATGGAAATACAGACCAATTGACAGACAGGGATCTCCAGAACTAGAGGGCCATAGCTTGTGACTCCTCTCACTTCATCCTGGTCCATGGACTTATAAAACTGCCTTCTACCTAGTCAAACCATTAATAGGGATGTGCACAAAATGATTTTTTGTGATTCGATCTGAGGTTGAATCGCATCATCCAGACTCAATTTGAACATGAATCTGCAAACTCAAATCTGATCAGATTCGATTCAAGTTGGATTCAATTCAATTCAGATTGATTCAGCCCACTTCTAAAGGTCCTATGGGCACCAAATCTGGGTGGTGGGTAGGTACCCATGGGTGCCACCTACCACACAAATTTGAAGGCAGTGGGGCACGATTGGTTTTTAATGATTTTTAAAGGTTTTTTATTCGTTTTGTATATTTCCAGCATAAGTGTATTCATTAGAGGATTCATTATACACATTCATTTCTTCTGTTCATTTTGACTGTCATTGGACAGTGCTAACTGCCAAGTGTCATGTGTCAACTACACACACACACACACACACACACACCACACACATACACACACACTGGGGTACTCAGTTTAATTTTAAGGAATTTTTGAAGTGTTTAGATTATTTGGTGTCTTCATTATAGACCTTCACTTCTTCTGTTCATTTTGACCCCACTGCTTTGCGGGTGGGGGTGGGGAATTAGTGGCATCACATGTGCCATCCCGCAAGCCACTGGGTATTCAGTTTATATTTTAGGAATTTTTGAGGTGTTTAGACTTGGGGTATAATGAATCCTCATAGGGATCCATTATGAGGAAAGGTTATTAGACACTAAAGAGTCTAAATACTTTTTAAAAATTCCTAGAACATAAACTAAATAGTACCCCACTGCCTTGTGGGTGGGAGGGTGGGAGGGGGGTGTAGTTGGCATATGGCAGTTGACGACACTGTCCAAAGAAAGTTGAAATGAATAGACGAAATGAAGGTGTATAATGAATCCTCATAGGGATTCATGGAGGAAAAGTTATTATACACCAAAGAATCCAAACACTTGAAAAATAGTGACCACACATTCTGCTTCATAACTCCACTTCTACAAGGGTTACAGCTTAGCTTTTTTTTTTTTTTTTTTAATGAAAGCATGATGAATTAACAGGATGGACCTCAATCTCAAATCAATTTGAACTGAATCTGGTGCAATTCAGTTCCCTCAGAGCTCAGTAACTACAGGCCTGTCTCCAACCTTCCGTGGCTGGGTAAGGTTATTGAGAAGATGGTGGCCTCCCAGCTCCAGACAGTCTTGGAGGAAACTGATTATCTAGACCCATTTCAAACTGGCTTCCGGACTGGCTATGGCGTGGAGACTGCCTTGGTCAGCCTGATGGATGATATCCAACTGGGAATTGACAGAGGAAGTGTGACTCTGTTGGTCCTTTTGGACCTATCGGCGGCTTTTGATACTATTGACTATAGTATCCTTCTGAAGCATCTGAGGGGGTTGGGGATGGGAGGCACTGTTTTACAGTGGTTCCGCTCCTGCCTTCCGGCATACTTGGAGTCCTGCTTGTCAAATCTGCTTCCAGTATTGAAGATGATGTTGTGGCCCTGGCATATCTGAGAGTTTTTTGTGCATGGAGATGTCATATACACAAAGACCTAGATTGGGATGGAGATGCTTAACTGTATGCCTGAGGACCAAACTGCATGTTACACTACATGTAGGGATGTGCACGGAGCTGGGTGGGAGAGGTTCGAAGGCAGGGGGGCGGGGCGGATGATGCTTTAAGGGCAGGCAAGGGTGCACTTTCCCATCCCGTTGCTCTTCCCCCACCGGCGCTCCATTTTTAGAAAGTCCATTGGGCCGGTAGCGTATCTCCCTGCCACCCCATTTGCCCCCTTTACCAGAACTAACTGGAAGTATCTGACATGCCTGTGCATGCTGGTGCTGCCACCCCAATGGACTTTCTAAAAACAGAGCGCTGGTGGAGGAAGAATGGCGGGAGGGGTAAGTGCACCTCCCCTGCCCTTAGAGTAGCACCCCCAGTCTTTGAACCGGCAGAATAAAGGGCTCATAAAGGACCTCTGGACTGGTTCCGTGCACATCCCTAACTAAATGTAACATATATATCATATGCTTGTCTTCCTTTACTAAATAGCAGTTATGTGGGGGCAGGGGGTGGCAGCAATCTAGATCAAGACTGTGGCATTGCAGGAAGGAGGTTGTATCCTTATTGGCCCTTCCACAGTGCCAATCTAGATCAGCGCCCATCAGTAACACAGCTGCTATTTGCTCTGGAAGGGAATTTTCCATTTGTACAAATACCAATGGAAACGTCCCTTCCAGGGCAAATGGAACTTCCCTTTCACAGAAAATAGCCACAGGAGGGAAGATCTAGGCTAGGAAGATGGCAGAGAAAGGGTTAAAGCTCCCCCCACACACCATGGTCCCAATCCAGATGTTCCCCCTCATCATGGCCCTATTTAATAAAGAAAGGTTACTCACATCAGGCCCAGTAACTCATTTAACATAACATATTAGAGAGTAAAAATGAGGGAGGACTCATCCGAGGGAGGACTCATCTTCAGTGGAAGAGCATCTGCTTTACATGCAGAAGGTCCCAGGTTCAATTAGACAGGGCTGGGAAATTATCATCTGAAAGCCTGAAGAGTCGCTGTCAGTTGGTGTAGACAATATGGAACAAGATGGATCACTGCTCTAACTTGATATAAGGCCATTACCTATGTAACATGCAGTTTGGCCCTAAGTAATTGATTGAATTTTTTCTAACTTTCTCTAGATGATAACTTTTGTGTAGATTTTATTTTCTTTGCAAAGCCATCGCTAGAATCTCCATATTTCAGCAGTGTGATTCAGTTCTGCCTCTGTTTAATATGAATATCTCGTGTTATTCTATGCCAATTTGAATTTAGAGAAGAATAGTCAGGTTTGTCTCCCCCTACACCTGCTCCTCTCCTCTTTCTAACCTTTTGCAAAAAATGGTAGAGCTGCACATTCAAGCATCGTGAGAGGATTTGTTTATAAGTCTGTATTGCCTGCATTTTCTTCCCATCGTGGTAACTGCCAAGGCCCGCTAATGAATGGGCTGGGTTGTGCAACTGCAGGAGAGAAGACTGGAATAGATGCTCTCTTCAGTTCTATGTAATTTTTTATCATCACTCATTGAATATTTATTTCAAGGTAGTTAGAGTGTGTGCATTTGCTTTTGGCATTAATACCATGACAGGTTCTAACACCTGCAGAGGGAATCGCAGATCTCTCTAGTTGTGGCAATCAACCGGCAGCTGGTGGGCTTTCATTTTCCTTGAAATGTGAGGTGCACTGTTGACATTCTGTTCAATGAAAAATGTCGTGTTGTCTCATGTCGCACACATCATGTCTCTCCTCTTCCCTTTCACTTTTTACAATAATTGAAGTGGTGGATTGGGTCACTGGGAGCAACCAAGATGATAACTTTGGAAAATATTAGCTTTGGGAAGTATCTGTACTGAAAATCAAACCTACATCCAAGGGAAATCAGTCACATGTAAACTAAGATGTCTGCATTGTGTCCCCACTCCATGCCCCTATAAATGCTTCTAGGTCATTCTAGAAACTACTGAAGCAGCTAGACATGTGCCTTAAAGGTGAAGATATATTCCACTGGCCTAATGGATATTGGGTGACGACCCTGTTGCTGCGTGAATGTACAGAGCTGGGCCTCGCCTTTTACTTCAACATGACACAGTTGAGGATATTTCAAGGTGGTGGAAAATTAGTTTTCACTTCATGTTCAACTATTACTCATCCCTTCCACTACTAAAATTGAAGGGATAGGGAGAAAGTCTTACAAGTAAGTAATACATCCAGGGAACAGTGAGCTGCATCCAAATGAAGTCAAGCAAATTTCTGCATTCCCACCGCCTCCTCTCCATTGCAACACCCTGACACCAACCCCCGCCAATCTACAATTTTTTAATTATCAGTTTTTCAAGCTGGAGAACAAAGCTTCCAAAATATGCATCATAACAAACAATAAATGACAAAGTTCTTGCAACATGCAGTAGAATAAAACTCTTGATCAGTCACAAGCTCAGATGGAGCCCATGTGCAAGAATTGAACATAGTCTTCTCCTTTTCTTGGGCAGTGCCTATGGCACCACTGAAACTTTTTGGAAGCACTTTTCCCCTAAATGTGTACCCCACTCCCAGGGCATTTGGCTAACTCACACAGCCTCATCATGAGGCCTTTACTACAGAGCAAGCTTATAAATGTCTATTCAGAAGTAAATCCCTGTGCATTCAATGAGACTTACTCCCAGTAAGTATTGTAGGACTGAAGCCTTAAACCACTGTATGTCTGCATATAGATATGTCCTGTGAGATAAACCCTTACAGACATTTGGTGATGGAAGCTTGGAGCACATGTAGGCAGAGAGTGGCAGGTTCTACCCCTGTGTGTTCCATTGCACTTCTGCACTTGCACCTCTCTCCGTGATTGGGAAGCCTGCCTTGCAGGGAAGGAAGAATACACATATAGGAACCCTTCAGTTCTGTAATGGAATACACGCAGGGCAGGGGCTGGATTTGCCACTACCCTGCAAAGATGACTTCACTTCAGTCTTGACTCTTCCTACCCCCATGCTTTAGGCAGAGACTAAAGAGCAGTGGTTGAGAGATTCCCTGGCCTTTAGCTTGGCAGCAGTTCCTCAGCCCTGGGTCTTGAAGCCAGCGTTCCCTCTAACAGACCCTTGATTCCTAAGTCCTTCAGCTTCTGCCTCCTTCAGCAACATCTCATCTCTGCACAACTCTCCTCTGTTGTGTGTCTTCCTCTGAGCCTGGGTCTCTTCTCCTCTCTCTGTTGGGAAATTAATGATGCACACGCATGCATGCAATGGGCGGGCTACACAGCATGTTCCTTCTGTGGATAGAGCTGCTCTGCAGCACTGCAAGAGACAGTCATTTCTGTGTCTCAAAGACAGTGCAGTGTAGCGGCAGAAGGCAGCAGTGGGAGGGGACAGAGTTGTGGGCATTGGCAACAATAAAGATACTGCAGGCAACCATCCACTACTTGACAGCCTGTGTGCTCTGTACACATTAGTTGCATCACGGACCCACCCCAGGGACAGATGTTCTCCCCTTGCTAAATATGAGAGCCACTGCCTTTTTGCCCAACAAGCAGGAATTGATATCATTCATAAGGCCATCCTCTACTATGCAACTCACCCTGATGTTGCACAGCACAGACATAAAATGTTTGTAGTCTAGGGTTGTCATGTCCCCCAGAATTTAGGGTAGCCTAAGCCCATGGATTTTGGCTTCTCCACCCGGCTGCTAAATTCCACCCGGATTTACAAGGATTTCAAATGCGCTGCCCGGATTGCCCAGATTTTACTCTGGATCCAATCACATGGAAGGGGAGAGAAGGCGGGGAAAGTATACAAATCTGCTAAATAAATCAATAAATGCAAATTAGTTGCCACATAATTTGCATAATATGCAAACTAGGCCACCCAGATTTGGGAAGCTTGAATATGCCAACCCTATTGTAGTCAAAACTATATGCCAGAGTTCCCAGTTGCTTGGTTAGTCCCCCTAAACATTGTAAAGTAAATCGTGAAAGCAGGCCTGTAAACAGCCACCTCTATTCAGGCTTTCATACTCCACCGGGCATTTTGTACACAGGGCTTTTAGCTCACATTTCCTCAAGAATGAAAGGTCTGCATCCACATATTGGCCAGATTTACCCCAAAGTCCTTGTGATCTATCAGGGAGCACTTGACATATGATTCAGGTTTTTCATTGTGTGTTAGAGTGTAGCCTGATTTATATCAAAGGTTTTTAAAATATCCACTTTTTAAGTCAGTTTTGGGGGGCAACTTTGAACTCGCAGTAAAGCCTGCTGTGTGAAAAACGCACTGGCGCAGTTGCTCTCTTCCTGTGCAAAACTGCTGCAATATTCCAAGTACAGCCCCCACTCCCTGACATGGGACAGACTGAGCATACTCCTATCAAATAGTCACAGGAAGGGTAAAGGGATGTTGTCATGCCCTCTGCTAGTAATTGCAGGTATCCCTGCATTCTTCTTAGTGTCTGATTTGGTATCTTTATATTTATTGTTTGTTTGTTTATTTATTTATTTATTTGATTTCTATACCGCCCTTCCAAAAATGGCTCAGGGCAGTTTACATTAAAACAAACTAAAATCAATTAACTATTAAAATCAAAAACTGTAAAAACAACATAAAATCCTGATTAAAACAATTAAAACAGTTTGGAAAACCCTGGAAAACCAGGCCGAAACCTTATGGTTTAAAAACAGTTTGAAAACCCTGGAAAGCCAGGCCAAACAGATAGGTCTTAAGGGCTCTCCTGAAAGCCAATAATGAACTCAGATTATGGATTTCTGCAGGGATTGCATTCCACAGCCCAGGAGCAGCTACAGAGAATGTCCGCTTCTGAGTTGCCACCAGATGTGTTGGTGATAACTGGAGACAGACCTCCTCAGATGATATTAACATGCAGTGGGAATTATGCAGAGGAAGGCACCCTCTAAGATAACTTGGACCTAAGCTGTTAAAGGCTTTAAAGGTAATAACCAGCACTTTGTATTTTGCCCAGAAATCCCTACGTAGAGCCCATTGCAATAGTTAAGCCTGGAATTTACCAGCTGATGTACAACTGTTTTGAAAAGTTCTCTTCGAGGAATGGATGCAGCTATTGAATCAGTCAAAGTTGATGGAAAGCGCTCCTGGCCATAGCTTTCACCTGGGATACGAGGGTGAGGCTTGGATCCAAGAGCACTCCCAAGCTGTGTACCTGTCCCTTCTGGGGGAGTGTAACCCCATCCAGCACAGGAAGATCTAACTCATCCCTCAAATTCTGATCCCCCACAATGAGCACCTCCATCTTGCTTGGATTCAGCTTCAGTTTGTTATCCCTCATCCAGCCCGTTACTGCCTGTAAGCAGGCATTTAGGGATTGAACGCCATTTCATGATGATAAAGATGAAAAGGAGTAGATTTGGGTGTCATCAGCATACTGAGAACACCCTGCACCAAATCTCCTGATGAGCTCACCCAACGGCTTCATGTAGCTATTAAAAAGCATTGGTGACAGAATGGATCCTTGAGGGACTCCATATAACAGCTCCCATTTTGAGGAGCAACTATCACCAAGCTCCACCATCTGGAATCTACCCGAGTCTCCGCCATCTGGAATCTACCACTGCAAAGCAGTGCCTCCCATTCCCAACTCCCCCAGGCGATCCAGAAGGATACCATGCCTGATGTTATCAAACACCGCTGAGAGATCCAAAAGAACCAGCAGAGTCACACTCCCTCTGTCGATTCCCAGCAAAGGTCATCCATCAGGCTGACCAAGGCTGTCTCAACTCTGTAGCCAGTTCTAAAGCCAGTTTATGGAGTTTTCCATAAGATAATGCATAATTTAAATAATGGTTTCCCCCCTTCATGGATAAAAGTAACTATTGGCTGGCATCCAATCTAACCCTGAGCTGCCAGGTTTTTCTGTCATGTGAGGAGGGGTGATTTTTGGCACCCCTCCTTCCCTCTTTAGCCTCTTGTGCTTCCCAACATGATGTCTCTAAAGATCCCCTAGCCCCCAAGGAGATAGTTTTGGGAGGCACAGGAAATTGCAGAGAGAAGGGGAGCTCACCAAAACCACAACCCTCCTCTTTACATGATGGAGAACACTGGTTTGTTGGCATAGGGTTAGCCTAGAAGTTTGCCAACACTGTTAGAACTTAAACTACAGTAGTTAACTGCCAACAAAAGTAATTTAACTGTGTCATTTTAACAATTTTATGAGACTTTACACTTAAAAGGTTAAGGGGTGGGGAGGATATCCAATAGGATTATCAGTAAAATATCGGGTCAGTTCTGACCCAATTCCAGTGGTGTTCGGGAGGCCACGTTGGCTTCCCCAACATTTTTTTTTTTTTTAGGATCATATTGGATCACATTTGATATGATATTTTTGGTGATGCACAGTCCTAACTATAAGCTGGGCGTTTTTATGCTCTAGGGACTTTTTACACTGTAGGGATAATTGGTTTGCCCTCACCCCCAGCTACTATCATTTGTTATATTTGTATGTGTCTAATCTTTTATCAGAAAAATCTACAAATTTCAACAATGTTTTACCAAGTATAATCATAGAGCTGCCCCCCGCTCCCCGATTAGCTTGCAACAATGTACTATATCCTGATAATGGAAATGTCTCAGGGCCAACCACATGTTCCATTGTTCGTCACTGGCCTGGTTGCGCCAACTTTGCCAAACAGCCATGGGGACCCTGTTCAGGAGTCAGGACCGTGGCATGGGAGAAGAGGGCTTCAACACTTTGCCCCTGCAACGCATCCCAATCCACAGATACACACCCCATAGCTCCGTGTCCCAAAAGGGAAGCTCCTATTGGTGTAAATGGAAGCTTCCTGTCTCAGGCAAACAGCAACTGTGAGAAGCCTGATCCACATATGGTCCACAGTAAAAGGGTTAAAGTCCCCCTACCCCCCAGGGTGATCCAGGCTGCAGATCATGGACATGCTTGTGATTATGAGTAACATGACAAGGGCGGTGAGTGACAAGGGCGGTGGGGTGGGACTTCCTTTTTTTCCCCATAGCTAAGAAGCATATTTTAATGATGCCCATGCTGTTCAGTTCATAGTATTAATTAACTTGACTTGCATTTTGCAGTTTGTAAGAAACCAGAGAACATACCCAAAGAACACAACAGTGGAAGTTACTGTATTTATGAAAATAGTCCTGTCAGCCAAGATTTGGAGTGGGGTGGGAATCAACAATATAGCTTTAACTGGCTGTTGCCTTTAGTTTGCAGGCTTCCTCCGTCCCAGTCATTGGTCAAGCTGCTGTAATGTCCTCATTCATTCCAGTTCTCCTTCAGCACAGTCCAATCCTATAGTGTATCTCTTCCTAGCTTCCATCTTAAAGTGAGGCCTGGAGCAGGGGAAAGGACCCCCCCCCCACTTGCAGATATCTGTTTCCTCCCCCCACCCCCAGGGTCATGATATTTCTTTAAGCAAGTACTAGAAAAACATTCTGGATATTTTAACAGTTCTAAGAAAATTCGGCAGCAATGATCAACATTTGGTTACATCTGATCAACACTTGGTTGCATAAAGCTGGGTACATAAAACTTCACAAATCAAATCCAGACAATGGGAACAAATGATGTCCTTGTCGAATATTAAAGTTTATGAAGGGATCCCAAGTTGACATAAATGACTCAGTTGAGACTTCATTCATATAAGATGAAACTTTAGAAATTGAGGCATAATCCCATAATTTCAAAAACCAATCATTTAAAGAGGGGACTTCAGAAACGAGCCAATTATGAGCATATAAAGTCTTGGCTGCAGTAATCATATATAAAGACAGCTCATTACATTTAGAAGGAATAAAAGGTTTTATCATACTTAAAAGAAATATTTCTGGTAAAAAAGGAAATTTAATCT
Source organism: Hemicordylus capensis (assembly GCF_027244095.1). NCBI lineage: Eukaryota > Metazoa > Chordata > Lepidosauria > Squamata > Cordylidae > Hemicordylus > Hemicordylus capensis. The sequence goes on from NC_069661.1 coordinate 155,012,397, forward strand.
CTAGAATTTGTTCCATTTTCTCATGAATTTGCTTCCAATACAATTGAGCCTTATTACAGGTCCACCACATATGGAAAAATGACCCTGGTTGGTAATTACATTTCCAACAGTTTTTTGAGAATGAATTATCTATCTTATTAATTGTCAGGGGTTCATGTACCATCTGAAAAACATCTTGTACCAGTTTTCCCTTAGGTTATAATACATTGTAAATTTAACATTTCTTTTCCACTGGTATTCCCAGTCAGAAAAATCAGTCATCGTGTTGAAATTCTGCATCCACTTTGTCATGCACTCTTTAACCTGCTCCGTCTCTGTCTCATATTTCAGCAACAGATTATATATTTTTCCCAGGTGGGGTGGGACTTCCATCCCCCTTTCAGCGCTTGTAAGCATGAAAAAGATTTTTTAAAATTATATCTGAACTTTGGGCTTCCCATCTCCTTATATTTTTGACTGGCATGCTTAAGTAGTGAAAGCTAAACCATGCAAAATACAACACTGCCTTGATGCCAATGTCTAGCAAGCATGCGTGCGTGCACGCACACACACACACACACACACGCACGCACAAATAAAATAAATAAATAAATATGGTGGATGGCACCTTTCACCAACACACAGTGACATTTTCAATGCAGATGTGGCAGCTTGATTTAATTGACTTTTATTCATCTGCAAGAAAATGTATTGGTGCAAGTGTCAGGATCACTAGGATTTGCTGTTCTCTATTGCAGGGGCAACAACCAACCTGAGACCCTCCAGCTGTTTTTGGACTACAACTCCCATAATCCAAAAACTGCTGGAGAACCTCGGGTTTGCTACACCTGCTCTGTTGCTTTAACAATTCATGCACAAGTCCTTCCTTTCCCCTTTTGTGTTGCTTTGGCTTGCATTTGTCCCTTGATTTGGCTTGAATTTCTCTTCTGAGGGAATTTCTCCCTCCACTTTGTTCCCTCACTAGCTATCAAAGTTGGGAAACATTATTTTTGTTTTACAGGCAGATGCTGGCCTTTTGTTGCTTCTGCTGGTCTTTCTCTTTTGATTTCTCCCTTGATTCTGCTTGAATTTCTCCCTTGAGGGCATTCCTCCTTCCACTTTGTTCCTCTCTCCCTCAGCAACTATCAAAGTTGGGAAACATTGTTTTTGTTTTACAGTCAGATGCTGACCTTTCCTAACAGCTTCTTCTAGCAAATATGTTGTACTCACTCACCTGGTAACAACAATAGTAAAGGGATGGTGTGGTTTTGCCCATTTCCCCCATCCTCTTCATTGCTTCTATTTCAAAAAACTGGAAGTCTAGGGAGAACATGGCTTAAAATAACTATGGATTTGAACATTGCTTTATTAAGCTAAATCTGCAGCCCTGTGTGCATATTTCCTTGGGAATAAGTCTCACTGAACTCAATAGAGGTTATTTCTGAATAAACACGCACAGTAGCAGGACACAGCTGTTTAAATTGTTAACTAGCAATACAGGCAATATATTTTTAGCATGTCAAACAAAAGAAATGTATTGCCTTCAGTAACAGTTACTATGCGCTGCAGATGGAAGAGAGAGGCTAGACTAGAAATTTCACGTGGAAATCATGGAGAGCGGGGGATAGAAAGACAAATTTTTTTAAAGCTTTTTTATAATAGGACTTCTTTAAACAGAAAATAAGCGTCTACGCAAGAACAGTTTCAACCACGTTGTTATAAAGAGCAGTCCCCCCCCCACACACACATTTTCTGTGCTGCTTCAGTTTTTTCCTCTCAGCAGCTCTTCAAGTGCTAATAATGCAGCCATTAGTCGCTGTCTTACACCTGTAGAATCACTCAAATTAATTGAATGCCACTGTTCAAGATTTACATGAAAATGCCACCCATAGGCAGTGATTCAGTTAAAATCAGCCTTGCCGTTTGATTAAAAGTAATCATTGAGGATGGTATTTCTGTCAAAAAGTGTGGTGCGGTATTCCTGGGATTAGACCACTTCATAATTTGTGGGGGAGACCGTTTGTATGTTTAATTTCCCCTCATGTTCTACCTGTAAAAGCTATCATGTCAGGAAAAAGGGACTAAGCTAGTGCTTCTCTCTGACATGTTAGTGTTACACACTATGGGAAGTTTTTTTTAAAACATGTGGGGAGAAATAAAACATGACATCTCCCCTATTTGTATTGTAGCATGTTAAATCAGAAAAAGGGCTGTACTATGCATCCCCCCCCCTTAATATCTGAACGAAGTAAAAAGCTTTTGTGGCTTTGACCATCCCAGTCTTTTGTCCTGCAAATAATCATGCCTGAATTACATCTCTATTCCACTGTAATCGGCTATTTAAAATTACTCCCCTGTATGAAATGTTTGTGAGGGCTATTACGAGTGTAAGCTAGGAAAAAACTGAGTGTAGATGTAAATAAATGCTTATACAGTGAATGATGTTATCCAGAGCCAATCTTGAAAGTGAGCTGAGGGAATCTCAGCTGAGTTTCCAAATGACAAATTCAAATACTCGACTACATCCCATATCTTTATTGCAAGATTACATTTATCAAAGGGAAATCAGCACTAGAATGACAAAATGTTGCCCTGCAATGGAAAAAGTTGGACTTCAGTATGTAGCAAAGCAATCTATACAGTTCCTTTTTGCTCACTTTTGAGGCTGAACAAATTGGCTCCCGGTGGTTCCCGTTCCATTTCTGATGACAACGTAAGCTAATTGTGAATGTGATTTTTGAGCAAGCCATGGTCCCATGAGAGCCCTTCATAGGAAGCTATAATCGGGCAGCAAGAAACCAATGTGAGCTTCCCAACCCCTGCAGAAGAGTGGTAGAGGAGAAATTTGGTAGGAAACGGAAGAGTAGGAAGTATCCTAGATTTTAGGGTTAAGAAACTCTGCATACTGGCTTCCAAAGAACTCAGAATCTCAGGGGATGGGGGGGGGGGGTGCTGCTGAAGTGAGGAGGATTTGTTGAAGAAGATAGGGTATGAAAAAGGTATCAAGTGGCCATTAAGCCCTAAAGGCACAAGATAAAATCGGAATGTTAACAGTCTTGAGTAGCTGTGAGAGCACAGAACTGATCTGCTGTTAGCTCTCAGCAAGTAAAAGCTGATGTCCTATTAGAGCCCAACAGCTGTCAGCATTAGCTTACATCTAAATCCATTTCTTATCTGCTTGACAACCTGGATAACTTTTGCCAGTGAATGTACAGGGAGAGCAGATGCAGAGAACAATTCAAGCATGTAGTGTGTGGCTCACGAAAGCTATAATATAAATATTACATCTCTTCCTATGCATAACTAATGCCTCCTGCACACATCATGTGGATTTTGTTTTTTAAAAGAGCAAACTGAAAAATCCATGGCATAAACAAGATCACAGGGTCATATCCTTCATTTAAAAAAAAAATACTGCAATGAATATATTGGTGGGGGCAGGACCCTGAGAGTTTGCCATCACAACTGAATCCAACTCTGGGCTTGCACAGCCCTACCTGGATAGGGCTATTTGTGTGGAGCTCCAGGTAGCCCAAGTATTTTACCTGGGCTTTTACTGAAATAGAACAGTGCAAGTGCACCCCTCTGCCTCAGTCTCTGGTCGTGTAGCTGCATTGGGCCTGCAGCCCAAGCAGCCACATAGCCAGAGCACCTGGTAGCAGGGAAATTCCCCAATGCACTGTACTCCTTGTGCAGTCCCTTGTCGGGTTTCTGGAAGTCAGGCTTTGTTTCCATGGCCTCCAGATGACTGCGCCGCTCCCAGAAGTGCGGCTTGTGTGCAGTGCAGCCGAAGACATTGTGAGGATCGTAAGGGGGAAAGGTGGGTACAATCCTCCTTCCCCCCACCCACCAGCTCTGTAGGAGCCCTTTTAACAACAGTTTCTCACTGGGGATTAAAAGGCAACCAGGAGAAGCTCTGCTACTGAGCATTGCAGTGGAAGGGTCCCTCCTCTTTGGTTCCAGTGGAAATAATCAGACCTAGAAGCACAATCTCAATGGAATATTGAGAATCTCAGAATCTTTCCAGATAGTAGTTTATTCCAACATGACAACTGATTCTTATGGGTGATTTTGCAGGCAGCCCAAATACAGCCTATAAATTCCTTGCATTATATGCCTGTTCTTGTAAGTTTCACTAAGTTTAATGTGACTTACTCCCAGGAAAGTGTGTATAGGGTTGCAGTCAGGACATTTTAGAATATCAGAAAGGAGGAAAGGGGAACAATTCAACATAATTATAGGAAATTCATTAGGATTTTCAAGAGGATAGGAACATAGAACATAGGAAGCTGCCACATATTGAGTCAGACCATTGGCCTATCTAGCTCAGTATTGTCTTCACAGACTGGCAGCGGCTTCTCCAAGGTTGCAGGCAGGAATCTCTCTCAGCCCTATCTTGGAGAAGCCAGGGAGGGAACTTGGAACCTTCTGCTCTTCCCAGAGCAGCTCCATCCCCTGAGGGGAATATCTTACAGTGCTTACACATCAAGTCTCCCATTCAAATGCAACCAGGGCAGACACTGCTTAGCTAAGGGAACAAGTCATGCTTGCTACCACAAGACCAGCTCTCCTTCCTCCACACCAGTGGGAGGAACCCAAACCCACAATGTTCCCCTAGTGTGGACAGAGAATTGTGGGATGAGCTAGTGCAAGAGCTGCTATTTATAGACACCTGCAGTTCATTGTGGATGCCCACAAAACCTCACATGAAAAAGCCCTCCATCTGGAAATACCCTGGAAATGATGTTTTCCACTTCCTCCAAATGCTGATGGGGGGAAAGACATCGGGAGCCAGCGTGGTGTAGTGGTTAGAGTACTGGACTAGTATCGGGGAGACCCAAGTTCAAATCCCCATTCAGCCAGGATACTTGCTGGGTGACTCTGGGCCAGTCACTTCTCTCTCAGCCTAACCTACTTCACAGGGTTGTTGTGAGGAGAAACTGAAGTATGTAGTACACCGCTCTGGACTCCTTGGAGGAAGAGCGGGATATAAATGTAATAATAATAATAATTAATAATTTCAAGAGATTGTAGCAGCTCCATAGACTATATAGACATTCACATTTGAATGTGCAATCTACATAACTGTGGGTCCAAATTTGAACATTCCATATCCAAAATCAAGAAGAGGCACAGCATGAGAGCGTTACAGTTGCCATTATGAAACAATTGCAATAATTCTACTGTTGTTAGTAGGACAACTGATAAATGGTTTCATGGTCACTGCAGTAAATTGCAGAAGAACAAAAAGAAAGGATATTAGAAAATAATGTTGCCCAATGCCCACTCACAGCTTGAAGAAGAGAACCTGCAATTGAAAAAGTAATAGGAAACAATGCCACCTGCCATCCATTTACTCTTTAACATTTGAATATTTCATAGATGGACAGAAAAATGGTGGGACTGAGATAAAGTAGGGAAACAAAAGAATGGAAAGGGTAAGTTTTATTCTTTTTTTTTCTCCAGTAAAAAGCAGGGAAGGTATAAAAACATTTTTTTTCTGAAGGCTACTGGAGAAGCTGAACTAAATGGATTTCTCTGGATTTAACAAAATAAATGGCTTAGAGATGAGTAGCTTCTGACTTCTGTGCAGTCTTTTTGAAAAGATGGAATGGGGGGGTGGAATACAGCCAAATGCCGAAGGCAGATAAGCCATTCAAATGCAGGGAGGGTCCATTGGAAACATCTTTATATATATATTTCTCCAAGGGCATACCCGTCGCTAATCCCATGTGTGGCAGCTCTTGAGGGAGTTCACGGGCAGCTGCCTGGATAGCAGTGGGGACGGGGGAGAAAATGGTGGCGGCGGCTGGCTGGCTGGTGGGTGGGGAGGGGAAGTGCCAGCCAGGCCAACTGGTGACGGATAGTGCTGCTGGTGGGCAGGGAAGGGAAGCACTGGCCTAGCCAGCCGGCGACGGAAAGCGGACTATGAGGGGGAGAATGGACTGGAGCTGAAGGAGGGGGAAAGAATGGAGTGGGGCTAAAGGGAGGGGGGAAGTAAAGGCGGGGAGGAGAGGCAGGGAGAACTAGGGGCACAGATGCTCTGTGCTGGATCAGCTAGTTCTAATTTATTCGGCTTGATCATTACTTACTGCCTGTATGAAGAAAACTACTTAATCTTCCTCTGTCCTATGTATATGGGGATTTTTCAGATGGGTTTCTCATAGTCATCATATTTCTGTTTTTAGTTCATTAATCCATAATTTCACATTTAAAAAAAACAAAACCTTAAGGTTACCCTTAGATTAATGGACCAAGCCAGATATTTGCCATACTGTAATTATATTTTATTGTGGTGGTGCATCCAGAGTAAATTACTCATAAGTAGTTGCACTGAAATTAAATTTAGCCATGATGCCCCATTAATTTCAATGGGACTCCTTGTGAGTAATTTACTCTAGCTTTCAGCTAATGATGATGGTGTTTGTTTTTATATAAAGATCTCAGCCTTGTAAAGAAGGCCGTGAGGTAGGATTGTGGTTCTGATGCTCATAGTGGCTTATTTAAGATCACTTAGTAAATTCAAGACTGAACTGAAATTTGAACAAGGTCTACTTTCTTTTTCTATGTGGTCGCTAGGAGTCAGCACCAACCTGACATCACTTAATCAATCAATCTACTTTCTCCTGGATCATGCTCTTAAGTGATATATGGAATGGTCTCTCTTCCTCTTTTTTTTAAAAGGATTAGGTGGACCAAATTCTGTGCCAATGCAGAGGCACAAGCCATGACTATAAATTGCATTACAGATATATTTCTTAAGAATTATCATCAGATATAGATGCAGATATAGATGCAGATGTTTACAACGGATCTGCCAGTCAAACTTATGTAGCAGGAATTTATGCTGTGTTCGCACCAGACTTTTTGTGCACTTTGGTTTTATACTGGCTGTGTGCAATTTCTAAGCAACATCATGGAATCTGAATCATTGTCATAAACTGGTTATGCACGAGTGCACAAGAGGGCAACAGGATCTCATACTCTTGCTTACTGTAGGAATTTGCAAAGCTCCAAGCAATTCAATCAGACAAAGTGCACTTTGGCTGGCACAGTGTGTTAATGTTTGGTTTGCAGACTGAGCAGAGTGCTCAACATTATACCAGCAACAGCAGCGACTAGCAAGAGCTGAAGTTGATTAGGCAGGAGAGAAGTATAATTACTCTTTATTAGGGATGTGTGAAATGTTTCGGATACAAAACGTTTTGTACCCAAAGCAGCCCGTTTGGGGTGTTTTGTAGGCAAAACAAAACACCCATTTTCCAGATCCAAAAGTTTTGTATACAAAACAAAACATCTCTGTTTCAGCTACAAAATGGTTTGTTGTTTCGGACCTCCATTTTGTGATGATCTCTGAGTCAGTCTCCATTTTGTGTTTGTCATTTCTTTGAATTTCCCGCCCTTCCAGCCTTCCGATCGGTGACCTAAAGCATGGGCTGACCTGCTGACAATTCCCTCCTTGTTCCCCATTGGCTCTTTTGCTTCTTGCCACTCTTTACTGACTGCACATTGGCCAGGGGAAGGGTTGAAGAAGGGGCAAGGGTGGGAGGAAGTTCAAGGAGGGGTTTTCAATTCATTCAGCAAGTTAGTAGTCGCCGTTCTGCCTTTCTGCCTAGAGAGAGAGAGAGAGAGAGAGAGAGAGAGAGAGAGAGCTAGTTTGCAGCATTGTATTCCTCAAGTTGCCATGATGCCATGCCATTGCCTATGCCTGCCTTGTTGCCAGCCTGAGCCCAGCCTGCTATGGCTACTGCATGTCAGCCTGGGAATGGATTCAGGGGCAGAAGAGTGGGTTGGGTGGTAGTGCCCCAATGGGTGCCTGCCAGGCTGTCACCACCCAGATTCCAAAGGAATTGGGCAAAGGGCTTATTATTTGTGATTTGTTAAAATTTACGTGTCTTTAAGATTTTCCCTCATAGGGAATAATGGAGGTTTCAGCAGCCCCATAACTCCACTTGGGGGGCACCGGGATGGCCCAGAGCGAGTGGTGGTATAGTGCACATAGGGTACCAACCACCTCCATGGGTTGCTAACCCATGGGGTGCTGGGTGCTGTTGTTTCTGTGGTGTTCTGAGTGTAGATTCTCTGGTAGCATATGAGAGTGGATTCTTGTTTTTCACTGAAAATCTCATATGCTACCAGAGAATGGTATGTGTTCTACACTGAACACCTCAGAAACAACAAAACCCAGTACCCCACGGGCTTGTGGGTATGGGTGGTTGGCACCCTATGTACACTACACAACCACTCGCTCTGGGCAACCCCAGTGCCCCCCAAGTGGAATTAGGGGGATGCAGAAACCTCCATTATTCCCTGTGGGAGAAATCTTAAAGACATGTAAACTTCAACAAATCACAAAAAACCAGCCCTTTGTCCAATTCCTTTCAAATAATTCTGGTACCTTCCTTGCCCCCATTGGGCACAACCACCCACTCCACTCCACTCTGTGCCACCCCTTTCCCCTCAATGTGAAGTGATACATTTGCTGGAATCCCCATTATTCCCTATGGGAAAATTCTTAAAGACACATCAACTTAAAAAATTCCCAAACATCAGCCCTTTGCCCAATTCCTTTGAAATTTGGAAGGTAGCTTCCACCCATTGGACACTACCACCACCACCCACTCTTTTTGCCCTTGCACCCTTTTAAAAATCCAAAGCTATACAGATTTGGATTCTGAAAATTCGGCTACAAAACGAAACAGGGGTGATTCGGATACAGAAAATCTGGGTACAAAACAAAATGGGGGTGTTTCATTTTGGATACAAATTGAAATGAAAAAATTCCAAAATGCACACTCCTACTCTTTATACTTATGGACTAAGCACAGCCTCCTTATCAGTTTGGCTCAGCAATCAGGAGAGAAGCTGCACTAGCCTGAGCCCTACAAAGGGTCTGTTGACACTACTTCTTATGGCCTGACTGAAGGTCTGTCTAGATGGCAGTTTATTCCAACATTAACACAAATTCCAATGGAAAATATTATGGGGCATCTACATGACCTTTAACATTTCCCATTGGAATTTGTGTTAATGTTGACCTTTAAGCCACCTAATGGTGCAGCGGGGAAATGGCTTGACTATCAAGCCAGAGGTTGCCGGTTCGAATCCCCACTGGTATGTTTCCCAGACTATGGGAAACACCTATATTGGGCAGCAGTGATATAGGAAGGTGCTGAAAGCCATAATGTCATACTGTGTGGGAGGAGGCAATGGTAAGCTCCTGCTGTATTCTACCAAAAACAACCACAGGGCTCTGTGGTCGCCAGGAGTTGACACCGACCCGACGGTACACTTTATCTTTTTCATGACCTTTGAAAATGTTGCTTAATTTTTTAGCCCCATCTGCTGGCAATCTGTAAAAAACTGTGCCTGTTTCAAGTCAAAATTAAAGGCATGGGTTTTTAATGAATGGTCAGCAGGTGGCCAGTAGATAGCTCTAAGTTTAAACATTTCTGTGTTTAAATGTTGTTTCAATGTACCATAAAACCTCCACTGGAATATGTGTTCATGTTGGATTGGCTGTCTATAGACTGAGTTCCTGGGTTTGCTGTGCAAGAGAAATCAAAGGGGATGCAAGAGGCAAATCAGATTATCAGATTACGGTTGTCCCTGTCATATGTTCTTTTATGTTCACTGGGAATAGGTTCTTTTTCTCAGAATCTGTATAGAGCAATGTAAGCACTGAATTGTCCCAAATCATATGCCAGCCCATGCTACACCACTCCATGCACTCCTGGTAATTGAGGTACCAAACACTTCATAAGCCTTTATTCTACCTGCTGTGAAATCTGACCAAGAAACCATTGAACAGCAGCAGGTACTAGAATGCTATGGTGGCATTAGGGCAAATTAGACATGATATTTAAAATAATGTTGGTACTGCATTTTTCTCATACACAGCAGCTGCAGGGGATCTAATTTGGATTGGGACCATGATGTGGTTGTAGGCCCGCACCACAGCCCTGTGGTGTGGGCCTATCTGTGGCCCCCACCACAGCTCCAATCCAGATCTCACACACATCCCAGCTGCTATTTGTCCCAGGAGAGAAGAAGAGCTACCCTCCCAGGCAGGGGTGTAGCTATAATTGAGCAAAAGGGTTCAAAGAATCCAGGCCCCCAGCTCCCAAGGGCCTCGCAGGTCCACACCTCCCTATTCTCTTCATTATCTCCCTCACTCCGAGGGGCCGCCAGAGAGGGGGTGAACACAGGCCCCCTCTCCCCTAGCTACACCCCTGCTCCCAGGGCACACAACAACTGTGGGGGCTTTATCTGGACTGGGACAGTAGTAGGGGCAAAAGCTTAAGAAAAAAACCCCTCATGCCATGGTCCCAGTCTTGACTGGTCCCCTTGGAGCTGCTATTTAGAGGGAAAAACCATGCAAGAGCCATGGATGCAAGAACCACACATGTGCATGTGCAGTTTGGCCCTTAGGCCTCAAACACACATGCAGCAGAATGAGACTGCAGGGGTATGCATCACCTTTTTTTTAAAAAAGGTGATAAAATAAAAATAAAAACCATAAAAAATGATTGCCAACTTGCTGCTCCTTGGCTCCATGTGAGAGAGCAGGGATTTGAAAATGCTTCTCTAAGTTAGATCTTTATTTCTGCCTTCTCCCCCTCACCACGCTCCCCCCACCCCACCTTCAGTGAAAACTGACTATGTCAGTTATAAAGGAAGATCTCTGGCCAGCTGCCAGAGCACAAAGAAAAAAATAGACTAGGCTGAAACATTTCCCACTGGTTATGAATACAAGTGACAAAAGGCTATGCATGGGTCCCGTCCAAACTGATCCTTTAGTAGTTTGGAGCTGAAATGGTTGAAAAAGTATCTGCTGGGTGAGCCAACTGCAGTTATTCACTGATCCTGCAGAAGTCTCTGTAATTATTACACCGACAGTTAAAATGAAAGCCAAAGAATCCCTCCCCCCGACCCCACCTCTGGTTGAGGATTAGTGGGATTAGAAGCTGAGTTGTTCCTTTTGAGGCTTGAGAGGAAAATGAACCACAAGAACTGATAGCCCTCTTTGCAGGCATTGGCTTGCAATACTGGGAACTAATGTTTCCTTGTCTTGCTCCTAGGGATCATGCATGCTATTGGTTCAAGCTCACTGGTCTTCACAAATAACAGCTCTTCTCATGCTGACCTCATTCATAACCAAAAAGTGACTGCAAAAATATACAGAAGCACAGCTATCCAAATTGGCCCTAGGAGAGACACTGATACCTCCCAGTTTCTGTGGATAATGGGATCATTTCACTAGAGAACAGGGCATCTGCTGTATTCCATGACTGCTCTCCATAGCTTTCTATGTGGAAGTGGCAGCTTTGATTCCCAACAATAGTTGCTGAAAAGGCCATCTAGTAGAATCTGAAATTTCCTATTGCCTAATAGAGATTGGACTGGTTGACACACTACTCCAACAAGCCCCCTTTAATCTCATGGGGAAGGAGCATGGGCATCCACATCTCTCTCCATGCAGCATGCTGGCACCTAATCACAAAAGGGGTAGTTTGCTCAAACCACCACACTATGTATGACTCAAAACTTCCTTAAAGTAGTATTTGAATCACATGTAGAGGGACAATTTGGACAAATCACCCCTGTGAGATGAGGCGGAATGGTGCACTGGTACACCAGATGGAGTGTGAGAACTGAAAGATGTTCCCCTCAGGTAATGGAGCCGCTCTTGGAAGAGCAGAAGGTTTCAAGTTCCCTCCCTGGCATCTCCAAGATAGGGCCATTGGTCTATCTAGCTCAGTATTGTCTTCACAAACTGGCAGCGGCTTCTCCAAGGTTGCAGGCAGGAATCCCTCTCAGTCTCCATATAACAGCTCCTGCTTTAAGGAGCGACTGTCACCAAGCTCCACCATCTGGAATCTACCTGAGAGATAGGAACAGAACCACTGCAGAACAGTGCCCCCTTTTCCCAACTCCCCCAGGTGACCCAGAAGGATACCATGGTCGATGGTATTGAACGCCGCCGAGAGATCTCAACCCCATAGCCCATTCTAAAGCCAGTTTGAAATGGGTCTAGATAATCAGTTTCCTCCAAAAACCGCCTGGAGCTGGTTAGCCACCACCCTCTTGATTACCTTGCCCAGCCAGGGGAGATTGGAGATTGGCCTATAACTATCCATCACTGAGGGATCCAGGGAAGGCTTCTTAAGAAGCAGTGTAACTATTGCCTCATTCAAACAGGGAGGCACCCTACCCTCCCTCAGTGATGCATTTATGATATTAACTAGGCCATCTCCAACAATCTCTCCACTAGATCGAAGCAGCCAGGTCAGGCAAGGATCCAGAGAACAAGTGGTAGGCTGTACTGCTCCAAGCAGCTTGTCCAGGTCATCAGGAGTCACAGATTGAAACTGATCCAACCTAACACTGCAAGAGGGATCATGGGATACCTCCTTCACAGACCCTGCAGAAATAGTGGGGTCCAAGTCAGCCCGAATACAGGAGATTTTATCTGCAATGAACCCACTAAAAGCGTCAAAGCAGAGTATCTCCGGGAGCTGATTTGAGGCAGAAGGAGCAGAAATTATACTCCTCACCACCTGGGATAACTCTGCTGTACGTGAACCTGCAGACGCAATGCGCGCCGACCAAAAACGCTTTTTTGCTGCACGCACTGCCATTGCATAGGTCTTCAAATGTGTTCTATGCTGCATCCTGTCAGATTCGAGCTGAGTTCTCCTCCACTTGTATTCCAGTTGCCTACCAAGCCGCTTCATCCCCCGCAACTCCTCCGTGTACCAGGGAGCCATCTTAGAAGCAGGCCTGGAGGGACGCTTAGGAGCAATAATATCTACTGCCCTGGTGAGTTCTCTATTCCAGGTTCCCACCAGGGCATCGACAGAATCATCGGCCGCACAAACATCAAAACCCTCTAAGGCCTTTTGGAAACCTACTGGGTCCAGCAGCCTTTTTGGGCGGACCATCCTAATAGGTCCATCACCCCTGCAGGGGTGGATCGTGACCGTGATACCAACCTTAACCAGGTAGTGGTCTGTCCATGACAATGGGGTAACCACCGGATTCCCCACCCACAGAACACCCCCCTGATCCAAACAGAAGACCAAATCCAGTGTGTGGCCGGCAACATGAGTTGGTTCAAAAATTAATTGGATAGGCTCATAGTTGTCATGTCCGCTATGAACTCCTGAGCCGCACCAGACAAGCCAGTCCCAAAGTGGATATTGAAATCCCCCAGCACCAAGAGCCTGGGAGACTCCAACACCAACTCCGCGACCAGCTCCATCAGCTCAGTTAGGGAGTCAGTTGGGCAGCGGAGTGAGCGGTAAACCAACAGAATCCCCAAACTATCCCTAGTTCCCAGCCTCAGAAATACACACTCAATATAAGTCAACTGTCTCACAGGGGCCCTGGTAAGGGAGATAGTATTTTTATGGACCACAGCCACTGTACCCGACCCCCCCCCTGCCCACTTCCGCTAACCTGCTCCACAACAGAGTAACCTGGAGGGAGAAGCTGAGCCCACACTGGGCCACTCGCCTCCCCCATCCAGGTCTTAGTTATACATGCCAAGTCAGCTCCCTCATCCATGATCAAATCATGAACAATTTTGGTCTTATTTTGAACTGTAACTGGCATTACAAAGGAGCAAGGTCAGGCTCTGTGGGTTGTTGGTGCTGCTCCCCAAGGCCTGAGAGTTGTCAGAACAGTTGGAAGTAGAAATAGTTACTAGATTACTAGTTTCTCTTCCCCTGTAATGGCCAGCTGTTCTGCCAGCACCAATTCTTCTATTCCCCACCACTACAGCAATAGCTGCCCCAAGGCTGCCAGGCGCACCCCCTGCATCATCCCCTTCAGGAGAGCCCAAACACATCTCATCAACTAGGCCTGGCACAACTCAGGACAATAAAAACAGCACTTGGACCCAAAAATCCACCCACCCACAGAACAGCCATCCCCCAGCCCTCAGTCCCACCCATGAAGGCCCAGCCCCAAAGGCTGGCCCCCTTTGGTGGCTGGCTTTGGCAACCGCCTACAGGCAGGCCGCCGGCCACACCGCCAGCGTGTCTTCAGCGATATTTATGAGCCTTTAAAACTTCCCAGCACCCCTTCTGCCACAAAGGACCGCTGGCTGACACAGGTGTTAATTGTCAGGCTTTTCTGAGGCAGCAGGCTGGCAGACAGCTCCTCGTCCGGGCAAGATGGAAAAGCAAACCCAGAGGGGCCAGATGTAAAGTCCAAGCGGGTGGGGGGGGGAGGGAGGAAATGACAGTCAGACTTTCAAACCTTCTCCTCCGTCTCTTCTCCTCAAACCTTCTCCTCAAATTGCTAAAAATTGTTAGCAATTTTTCTTCTGGCACTAGGAGATTGTCCTTCGTCAAACTCATTTGTGAGGTCAAAACAGGAGGCAAGATCAAATTTCTCTCCAACTCCTCTCTTGAAATCAGACTCCCTTCCCTCTTTTCTCATAGTATGTATGCTTAAAAGAACTGTTCCATTCTTTTTATCCAATATGACATTTGTTTTGGTCCAGAATATTGGGAACATCCCTTTCTCACTTTATAAGGCAACTATACTTGAACAAAGTCTCCCACCTGAAATGTTCACTGTTTTGCACACTGATTCTGATCTACATAAAATTTATATTTTTGTTCTTCCCTTACCCGATCACGAATCAATGCATCCTCAGGGTGAGATGGCATGGAACACCCTATCAGTTGTGGCCATTGGGTAAATTTGATAGTAGCTTTGCATCCTTTCAGCAGTTCTAATAGTGATTTTTCTGTAGTAGAATGAGGAGTAGTTCAATAAGCAAATTGAGTTTGACAGATTGCTTCTTTCCAGGGTTGTTGTTGTGCAGTAGCTAGTTGTAAACTTTATTTTACTAATCTGTCCATTCTTTCCACTAAGCCATTCCCTCAAGGATGGTACAAGGATGGTCCATGTGTCTCATCCCATGTTATGCAGGTATTGCTCCATTTCAGATGAGGTAAGCTGTGTCCCATTGTCAGTCACTGGTTTTTAGGAAGATATTCTCTCGCAAAAACTGAAGCCATGAATTCAAAGTAATGTTGTCAGCAAATGAAACTTCTGGCCACCTGGAATAGTAATCCACCATCACTATAACCAATCTTTGTTTTGCAGGTTGGTTATCAAAAGGCCCCATTATATCCAGAGCAAGTTTTTTCCAGGGACCACTGGGATATTCAAACTTGAGTTAAGGGGGTGGTAAAAGTCTTCTGCCTTTTGTCACATACAACATAAGCCATACAGTGCCTGATTATATTTTTAATGTGTTTGTCCATACCCGGCCACCAAAAGCTGTCTCTGATTTGCCTTTTAGTAAAGCTCTTGCCCAGGTGACTTTTGTGGGCAGTTTTGATCACTTTTGCTTGTAAAGGAAGTTGGCACCACCAAATGATCAGTCCTCAGCACCAGCTCATTGAGAAAGGACAGCTCACTTGCTACATGCATATATGGTTGAAGATGTTCAGGTACTTTGTTTTTACATGGCCATCCATTAACTATGTAAAGTTTAAATTCAGTAGCCACTTGACCAGCACTAAGGGCCGCTTTCCATTCAGAAGTCGTGATCACTCCATGAGTGGATGCTGTTTGCTCAATTACAACTCCTTCATCCCCTTCTTTTGGGCTCTCCTCTTGGCCTGGAAGTGGAAGTCGAGATAAACAATGTGCAGTTGTATTCCAAATACCTGGAAGATTTTCAACCTGGAAATCCAAGTCCATATGTCTTGTGATCCATTTGGCTATTCTTGGGGTTGCTCAGCTTGATACCCAAGTAGTAAATACAGCAGATAGGGAGTTATGGACTGAACATAAAGGGAATTTTTGCTCCACAAGTAAGTCCTGAAGTGCCTTACCACCCAGAAACATGCTAGAGCTTCTTTTTCAATGACAGAATACATCTTCTTTGATGCAGTAAGCACTCTTGAAGCAAAAGCAACTGTAACTTGCCTGTCCCCTTTTTGCTGGGTCAAGACAGCACCCAAACCATATTCAAAAGCATCAGTGGTTACAATAGTGTGCCTGCCTGTTGGTGTCAAAAGAAGTAAGAACAGGACTGTCAGTAATAGCCAATTTGATAGTCTGAAAACGAGTCTTGCAGGATGCATCCCTGTTAAATGCCACATTCTTTTTTTTATAAAGAAGATGCAATGGAGCAACTTTGGAGACAGAATGGCTAACAAAATTTAGAGTAATACTCATGGAAGCTATTCCCATGATCAACGGAAAGCAGGCTAAGGGAGCTGAGCCTGCTTTCCATTGATCGTGGGAACCATTGGGCTTGCGGGTGAACCTGGTGCTCCCAAGGTGGCTAGCCCGCCTAAAACACCCTCCCCTTAAATGTTGCCCATGTGTCGCTGCAGTGACACACAAGTAGACCCCTGACTAGGGGCGTCTCCAGGATGCCCTGCACACTCGCGTGGGACATCCTGGATAGCTAAGCCCACTCTCCCCGCACAAACCCTGGCGGTGCTTCATACTAATCGTGTGAAGAGCCTCATGGAGTCCTAAAAATCATTGAAGTGCATCCTTGTTGTGTGACTCTGGTGCTTCCCAAATAGCTCCCACCAAGACTTTTTTGGGATGTATGCCACTCTAAGATTTTGTGTGTCCCGAGCACTTCACTGCATGTGTGCAAAACTGACATTTTTTTATACAGAGATAGTAAGTCTGTGTTGTCAGAGTTTTCTAAAGACGGCTGTCAGTTTAGCCTCATGCTCCTCAATGGTTTTGCCATACACTAAAATGTCATCCTAAAAGTAAGGGATGCCATCTGTAGTCCCCAAAATTGCATGCATCATTCTTTGAAATACTGAAGCTACAATGGCTAATCCAAAGGGCAGTCTTGAAAAAGACCCTCAGGGGTAATGAAGGCTTTGCCTTTTAGTAAAGTTCTCACAAAGTGTGTTTGTGGGAACATTTTAGCAGAGGAATTTGATGATAGGCTGAAGACAAGTCCAAAGTTGTGAACACTGAGGCCTCTTTCACAGTAAGCAGCATTTCATTGATTTTGGGTAATGGATGACAATCCACTACCTTGTTGGAGTTCACATCTCTTAGATCTATGAACATTTGAACTGTACCATTTGGTTCCCATACAAGAACAATGGGAGATACCCATTCTGATTAATCAACAGGCTTTATGATTTCAGCATGTTGTAATCTTAAAAGCTCCTCTTTATGTGGTTGGCGGTGCTATGGGTGTGTTACTCACTTTGTGTTGTATAGGTATTGCATTTGCCTTCATCTGAATTTTATGTTTGAAATATACGGCAAGTACCAGGGTATCAGCAAAAACATCCAAGAAACCAGCAATCATATCAGCATGTGCATTCTCCATCATCTGTAATACGGGTTCTGTGCTATTTGGGTCCAACACAATCTGTAGATCTTTCTGATGTTTCCAGCCCACTGTTGAAACTCCTTTTTGTGACACATACACTTTCCCTTCTGCAGTGCATCCTTTGTATTCCAGGACAGCAGTGAATATCCATTTATGGCAAAAGGGGAATCTCCGTATCCCCATGGGTGGATGTCTGAAGGCTACAGGTGGAGATCTGAAGCAGTTTCTTGTAATGCATATGGGAAATGATTGCGCACAAAGAACCAGAATCAGCCAACATCTACATTTCATGGCCATTAAGTTTGAAAGAGATGCTGGGCCAAACATAGAGGCTCAGCATCGCTCTGGCCACTGCCACCACCGCGGGGGGTGGGGGGGGAGGACTACTGGGCTCACACACACACACCCCCGGCAGCCACCCCTTGGCTGTGCAGCGACTGAAATTTTTTTAAATGGAGGTTCGGCAGGGTGGGTGTGGGGTGACTGCTGGAGGCCTCCCAGGCATTTGGAAGCTCCCCTGGCCATTTGGAGGCCCCCTTGGACTGTGGCTGCCATGGACCGGGACCCCAAGGTCCAGGGGTTAGCGTGCCTCTGTCCATGAAACTCTATTTGCTTATCCAACTACTCTTCATTCCACTACAGGAAAATCACCTTTTGAATTGCTGGGAGGATGCAAAGCTACCACCAAACTTACACAATGTCAACGACTGATAGGGCTTTCCATGCCATGTCACCCTGAGGATGCAGAAATTCATGATTGGGTAAGGGAGAAATAACAAAAATTCAAATTGTATGTGAAACAGGGTGCGAAATAGTGAACATTTCAGGTGGCGGACTTTGAGTATGGATGCCTTATAAAGTGAGAAAGGGATGTTCCTGATATTCTGGACCAAAACAAATATTTGAAATCCAAGGAGATTCTGTCATACCAGATGATGGAAAGAAATTGATTAGATCAAGACTTTCCAGCGTACATACTATGAGAAAAGAGGGAAGGGAGTCTGATTTCAAGAGTGGCACTGAAGAGGAATTTGATTTTTGGCTATATAAAACCTATGTAGGATATTCACAGCAACAGAGCTGTTTTGAAGTAGACTACATGCTGAAATTTTAAACAGTCATATGGGAATACAAGGAGCATGATTCAGAGTTAATGTCACTGGTGAAGACTGTGCATTGGTCAAAACACATCTGCCTCAGCAGCCTGATGTCTGCCTCAGGACATCAGACTGCTCAAGTACCTCCTTGCGCTGTGCAATACCACAAGCCACAAGCCACTTATGGAACAGTTTATTTAGGACTTCCATTGGAGCCTTCCCTTTGGGACTTTTCAATATATATATTTTTATAGATCCTTCTACATGTATTTGTGATGCTTTTATCCTTACCATGCAGAGTTTATTTTGTTAATTGCCTGTTTCATATAAATTTTGTTTGGGTTGATACTGGCTTTATTCAGGTTATTTTTATTACCACATGGTACCTAACTTTTACAATTGAGAATATTGTGGATCCTGATTATTAATACATTTATACTCTGTTTTAAATTAATATAGATAACGATATAGAGTATACATCTGTTTTAAAGGTAAAGTGTGCCATTGAGTTGGTGTCGACTCCTGGCAACCACAGAGCCCTGTGGTTGTCTTTGGTAGAATACAGGAGGGGTTTCCCATTGCCTCCTCCCATGCAGTATGAGATTATGCCTTTCAGCAACTTCCTATATCGCTGCTGCCTGATATAGGTGTTTCCCATAGTCTGGGAAACATACCAGTTCGAACCGGCAAACTCTGGCTTGCTAGTCAAGTCATTTCCCTGCTGGCCCTTTTTGTTCACCAGAGGAATTTGATCTTGCCTCCAGTTTTGTCTTCACAGAGGAGGCTGATGAAAGTGATGGACAATCCTCTTTACCAGTAGGAACATCACTAACAGCTCCTGTCCCAGAGAACCCAAAAATTAGGAGACGTGTGTGTGACACTACAGGAGACTAGACTTCAAGACTTTGTAACTGAATTTTAAATTAATTCAATTCTGCTTGTTATAAAGGGGAGGGATATGTTATATTCTTTCTAGTAATCTTTTATGTAGTTCTGTAGATTAAAGATTAGGTATTTCCTAAAGTGTACTTCACCAATAAATACTTAGCATTTAGTTCTACAAGAATCTCCATGTGTCTTCTCTAAATAGTTGCAACAACTAAACTCTGCATTCTACTCTGTAACTGGAGTGGGTA
The DNA here is from genome assembly GCF_027244095.1 of Hemicordylus capensis. NCBI lineage: Eukaryota > Metazoa > Chordata > Lepidosauria > Squamata > Cordylidae > Hemicordylus > Hemicordylus capensis. The sequence continues at coordinate 155,031,956 of NC_069661.1, forward strand.
GCTTCTTTAGTGCTCTACTAATTAACTGGGGATAAAAATTACAACCCCCAACACTAAATATAAGGCCTGTCACACTTGCAATTTCAGGGAAAGATGGAACTAGGAGCAGAAACTGATAAGGAAGTCCTCAATCCAAGTTGAAGAGCAGAAACCAGTAGCTGCAGAGCTAACCTTCAAGTACACTTTTCACAGCAGGAGAACTCAAAGTTGTCAAATGAGCAAATGAGATTTTCAATGAGACACCATGAATCCACTCTTATTTGCTATCATAGAATCCACACTCAGAACACCTCAAAAACAACAGAACCAAGTACCCCATGGGTTAGAAACCCATGGGGGTGGTTGGCACCCTATGTAAACTACACCACCACTCGCTCTGGGCCACCCCAGCACCCCCCAAGTGCACTTATGGGGCTGCTGAAAGCTCCATTATACCACCTTATGAGGAAAAACCTTAAAGACGCGTAAACTTCAACAATTCACCAAAAATCAGCCCTCTGCCCATATCCTTTGAAAAAATTCAGGTAGCTTCCTTGCCCCTACCCGGCACTACCACCAACCCCACACCACTCTAGGCTACCCCTTTCCCCCCGACTTGAAGCGATACACCCTTCATTATACCTAATGGGGGAAAACCTTAAAAACGCGTAAACTTCAGAAATTCACCAAAAAGCAGCCCTTTGCCCAATCCCTCTGCAATTTGGGTGGTAACCTCCACCCATTAGGCACTACCACCCCACCCCACTATTTTGCCCCTGGGACCCAAAATTTGAGCAGACGTCACATCAGACCTTTTTGCATTGAAGTCAATGGGATGCAAAAAGGTGGGAAATTCAAATAGACGTCATTGCTCAAACTGGAGGGGGGAAAAGAAGACCACAAAATGGAGCTCTGAAACATCCAAAAAACTCAGATCCGAAACAGGGGTGATTCGTTTCGGATCCAATATTATTCGGATTTCTCTCAGGGTGATTCGGTTTGGCTCCAAATCACATGAAATTCGCTGTTTCGGGTACAGATCGTTCTGTACCCGAAACGTTTCGCACATCCCTAGTGTGTATATAATGACGAAAACAGGAAATGCAGCTATTATCACAGACATAACAGTTTCTAAGGCTGATTTCCGCCTCATGGGTTTCACAGTGACAGGAGACTATTGTACATTTAATGTGCCATTTTCTTCTTCTCCCACAATAGTCTCCTGTCAGTGCAATTCATGGTTTTTACAAGTGAAAATGTTATGGGGTGTCTCTTCTATTTCCTTTCAATTAATTCATGCAATGCCTTCTTCAGTCTTTAAGTTGGCCAGGTGCCAGCAATTAATGTAATTAGGGGTGTGAATTCCAAACACTTTCAAGCATTCATTTGCCATCATAAATAATGCAGAGTTTGGAAGCGACAAGAATTCCTGCCGCATCCAAGTACTGTCAATATTGTATATGTTAGTACTGAGACAGTATTGATTGTGCAGAGTTCCTGGTGCCAGCAGAGCAGAGCTGAGCAGTGTTCCTATTTTCTTGGCTGAAATCCACAAAGCAGCACGGGGGTTTCAGCATCGACGCTCAGGTGATCTGAAGTTTGGTAACAAATAGAATCCTGAACAGCTTCAACTTGCAAACAGCCATGCAACTTACAAAAGTAGTCTCTGACAATAAAAGGTACTGTGGTTTCCATAGTACCATCTGTAATTCGTATGCTTAACCATACAAATAATTGTACCTGGCATATGCAGTGTTTCCCCCCTCTATATTCATATTTGTACAGTTTCAGATTGGAGGGGGTGGAAAGGGGTTTTTTGAATTACAAAGACCAAGAGATCAGAAAGAACACACTGGCTTAGCTTTTTATTAATATCTGTCTGAATAGTTCTCTCACACTTGTTATTTATCAAATCCGTTTCCTTGGTGGTTGTTATCCTGCTGGACAATGGTGATTCCTTCAATTTCCTACATTGGTTTGATCTTTAGTTTGGCCCTCCTAATGCCAGGAAACCGTCACTTTTGTCCCCACCCAACTTGCAATATGGGTTTGTTTGTAATCTGTGAGTGTTCTATGGCTCTAATTCAGAGACTCATCTGTTGGGAAGGTTTGTGAACCATGGGTGCTTTTGCTTACACTGCCATTCCTGCAGTTCCTGCCAGACTGTTTGACACACATTAGATATTTAAAATGTGGTTTATTCATTGTAAGAGCTGTTAAGAGTAGGTGTGCATGCAAACTGTTAAATAATTTTGCTTGCAGTTTCAGAAACATGGTATCATTTCACTAGATTGTGACAGACTTGATTTTCAAAAGAGGAGATTTCTGCTTGGATATGCCAGAGATGGGACCCCAGATCTTCTGCATGCAAAGCATATCTTGTACCAGTGAGCATCAACCCTATCCCTTTAAAACCCTGACCCCAAAATGTATGGGGAAGGATTGAATTTTTACTCAGTGGAGACACAAATGAACTCCTGGTCTTGGCTTGTGAGAGCCTCTTTGTAGGTTAAACTGAACTTATGTGAGGCCAGCCTCTGTATCAAGCCCTGTATCTAGTTGCAGATTAACTCACTGCCTAGCAACATCCGTAAACCCCTCCTAGCACTGTAACAACTACTAAGCAGGCTGAGGTCCCGTCTTAAAGCTACATTGTCTTTTAACACTTCCCACAATACACAACAGGGATTGTATTCTAAGTGGTGCGTCACACAATTAGTGTGAAGTGCCAGGAGGATCTATGCGGGGAGAGTGGGCTTAGCAGCTGCTCCGGTTGCGCCCTCCTGCACCCAGCCACGGCTCCATCAGCAGCTCCAGGGATTGGGGGAAAGGGATCGGCACTGCATGGCACCCCAGTCCCCCGAACCCCAGGAAGGCACTGTGCGAGTGTGCAGTGCCTTCCTGGGGTCCCAACTCCCCTCCCACCCCAAGTGTGCCAGCTGCAGCTGCAAGCAGCCACAGCTGACCTACAAGCAGAAAAACAAGGTTAACAGAGCGCTCACTCAATTAACCTTCTTTAAGAGGAGGGCTTGTCAGGTGGTCTAGCCGCTTTGGAACCACCAGGCTTGCCTAGCCCATTTTTCAGTGATCATCAGAATAGCTTCTAAGCTTGTTAAGGACAGTATTATCTAGCTCCCTGGAGTGGGCTTTCCAGTGCCTCGTATGTGAGGAGGCACCCCAGTGGCAGCAGAAGTCCCCCCTTAGGCCTCTGAAGGTGATGGATCTGTTGACTGGCCGGGTTTGGCCTTCTCCCAGGGCCCTTTTGGCCATTTCATTCTCACTCTGTGCGCACCCAGCCTCCTTTTTCTGAGGCTGATTCTGTCTTGCCAAACGGTTCTGGGTCCTACCTCCAGGCCAGCACTGTTCAGCTTTTCCCTCCACTTCCTGGTTGCCTACGGCCCAAGACAACGCACTGGTGATGCTGTAGGCTATGACTGACTAGGCCCAATGGGCACACTGGTCATGCCGGGGTCGGTGACTGGGCAGGTGAATTCCTGCCCCCTATCTCATTGATCCATTGTGTGGCAACTATATATTGTATTACAAAATGATCACCTAATCAGACCTGTGTTTTGGTGGGGGGAGGGGTGCATTTTTTTATTGTTCTTAGCTGGGAGCATACTGTGAGTGAGTATGTCTGTGAGCTTCTTCTCACGAGCAGTGAGAAGGGCTCATGGGTGAGCTGTGGGGAAGGCGGGTTAAACCTACTTCCCCCGCAGACAATTGTCTCCTCTTCTCTGGACGGGCGTAATGCCCACCCAGACGAGTGGTGGTTTTCCCAGCAGCTCCAAGGGTCGGGGTGCCGGGACATGCCGCCACGTGTCGCCCCCACCCCCTGGAGCTCTGCTAATGCACCACACAAGTACGAGGGACGACCCCTCTCCCTTCCCCGAGCCGCCGCTGTCACATGAGCAAAAAACAAGGTTAAGGTTAAGGAAGCGCTCACTCCATTAACCTCATTTTCAAAGGAGGCTACTTAGGCAGGTTTGCCGCTATGTTGCCACCAGGATTGGCCCAATCCCAGTGGATCACACACACATGCAAAATCGAGCTGGGCTCCCTTAGCCCAGATTTGCATCCACATGCAACTAGCCTTTGTGTCTGTGTCTCGGTTCTCGCACATGCCTAATCTACAAATTTTAAATATCTGACATTCTTGACCCTATTTACGCAGATAAGTCATCTTGGGAACAGTTTTCTAATTCTCTTTGAAAGAACATGAGGTCAAGGAGAGTCACAGAGGTAATTATAATGATAATTGCTCTTTATGCATTTTCACCTGCAGAGTTTCTTAAATGCTCATCCTCAGAGGAGAGGAAAAAGATAACATTTTAAGCTGATGATTCACAGATTAAACTATGCTGCTGCACTAACAGGTCACACCCACGCAAAACATAGAGACTCCTGTGTTGTCCAACACAGCTCTGAAGAAAGAGTGTGCTAGTCCTATGAGACTGTGAGGAAGTCAATTGTCTTCATTTTCAAAAACTGGATAGATCTGAAGCAAGATTGGTGGACCATCTCTGCAATGTGAGACGTGAGGTGACTTAGCATCAACTGGAAGAGAAAGCATTCCATTAGAATATATACATTTAAAACACACACACACAAAGCTAGGGTGAGGATTTGCAAGAATAAGGTGGAAAGAGCTTCAGGGTGGGGTGGTGTAGTGGTTAGAGTGCTGGACTAGGACCGGGGAGACCCGAGTTCAAATCCCCATTCAGCCATGAAACTAGCTGGGTGACTCTGGGCCAGTCACTTCTCTCTCGGCCTAGCCTACTTCACAGGGTTGTTGTGAAAGAGAAACTCAAGTATGTAGTACACTGCTCTGGGCTCCTTGGAGGAAGAGCGGGATATAAATGTAAAAATAATAATAATAATAATAATAATAATAATAATAATAACTGTTCCATCTGCTTAGTCAACAAAGCAGGCCTAACACATTTTCATCACATTCAACTCAAAGGAACATCTTCAAGTAAGCTTGCTTAGAGGATTTTGCGATCAGTGAAAATACAGTTCACTGTCTCTGTCATAGCAGCAATCTTTTAAAGCAGTGTTTCCCAGGCTTTTTCCTCCTGAGGCACACCTAGATTGGGGGGAAATTCAGCCACACTGCCCCCTCTCCGGCAGGCGTTTTTTTTAAAGCCCCAGCACCATTTAAAAAATGTATTTATTTATTCATGCCCTCCTGGTGTATTATGGGACAAGTCGCCTTCAAAACCTCTTGGCATTGCAGATAACTCGCTCCTTTATGCATCGGACAGGGGGCATGTTAATGGAACTGTTCTGGAACACTGGTGAAATATCCCAAGTCTACGTCTGGGCTTGTGTTGGGGAATTAGCAAGACTGGAGTGAACAGTCCATTACAGTATCAATTTGGGCAAAGCTTTAGTCTGGAAATAAAGGGTTGAGATAGGAATATGGTAGAATCAGATTTATTCAAGGGTTATTGGGGTACAAGGAATGAAAAACAGGCTATTGATAAAAGGTAATAACACTTAACTAGCAATATAAATCAGAGACTCAGGAAGAGGCTTAAAGGTCCAAATTGCAATTAAATCAGCATAAGGCTTGCCAGAGAGAGAGAGGACCTGGAGTGCAGAGTTCAGATTTAGGAGGAAGGAGAGGGGGGGGAGGGAGGGAGAGAGAGAGAGATTATTAGTAATACCTTCCAATTCCATTGGTGTGTCTGACTATGTCACACTGGCAGAATGGGGTACACTGGGGTCCTTCTTCCCAGGGGCCAAGCAGAAGGACAGGGTAGAGGGGAGGCAAGCGTGCCACTTGCAAGCCAGACACCCTGGAAAGTGGCTGGTTCCAGAGAAAATCCAGGGGAGGTCAGTTCTCTAAAGCAGGTAAGCAGGGTGCATGGTTTGGATCAAGAGATAGGTCCAAACCAGGAGCTGGAAGCAAATCTGGAGCAATGGCTGTGGTAGATGGCAGGAGTGGTTCGGGGGGGGGGGGTGTTTCAAGGATGCAGTTGCACTCCCTGTGAATTTTAATTGAGTTTACCTCCACCACCCACAGGGCGGGCAAGCCGTCGCCATCATCATCACCATCACTGCCTCAGCCTGGCCGCTGGAGAGTTGAGAAGACAGAGAGCAATGCTGCAAAGTCACTGCTCTCACTCTCGCTGCAACTGACTCAGCTGGGGCCAAGCTGCTCTCTGAGTCTTGCTCTCAAACTGACTCGGGGCTAGGAAGGAGGAAGCGTGAGGGCTGGGCTGCTTGTGCGGAGCATTCCAGCTCTCCTCCACCCATGCGATGACCACCATGCACACTGTACACATGGGGTGTACAAACAGATAGATTATGCTGGCCTTGGGCCGAAATAAACAAATACATACATACAAACAGATAGATGACACGTGACGCTTACCCCTAGCCTGCGGCTGCGCTTTCCCTGGCTATGGTTTCGCCACTTGCTGCCTACAGGAAAAGGGCGGCAGCATAGCAGCAAAGGCACACAGTTCGTGCCTCCTCAGAGTTAGAGAGAATGACAACGGACACCACACATTTTCATCCCCATCCAAGGTGGTGATTGGCTGGGGTGCAGAACTTAAGGTAGCGTGTGTCACTGAAGCTCTACACACAATCAACATGTGGAACCTAACCAGGCTTGGTGGGGAGAGCAGGCAGCCCGCAATCCCCGCAAATGAGCAGAGACCTGGATTACCAGCTCCGTCTTGGAGCTGGTAGGGGCAGCGGGAATCTGGGGCTGCCTGGCCCCTGGAAGTCTCAGGATGCCTCATGTGAGTGCGCGGGGCATTCTGGGGAGACCCCTGTGGCCGGGAGACTTGTAGCCTCCCGGTCGGGGGTCTACTTATGTGTCGCTGTGTTGTGAACTATACCTGGTTTCGCACTCTGTACATGTTCAGAGGGAAAGAGGGAAAGTCACATCATACACAAACTGAATTGATTCTTGGAGATGGTGACCATGTAGGATCTGGGCACACAAACAGAGATAGAGAGAGACACACTCAGAAAGTTCAATGGGCTTTATTATAAAAAGTTGCTCATCAGGATAAAATAATCCACATTAAAAACATGTTTCCGATTCAAAGTGTAGTGTAATGTGCCTAACTAACATATGTGTGTGCAATCAGTAATTACAGATATCTAATAATCTAACAAATCCTAAATAAAACATTTAGAGAGAAGCAGAGAAAGGAGGAAGGGGGGGCTTAGGAAGGGGGGTAGTAGTGATTAGTAGGAAGGAGGGAAGAGGGATCCAAGGCTTGTGAAGGCAGCATATTACCAGGATCAGAGGCTGGAGAATGGTGGATCTTTCAGCTGAAGGAGAGAAGCTTTTGGCTGAAGACAGGAGCTCTTGGATCAAGCATGCAGTTTGCTCAGAGCACGGCTGAGAGTCAGAGCACCATGGCTGGGGAAGTCTTGACTTCTCACTGCGCAGTGGAAGTCACTGACAGTTCCTGTCCATGGACAGAGTTCCTGCCTCTAGCCCCACGGCTTGGGCAGCAACCTCTTGGATTACTCATGAGCAAGTCTTGCTTGTAGGCACAAGATTGCGTGTAGGCACAAGACTGCTTGTAGGCAAGAGACTGCTAGTTCTCTGTCCAGTAGCCTCATTCTTTATAGTTGTATTTTCCTTTGATCTCTCATAGAGTCTTTCCTGGGTCCCAAAAGGTGACAACTTGCTGTTACCTTCTGGATAATGTCTTTTTAATTATTCAGGCAGTCTAGGGAGATCTTAATCCCATCTTCTGTTAGCTGCTATCTTGAGGAGGGGACACTGCCCAAGGCAAATCTGCCTCTCTGAGGTACAAATGGGCATCTTCTCTTGTCCCCAGATTTGGTAGCCTGATCCAAAAAGGTGTTAAAGTGTTAGTAAAGTAGGAATTAAAGTCTATAGGTGTTTTATTTGTGTGCATTTACCTATGTTGAATTTCTATAGAGAGCAATTAAGTATAGCAGAGCAATAATTGACAAGGATTAACATACACTTCTTGCAACAGGAAAGGGGAGATCAGCCTCTGGCCTCTTCCACAGACATTATCTGATAGTGAGTCACATTTTAGCATTTGGATTGTTCTGGCCTGGCTTGTGTGCTCAACCCATTTCACAATACAATGCTGGATCGCCTCTTCCCTCACAGACCAGTGGAGATCTGGGGTGTCAATTCACCCTGAGTCCAGGTATTAATTCATTTCTTAATATAAAATGAAATCAGACACAGGCCTGAATTCCATATACTTCTGGGCTGGTACCTCTGGTTCTGATATGTTGGGGTGCCCCTAACAGCTGCGGTGCAGCACCACACTGTGGTGGCACACAATCAGTAAAATGTGGTTAGCGGAGTGAGCGCTCCCTTAACTTGTTTTAGGGGAGGGATTCTTAGGTGGGCTAGCCATCGTTGAACCACCGGGCTCAATGTTGGTTATCATGACAGATGGAAACTGGGCTGGGCTCCCTTAGCCTGGTTTCTCTCCATCGTGAGAATAGTCTCATTGTCTCTCAAGCATTTTATTCATTATAAAATGTAGGGGCTTTTATTTATTAAAAGTTATTTAATATGAATGCTTATAAGAACTACAAGAGTCATGCCTTCTTAAAGAGGTTTCCCTCCTGTGCGATGGAATGCTCCAGAAAATGGGAAATGCTCCAATATGATGCCATATGCAATACATATGTCAAGGTAAAGTGTGCCATCGAGTCGATTTCAACTCCTGGTGCCCACAGAGCCCTGTGGTTTTCTTTGGTAGAATACAGGAGGGGTTTACCATTGCCATCTCCCGCATAGTGTGATGCCTTTCAGCACCTTCCTGTATCACTGCTTCCCAATATAGTACCAGCAGGGAATCAAACCAGCAACCTTCTGCTTGTTAGTCAAGCATTTCCCCGCTGTGCAACTTAAGGAGGCAATTCATATGTACATCTTTTAAAAACTAAAAGGAAGTGTGTTTTTTTCTTTAGAACCACAGTTTGACACATGCAAGTCCAGTGGTCAGGTTCCCTTCCCACCTTCACTACCTAATCCGAGGAGGGAAAGAAGATCTAGTCTTCGCAGAGAAGTTAAGGGAAGCAGAAGCTCCAGAAAGGTCTTGTTGCTGTATAACAGGCAGGGCCAAAATGGGCCAACCCTGTTAATTAATTAAGTTGTTGTTGTTTTGTTTTATTATTTATTTTCACATATATACTTAATTTTCATATATATATATATGGCATACCCATTGTTCTCACAAAAGATCACAAGCAAGCTGCCAGCAGGGGGAGAGGAAAGCGGCAGTGCCAGAGCCAGACAGGCTTGCAGGCAGGCAGGAGAAAATGATGACAGCCAGCGGGCGGATAGGTGGGCGGGTGGAGGGGATAAAACGGTGGCTGACGGGTGGGCCAGTGAGGGGAGAAAACAGTGGCTGGCGAGTGGGCAGGTGGGGGGAGAAAATGGTGGCCAGCAGGTGGAGGAAGAAAATGGTGACCGGCAGATGGGCAGGTGGGGGGGGGGAAGTGGCTGGCGGGGGGGAAGAAAATGGTGACTGGCGGATGGGCAGGTGGGGAGGAAACAGTGGCTGGCGGGGGGGGGAGAAAACGGTGGCCAGCAGGTGAGTTGGGGGGGGAGAAAATGGTGGTGGCAGTGGGGGGATAACTAGAGGTGTAGATACTCTGTGCCCAGCCCAGTTAGTATCTTTTATTTTTAAAAAAATACTGATGCACCCCCTGTAATTTCCCACTGAATCTGTCCCTGGTAGACGGAATTGCCAGCATCAAAGCACATGCAGGTGGTGGGTCCAAAGATGGGCCGAACAGGGGTCACACCTCTTGGCTGCGGGGGATGACATCTGTGGCTAACAAAAGAATACATGCTGTATGATTCAGTCATGGGCTCGTGCACACTTGAGGAACAATAGAGTGAAATGTTTTGAAAAAACCTGTATGGGACAGAGTAAATGGGCAAGCTCAAAACTGATCTGGTGGGTCAGGAAGAGCTTCCAGGTGGGTATATCAGAAAGCCTTTCACATTAACAAGCCCATTAATGCTGCTGTGGTGGGGTGGGTGTGATGCAGCCTTATCTAAGCTCCTTTTCAGGTGATTAGTAAGACTAACCCTTTGTGCCAATGAAAAGAGTAATTTGACTACTCTTTTGAGAAACAGTCCTTCTCCTTAACTCACGTCTTACTCAGCCAGGACCCTGTTCTGGATTGCAAAATAGAGAGGGGCATGGGAGTACCTTTCAGTAGCATGTCATACTTGAACCTAGAGTAAAGTTGCCCCATGCTGCTTGTGCTAAGCGACTAACTGAGAGTTTGCCAAATATGGGCATGTGGAGGGCTTGCGATCCCAAGAGTCCAGGTAGCCAAGATGGAGACTGCAAACTTGCAGTTCCAAATTATATAGAGGGGAGCTGCTTGTAGCCCCCGAACAGGCTGTATTCATAGCAAGCACCTCCGTCCCTGTATACTATGGGGCGAGTGAGCTCTAAATGGAGAGAACTGCCTGCTTTTGCAGCTGACTCAAAGTGAGTCAGTGCAGCACACCAATGAGTTTCCCATGGAAAACTCTAATATGCCAGAGTGTTCTAATATGCCAGAGCATTCGAAAAGAGGAGCTTCACTACCCTTTTGAGAAATTATCCTTCTCAACTCGTTTCTTAATCAGCCAGCACTCTTCTCTATATTGCAGAATAAAGAGGGGCACATGGGCACATGGGAGTACCTTTCAGTCACATGTGATACTTGACCTAGGGTAAAGTTGCCCCATGTTGCTGGTTGGGAAATACAGTTTTAGGCCAGTATGAGAGGGATGAAGCAAATCCTATCTCAAACAGATCATGAAAATTGTTGGACTGCATAGTCTGTGACTTCATATATTAGCAATGCCCCTTCCCAACCAGTAAACCTTTTTATAATTTAGGAAACAGAGAAAACATTATTTGAGTCCTTTATTGTAGCATATTTCTGCAATATTTCTGTAATAGTTTCTTCTTCTCCTCCTCCTCCTCCTCCTCCTCTTTGTATTTTGTCATTAAGCTCCCTGTTACTTCTTTCTACCCACATTATTATTTTATCATATTAACTTGTCATACTTTTAAAAAAGCATAATGGTGTTTTCAAAACAGACTCCTCATAATTATTTTAATGTGAATCTTGTTGGCATATTCTGTTTGTTGTGATGCAGAGTTTCTGCATGTTTTAAGTTGTTTAGTTAGTAAGTAAGTTGTTTATAAATGATCATCTGTACTTTCTATAAAGCTAGCACCAACCTGTACCATCTCTTACCCCCATTTGGTGGTGCAGATTGCCTACAATAGTATTTCTCAACCTTTAAACTGAAGTACCCCATAACTTCTGAAATTTTAAAGTAGTACCCCAATTTTCCAGTGGATTTTATATTTACAGCGGTGATTGCTGTATGTTGGAAGAAGGGCTCTGTACAGAAGGCCACGATGTGGCACATGTCTGATCAGGTGTGGGTGGGGTGCACAACCCAAAGACATAGTTGGTAGAGATGTGCACAGAACCGCGGATGTGAGGTTCAATGCCTGCGGGGGTCACAATTTAAGGGTGGGGGAGGGTGTAATCACCCCTCAAGCCACTTTTCCCCCACCGGTGCTCCTTCCTGGTAAAAACCTTTGCGGCGGCACCGAACCTGCCAGTTGCCCCTTCCCCATCCTCAGTCGGAAGTGGCTGGAAGTACCGGGTGCATGTGCGCCCATCACATGCATATATGTGCACGTCAGATGGGTGTGCACATGCATGTGACAACCACACGTGCACCCGGTACTTCCGGCCACTTCTGGCCGAAGACGGGGATGGGGCCGCAGGGAGGTACACTGCGTCCCCGAATATGCTCCTTACCAGGAAGGAGCACTGGTGGAGGGAAAACGGTGGGAGGGGTGAGCACACCCTCCCCCGCCCTTAAAGTAGCACCCCCGCTGGCATCGAACTTTGAACCAGTCCCGATGTTCATAAAAGGCCCTCTGAACAGGTTCATGTACATCCCTAATAGCTGGTTAGAGGTGAGGTTGGCCAGAACTAGGAGGGCTGAACTGTGCCAGGTGCAGCACACTATTCTGAAGGGAGAAAGGGTCACAACATAGAGACAGGGGGAAAGGGCCAGAGAAATAGGAAAAGAGAGAGAGAGAGACAGAGAGAGCGAACACACAAGACAGAGAAGAGGGTAGGGTGCAGAGACAGCAGGAAGAGCAGAAGAGGGAAAAGGGACAGGTGGCAATGCTAATTGTGGAGATGACCCTTAGAAGGAAGGAAGATCGTGGCTGCTTTTTCCCCCTTTAAAAGGTATGTCTGTAGGAATACTGTGGTGGTGGTGGGTGAAGGTCTGGGATTAAAAAGACATAGACACATGCAATATATTGCTGAGACAAAAATAACACATGAATCACAAAATGATAGACTTGTACAAGCAATATAACTCAAACATTTATATATATATTTAAAATCTGGTAAGATTGCTGCATTATGTGCCTTCTGACTATACCCTACCTAGAGCCCATGTATACTGTATCAGAATATGTGACTTAAAGACAATCATTCATTCCAGGTTTGCTTCATTACATCAACTAAAGTAGATGTTGCATCCTTAGTTGTTGCATCTACCCTGAATTTAAAAGTTGCACCTGTGCTACAGGTTTCAGATTAGTCACAATCTAACCAAAGTCAAGCATTCTTGGCACAAAATAACTAGGTTAAAAGTGCAGCGGTCCAGGCTTCTACTGGTATCAGTTCAGCAGTCAGCCTGCACAGCTTCAGAACTACGTTAGGCATTTCTTTTCCCCATGGCCTTTCCCACAAAGTCACTTGGTCTAGCAACAACAAACCCGGGGCCCAGCTGCCTTTGTTTCCAAACTGCTGGCATGAGTCTTATTCAACTCTAAGTCCTTACTAGTGCTTCACTAGCCCCCATAGGCCTATTCCCAGGCTATATTGGATCCTCCTCTCCTTTTGCATCTTTCCCCATCGAGACAACCCTCCTTCTTAGGTCAGAGATATAGGTCGCAGCAGGAACTGTAGGGAAATGTAGTCCCAAGACTCCACAGTCCCTAATTACATTACAACGTTAGAATATAGCAGGTGAATTGCCCCCATCAGCTTACAACATTCACTAATTTAAAAGCAGCAGTCATTAGTGAGTGTGTGTGTGTGTGTGTGTGTGTGAAGCCCCCTTCTTCCTTGCGCACACGTACATGCACACACAAATACGTTGTATTTGAGAAATCACACAAGCTAGGCTTTTTTCTTTCCAAGGCCTTTCCCACAGAGTCACTTTGTATAGCATTTCCCCCCTAAAATTTCCATAATAAATTTAATTATTTGTTTGTTTAAAAAAATGAGGGGGAGAAAAATGTAGGGGGACACACACACCCACTATCGGTCTCATAGATCAAGAATAAAATGTTCTTCACACACAGAGAGAGATTCATGTGGAGGGGGTTCCCCTGCTAACTGAGCAAAGAGACACCTTTTTAAAGTGGTGGATCTCTTTATTGAGCAGGGGGAGAGCAACTGGCCCTATCCAACCCTAGCATAGCATCCCTCCAGTGAGGCTGTTCTCACAAGCAGCCAAGACTGGGCTAGGGCAGCCCACGAGAACTGCTGGGAGCTGCATGGCTCCTGATGGTGCCACGGTGGCAAACCCACCTAGGGAGCCCTCCGAATAGCCACAATTAAGGGCATGAGCACAACCTTACCCCGGGCTAACTGCTCATGTGTCGGTGCCAGCTGCTCCCAGCCAGTGCTGACACAGGAACAGGCACCCAGCCATTGCCATGGGAATCCTTAGAATTCACTGCGTGTTTGCACGGTGCATTGTGGGATTTCCAGAGGCTGGGATGAGCTATTGTTTACTTTGAAAAGGGAAACGAGACAATTTTACAATGGCCTAGCGAGCTACACATTCTTTAGAGTCTGAGCAATGCCTGTCAATCGCACATCTCTTGACATTTGAACAATATAGTATGGGGTAAATTATCACTTAACTCACTTGCACAATATGTGCTTTTCAAAACCGAATGTTCACAGGTGAAATTTTATTGTGTTTTGTTTTCCATGGAGATTGATAGACCTTGACCACTGTGGCAAGATGGCATGTTTTTCAAAATGAATAACAGTCTGATCCAGAGAAGAAGGTATATAAATCAAGGTCCAGAGGGAGAAAGAAGGATGGCAGAGAAGAGGTTGCTTTTACACTCTCAGCTTCTCTGCAACTAGCTGGCAGCAAAAATGAACTAAGGTTCCGCATTTCACTTAATATAGTGCTATATTATCCAGCAATGTCTGCCCACATGACCAGTATCTTCCTATCATGTTTGTTCATGAGTAAGTCTGTGTCAGCAAAATAGTATCACTTCACTTTAAGATAGGACTGCACAACTTCAGCCATTCTGCAGATGTTAGACTGCCATCTCCCATCACACTGACTATTGGCCACTATGGTTGGGGATAATAGGAGTTGTAGTCCAATAACTGCTGGAGGGCCAAAGTTGTGCAGCCCTGCTATAAAAACCGACGTGGGAATCTTGAGAAGAAATGAGTAACTAAAGCCTCTCTCATTTATGAACAGATTGGGGTAATTCTGCATTAATTAATAGAAAGCAATAGAGTGGGCTGAAACCTGTGTATTTAAAGGCACAGCAGTTCTGAAATGATTCAGTAGCAGGTTGCATGTCCACACTGAACAATTTCATTTTTATTACAAAATGAAGTAAGGTCTTGGGGGGGGGGACGACATGGGAAGAACACAGAAAACACTGGAATGGAAAAAGAACATATAAGAATAGCCCTGCTGGATCGGGCCCAAGGCCCATCTAGCCCAGCATCCTGTTTTACACAGTGGCCCACCAGATGCCTCTGGGGAGCCCACAGGCAAGAGCTGAGGGCATGTTCTCTCTCCTGCCGTTGCTCCCCTGCAACTGGTATTGAGAGGCATCATGCCTCTGACCATGGAATCATGCCACCAGACTAGTAGCCATTGATAGACCTGTCTTCCATAAATTTGTCTAAGCCCCTTTTAAAGCAATCCAAGCTGGTGGCCATCATCACATCCTGTGGCAGAGAATTCCATAGATTTAAGCATTGTGTGAAAAAGTACTTCCTCTTTTCGCCTTAAGGCTCCTTCATGCCGCACCCACCTTTTGAATCCCCTTTGCCTATAATGGGGAATCCTCACCGGATTCCCCTCTACTAGCATAGCCCCTCAGATCGAATGGCCAAGAATGATTCCATGCACACCCCTACTTCTAACTGAGGCAGAAGATTAGAGAACAAGGATGATGTAAATAGACACTTACTTACATCAACAGATACAATGTATATCAATGAGATACACATCGAGCTTTTTCCTGATTCAGAAAAGGGCCTGCTGCATAAATGCAAGTCATTGTCTCTAATTTGAATGAATGAATGAAAGAATGGAGAGGAAGAATGCCTGAAAATGAAGCACTAAAAGTCCTATTCTTCAGATACATGGGTTAAATGTAAAATAATCTAAGAAATCATTTAAGTCAGACTGCATAGTGATTTAAAATCCAGACAAATGCCACCCTTCTTCTCTCTGTGCATGCATGACTAAGGACAGTTGCACATGAATGCCTGAAAGTGCTGATGAGGATTAGGAAAGGAACTAAATGCATGAGACCGTGCTTCTGGAAGAACCCAGTACGATATTTCAAAAAGAAATGAAGGAAATTTTTCATAGTATTGTCAAGAGATCTCACTTGCAGTATTGTTTTTGAATAAGGAAGGATTGCAGATTATTGTTCCATGGATAACATGAAGGAAGAATATGAGACTCACTCAAGCATATAAAGGGCTACATTCTGCTGGATCACATCTTTGGTCCATCAAGTCTAGTACTGACTGACAACAGTTCCTCAAGACCTTTGCATGGTAGTCTTTCTCAGCCATACTAATTGAAATCCTATAAGCAGTTCTAGCATGTGTGTGTGTGTGTGTGTGTGTGTGTGTGTGTGTGTGTGTGATGGGGGGGGGAGCTTGAACCCAAAAATCTTCTAAATGCAAAGTACCTCCTAGGCTCCCTGACCCTGTTTTCTATAATCTGTCCATATATATCAATGTCCCTATATTGTCCCCATATTTGCCTCTTGGTGATGTCTTGTTCACTTTTTTCATGTGAGTTGCTAGAGCTGTTATTCTTCAGGATTCAGCTACCTCCTCAGAATTTTTAGACATTAAATCTGCAAGTAGCTGGACAGATACATGGTGTAAACCTGTATGCCAACTGATACACAGTTAAAGCACTATACAGTGCACAGCATATAGTGGGAGGAATCCAGTTTACTGTGTCATATTGAGTGGGGTGTGTGGGCAGTAGTCCTTGGTGTGAACATTGGTCATTACAAGTGTATCCCCATTTTCATCTATGAAACATTGGAGAGTATGAGCTTGGCTCATCAGCTTTGGTAGTCCAGAATAGTGTGTTCTGTATGCATTTTCCATTTGTGGCAGTCTTGTAGCCAGATTTGTGTTCCATGCCTTCCAGGTTGCAGTGGTGTAGTGGTGCCAAGGGCAGCCCTAGCATGAGATCTGAGCCCCTCCGCCTGCCTTTGTGGTTCCCATCACTTGTGGGAGGGGAGAGGTGGCCTTGTGGTAGCAAGCATGACTTGTCCCCATAGCTAAGCAGGGCCTGCCTTGGTTGCATATGAATGGGAGACTAGAAGTGTGAGCACTGCAAGATATTCCCCTCAGGGGATGAAGCCGCTCTGGGAAGAGAAGAAAGTTTCAAGTTCCCTCCCTGGCTTCTCCAAGATAGGGCTGAGAGAGATTCCTGCCTACAACCTTGGAGAAGCTGCTGCCAGTCTGTGTAGACAATACTGAACTAGATAGACCAATGGTCTGACTTTGTTTAAGGCAGCTTCCTATGTTCCTATCTTGTGCTGTCTGGCTTCCCACCCACCACTCGTACTGCCTGGTTGCCCATCCTGCTTCCCTTTGCCAGGCCGCAACATGGTCTGATAACATCAACACAGTGAGAACAGGTGCTGGTGCGGTGATGTCATTGGACAGCATCCCGATCCAATGCTTCATGTCAGCCAATGTGCTTAATATGTCACCTGTTCTGTGTAGTTAAACTAGATGGAAATTAATGGTATTTAATACGCGTCGTTCTGTTTTAAAAGGAGATAAATGAGGACTGGTACTGTGAGTTGAGTGACATTTCAATCTTTATAATAGTTCTCTGCAGGGACCCAAATGTATAGTATTTCACATTTTGTGTAATTCCAGACATTGCGAGAGATGGCTTTATTACACTTTCTTGTCAGAGGATTGCTTAATAAATCAGGGAGTCAGTCATTGTCAGATAATGAGCATGAACAGCAATAATTTAGGGTCCAAATTAATCATACTGTAAATTCTAATGCTAAAAGGAGAAGGTATAACGAGCAAACACTGTGCCTTATCATGCAGCTTTTCCAGCTGACATTGCACTGAGCAAGTAATTGCTAAATCTTGAGAGTTTGATTCATATAATTTTTCCTACCTTCCCCTCACCAAAAATCCAGAGGCACGTTCCAGATTGGTCTTACAGAGGAGAGCAAGAAACTGGATGAAAAGAGAACAAAAAGAGAGGTTTGGGGGTTCTCATCTGTTGGAAGCTATACCCTTTGACTAGGAAGCCCCTCAAATACTGGACTTATGGAATGCAGTATAGAACTTGAGGCTATTCACACGAGTGTGCAAAACTGGGCTAAGGGAGCCCAGACCAGTTTTGCACACTCGTGTGAACCACCAGGATTGCACCTGATCCCGGTGGCCACACTGTGGCAAACCCTCCTATGTAGCCTCCTTCTAAAATGATGTTAAGGGAGTGAGCGTTCCCTTAACTTCATTTTGTTGATCATGTGTCAGCCGCGGCTGCTTGCAGCCATGGCTGGCATACTGGAGGGGGGGGCAGAGGGATCCCGGTAATGCACCACACACTTGTGCAGTGCATTATTGGGGCTCTGGGGGCGAGGCGACGTGTGGCGATGTGTTCCAGCACCCCAACCCCAGAGCTGCTGCGAGAGCTGCAGGAGGAGCCACCGATCGTCTGGGCGGGTGATCCGCCCACCCAGAGAAGGAAACACAATCACCTGTGGGGACGGTAGGCTAAATCCACCTTCCCTGCAGACTGCCCTGGCGCTCTTCTCACCAATCGTGAGAAGAGTTCCATTGTCTAACATCTTGACAAACACTGTATGTGTGTTTCTAACAGCACGCACTCAGCACAAGCCCCCACACTAGTCCCCGTGCATCTGAGGTGTGGGAACTCTTCTGCAAGAGCGCAACTATTTTTAGCACTCTCCCTGAACTCTGGAAGCACTCTGTTACAGTAGAAACACTTCCCTGACCCTTCACTGTAACAGAGTGCTTCCAGAGCATGGAGAGCACACCAAAAAATATTGTGCTCATGCGCAAGTGTGCCCACACTTCAGAACCATGGGGACTAGTGTGGGAGCTAGCACTGCATGTGTGCTGCTGTTTGACGTCCACACACTGAATTAGTCAGGATGTCAGCCACTGAGCAGAGCTACTGGAGAACTCCAGTTCAATGGCATTTTTATACTGAATTGGGAGGACTGTGCTTTTGGGACCAATTTTGAGCATGTGATTAAAACAGAATTTAACTGATCCTGGCCTCTGCATTGTGTAGGGCCAAACTACACATTACGTTAAGTCTATTGTTAATTGATGGAATTAACACAGTAAGTGGATCAGAGGTGTCCCTTCTTAGCTGAAAAACAAACACCCACAGCCATAGGGGCCCTGATCCAGTTTGGGACAGTAATGTTCTAGGAAGAGGGGTTAACTGTTGCAGAGTAATTACTTATCCTCTATAAGGATAAGGTGGTTATTGTACACTGCCCAGAACCTCTGGATGGGGCGGTTTATAAATGTAATAAATAATAATAATAATATAAGTAATTGAACACAAAGTCAACTTTAACTGAGAAACAAGAGTTTGATATTTATTACTAACTAAACATAGGCTAAGAAAAAAATAAACAGACTAACAGTCTCTGTAGCTGTACTACTCAGTGCATATCCTATCAATATTCCTTCTTCACTTCTGCAATCTAATTTTTCTATTAGTTCTTTATGAATATATGCATATGCTTTGTATCCAAATATTCTAATAAGCTTTAAGTTAGGTTCTGTCTCATTCCACACTTTATTACTCCTTTAGTTTTAGTTGGAAGCCTATTCTATAAATAAGTTGCAGTCATTACAGCTTCTCCCCAGTTTTGTTTTCCAGACATGAGTCAAGAAACATACTTCTATACATTTCAAAGTTCTGTTCTTTCTCTCTCCCATTCCATTTTGCTCTGGAGTACAAGGTATTGTTTTCTCATGTTTAATACCTTGTTCTTTTAAGTATTGTTCAATATCCTTCCCAGTATATTCCCCACCATTATCAGTGCACAAAGTCTTAGGTTTTCTGCTAAACTTGTTGCTTACTCTAGCCACATATTCTTTAAGTTTTGGCAACACTTCATTTTCCCCTTTGAGTAGGTAACTGTAAACATAGTGAGAAAAATCATCTATGAAAATCAGAAAATAGAGATTCTTTCCTGGTGTCGTTATTGGAAAGGGTCTACAAATATCACTGTGAATCAAATCCAAAACCTCACTGGATTGTCTTTCTGTGGTTGATTAATATGTGCCCCTTACCACAGCTTAACAGTGTATAGCTTTTAGCCTCCCTAATGTCTTCACAGTTCCAGACATAGCCTGTTTTAATGTTGTGTAAATGTGGATTTAATGTAATCTACATTATGTGGGTCAAAGACTGTTATAAAGATTGATTGATTGATTGCCCCTTGTTGCTTTTACTTTAACACATTCAATGCATTTAACTTCAGATTTGCATGGTTTAACTTGTAGATTTCTGGCCAATTTTCCTTTTACTAGTTTTGAAATGCATTCCTTGCTTGGATGCCCAGATTGGTGATACTATAAACTCATGCAATCTTTGTGTGCACATTGACTTGCAACATTAGTTTGCAAGTCAATGTGCACACAATCTTTTGCAATCTATTTTATACAGTTGATCATCTTTCAACATGCCTTTCCTCCTTTGAAAGAAGGAAAGTCCTTTGGAATTTTTCCTCCTTTGAAAATAAAGCAATGGTCCCTTTTGAAAAGAACTCTACATCCATGCCTTGTAGCTGTTTTTACACTCATTAAACTGTTTTGGAACAAAATTGAAACATAGTATGTCTCTGGAATACACACTTCATTCACTCTATTTGCATCAAGATTACACTTCAGATAAACTGTCCTGCAAAAATCTGCTGCAGATGATTTTCTTTGCATTGCACAATTTTTCATCATTCTCAGCATTATTTTTATTGCTTTCACTTTTGCATAGGCAAGTTTGTTAGAAAGTCCATTTTTCTGGAATTTAGTCTTATTCCTTTTCCCCTGCTGAGAATAATTCTCTTGCTTTTTATTGGGGCATGTATTCATTAAATGCAAGGTGCTTCCAAATATAAAACATTGCATACCATCAGCAATTTTGGAGGCATGATTTTAAACTGATTCCTCCCTTTCTGGGTTTCCCCCCAAATTAAATTATTGCGAATGCTCCTGCATAAAACTCAAAATCACATGTTAATTAATTTGACAACTAATTTGTCAAATTGACAGAGAATTGACAATATTCTCATATTCTTTAGGCAAGGTATTAAGCAAAAGTCCAATTTTCGATGCTGCAGGCATATGTATCTCCTGCAGTTCCAACGCTTTCGGTATCCCCCAAATAAGCATATGTGCTCATGCAAACTCTCTCCCTCTGAATCTTTTATTACAGAACTGCAGCATAAGATAAACTTGACTATTCATGGTTCTTTGTGAAAGACCTCCTTCAATCATTCTCACATCTCTCATTCTATTTTTGTCTTCTATATGATAGATTAACTGATCACTTACAGTCAGAGATATGTGTCCCATGGCTTGCTTGTGTGCAGAACCCCATCATCCCTGTTTCTTTTCATTCTCTGTTGGTCTTTGTTCTTCCAGAACATAAGGTATTCCAAGTGTATTCAGCAACATCTTCACTCTAAAGAACCATTTTATTTAGTTTGTTTCAATGAGAATTTCAAGAATATATGGAATAGCCTCCCCATAGAAGCAAAAGTAATAAATTAACAACAACCACTTTATTTGTTAGCCGCCTCATAACAAATCGTTATCTGGGTGGCTTACAACACAACATTAACACATGAGATAAAAACACATAACACATTAAATCATAAGAGACCAAAAAAAAAGGAGGATGGGGTGGGGGAAGCAAAAAATAATAATACAATACTGAACAATTTAAAAGACATTGTTAAAATCAATTAAAATCAGACCAAAAATTCTAAAATTTAAAAGGCCTGAGTGAACAAAAAGGTCTTCACCTGGCATTTAAAAGAACAAAGTGATGAAGCCAGATGAACTGCACAGGGGAGGCTGTTCCACAAACATAGTGCAACCACCAAAAAGGCCCTCTCCCCTCCCCTCATTTGGCAGCGGCACTCAGAGGAGGGCCTCTAAAGAAGATCTTAAGGTACAGATTGGGATATATGGGCAGGTCTCAAGTAACCTGGTCCCAAGCCATTTAGGGTTTTTAAGGTTAAAACGATCACTTTGAATTGGGCTTGGAAACGGACTGGGAGCCAGTGCAGCTGACGAAGCATTGGTGTAATATGCTCAAAATATCCAGCCCAGTTAATAATCTTGCAGTCCTATTTTGTACCAGCTGCAGTTTCTGGATCATTTTCAAAGGCAGCCTCACATACAATGCAGTGCATTAATCTAAATGAGAGGTTACCAGAGCATGAGTAATTGTGGCCAAGCTTTCTCTGTCCAAGTAAGATCGCTGTTGGCATATCAGCCAAAGCTGATAAAAGGTGCTCTGAGCCACAGAGGCCACTTGAAACTCGAGTGACAGTGCTGGATCAATGAGCACCCCAAGCTGCAATCCTAATCCTTCAGGGGCAATGCAACCCCACCAATAACAGGCTGAACATTATTCACCCAGGCAGAGGAACCACCGACCAGCAGTACTTCTGTCTTGTCTGGACTGAGTCTCAACTTGTTCACCCTCATCCAATCAATTACTGTATCCAGACACTGATTCAGGACAGTCACTGCCTCACCTGCATCTGATGAAAAGGAGAAATACAACTGAGTGTCATCCACATACTGATGACACCACAGGCCAAATCTCCAAATGACCTCTCCCAGTGGTTTCAAGTAGATGTTAAATAGCACAGGGGAACAAATGGAACCCTGCAGAACCCCAAAGCATAAGTGCCAAAAGGTTGAACAGTAATCCCTCAGCACACCCAACTCGACCAGCCTATCCAAAAGGATACCATGGTAAATTGTATCAAAAGCTGCTGAGAGATCCAAGAGAATTAACAGGGTTGCACTCAACCCCTCCTGTATTCTACCAAAAGAAAACCACAGGGCTCTGTGGGCGCCAGGAGTTGAAATCGACTTGACGACACACTATACCTTTAGGCCAAGATCTACAGGAGAGCTGAAGTTGAGCAGCCATGGGCTAGTGTAACATCCTGAGTATGTTTGTAATACCAGTATTTACAATGCTGGCTATTGAGCCTCATTTTCAATGGCCTTACTGGCCAACGTGGTGTAGTGGTTAGAGTGCTGGACTAGGACCGGGAGACCTGAGTTCAAATCCCCATTCAGCCATGATACTAGCTGGGTGACTCTGGGCCAGTCACTTCTCTCTCAGCCTAACCTACTTCACACGGCTGTTGTGAAAGAGAAATTTAAATATGTAGTACACTGCTCTGGGCTCCTTGGAGGAAGAGCGGGATATAAATGTAATCATCATCATCATCCCCCAGTGAGGCACTACCTTGGCGTGGTTGTGGGGCTTGCGTGCTCTGAGGAAGGTGAGAGCTATGCCAGATGTCCAACCATACTGGACAGGTCTCACCAGAGGAGCCAGACAAAGAGTGCCTCTCCCATCAACAATATGGTGAGACATAACATTAATGAATCTATACCAGATTGGTCGTCGCCCGGATCAACAAGGACCGCGCCAGGTGCTGGAGTCCCTGGACATCTGGTGGCAAGTGGGCAACAGGACTCAGGATCTTCAGTTGAGCAACCAGGGCTGGAGACTGCAAGGTTACTGGAAGAAACGCTTAACCGGAAAAAATATATGAAAAATGCCAACAAGGAAATAATGATCTGCAACTAGAAGAGGTTATTTTAAAAGAATGTACCAAATTTGGAAAGAGAAGCATCCAGATACAGAAATAACAGAACAAAGGCTCGCAGACCAGAGAAGATTCATAATAAGAAATAAAGTATTCACAGGAGTTGAGCTGGAAAAACTGCAAAGAGCAACACAGGCTTAAGATATGGAAGAAGAATTACCACCAACTGAAGAAGTTGCTCAGGCGCAGGTGGAGGAGGTTTTGGAAATCGAGGATGCCACTGTTGCTGAACTGTTTTAAAATCAAAACCAGGCAACCTCCCCTTTGCCTTCACCTCAAAAACCCGAATGCCGTTTAACAGAAAAGCAACAAGAACTAAAGCAAAAAATAACTGAGCACATGAACCAAACAACCACCAGGGTTTGACTTCCAGCTCTAAAAACAGTAGCCAAAAAACAACTTGCTGAGGCATTAAAAGATGTCAATGCCTCACTTGCAGAAATAACAACCAAGAATTTGCAGGAAACAAACCAACTAATGTACAGTGCAGCAACAATAACAACACAAGAGCTCGGATATAAGATCAGTGGACCTGTAAAAAAAGAAAGTAGTACATCACCTAAATGGAAGATTAGATTAGAAAATAAAATCTCCAGACTCAGATCAGATGCTAGTAAATTGAAATATATGAAAGACAAGAAGCTGAAGAATGAAAACACCAAACAGTATCTGATCCAAAAATACCACCTAGATTCAAGGAAAATTAAAGAAGTCTTGGAAATAATAAAGCAGCAAATAACAGCAGTGTCAAAGAAGATTAGCAGATACGAAGCCAGAATTACACAACACAGGAAGAATCTCCAATTCCAGTCGAATCAGAGACGTTTCTACCAAAGCCTAGAAGGAGAAACTGCAAGAAACGTAGAAACACCAAATCAAGAAGAAACAGTGCAATTCTGGGGGAAATTATGGGACAATCCAATAGATTATAATAAAAAAGCAGGCTGGATGAAAGAGGTCAAAAAATGTAACCAACAAATGCAAGATCTAATAATAACACCAGAATTAATAAGTGAAAGAACAAAGAAAATTAAAAATTAGACTGCTCCAGGCGACGATGAACTGCATGGCTTTTGGCTTAAACACCTAACAAGCCTTCATAAACAACTATCAAAACATTTGAATCAAATTTTGCAAGGAGGTGATATTGAACAATGGCTAACAACTGGGAAATCTCATAATGAAAGACCCAGCAAAAGGTGTGGTTCCAAGTAATTATAGACCAATAACCTGCCCGCCAACCACGTTCAAATTATTAACTGGAATAATAGCAGATGAAGTGATGCAACACTTATTAACTAACAAACAGCTTCCAGTTGAACAGAAAGGAAATTGCCTGAACACCAGAGGCACAAAAGACCAGCTGCTGATTGACAAAATGATTTTAGAAAACTGCAAGAGAAGAAAAACCAATCTAAGTGTTGCATGGATTGACTACAAGAAAGCCTTCGATTCATTGCCTCACACATGGATACTAAAATGTTTAGAAGCAACTGGTGTCAGCAAAAACATTCAGATATTTATTTTTAAAAAAACAATGAGCATGTGGAGTACACAGTTAACAATCAATGGCGAAACACTTGGACAGGTTAGCATTAGAAGAGGCATTTTCCAAGGGGACTCACTATCCCCTCTGTTGTTTGTAATCGCCATGACCCCACTTTCACAAATACTAAACAAAACAGGCCTTGGATACCAAACATCTAAAACATCAAGTAAAATAAATCATGTGCTGTATATGGACGATCTGAAGTTGTATGGAAAGTCCCAGTCAGAAATCGAATCACTGCTAAACACTGTCCGTATATTCAGTAGCGATATAGCAATGGAGTTTGGACTAGACAAGTGTGCTGCATTGATAATGAAAAGAGGAAAAATAAGAAAAACAGAAGGAATAGAACTACCCAATGGAAGCGACATCAAGAACCTGGAAGAGAAAGAACATTACAAATACTTGGGCATTCTCCCTGCTGATCAGGGGCGTAACTAGGTTGGAGTGGGCCCTGAGACAAGAATCTTAAATGCCCCCCCCCCCCGTCACCGCTTACCTCTCCTTCCTCTGGCCAGATGTCTCTGCTAACTAGATGGTTCCCTCCTTGCGGGGGGATGCTCCGAGGCCAGGGTCAACTGTACGTGGCCAGTGGGTGCTTGGCTTGGTGACCACCCCCCACCCACCCACCCCCAGCCTCCCTGCAGGGCAGACGGGACAACCTGGCCTTGTTCTGCTCGGCCAGAGGGGCTGGAGCACGCAGGGAGTTTTTGACGGTGGCTTTACTCGGTTGATAAGGGCGACCCGAGGAGGAGAGGAAAGGGAAACCAAAGATTAAAGAAACCAAGCGGTTATCCAAGAGGCGGCGAGGTGAATCCTCCCGTGCAATCCAGAACCACTTCAGCCCACCTAGTTCCTCTGCTTAGCCCCTTGGAGCGAGCAGAGGCTGAGGGTCTTTTTAAGCCCAAGGAACAGCGCCTCCCGGGCTCAAGGGGCTGGGGACATCAGCCTGGG
This sequence comes from Hemicordylus capensis, assembly GCF_027244095.1. Classification (NCBI taxonomy): domain Eukaryota; kingdom Metazoa; phylum Chordata; class Lepidosauria; order Squamata; family Cordylidae; genus Hemicordylus; species Hemicordylus capensis. The sequence goes on from NC_069661.1 coordinate 155,057,654, forward strand.
AAATGTCCAAGTGGAAGGAGGTTGGCAAAGCAATGCACTGCAGAATGCCACTCTCCTTCCCCGTCGACCCTGAGGTGTCTGAGGCAGTCGGGCGAGCTGCCAGGGATTCCCTTCACATCTGAGCAATTCCCTTCTCCACCTCCTCTGCTGGAGAGAATGCCTGCCTACTATCGCCTCCGCACTCCGAAGGGGAGAGGAGAAGGAGGGCGGGGGCAAAGCTGGGCTCGCGACCTACACTCTGCCCCTTTCCAAATTGGGCATTCTCCAGGCTGATAACATCGCATGCACTGAAGTTAAAAGAAAAATGGGAAGTGAATACATCAGGAGAGTTAGAAAAATCCTCAAGTCCAAACTCAATGGCGGGAACACCACACAAGCCATAAACACCTGGGCTATACCTGTTATTAGATACACTGCAGGAATAATAGACTGGACCCAGGCAGAGCTAGAGACGCTGGATCGTAAGACCAGGAAAAATAATGACCATCAATCATGCTCTGCACCCCCGCAGTGATGTAGATAGGCTATACCTCCCTCGCAGCTCAGGTGGAAGAGGAATGGTACAAGTCCATCAAACAGTAGAGGAGGAGAAAAGAGGCCTTGAAGAATATATCAAGGACAGTGAAGAAGATGCACTTCAAATGGTCAAGAACGAGAAACTATTCAACACCAATGAAACAAAGCAGGCCTACAAGAAAGAACAAGTCAAGAACCAAGCAGAAAAATGGAAAAATAAGCCACTGCATGGTCAATATTTGCACAATATAAGTGGAAAATCAGACATCACCAAGACCTGGCAATGGCTTAAGAATGGCAACTTGGAGAAAGAAACAGAGGGTTTAATACTGGCTGCACAAGAACAGGCACTAAGAAAAAATGCAATAAGAGGAAAAGTAGAAAAATCCACAACAAACAGCAAGTGCCGCCTTTATAAAGAAGCAGATGAAACAGTGGACCACCTAATCAGCTGTTGTAAAAAGATTGCACAGACTGACTACAAACAAAGGCATGACAAGGTAGCAGGGATGATACACTGGAACATCTGCACAAAATACAAGCTACCTGTAACCAAACATTGGTGGGACCATAAAATTGAAAAAGTTGAAGAAAATGAAGATGTAAAAATATTATGGGACTTTCAACTACAAACAGACAAACATCTGCCACACAATGCACCAGATATAACTGTAGTCGAGAAGAAAGAAAAACAAGTCAAAATAATCGACATAGCAATACCAGGGGATAGCAGAATAGAAGAAAAAGAAATAGAAAAAATCACCAAATACAAAGATCTACAAATTGACATTGAAAGGCTGTGGCAGAAAAAGACCAAAATAATCCCAGTGACAATTGGCACCCTAGGTGCAATTCCAAAAGACCTTGAAGAGCACCTCAGCACCATAGAGGTCACAGAAATCACCATCAGCCAATTACAAAAAGCAACTTTACTGGGAACAGCCTATATTTTGCGATGATATCTATAATAACTAACAGTATTGACGATAAAATTCAGCCATCCCAGGTCCTTGGGAAGGACTCGATGTCTGGATAAAACAAACTAGTCAATAACACCTGTCTGACTGTGTAAACAAGTAATAATAATAATAATTAATAATAATAATAATGGCATTGGCAGCCTACAGAATTGGACCTGCCCATAAATCATCAAGAACGACAACGAAAGGAGTGTGAAAATTAATTTGACTTCTCTCTCTCTCTCTCTCTCTTTCCTCCCAGCTTTCATGCCAATGTCAGACTGGCCAGAAATGTTTTGGCTCCAAGCTCTACTTTTCCTGGCTATTAAAGAAATCCATTACTGTATGTCAGTATAAATCTGCAAGTTTCTGGTCTTTTGCCTTCTTTCTTCAGGTCACCTTTAAAAGATTTAGCCAACATTATCCAGAAAAGTAAAGCACATCATAAATTGATGTGGACTCATCCTATTTGGGAGCAGGGGGCTTAAATATTTAAACACTACACAGGCATTAGTAAATGAAGCATGACCTTTTTCAGCACCACGCAACTGAAATTTTGCATTGCAATGATTTTGCATTAGTGGAGAGAGAGAGCTTCTACAGGACAGAATCCAACAATTTCAAGTCAAAAAATCTCTCTTCCTCATCACATTTTTTGCAAGAATGGATCAGGCAAACATTGGTTGGGACTTTCAGAACAAGAATCTCTTCTTGCTACAATTTTGCTTCAGTGTCAAAGACACTAGGGATGTACAAAATATTTTGCTGCCAAAGCGGGCCCTTTCAAGTGTTTCAAGCTTGAAAAAAATGCCCTTTAAATAAAGGGCCTATTTTGAGCTTGGAACAAAACAACTTTGTATCAATTCAAAACATTTTGGAGTTTTAAGTGTCAATTTGGAGGCTTGTTTCACCTTATTTATTTATTTATTTATTTAGCACACTTCTATACCACCTAAAGCGCAAGTTCTCTGAGCAGTTTATAGGACAATACAAGCAGCCAATAAAAGATTAACATATTTCAACAATTAACATTTAAAAACTTAAAACTATTAAACACAATTAAAACACAATTAAAACAATATCTAATTAAAAGCCTGGGTGAACAGATACATCTTGACTGCCCTTTTAAAAGTTGTAAGAGATGAGAAGACTCTTATTTCAGCAGGAAGTGTGTTTCAAAGCCTCGGGGCAGCAATGGAGAAGGCCCGTCCCCGAGTAGCCCTCAGATGAGCCAGTGGCAACTGCAGACAAACCTCTCCAGATGATCTCATTGGGCGGTGCGGTTCATTGTAAAGAAGACATTATCTTAAAAACCTAGGGCCCAAACTGTTTAGGGCTTTATAGGTTATAATCAAAACCTTGAACTTTGCCCAGAAACTCATTGGCAGCCAGTGTAGATCTTTTAAGATAGGAGTGGTATGGTCTCTCCGAGATGACCCGGAGACCAACCTGGCTGCTGCATTCTGGACTAACTGCAGTTTCCGGACTACGTACAAAGGCAGCCCCACATAGAGTGCATTGCAGTAGTCAAGTCTGGTTGGTTTTCTGGCACTGGTTTGCAATCCTATGAGGGGTTTGTGAAAAGGTTAAAAATTTGTAAAAATTGCCTGCTTTTTTTCATTGCAGCTACTACTTCGTGACTTCCAGATAACATCAGAGTGGGGCAGCAAGGAGGTACACTGCTGCTCAGATGGGCTTTTAGGGAAATGTGTGCTGGCAGGGTAAATGCGGGGGGGGGGGGGAAGCATCCTCCCCTGTCCTTCAAGCCACCACCCACTCACTCCGTCATCGAACAGGCCCCCACCAATTTCGTGCACATCCCTAGTGCCAGACCAAACTGGCCTGGTCCGGTTTGGGTCCAGTTCAGACTCAAACCGAACCAGACTAGCCGGTTCCATGCACACCCCTAGTCTGGGCACCACAACCTGTTGCAGAATGTGAGCTGTCTGAGTGGTTTCAGAACAAACATCAGAGAAAGGTTTAAAATAACTTAACTTGTGAGACAAACATTTAGAGGTCGGTACAGAACTTGCTGACTCACACACAGGAACAGGAAGGAGAACAGAAACTCCTAGCTAGCCCAACCAGTACTGAAGAAGCTACAGTGCCCCCTCTGGCTTCATAGCAGATTTCATGCAAACTATACATAGTAAGTTAGGCTGCAGCTGTTGCATATCCTAACACTGGGTCTAAAACAGTTCCCTTCCCACAACAGACTGAGTTCCTAGAATTCCAAGCTGGAAATCCAATTTCTAGATAAGGCCCTGGGCCACTTCTTTTGCCAAAATTAGGTGTGATAGAAGCAGACCTATTTCATTGAACTGGGATCTGCCCAACCACATATAAAGTGGTGGGTGGGGAATCTAATTTTTTTAAAAACCCAACAGCTGTAGTGCAGGTGAGGGGAGCTGAGCAACCCCTGCACAGTCCATCCATTGCCACAAGCAATAGTTTTCTGTGGTTGATGTTTTCTGGTTTCAGAACCCATCTGGGGCAACAAGAGTTTGAGTATTAAAAGTGTGGAGAGAGAAGCTGCAAGAGACAGAGCTGCTAGAGTCGCCTCGCCTGCAGGGGTGGAGTGGAAGGGGGATGTGCAAGGATGGAGCGCCGGTACTTCTCGGCTTCTATGGCTGTTGGGGTGGGCATGGCCATGGGGGCTGTTATGGCGAATGCCTGTGTTTCTGAATTTGCAACTACATCACTGCTCACCTATACAGCTATTTGCTTTTCAAACACTACCTCTGCTACCACCACCACCACCTAGGAGTTTATATAATTGAGGCAGAGCAGGATTTAAACAAAGTGGTCTGCTGCCATCATTTCTAGCTTTAGCCCGAGACCCATAAACTACATCAGGCGCCTGTACACCTCATCTTGATTCCTTACCTGCCTGAATAGGAGATGTAAGGGATCCAAATGTATGCATGTTTCAGTTCCTCTCATGAAAACAGTTCCAGTACTTTGAACAGCTGTGTGTCAAGAAAAAACAGAGCAGGAGAAGCTTTCACCAGCAGGCAGGTGATTTGAAAGGAAAAATATGACCTGGAAAACACTTTAATTATGGCTGATTGGCACAGGAGTCCTGGAGTCCAGGAAAAAGTAGGACTTGGTGGCTCTCTCAGGAACTATTTTCAGTGGTCAGACAGGGTTACTGCCCTCCCTACAGGATCCCTATACCGTTAAGAGCTGTATGATAGGCAGAAATCCAGCCGTCACAACCCTTCCCATCATACACCTGCCTGCTGAAGAAAGATTTACCTGTTGAATTTATTCCTGGCATGCAGTTGTTTAAAGCACAGCAGCTCCGCTAGAGGGAGAAGGGGGAAAAAAAGCAAAGATGGCAACACCATCTGCAAGGGCAAGCTTTTTGATGTCAAACATTCAGTTGGACACATTTTTCCCATTTACTTTTTTCAGCATGTTTAACCCTGAGAGGAAATGCAACCACAAAGATTGCTGTTGAACTAAAATGGATGAGGGAATTTCACAGTGGCAAGACAGATGTCAGCATGGTGTGTGTGTTGCCATAATACTTTTTGTTTCAGTGACAGACTCTTTGCGACATAATATAATTTGACTTCTTTGAAAAGGAAGCTTTGTCTCTGACAGATACATCAGGGTCCCCCCACCCACACACACCCTCCTCTTGCCTTTCGCTCACCACATGGCTCTCAAACCACTTGGCTTCTTCCCAGCTTCCTCTTCAGGAGCTCCTTTTTCCACTCAGCCTTGTCTGGTGTGCATTATGATAATGCAATGAAGATTCAACGGCAACACACGGAACTAGCTGTACTGGGTAGACATTCAAATATCCTGAAGTTTCCATTTCAAGCACTGATCACCTTCTTTTCCCTTTTCTTTTTTCTCCATTTTAATGAGCTTAATTCTAGTCTTTTGTATTAAATTATAAAAGGCCTGGCTTTGAAAAGGAAGTCATTATGGGTGTTATTGTATTACCACAAGGATGGCCTGCAGTACTTAAGTTCTATTAATAGTAAGCACAGAAACATGGTGACATGCTCAAAAGTTTTCACCCCAAGCTAGATTTGCTTGAAGTATGGCCCAAGTCCAAGACAGGAAGACACAGTTACAAAATGCTGGTGACTGACTCTGCAGTAGGGTTGCCAAAATTATGATGGCCAAGATCAGGACACCAAGCACGGCGGCTGGGGGCAGGGGGGCGGGGGTGGATTACCTAGGGGAAGGACTTGCATTCACTGCCCGCTCCCCACTAGGTGGCAGCTGCCAGGCACATTTACCTGGTGGTGGTCACCACCACTAGGTCCAGATGGGTGCTGGGGCTAGTGGCTGCTCCTGCTGCAGTGCGGCGGTGGCAGCAGGGAGGATGCACGCATGCACAGAAGCCTGAAATCACCAGATCGCCTCGTTTGGGGGAGGGAGGCACGTCGGGCAGGGACTCTTCGCCATTTTCTCCCAAGCCCTGCCTGCAATGCTTTTGTGCGCCCGCCCCGAAAGCAGCAGCCTGCTGCATGTGCCTGACTTGTTCACCTAGTGGAGGTGGGAGGAATTCTCACGGCTGTCCTCCCTGCTCTGCTGCTGCCACAGAGTGGTGGCTTTAAACATTTTTTAAAAAAATTAAAAAGCAGGAGAAAGCACGTCCCGAACGGGACAATCATTTCCCCACTGGAAGTTGGGACATCCTGCACAGTGCAGGGCAGTTGGCAGCCCTGCTCTGAAGGGATGTAGATATCACAACGGAACGTAGAGTGCAACACTTAGCACTGATGCTAACTTTCTTCCAGTACCTATTGCTTGGTGGTTCATGTTGTGGAAGCCTAAAAGTACAACACTCCCTTATCTGAAGTCATCATTTTCCCTAAAAAGACAACAGTGATACTTGTTCACTTGCTTTGAAGCCGCTCTTGCCAAATGAGTCCCAAACTGAAAGTCACAGCTGCAATGAGAAGCAACTGAAATGACTGTGGGAATGGAGAATTAGATCTTGGGAATAGAAGTGGAAAGAACGTGGCCTCTTGTTTAGCGTGAGGCATTGAATTTCAAGAAAAACAATTGCAGGCGAGAAGAGAAGACAGCTTGACCCTTTGCCAATCCACTTGCAAAACTATTGTTGGATGCAGGAGGCACAAGCAACAGGACATGGCTATTACATCATAGTCTGTCTGTAAGTTTCCCAAGTCTTTGGCCAGCACCATTATTAGTCAGTGGTGGGCCAATGGAAGCCAACACTTCACAAGTCCTCTGCCCTGCCCCACCCACCCCTTCTGTCACTGCTCACTGTTGCCTTCTACTCTCCTCTTTCCCCGGTCTGAGTCTTCCTTCTCCCAGGGGTGCTGTTGTGCCCCCACCAGCTCTGACCCCTGGGCTGGAGCCACTGCCCCACCCCTTGTTACTAGCAATGCTTTTCTGACAGCTCCCAGGAGCCGCCCCCCACCGCTTTGTTTGTCTCCAGCCTTGGAGATCTCACTCTTGACATGCTCAGGAGCCTCACAACATCATGAGCCCTCCGTTTGTGGCACATGGGGACAGGTCTCTTAGCTGACAGTGAGCTAGTCGCCCCTAGATTTGGCTACTAACAAGCAAGTTGGACAGGGGAGCAGATGCACACCCTCCCTATGTTGGGATACCCTAAGTAGACCCCAGAAGTTAACTAAAGCAGATTAACTTTCAGCCATGGCCACTCTGCGCTGGAAGTGAACTTGCCTCGGCCCCTCCCCTCTTTTCGCAAAGGATAGCAGCAAACTAATGTGCCAATTAACTCAGCAGGAAGGATGCAGCTAAGGCTTGTGGAGGTAACTCTCCCCGCTCCCAAAAGAGGTTGAGTCCACGATAAGGACCTCGAGATGCACCCATTAAAAGTACTGATTGGATTACTGGATTCTCCATCCATGCAGATTGCCCCTTCTCATGTCTATGCACTCTGTTCTCGTGACAATCAGCCTTGGCTTGCCTCAGCAATTCCCACATTGTTACACTCAGGAAGAACGATCAGCAACAGAGGTGTACTTAGGTAATTTTGGAGCCTGGAGGTAAAGGCTTTTGGAAGCCCCCTCCCCTGCAAATTAAGCATCATCATGCTCAGCTGGGCAACCACACCACCCAGGACAGACGAAAGAGGATTTGGGGGGGCCCCCAGGGGCTGTGGAGGCCCTAGACTTTGGCCTGGAAGCCCATGGGTAAGAGCACCTCTGATCAGCAACAATAGAATCCTTGCCTGGAACACAACAATTCAACAACAGCAAAAAGGTCAATTGGAATGTTCCCCAAGGACATGTTTTGGGGTATATCGAATCCCAGTTTCATGATCCAGTGTACTCTTTGCATACCATCTACCTTGGAGTCACCAGCTGCTTGGGCGATTTACTGTTCACAGGCCACCACGCCAGGCTGTGTTCAGTTTTTCATCCCACTCTCCAGATCGACTTTCTTGCTCAGCCTGGTCTCCCCAGTCTTTCTTGCAAACATAGGAAGCTGGTTCCATGAAGGAAGCACCTTGTGTATTCACTTCTGTCAGTTAACCCCTCCGGTGTCCCTGAACCCACTTTTGCCTGAGTTGTCCCTGAGGAACAAGGTCCTTCAGTTGTTCCAGGAGCCCCAAGATATGAACCTTTGCCCCTTGCTCATCTCTATCCCTTCTCTCCTTTCTTAAATCCAGCTGCCTCCTTCTCTAAAGCCTCTTTCTCTTTCCTTCCTTTGAATTCATACAGTTAGGACTTTTAACTAAACCAAACCACCTCTTTGAAGTTCAATGTACTTTTAATAGAATTGCTTTAACCACACATTTCTTTCCACTGCCCTACAATAAAGACCTTATTTTGATTTTTTAAACTTAAAACTTTGTCTCAGTCCAGTCATTTCCCGGGTCCACAGCTTTGTGTAAATTTAATCTGACATGGAACTGTTCCTTTGTGAGCTAATTTTCCCACACAAGCCCGAACACAAATTTTGTGGTGTTTACTGATCATCCCAGGGCAGTTTCATTAACACCCTCTTCTCTCCCAAGGGTACGCTCTCGCTGCCTGCCTGCCCACAGCTGCTGTTCCTGCTTCTAAGCAAGCAGTGTCCACTGTCCGGCTTTGTCTACCCATGCTGACAACTCCATCTATCGGTACCGCCCCCACTGCTGCTCAAGCAGCAGCAATTGGCTCACTTGCTTGCTTCTCCATCTGTCAGGGCCAGGACTTCATTCCAGTGTTGATGCTGACAAGTTTTATTCAAGTCCCATTTGAAAGTCAAATCTGGCAGTTTCATCATGCTCTCCTCTGATGCAAGAAAAACACGACAACATCCCCACACACCCCAACTCAGGTTTTAATCTGAAATGGAGATGGACTTAAGCCCTGCCTGCCTCTCACTCACCCCCTGCTCCCAAACCACTTCTTCCCCTAGTCCCCCGCCATTTTACCTTGGCTATAAGCAAGGTAATGTCTTTACTCCCCACACCTATGACTGCCAGGCCTGTGTGGGCAGCAGATGGGACAAATATGGGAAAGGGTGTTGAATGTTTAAAATTCCATCCGGGGCAATAAACAGAAAGGGAGTTGTAACTGATCCCCTGGCTTCATTGTTTTAGTGTGACTACATAAATTTTAAAAGCTCTGTGATAACAATTAAGGCACTAGTTTGCATCCAACACTTTAGACTGAATACTGAGGCCTTCTGATGCTTCTTTGTGACAGCTGTTTTGAGGATCTTTGGAATTGCTTCTTCTGGTAGGCTGCAGGTAATCCTACCAAAATAAGAAAAGACAAAAGATAGCTGCAGTTAAACACATGGAATTTCTCCTACCTCTGATAACATTCCTCTGTGTAAAATAAAATGGCAGCAATCATATTTCCTCCATGTCACTATTTATCTTTAAGTTCACAATGGATTTTGTGTGTGCTCTTTCTAGGGATAATAAAAACTGTCTTTCAGTTCCAAGTCTAGAGGGTAGCTCAGCTTCTTTGTAAAATTTGAATCAGAGTGTGCAATCAGGCTTACCTTAAGTAAGTTCCACTTCAAGATCCCTCAGCTGCTTAAAAGAAAATATAGGATTCTGCACTTGATACCAGAACGTACTTTAAATTCCCATTGATTTGGCAACTGCTAGCCCTTCATCCAGTCAGGAAGAGCATACCTCCTTCACCTGGGCTGAAGAGAAGGGAAGGGATTCACCTGGGGTCCCATGTAGAGCCCACTCTGATGTTACACTACTAGAGTGGGAGCCACTGAAGCATGTGTCTTTTCTGTATCACCTTAATAACATTGATAGAAACATCCTGCTGATGCCTGGGGGATTGCTGGCAGGAATAGGGTGGTATCTGCTTTGCCCAGCAAAAACCCCTAAGGTATGAGGGTGAACATGTTTCAGATAAACCAGAAAGGGACAAAGCAGAGCCAGTAGTTGAGCAGAAGGAAACACAGGACAGCTTGCCAAATAGGTAAGGGGAATAGCACACACCAACACCAGGTGAGAGACCCGACATATAGATGTCTGTATACCAGTGCCAGAAGCCCCCGAGCCAAGAAGGGTGAGCTGGAGTACTTGGTTACTAATGAAAACATAGATATATTGGATGTAACAGAAACCTGGTGTGATGGTGAGAACCAGTGGGGCACGATTATTCCTGGATATAAACACTATAGAAGGGTCAGGGAGGGGAGGGTTGGGGGAGGAGTGGCACTGTATATCAAAGAAGGGATAGATTCCAATAAGGTAGAAAACCTAGGTGGACCAGAGTCCTCCACAGAATCATTATGGGCAACATTATGAGGACTGAAAGGAAATGTGTTACTAGGGACGTGCTATTGCCCTCCAGATCAAAGCACTGAGAGTGACCTGAAGTTGGAGAAACAAATAAGAGAGGCATCAAAGAGAGACAGGGCAGTAATAATGGGTGACTTTAACAACTCACACATAGACTGGGTAAATTCACATTCAGGTAATGACAGAGAGGCCAAATTTCTAGATGTGCTAAATGACTGTGCCTTAGAACAGTTAGTTGCAGAACCAACCAGAGGGATGGTGACTTTGGATTTAATACTGAGTGGTGCCCAGGACCTGGTGCGAGAAGTCAGAGTTCCAGAATCATTGGGTAGCAGTGACCATAGTGTGGGTGATCCAGTTCAGCATATATGCGAGTGGAAAATTGTAAAGGAAGTCCAACACAGATGTGTTGGACTTCAGAAGAGGAAACCTTTCAAAAATGAGGGGACTGGTAAGAAGGAAGTTGAAAGGGAAAGTCAGGAGGGTCAAATCATTCCAGAAAGCATGAAACTTATTTAAAACCACAATACTAGAAGCACAGTTGAAATGTATACCAAGAAGGAGGAAAGGTACCACCAAGTTCAGGAGGACACCAGCGTGGCTAACAAGTAGAGTCAGGAAAGCTATAAAAGGGAAGACTTCCTTCAGAAATTGGAAGAGAACAGGAAGGAACATATGAAGAGAACAGGAAGGAACATAAACTCTGGCAAAAGAAATGCAAGGAGACAACAAGGGATGCAAAGAGAGAGTTTGAAGAGCATATTGCTAGAAATGTCAAGAGGAATAACAAAAACTTCTTTAAATATATCAGTAGTAGAAAGCCTACCAGGGAGGCGGTTAGACCCTTAGATGATGAGGGTGTGAAAGGGATTATTAAGGAGAGTAAGGAAATTGCAGAGAAGCTGAATGAGTTCTTTGCATCTGTCTTCATGTGGGAGGATACTGATCATATGCCCACTCCAGAATTGAGCTTCTTAGGTTTAAACTGGAGAACTGTGAATCTCGTCAGCTGAAGGAGTGAGGCGCTTGGCTGGAGACAGGAGTTGTTGCAGTTGCTTCAGATCATGGCTGAGAGCCAGAGCACCATGGCTGGGGAGTCTTGACTTCTCACTGCGCAGTAGAAGTCACAGATAGCTCCTGTCCATGAGCAGAGTTCCTGCTTTTTAGCCCCGCGGCTTAGCAGCAAACTCTGGCATAGCGTGTCAGCAGACCTTGTTGTAGGCACAAGATTGCTAAACTCTCTGTCTAGTGGCCCCCACTCTTTATAGTGTATTTTCCTTTGATCTATACAAATCTCATCTTTTCCTGGGTCCCAAAAAGGTGACAACTTGCTGCTATCTTCTGGACAATGTCTTTTAATTATTCAGGAGATTGGCCAGTTCAGAGAAATCTGAATCTCATCTTCTGCAAACTGTGCACTTGGAAGGGAGCGGGAGGGGGAGCAAGTGTTAGTAGAAAGACTAAATCTACAGGTGTTCTCCTAGGGTGGAATTTCTATAGACAGCAGCTGAGTAATCCCCCTTGGGCATAGCAGGGCCATCACTGACAATGATTAGCATAGATTTCTTGCAAAAGGAAAGAGGAGTTCAACCCCTGGCCTCTTCCACAGGCATTATCTGATAGTGAGTTCCATTTTAGCATATTGATTAGCTCAGGCCCAGCCTTTGTGTTTTCTTAAGTATCCAGTTCACAATGCAATGCTGGAATGCCTCACCCAGAGGCAGAGCAGGCAGTTCACCCAGAGTTCAGGTGTGATTTCATTTCTTAATATAAAATGAAATCTGTCATGTCCCCTAGCTCTGACAGCGAGGAAGAAAGGGAAGCTGTCGGCATTTCAGCCGAGTCTGGAATGTCTGAAGGGCAGAGCCCGACTGCAGTGGAATTAGCTGACGGTTCAGAACAGACTCAACAGCCTGAACCAGCAGAAAATGTCAGCGACCAATCGGGGGATGATTTAGGCATTGGAGCTCCACCGACGCCACAGCAACGCAGGTGTTTCAAACGCAGGTCACAACTGGAGGCGGTGTGGAGGAGCAAGCGCCTGTTATCGAAGGCTGACAAGCCATAAATCCTGACACCTGGGAGCTTTCGACTGGCTCCATAAATTGGAGCCTCTGACTCCCACTCATTGCTGAGTTTCAACAATTGTCATTCACCCACAGCAAGCAGCCGAGCCGTGTACTTCGCTGGCCTTGGGCCAGACCTTGACAAAATCAGACACAGGCCTATATTTCACATACTTCTGAGTTGGTACCTCTGGTTCTGATATATGGACCGTCCACAACACACCAAAGGCTCTTGAGTAAACTTACAGTCATGGAATAAGGGGGCAGGTTCATGTGTGGATTGGTAACTGGTTGACAGACAGGAAACAGAGAGTAGGAATAAATGGACAGTTTTCACAATGGAGGGAGGTAGGAAGTTGGATCTCCCAGGGATTGGTACTGGGACCAGTGATCTTTAACCTGTTCATAAATGATCTTGAAGTTGGGGTGACCAGTGAAGTGGCCAAGTTTGCAGATGACACTAAACTATTTAGGGTAGTGAAATCCACAACAGATTGTGAGGAACTCCAAAAAGATCTAGAGGGCATGCACATGCCTCTTGCCTGTGGGCTCTCCAGAGGCATCTGGTGGGCCACTGTGTGAAACAGGATGCTGGACTAAGATGGGCCTTGTGCCTGATCCAGCAGGGCTGTTCTTATGTTCTTATCCAGGTTACATACGATGTGCCCTTGACAAGCTTATGTAGTTTTGGGGTGTGTGGCACTTTAAGATAAGAAGGGGCAATTTGGACCCACAGATACTCTGTGAGTGTTATTTTGTTTTATAACAGTTTTTCTGAATTATGCTCATTTTTGGAGTTGCTGTTGAGGAGTACAGGTGCGGTTTGCAGGGATCAGCAAGCAGCAATGTTTTTGTATGTCCTGAACAGTTTGGCCCAGGTGAACTAAGGGGAGGATGGCACTCTATTCTTTTTTGCATGTTGAACAGACACATTTGGACAACTATGTTTTCCTTTAATTTGTTGCAGTGCTGCCCATACCAATTCCTTAAAGAAAAATAAGAGACAGCTTTTAAGTCTCCATAGAGCCAACATCAGTTCCATGGACTGATGAAGGACCTGGACTGAAAATACATTTGTGTTGTTTCAATACATCAGGAACATGAAAGACTTATTGCATTTGTGAGACTTACATAGGAAGCCTTATACCAAGTCAGACCATTGATCCATTTAGCTTGGTATTGTCTACACCAGGGATTCTCAATGTTGGGTCGCCGGATGTTATTGGACTTTAACTCCCACAATCCCCAAACAAAGGCCACTGGGGCTGGGGATTATGGGAGTCGAAGTCCAATAATATCTGGGGACCCAATGTTGAGAATTCCTGGTCTACACTGACTGGCAGTGGTTCTCCAAGGTTTCAGGCAGGTGTCCTTCCCAGCCCTACCTGAGATCTCCAGGGATTGAACCTGGGACATTCTGCATTCAAGTAGATACTGTACAACTGAGCTACAGCCCATCCCTTAAGACAGAGCTACTCAGCTGCACACACACACACCCAGCTGTTTTTGGACTACAGCTCCCAGCATCCCCAGGCACAGTGGCCAATAGTCAGGGATGATGGGAGTTTTAGGACAATATCCGATGTTGAGTAGCCTTACCTAAGAAGATATTACAGCAAACATTGCTCACTTGTCCAAATGCAAACCAAGGCAACCCCTGCTTAGTAAGGGGGACAATTCATGCTCACTACCACAAGACCAGCTCCCCATCCACGTGTACGTATGTGTGTGTGTGTGTTTGTGTATCCCCTATTTGCCACTGATTCTATTTCTGTGCTAGCCCCTAGAGTGTGGATTCTGGGAGAAACAAGGAGAAGTTACACTTACAGCCTATGTAGGCATTGCCCTAGTACCCAGGAGGGTTGGGCAATGCCCATGGAAAGGAGTCAGTTTTAATGGAGCTGCATGGGATGGGTATACACTGCTGTTAAGGTAATGGCAGAAAGGAAAGTGATGTATTCATTGTTTGTTCCACACCGTTAAGTATGTTGTTGAGCTGCTGCTGAGTGAAGAGAGGATACTACTGACTAGTAGAGGAAACTGACTAGATAGTCCTGATAGTCCTAGATAGTCCTGTGGTTCAGGAGATGTACAGGTCCATTGTAACAGGTCCATAGAGGTGGCTGCTCATAGAGGATAGGCCTGTATCCAGTTGACATCAACAGCTGTAATTGCACCATGAAATAAATAATAAACTCGAATCGAGTATGTTAAATTACAAAATAATGCCACTTCAAATAAACTGTATATATAACTCTTCATTTCCACAGCAATAATAATTGTATAAAGGCTACTGAATCATTTCTCATTCTGAATCAGTGTGCATTCTCTTAGAGTACTGTAGCAAAATAATACAATTCAAATTTCTTCTGAACCAAACAATGCACATTTTTGTTCTGTGTGAGCAAGCAAATATCTCTACATGTGCAATACTGAACAGCTGAACTCCTTCCATAAATTTATTTATTTATTTATTTATTTATTTATTAGAAACATTTAATATACCACCCACTCCGAAGACTCCGGGCAGTGCACAAAAATATGCAAAACAAGGCAACATTAAAAATTAAATTCTAAATTAAAAACTAAAGTAACTAACAAAAAAACCTGGTAAACTACAGGGCAAAAACCTGGCGAAAAAGAAAAGTCTTCAATAGAGATTTGAAGATCAGTAAGGAAGGGGCTAGATGAATCTGAAGGGGAAGAGAGTTCCAAAGAAGTGGGGCAGCAACTGAAAAGGTCCTTTCACAGGTCCTAGAGCCCTGAACCTCTTGGACATCAGGGACCAACATCTGAGATGATCTAACCGAACAGGATATAAATGCATGGGAGAGGTGGGTCTGTAGGTAGACAGGTGCCAAGCCCTGCAAGGCTTTGAAGGTCAGAACCAGAACCTTAAATTGAACTGGGAAGTGAATAGGCAACCAGTGCAGTGGCTATAGGAGAGGTGTTACCCTGTCATATTTTCTGGCACCCATGAGTAGGCGAGCCACTGCATTCTGGTTCTGTTGTAGCTTCCCGATCGTCCTCAAAGGTAACCCTAGATAGAGAGTGTTACAATAATCTAAACAGGAGATAACAAGGGCATGAGTCACTGACATTAATGCCTGCCGATCGAGGTAAGGGCATAATTGGAGAACCAGATGAAGCTGGGCAAAAGCACTTCTAACCGCAGCCTCCACTTGCTGTTCAGGCAGGAGGCGCGAGTCCAAAAGGACCCCCAAATCACAAACAAGCTCCTTTGGGGGCAGCGCCACCCCAGCTAAAACAAGGTTTACATCCAGCTGTTGGCCAGTACGAGGGCTGAATAAAAGTAGTTCAGTCTTAGTGGGATTCAGTCTGAGCTTGTTTTGATTCATCCAGACATTAACAGCTTCCAGGCATCGAGTAAGCACAGAAACAGCATCCCCAGAATGGTCTGGGATGGCAATATACAGCTGAGTATCATCAGCGTATTGATGAAATCTCACCCCATACTAGGAAATGACCTGACCCAGCGGCTTCATATAGAAGTTAAAGAGGACAGGGGCAAGAACTGAACCCTGGGGAACTCCATAAAGGAGTGGCCATGGCTCAGAGCATCTGTCCCCAATGAATACCGACTGGACACGCCCACTAAGGTAAGAACAGAACCACCGTAAGACAATGCACCCAATACCCAACCCACACAGGCGATCGAGAAGGATAGCATGATCAATAGTGTCAAAAGCCAATGAGAGATCTAAAAGGACCAAGAGAGGGACACTACCCTCGTCAAGGTCCCAAAGAAGGTCATCTACCGGAGCGACCAGTGCTGTATCTGTGCTATGCCGAGGCCTGAAACCCGACTGATAAGAATTAAGATAGCTAGTTTCTTCCAAGACCCTCTCAAGCTAGGCAGATCGGTCTATAATTGTCAAGGACCTCGGGGTCCAAGGAGCGTTTCTTCAAATGAGGGCGAACTATCGCCTCTTTAAGGGCTGTTGGCACAAAACCCTCACATAACGAGGAGTTAACCAGCTTCCGTAGCCAAGAATTAACATTCCCACCTGCTGTTCTAACCAGCCAGGAGGGACAAGGGTTCAAGCAACATGTTGCTGCACCTATACCCGAAAGAATTGTGTCCATATCCTTGACCAACTCAAAGGTATCCTGTGTAATATCACAAGGCGGAATCTCCTCTATCTGATCAGATCCTATAGAAGTAGAGTCCAACTCTAGCCGAAGGCAGATGACTTTATCAGCAAAGAATCGAGCAAATTGATCACAGCGGCCAGATTGAACATCTACTGGATCCACTCTCCTAAGAAGGGAGAGGGTAATCCAGGATAAAGCTGCTGGAGAGAGTCAGCTGATGAGATAAGAGCAGAGAAATAGTGAGATTTTGCTGCTCTTATCATCCTATAATACTCCTAAATATGAGCAAGTAATTGCATTTGGTCATCTTTGGCACCAGTTTTCCTCCAACGACGTTCCAAGCATCTTTTGGTTCATCTCCCCAAGCTCCGCAGAGAACCAAGGGAGCCAGGATCCACGAACCTTAAGAGGATGCATGGAAGTGATTTCATCTAACGCTTTTGTGGCCTCGATGTTCCAAGATTCCACGAGCTGCATCGGAGAAACACCCACCAGATTGCAAGGAATGTCCCCAAGAGGCTCCTGGAATCCGACAGGATCCATAAGGCACCTGTGGCGGACCATCCATGTTGTAATGCTGTCCCATTGGAAACAGGAGGCCGCTACAATCTGCATATTAACCAGAAAATGATTGAACCATGGCATGGGAGAGATGACAATATGCCCCATAATCAGATCTGCCTGCCATTGCCCCGAGAGATAAACCAAGTCCAAGGTATGTCCACCCACATGAGTCGGGCCCGAAATGATCTGAGATAAGCCCATGGTAGCCATAGAGCTCATGACCATTGAACCCCCATCAGGAGCCGGAAGATTGAAATCCCCCAGAACCATAACTCTAGGGATTGTAATCACCAGCCCTGACACCAAATCAAGGAGCTCGGAAAGGGCAGCAGATGGACAACGAGGAGGTCGATAAACCAGGAGAAGCCCAAGTTTGTTACGTCGACCTAGACTTACAGAAAGACATTCACACCCGTCACCTGTGGGATAGGGCCCCTGATCATGTCCACCTTCAGGGTGTTGTCCTCCGTGCCTGGGAAAGTTTGGCTGTTAAATATGTGGAGGAAAGAACAGAGACATTTAGTTATTCATAATATGGCCTTTAAAGAACCAAGGAGATTATTGTGACATTGAAGAGAGTGATTCAGAATATTTCCTTTGTGTGTGCAAGTGGAGAAGAGCTGTGGCTAATGAGACCTAAGATTTGGCCCTGGAATACAGAAGCCCTCTTCATCCCTTTATTCACTAAAGATGGGAAGATGCAGAGAGGGTTTCTCTCTACATTCTAGAACCCTGAGCTCCCTTCAGGGACTAGCTGGCCTGCTTCCACTTCCCGCTCCCATATTCAATGACTGTGGGGGAAATAACAAATGGAAAGGGCTACGGTGTTTCTGAAGATGTGCCAAGTGTATCTCTCACTGAGTTGCCAGAGCTCATCCATTTGCAATTTAGAGGATATTCTCTTTTTAAAAATTAGTCTCCGTGACCTGGGAATTGTCCAGTAAGGACTGGAAACTCGAGGGAGGACCTGCACCATCATCAAGCCTCTCCTTAGCCAATGTTCCTCCTCCTTTTCTTTCCTATACTTCTCAAAATGTACCAGTTGCCTGGGAGAATTGCAGCCAAGAGGGCTTTCAAACCACAAGGCTCTCCTTAAGCTTCCAGCACTCTACAACGAAGGCTTCTGAATATGTACAAATTTTTCACTGTCTGCAGGAACTCTGGGAATTGTAGTTCTTTATTCTTCCTAGTAAATGTCACGAGAAATAAAGCACTACAATTGCCCGAGTCAGCAAGGCATGCTTAAAGTATTCTCAGAAGTCTCATTACAGAGTTCCAAACTGCTGAGAAGAAAAAGCTCTCAGTTTAATGGTGGGAACGATTTGTATTCCTTCTGATCAGAAGAATGAAGAGCAATAAAAATGCACTTGGAGTTTACATTAGCAAGGACATCTGGACGTGTGTGTGTGTGTGTGTGTGTGTGCGCGCGCACGCCCTTTCTTGGAATCAGTGAGAAGGGCTACCAGACATGCAGGGAAGAAGGCTGCTGGAACTTCTTCCATGGGGCAATGCTCATGCATGGGGCAATGTCATGCAGGCGATTCCCCAGTCCATGCTGGGCATGCGAATCGTGCGCTCACATAGACACCAGCTGCCCCCACCAGTGTGGAGGTTTGGGGGCCAGCCGCCAGAACTCCCATGATGCACTCTGTGTGTGGTGCATTGGGGCGATCCCCCGCTGTGCAACACTTACACACGAGCCCTTAGCCAAGAAAACCACATTGCTTTGTGGTTGCCAGGAGTCGACACTGACTCGATGGCACAACCTTTCCTCTTTCCTTTTGTGCTCTTAACCATGACTAAATAGCAAGCTCTTTAATCAGGTTTGCCACCACCGAGAGCAGCTTACCTCCGGGTGGTACTCATGCGCAGCCAAAAGCACACGTGTGTCTGTGTAGGCAAGCTGAGTTTGGCTCACAATTGCAAAGGAATGTCTGAACTGAGCAAGTTCAGTTTGGCTACCACACCTTTCAGTTCCAAAATTCTTCTCTATCCCTACTTATTTAATATACGTGTATCTTATCCTTTCCCCACATAATTTAGGATGTCAGGCATGGAGTTTTTCTGTTTTATCCTCCCAACAAACCTGTTTGTTTTAAAAGTTATTATTTTGCTTTTCTTCCACTAGGGAAATTAAAGCAGCTAGCAGCATAGATATAAATGATCAAAGCAATATCAAAACATAATAAAATCTGCAGTTGGAACAGACACCAGTAATCAAGAAAACCTGATTACCAACAGTAAAAAAAACAACCAACCCCCCCCCCAAAGCTTCATTGATTCCCCCTCCCTCAAAGGCCTATTTAAGGAGTCTTCACCTGGCATCACAAGACATATACTGAAGGGAGCTACAAATAGCATTCCAGGGCAATGGCACCATAAGTGAAAAGAACCTACTGTTTATGTACACATGCTGAACCTCAGATGGTGAGAGTGCCTGGAGCAGTACCTCAGATGTTGAACAGAACATACAAGGGGGCCACAGAAGATACAGAATGGCCTGAGGCTATCTAATGAATGTTTATAGCTAAATGGGCATGTAGGTCCAGATCTCCTCAGTCCAACCCCCAGGGCGTAACTACAATTAGGCAGGGGGAGGCCATTGTCTCAGGGGCCCCCGCCTTGGTGGGGGCCCTCAGAGGCTCTCCCCCACCCGATCTTTCCTTTGAAGTCATTTAAAAAAAAATTCTCCTCCTTGTTCTGGTGCTATTTCCTTGTTGTTTGTCTCCGCGAGTCCGCCCTTGGAGGGGCCCCTCAGAGGCTCTCCCCACCCAGGAAGGAGAGGTAAGCGGCAACGGCGGGGGGGGGGGGATTTAAGAATCTTGTCTCAGGGCCCACTCCAACCTAGTTACGCCCTGCCAACCCCAACACTACTCTGGTCTACTCGCTACTAGTACACTAGTCTACTTGCTATTTCCCACACAGGGATTCCGCAAAATATAAATGGACCTGGAAAGGATTCATTAAGGTAGGAAGTTTGAAACCCACTATTGTGAATGTTAGAATATGCTACTTCCTAGCATTCCCATGGCAACTAGTATTGGCCTGGGGTACTTTCTTACAAGGGCAGAGGCACCTTTGTGCAAATGGGTTCAAAGAACCTGGGCCACCAATGAAAAGGGCCACTGAAGCCCACAGGGCTCCAGAAGAGCCCTGAGTATACTCCCCACAGCCAGGCCCTGGAGATCCCTGAGAGAGCTCTCCCCTGTCCTTTTCAGGCATCATGCTGTCTGACAACATGTATTTCTTTTTCTCTCCTGGCTGGAGGAAGAGAAAGGGAAATACATGTTGTCAGGCAGCACTGCCTGAAGGACAGCGGAGAGCTCTCTCAGGGCTCTCCGGAACCCAGGTGTGGGCATGGAGAGTTCACTTGGGGATCTTCCAGAGCCTCAGCCATGCCCCCATGTGCATGACATCACGCACACGGGTCGTAACTAGAGGGGCTGCTGAGCGGGGCCGGACACAGGCCACCATTCGGCTGGCTTCGCATCTACTTTCTTACCTCCTTTCAGGGTAAATGCTACATTTTGAACCTCTCTCTTGGCAAATAACTGGCGACCATTCAGGTGGGTGCGTTGCTTCATGTTGGACAGGGCTAGCTATGCCTTTAATGTTTCTAAAGATGAAACAATCATGAATGATAACTGTTAAATTGTTCCCCCCTTTTCATCACTTTGCACTAATGTGGCTTTTTATCCACCCTTCTTAATCTCTTCTCTCTGACAGTTCTGCGCCTCACGTCAACTATTCTTCTGCCACATTAATTAACTGTTAAGGCATCAACATTTTGTACATCTTCATGACAACCCCCTAAAGGGCTAGAAGCAATTAGCACACGACAAAATGATAGAGAGGGAGGAATTTAAAAGGCTAGACAGATTATACATAAGAAAGGGAATAATATTGACAAGCTTCATTTATTTACTTAAACTTATAGTGTTATCTTCAAAGGACTGGGGCAGGATATTCACCATGAAGTTTTTGACACCCAACTTTTAGCTCACTTCTCTTCCGGAATGGAGGGTGTGTGTTCACATATCAGCCAGATTCACCCCAAAGTCCCTGTGGGCTATTGGGGAGCACTTCACACACATTGAGATAAGCTGGTCTTGTGATAGCAAGCATAACTTGTCCCCTTAGATAAGCAGGGTCTACCCTGGTTGCATATGAATGGGAGACTAGAAGTGTGGGCACTGTAAGATATTCCCCTCAGGGCATGAAGCCGCTTTGAGAAGAGCATCTAGGTTCCAAGTTCCTTCCTTGGCATCTCCAAGATAGGGCTGAGAGAGATTCCGGCCTGTCACCTTGGAGAAGCCGCTGCCAGTCTGTGTAGACAATACTGAGCTAGATAGACCTATGGTCTGACTCAGTATATGGCAGCTTCCTATGTTCCAGTTTGAGTTTTTCATTGCAAGTTAGAGTGTAGCCCTATATATATCCAGGGTTAAAAAAAACCCACTTTTTGTGTCGGTTTTGGGGCGTGACTTCGAACTGGCAGTAAAGCTTCTCAGTAAACCCATGGTAAAGCCTGCTGTCTGGGAAGGTTCCATGAGAGAGTTTTGTTCTGGTCCTCAAATAGGTCAAAGGTCAAAGGGGGAAATAGATTTTTTTAAAAAACCAGAAGTTAACACTTATGTTGGTCTAGGGCTGACTGACCATTCAAATATTGCCAAACATTAATTAATTAAACACTTAAAGCAATATGAGCTGTAAAAAAAGAAATATTATATGCAGGTCCATCCCTATCATGCCACCTAATGATGCAGCAGGGAAATGACCTGATTAGCAAGTCAGAGGTTGCTGGTTCAAATCCCCACTGGTATGTTTTCCAGACTATGGGAAACACCTATATCAAGCAGTATGTTGTGAATTATACCTGGTTTCACACTCTGTACATACTCAGAGGGAAAGAGGGAAAGTCACATCATACACAAACTGAATTGGTTCTTGGAGATGGTGACCATGTAGGATCTGGGCGCGCAAACAGAGATAGAGAGAGACACACTTAGAAAGTTCAATGGGCTTTATTATAAAAAGTTGCTCATCAAGATAAAATAATCCACATTAAAACATGTTTCCGATTCAAGGCGTAGTGTAACGTGCCTAACTAACATATGTGTGTGCAATCAGTAATTACAGATATCTAATAATCTAACAAATCCTAAATAAAACATTTAGAGAGAAGCAGAGAAAGAAGGAGGAGGAAGTGGGGGCTTAGGAAGGGGGGTAGTAGTGATAAGTAGGAAGGAGGGAAGAGGGATCCAAGGCTTGTGAAGGCAGCATATTACCAGGATCAGAGGCTTGGGAACGGTGGATCTCTTCAGCTGAAGGAGAGAGGCTTTTGGCTGGGGACAGGAGCTTTTAGATCAAGCATACAGTTTGCTCAGAGCACAGCTGAGAGTCAGAGCACCATGGCTGGGGAAGTCTTGACTTCTCACTGCGCAGTGGAAGTCACAGACAGTTCCTGTCCATGGACAGAGTTCCTGCCTCTAGCCCTGAGGCTTGGGCAGCAAACTCTTGGATTACTCATGAGCAAGTCTTGCTTGTAGGCACAAGATTGCGTGTAGGCACAAGACTGCTTGTAGGCAAGAGACTGCTAGTTCTCTGTCCAGTAGCCTCATTCTTTATAGTTGCATTTTCCTTTGATCTCTCATAGAGTCTATTGAAATCTCCTCATCTTTTGATGGGTCCCCAAAAGGGTGACAATGCTGTTACCTTCTGGATAATGTCTTTTAATTATTCAGGATATTGGCCAGTCCAGAGAGATCTGAATCCCATCTTCTGTAAGCTGTGAGCTTAGAAAGGGGGGGGGCATTGCCCAAAACAAATCTGCATCTCTGAGCTGCAAATGGGCATCTTCTCTTGTCCCAGATTTGCTAGCCTGATCCCAAAAGGTGTTAAAGTGTTAGTAAAGTAAGAATTAAAGTCTATAGGTGTTTTATTTGTGTGCATTTACCTATGTTGAATTTCTATAGAGAGCAATTGAGTCAATCATTGACAAAGATTAACATAGACTTCTTGCAACAGGAAAGGGGAGATCAGCCCCTGGCCTCTTCCACAGACATTATCAGATAGTGATTCACATTTTAGCATTTGGATTGTTCTGGCCTGGCTTTTGTGCTTCCTTGAGTGCCCATTTCACAATACAATGCTGGATCGCCTCTTCCCTCACAGACCAGTGGAGATCTGGGGTGTCAATTCACCCTGAGTCCAGGTATTAATTCATTTCTTAATATAAAATGAAATCAGACACAGGCCTCAATTCCACATACTTCTGAGTTGGTACCTCTGGGTCTAATATGTTGGAGGGGGGGCGTCCCCAACAAGTAGCGATATAAAAAGATGCTGAAAGGCATCATCTCATACTGTGCGGGAGATGGCAATGGTAAACCCCTCCTGTATGCTACCAAAGAAAATCACAGGGCTCTGTGGTTGCCAGGAGTCTACACCAACTTGACAGCACACTTTACCTTTACCCTCTCACAATACCACATTCTGATAGACTTTCTAGCAGTCCTTTCCAGTTCCTGGGATCTGTGCTGAAATGAAACTGTTCTCAACTATCCCAACAGCTAGATCTCACTGCCTTTCAGCACACGCAGAATTTCTTTTCTCTTTCTAAAATTACATGAAGGGCATAGTGCCACTGTGTATGTGCAGAATGCCTTATATTTGTTAAGGGAATACTTCCTCATTTGTCTGGAGTTGTGGAAGCTGGTATCCTGTATATGGCCCTCAGTCTTCCTGCTTGAGGTGCTGTGATTCCAGCATCTTGTGATGCCTGAAAGATGCCCAAGGTTGAGACGGCATATGGAAGGAAATTCAACTGAGGGAAGAGAAATGGACTGTACTCTGGGCTAGGCAGGCTGACTATCTGCCCAGCACCTAGAAGTCCAATATACCAGTGTTCAGTCTTGTTAAATACACCTAGCAAATGGTGCCACTGACTCTTATAAAGGGCTGAAATCGTACAAAGTAGCCCAACATGCAGAGGTGCACCTTGGTAATTTTGGACCCTGGACCTAAAAGTCTATGCATGCCCTCCTCTCCACACTGCAAGTTATGCATCATCCCCCTATACACACGCATGCGCACACGCACACACACACACCATGACACACACAGTATTTTTAACATGTGGGTTCTTGAGGGCACAAACAGCAACTGAATGTGAGAAAATAAAACAGGTATATTTCTGCAAACATGCATCAGCACAAAACATTTCAACACTCAACTTAACATATTCCCATCCCACAGATTTCTTTCCCCACCCCCACCCCCCTCTCTAAAGCAGAGGTCATGCTCAGCCACCCAGCACTGGCCACAGTTCACACTTGACCACCTGGCGCAGCATGGACCGGCAGCTCAGAGTGGCAACACCATCACCCAGGACGGAATAAAGAGGGTTTGGAGGCTCCCGGTGGGTGTATATGCACCCATTAAATAAATAAACCAAATAATGGATTTGGCCCGGAAGTCCAGGCAGAAAAGCACCTCTGCCAACAGGCCTGTTCACAGGGGCGTAACTATAATAGGGCAAAGGGAGACAGTTGTCTGGGGGCCCACTGCCTTCCCCCTCCCCCCCCCGAGGCAAGTCACATGACTGACTCCCGCAGCCGCGCAGCCTCCTGGGCTTCCTTCAACTGTATTTATCCTCTGAAACTGATGAAACTCATTTAAGATTTCTTTACTTCATGAGCTGAGCTTCAGTGAGGGGGGGCATTTTAAAATCTTGTCTCTGGAACCACTCCAACCTTGCTACGCCCCTGCCTGTTCATTTGCAGCACACACACACACACGCATAAAACTATATTGCTGCCTTATTTGTCTTTTTGTGTTCCTTTTCCTTTTGACTTGGAGTTCTCGGGTTTCCCTCCACCCCCACAGCCCAAATTATTTTGTTAACCGCTTTGGGAAAATGTCATCATCAGAGTAGTATAAGTATCCATTAAATAAATCAAGCAAATAATACCACTGCCACCACTCCTTAGTGTGTGCGTGTATGATATGACAGTGCACTTGTGCAGGGGAATAGCAACAAAGATTTGGCTGGAGTGCTTGTTCCTAAATAAAGGGCAGATCAGATCAGATTTATTTTACGATCAAGGATTAGATATATCTGATACTATTATTTTAAAAATACAGTCAATAACCAGATAATAATAACAGCAATAGATGCCAAACAATCATCTAAAATTTTAAGAAAGCTTAAAATACGGCTGACTCAGGCCGTAGCTTGCAGACAGCAAAACAATATTTTGCAACATTTAAAGAAATGGCATCATTATTATCAGACAATAAAATCTGCAAATGGAAAGCATCTGAGCGCCCTGGATATTTTGACAGCAATGGTAAGATTAATTGAGCCCGAGTATCTCTGTAATATGAGCTGTACAATACAACATGAGCAGAAGATTCAACAACCCCAGCTCCACATGGGCAAACCCTGGCTCCATAAGGAACCTTCTTGAATTTGCCTTCAAGAACAGTTGTAGGTAAAATATTAAATCTGAATAAAGGGCATGAACCTGACTCTTGGAGGGCTGGTGAACAAAGGGCCTTCATTTCTACCACTGGTGTCAAATTATGCTTCCATGATACTATGGGGAAAGTGCACTTGACAGCATTCATGGAACATTTAATTGAATTCAACTGTTATCAAATAATGAGTGGCCAATTTATTGGCATCCCAGCCTTATACCGGAAAGAAGCCAACTACCTTCTCATGTGCTTCCATTCTCTAGGCTGGTTTATTGTGTGAACACTTGATAGGGATGTGCAAACTGGCTCAACCTTGAGCCGGTTTGCTGTCTAACTGGTCCAGCTCGAGTGCCTACCTTCAAGCCAGACCGAGCCTAGTATGGCTTAAGGTCAAGCCAACCCCACCCCCTGGCCAGCTTAGAGCTGGTTTGGGGGTTCTCACATTTTTAAAGGATTTTTTAAAAACTCACCTCCTTTGGGGGGTCACTGTAGCAGCTGTGGTGGGGTCTCCAGTGGTTCCCCCTCCTCCTGATGGCCTCCTCCTGATACAAATTTTATTTTATTTTATTTTATTTATTTTTGCATTTATATACCGCCTTTCGTTAAAAGACAACCCCAAGGCGGTTTACAAAAATGGCCCAGTTTGGGCCATTCTGGGCTCTCAGTGCTGGTGGTGGCCTTTTTGGAGTGACCCCGGCCATCTGGCCATCTGCGTGACCCCACAGTGATTGGTCATTTGCATGACCCTGCTTTGCCAGTCCAGAGAGGCCAAGAATGGGCTGAAAACAGCCTGTACCAGGCTGTTTGTGATCAGGGGGAGGCTGGTGGGGAGAGGGGGAACCACTGGAGAACTCCCCGTGGCCACAGCAGCACCACCTGAAGGCAGTGAGTTGGAAAAAATTATGTAATGTTAGGATCCCCGAACTGGCTTGAATTCGAGCCAATCTGGAGGTTCTGTTTGGCTGGGGGGCAAAACCTAACATGCCTGGTTCAGTCCAAGACTGGTTCAGATTCGAACCAAACTGAGCAAACCAGTTTTGTGCACACCCCTACCACTTGACTTTTCATCACCTA
Source organism: Hemicordylus capensis (assembly GCF_027244095.1). NCBI lineage: Eukaryota > Metazoa > Chordata > Lepidosauria > Squamata > Cordylidae > Hemicordylus > Hemicordylus capensis. The sequence goes on from NC_069661.1 coordinate 155,084,158, forward strand.
ATTACTTAGAATGTAATGACTACCAGCCAAATGCAGGAACTTTCTCTATTGAAAAGCATTACTTTGAACTGATGACAAGGGGATGTCGTGTAACTCTAGCCTCAGAGGCAAGACGCTTCTCAATACCAATTGCAAGGGAGCAACACCAAGGACATGCCCTCAGCTCTTGCCTGTGGCCTTCTCAGAGGCATCTGTGAAACAGGATGCTGAACTACATATGCCTTGGGCCTGATCCAGCAGGGCTATTCTTATGTTCTTGTGTTCTTAAGAACGTTCTATTTGTGGTTATCAATCTGAGATAGCTTATTCACATGAATGTCATCCCTTGAGACTACAATTAACAGTATAAAAATGGGTGATTTCACCTTACTCTCTATCGTATTCTCATAACTCTACCCTACTCTCCTTTCTCATTCAAAGATAAATAAAATTATCCCTTAAGCCAACTGTTCCACACCCTACCTAACCCCAACCTGTACCTCTTTCATTAGAGAGATTCACATTTCCACGGGGAAATGTGGCCATGTGTACCATCCCTAAACCTAACTCTTTCTATCCTAAACTATATGGATATAAAATAAATGGGAGTCTTGCTTGAAAAGCTGTAGCTAATGTTGTATGCTAACTGATTAAAATGAGAAACTAGTTTCTCAACCACAGAGAGGGTAGAAGATATAAGAGGAGAGGTGGATAGAATGAAAACCTGAAAAGCATCTTAAGAACACTAGAAGTGCCATGCTGTGTCAGACCAAAGACCCATCTAGTCCAGTGGCAGATGGACATTCCAAGGATGATCTAAAACCTGTTTGTCCTAGAGATCCCCTCTTGACCCAGCATCAGAGAATTAGAAGTATACTACATCTAAACGTGGCGTTTCAGTTCTAGCTAGCTCTGTCAATATCTATCTGCCATGCTCTCTGAAAAGCAATCTTGATATGAACCCTTGGAGAGTGCTGTTCATGTGACATCTTCCCACAAACTATTAGCAAACGTGTGTTTGGTCTTCTCTTCCTTAATTGTTATCCCCTTATGAAAGACTCAGGCACAGCTCCTTATTCAAAGCTCGTGTTCTGCTCACTCAGTCCTTTGTTTTCAATAAGAAGATAAGAAAATAAGAACAGCCCTGGTGGATCAGGCCCAAGGCCCATATAGTAGTAATCAGAGCCCAAATTTATGCTTCTAGACCTTTATTTATTATCCTTCCAAGTGAATATATTTAATTCATCTCCATAATGCCAGACTCATTAACGTTGCTAGGAGTTGCTGAGCGCTCTGTACAGTTGGAAATAGTTTATTGAGAAGCATAAATAAAGATTTAGAGCAGCATAAGTTTGGTCCCTCCACCCCCCCGCAGGTCCTTGATGTTAAGAAAATTGTGGCTAAATGACAGAACTGTATAAATTTTGGAGACAATTTCCTTTGTGCATTCAATAAGACAGTTCAGTTCACACAAATAGCAAGTGAAGTAGTCAAGCTGTTCCTGGATTGCTCCACTGTGGGTGGAGGATCACATACTTTAATACTTCCCAATGTGTGGAGATGTTTTCCCCCATGGGAAGCATTTAACCATGCAATCCCTCACATGAAGTGGTTGTGCACTGCAGTGCGGTCTGAATGTCAGACACAGTTTTGCTATCTCAGTTGCTGCTTGTGAGAACTAGAACTCTTTCTTGACAACTGCTGTAGGGTTGCCAACTTTGACTGAACTGTTCCTAGAGGACCCCCCCCCCCCCCGCGCATTTTAATATCAGGCCATTAAAATCTCCAGGATTACCTTCAGTAGTCACCTGAGGCCTAATCACACATTATGTTCCAAGGCTTGTACAAGTGTGCAGTATACACACGTACAGTCATTCACATGTACTGGATGAAGGTAGAGAAGTACATTTCCTATCTGTACCATGCATATGAAGGGCCTGTATCCAGGTTCAATTTTAAAATGAACACAGGTACTGTCATTAACACGAACACATGTATGAGTGTACCAACATCTGTAGTGTATACTCATTCAACGTAGTGTCTGAATCGGGTTCTGGATTAGTGTTGATTCCTGGAGGTGCCAAGCCAGTCTTGAAGGCTACCCCAAACTGCTGTGAAAAACACACGTGTGTTAGTAATGCCAAACACAGCCCTGGGTACTGTGTTGGATATGGATATGGATGCAAGGAAGGCCTCTAGAAAGACTACCATGGAGATTCAATGTATACTTAGCAGCAGCTTGATTCGCCACTTCTTGTTCCAAGAAGTAGTACATCTTGTTTAGGGCGGTCCACCTGCAGGAACCTCTCTGAGTTCTTCAGGTCAGTGTCCACAATTTATTCTTTGGCATGATGAAGCCGTTAAACTAGGGGTAGGCAACCTTTACCACTAAAGCTGCTGTTAATCTACAACCGCCATCATCCCCAGCTACAATTTATTGTGACTGAGAGGATGTTGTAGTTCAACAAGGCACTTTCCAGATTACGCACTGCAACGTACTTGCAACACATCCTCAAAGTGCCCGTCCATATTGCCCATGTCTCCATATCGGTGTCGCTGCGTAGTCAGAAGGGTGCCATCCACATTTCCCATGCCTAGAATCAAATTATAATGATGTGATTTTGTCCTACAACATTGTAAATGCATTACAGGAAAGTAGCTGTATTTTTCCATATTAGGGAGGCTTGATACTGACTTTATGCGTTGCAGCATGTGGCAATATGGACAGGTTTTTTTCTATTTCTTTTAAGCATGACTGATTCTTCCTGCCTCTTCAAATGTTTAGCTCTAATTATGCGGGGGGGGGAGTCGGTGGGTGCTGCATACGGTGGGGAAGGCAATAGTCTCCCTTCCCTTCCACTGCCGCTGGAGGTGGGTGAGGTGGCAGGCGCTGCTACTAGCAGCAAGGGGGAATAGTCTCCCACCTCCCGATTTTTGCTCTTGCTGCCCCTCTGCTAACCTTCTCCAGCCACTTCCTGCCTCTTCAAATGATTAGCTCTCGGAGGGAGTCGGCAGGTGCTGCATACAGCGGGGAGGGCAATAGTTCCCTTCCCTTCCAACCCCACTGGAGGTGGGTGAGGTGGCAGGTGTTGCTACCGGCAGTAAGGGGGAATAGTCTCCCTTCCACCTCCAAATTTTTTGCTCTTGCTGCCCCTCCCCTAACCTTCTATGACCCCTTCCTTAATTTGTGCGCAGGTTTGTGCGCAAAGGAACACACCCATTCACCGATGCTTTCAGCTGCTGATCCTGAAAGACTTGTGCTAAGAAGAAAAGATTGAACTGCGCTTCCCCCGTTTGGTGGGTTTGCGGAAGAGCATCAATGTTTTTAAAAAACCACCCCATTGCCACACCAATGGTTTTACCCCACATCCGCAACCCTATTCGCCCAAACTGGAGGAGTAGGAGGGGGCAGAAAAAGTGACTCAAGTGGACACCCCCTAGACCTGAAAATCAGATGCAGCATTTTAATGTGGATGGGCAAAACCATGTCACAATGCATAGAGGAACAGATATAGAAACGCTGTACTCATGCTTTCAATCTGCTGCCTCATACCTTGGCACTTTGCAACACTTTAACCAGCGCAAATCTCATAGTCTGGAAAACACCCAGCAGCTGTAGTTCTAAAGGTTGCCTATCCCTGGTTTAAAGGCTTCATCATGCCAAAGAGTCAATTGTGGACACTGACCTCTTTGGCATGATGAACCAAAGAGGTTCTTGCAAATGAACTGCCCTGAACAAGATGCACTTTTTTTTGTAGGCAACCTTTGGCACTCCAGTTTTTGTTGAATGACAACATCTGCAGCCACGATAAACTATGGCTGGGGATAATGGGAGTTGTAGTTCAACAGCAGCTAGAGTGTCAAAGTTTGCCTATCCCTGCTTTAAACCCTCTGAGCATTAAGTGAAGACAGTTTGAATGCAGTGTATTTTCTCAGATGTCTAAGCACTTTGAAGAACAACCTACAAGCTCAGCTCTACAAAGTTCTGCCAGCTATCAGCAGCTGAACATAAGTTAGTGCATGTACTACTTGCCAAAAGATGTGAAACAAACCAGAGCACAAATAGTTTCTTCTCTTTCCTTTCTGTCTCCCCATGTAAGAAAAGAAACAGAGTGGAAAAGGCCCCTCCTATCACATCCCCAACAGACTTGGCACTCAACCCCTTCCCTTGCAGGAGATGACATGATAAGCATAGTGGAAGCAGGATCTAGCTTTTATAATTCACTCCATATAGCAAAAACCACCCTGAGCCATTTTTGGAAGGGCAGTATAAAAATAAAAATAAAAATATAGGCAGGGCATGGAGCACACAAATGACAGCCATGGAATTGTACATGGGAGCAATAGTTAAGGGTGTGCAGATTGATTCGCTAGCTAATTGATCCACTGTGAATTGGGGGTGATTCACTGATTCGCTTGTGAATTGAAGGATACATTAGTTTGCCACACTAGACAGAGGCATTTGCAACAGGAGCAGACAGCCAAGTTCTGCCAGGGTCAAAACCAGCCCCTGCCAGAATAAGAAATCATTGTAATTTGCCCCTTCCTGTCACAAGCAGTGTGTTGCAGCATGGTGTGGGACCATTTTGAGCTCTGCCCTGGTCATCCACACCATTCTGTCTGCACCCACTGCAGGGCAGGGTTAAGGACCCCAAGCATCTGGGAATGACGAGGATGCTGTAGCATCTGTGAGGTCAATACCCAGGGGCCATTGCTCCTGCTAGCAGCCATAGGCCTGACCTGTCCTCAGCTAGCAGCAGCAAGGCACCTGCTCCTGCTCCCAAGCAAGGGGAGTTGCCTGTGCAGTGGGTGCAGTCAGTGGGCAAGTGGTCTGGTCACCCAGAGCCTCATCTAATCACCCAGGCCATTGGAGAGCTGATCACTTAGGATGACAGCCCTTCCAGGTGGTGGGAAATGCCGGCTTTTGCTGGCTGCTCTGACTTCTCATCCCTGACTACTAAATCCCTTCATGCACCACCTTCAGCAAGTGGGTGGTGCCTTCCCCGTACCAGCTGTGCAGGGAGGCCATGTTGGGGCTGCTGCATGCAGCTGTGCCAGACACCAGCGTGCACATCAGTGCAGATCTGTGGAACAGTCCCAGTAAATGGCACACTGGTGGGGCCAGGAGAGCAAGGGGACAGCTGGAGCTGGTGGCATGCCATGGCCAGCACCTCCCATGCAGCAAAGCACAGGTGGGCCATGTGGCATGTGAAGGTGCTTGACACCAAGCACATGGCAGCTGAGCTGTAGGTAGCGTTGGGTCCACCTGGTGAGGTGGACAAATGGTTGCCCGGGCAGCCAGACCTTCACAGGGGGTTCATGGTCACTAACAATGCTGCCAACATCACAAAGGCAGCAAAGCAATGTCAGTCTGTGCCCATCCATTGCATTGCACACACTCTGAACCTGGTTGTGGGGGATGGGCTTAGCCCTTCTGGGGCCAGGAGAGACATCTACACTGCAGGTGCTCGGTGCCATCCTGCTGCTGCCATGGCTGCTCTTGTGAGGAGATGCCACTTACTTCCACCAGAGTGAAAAGGGTAGGCAGATGCTCAAGGAGAGGCAGCTTGAGCTGCGTCTGCCTGAACACCTGATCCTCCAGGATGTTCCAACCCAGTGGAACTCTACCTTTCTCTTGCTCTGGTGCCTGCAGGAGCAAGAGCCAGACATCCAGGCCCTGGCAAGAAGTTGTGGCTTGGAAGTGTGCAACCTGTCCAGCGTGGACTGGGTGCTGCTTTCCGAGGTTATCTTGGCACTCAAGCCATTCTTTGTTGCCACAAACAGCTTGTGTTCTGAATCAGCAACATTGAACCAGGCTTTGCCCACTGCTCTTCTTCTTGAGAAGATGATGTGTGAGCTCCAGACCACGCTGACCACTGAAGAAGGAATCACCTTGGCAGTCGGCTGAGGACTGAAATGGTGGATCGGCCCAAGACAGCCTTGGGCACATCGGCAGAGCATGTTTTGTCCTGCCTATGTGATGCACGGATGAAGGGCAAAGCAGTCACTCCTAATCAGCTGCCCAGGTGGAGGGTACTCTTGGTTGCAGAGGTTAGGCGAGCAGAGGAGATGCTGCTTGGGCACAGTCATGAGGAGGGTGCTGGAGCGCCTACCGCTAATGTGCACCCCACCCATAGCAGCGGCACTACTATCACTGCCGCTTCCAGGTCCAGCAACATGGTGTCCCTGACAGGGCCAAATGAGCCACCATCAGCCCCGCCCCCACGTTCCACCCGGTGGTTCATGGAGGGGTTCCTTGGTGCCTTGCTGGAGGTATGGGGTGAGCCCACCAAGCCCTGCAGCACTGCTGAGCAGTATGTGCTCCAGGACCTGCAGGAGCCAGTGATAGCCTGAGCTGGCCATGGAGGGTAAGTGACTCATGGTCACCCCCCCCCCCCCACACACACACACTGACTGCAGCACTACTGGCAACTCACCCCACCTTGGCCATTGTGGCCAGCCCCAGATTTATTGCAGTCTGCCTGTTAGTGCTGTTGACACACAGAGGCACACACAAATGCCACCCACCACCCACCATTACCGATGATGAGATATGGGCTGGTGCCCTGACCCATGTGTCAGGCTGTCAGCTAGGGCCCAACACCAGTCTGAGGCCATGGTGTGGTTATCTAGACACAGGCAGGCGGGGATGTATGCTTATGCTGGAGATGGAGAAGAGAAGAAAGGATGCTTCTTATGGTAAGATATGATCTTCATTCTTCATGTCTGTTGTTGCTTTGAGAGTGACTTGTGCTTCACTCACTGCTCTGCTGTGCAGTCTGCAATCTGCATTCTGCATTGCAAGGTGCACTCACTCAGTTAAAATGTGGCTGAAGAGGTTGTTCTAGTTGGGCTTAGTTGCTGGCTGCTAAGGGTGCTGCTGTGGCAGCTGTTGTAAGTAGTCATATCTCTGTGTAAGAGAGCAACTTGTAATGTTCCTGCAGCACAGGGCAGGCACACTGTGGCTGCCTTCCAATGGATTCTGGGTCAGTTATTCTTTTTTGGCTATCTTTGGACTATGTATTTGGCAAAATGTGTTGTTGTTGTTGTTGTTCTGTGTTAGGAGGGACTTGCTTTTGTTCCGCACTATTTTTTCCCCAAGGCATGGTTGCAAAAATGTGTGCACTCTGCTTGTTCAACCCATAGGGAACAATGGGGAATTCAAATCACCCCATTCATCGCAGACCCACACGCATGCCACCAGCACCACCATGGCCAATGATTAGATAGGGACTGGTGCCTCTGACCTGTGTGTTACGCTGCCAGCAAGGGCCCAGCACCAATCTGGGACCATGGTGTTCTCACAGGCATTCAGCCCTGCCTGCCTGCTTGCCTGCCTTGAGTTGTGGTTTGGTCTGCGTGTGAGATAGTGGTGTTGTGGTGAGAAATGGACAGTGGCAGCTCAGCTCTCTCCCTAATATCTTCTTGATGATTTTTGTGAGATGGGCTCCATGTCTGGCATTGAGAGTAACTTGTGCTACATTTTACTGCTTTGGGCTACTCTGCATTGCAAGGTGTCCCAGTAGCAGCTGGTGCAGGCGCTGCCAGCGGGAGCAGCAAGAGGCACCTTTAAGGGTAAAGTGATCCGTGCTTACCTCCACTCTTGCCACACCTGAAAGCTGCTTGGAGCAGCAGCATGCCGCCCAGCAGCGGGGGATTGCCTCTGCTACTTACCTGGCCTCTGTGGAGCCAATCCCCCAATCTCCAAGCAGCATTCAGGTGCAGCAAGAGTGGAGGTAAGCACCGATTAATGTACCCTTAAAGGTACCTCTCGCTGCCCGCCCCGCAGCACCCGCCCTGCACCGCCTGCACTGGCCGCTACTGAGGTGTACTCAGTCTGGCTGCTACTGAGGTGTACTCAGTCAAAATGTAGCTGAAGAGAAGAGACATTGCTGTAGTTGAGCTGATGGCTATGCTTGCTGGCTGCTAAGACTGCTGCTCTGTTGTGGCAGCTGCTGCAAGTGAGGACAGAGTTCTAATTGTGTGTGAGAGAGCAACTTCTGCCAATGATGTTAGTGTGGGCAGGGCACTGTGGCTGACGTGGATTCTGGGCCATGGAATTTTTGTGGGTTTTGCCATATTTTGACTGTGTGTTTTTGGTAAAAATGTGGTGTTCTGTTCTGTGTTAGGAGGGATTGTGTGTGCTGCATTATTGCTTTTCTTTTTGAGGCATTGGTAGGTAGGGCTGCACAATGTGTAGTTAGTCTACAGGAAACAATGGGAAACTAGAATAACCCCATTGTTCCCCATGAGTAGGCCCTAGGGACACCAAAGCGGATTGGGTGGTAGGGAATGCCTACCACCCAACCCACCACTAAGCATTTGGGCAATCAGTTGGCTGTCAATGACCTACTGACCCAGATACAAAAATTCATTAAAAATTGCCCAATTGCTTTGTGGGTTGGTTGGGTGGTAGGTAGATTGGGTCATGCCCTAAACCCCAACCCACTTTGGTGTCCCTAAGGCCTACCCATGGGGAACAATGGGGTGATTCAAGTTTCTCACACACTTCCAAGCCACAACTTCTTGCCAGGACCTGGATGGCTGACTCTTGCTCTTGCAGGCACTGGAGCAAGAGAAAGGTGGCGTTCCATTTTTCCCTGTGGGGGTGATTCACAATTTTTTCATGGATTTCCTATTTGATTAGTCAAACCCACTCTGGTGTCCCTAAGGCCTACCCATGGGGAACAATGGGGTGATTCAAGTTTCTCACACACTTCCAAGCCACAACTTCTTGCCAGGGCCTGGACAGCTGACTCTTGCTCCTGCAGGCACCAGAGCAAGAGAAAAGTGGAGTTCCATTTTTCCCTATGGGGGTGATTCACAAATTTTTCTTGAATTTCCTATTTGATTAGTCAAACCGGCTAACTATGGCGAGCTGGTTCAACAAACCAATTAGTTATTTTGTGATTCACTTCACTGGTGAATCAAATTGCAAAAAACAATTGTGCACACTTCTAAGAGCTTGTTTATTCTTCTGCTGCATATCATCAGTTTAACTAACGATACAGAGATTTACATAGTACTTCAGTTTAGAACATAAGAACAGCTCTCCTGGATCAGGCCCAAGGCCTATCTAGTCCAGCATCCTGTTTCACACAGTGGACCACCAGATGCCTCTGGAAAGCCCACAGGCAAGAGCTGAGGGCATGCCCCTCTCCTACTGATACTCCCCTGCAACTGATATTTAGAGGCATCTTGCTTCTTAGGCTGGAGTTAGCCTATAGCCCTAGTGGCCACCGATAGATTTTTCCTCCATAAATTTATCCAAACTCCTCTTAAAGCCATCCAGGTTATTGGCTGTCACCACATCTTGTGGCAGAGAATTCCACAAGTTGATTATGCATTGTGTAAAGAAGTACTTCCTTTGGTTGGTTTGAATGGTGCTATGGGTATTAGAATCCATTTTCACATGGATCCTTTCATGTGGTGCTGAAATAAATGTATGTAGCAAACTTCAAACTGGGTGTGCATTCATAAATTTGCATTTACAGTTGTGCAAATATGAATTAGAGTGAGCATCAAAGGAAATGACTGTTCAAAAATGATTTTTGCATTTGAAAAGCATGGCCAATTTCAGATCTAACTTAATGAAACCTTTAGCCCGCCGATACAGAAAATCAGTGGCTTGTGTCACAGGACAAAGAGAATGAACCAGTCAGTATTCAGCACTTTTAAAACTGATTGATTTCAATGGAAGAGTTAAGGATGTGTTTACTTCTCTCCCTTTGAAACCCAGGAGCCTGAAAGTACTTATCATCGGCTAGTTTGTAACCCAGTAATTTTATTTTGTGGCATGCACCAGGTTTATTCCCCCCCCCCCAGTGCTTTAAAAGTCAGTTATTGCTAGAGCTTCATTTGCCTAACAACATTGTTGCATTTGTGTTTTTTGTCATCATTTTGACTGACATGGATTTCCTTATGTCATTCTAACCCTTCCCACCATGACCCTCTCCTTTTGCAGGGTCTGACCTTTCCAGTGCAAAGATTATTTTAAAAATTAACACACCTTTCGCCTCTTTGTGTATCAGAAGCAGCTATTTGTCACAGAAATGACATCACTAGCATACAGAATTCCAAGCCACTACCCTAAAGTATCATTAAAATTCAGATGCTTGCATTATGCAGACTTTTAGAAACCGGGGCTGAAAATATCCAATCTTTAAGGCTACATTTGGTGCAAAGTGCTCTATAATGACTTATGCTTGCTTTTCAAAACCTCTAAGTGAGCAGAGGGTGGAGAAGGCTGTTGTTTGAACCACAGCTGCTCTGATATTTTGAGAAAAAAGAAAAGTACCATTATGGTTAAAATAATGTGTTATCAGCATTCCCCCTCCCATTGTACACTTTGTTTTACATAGGAACTGTTCTGCATTCTTGGATAGCAATTACACAGAGTTGCCAGGGGACTCTGATCTTAGAGGGTTTTATTTTAATTCCTACTCTTTGCTAGACTCAGGGTTTAAAGTTATGGCTAAAACACACCAAACAATGAAAACCACAGTTTCCTGATTTTGAAAGTTCTACTCCATTATACTAAATTTTTGCTGAGGCAATTAGCCTGCACATCATATTACAGAAGACAAAGGGGGGCATAATGTTGCGGAAGAAATAAGATCTATTCACATCTGTAAGTACAAAATGAATGGTATTTTGATGTTCCGTCTGTGTGTGAGGCTTTAGCATCTACATTTTTCTTCATTTTTAAGGGCTTGTTTCTTATTCCAAAATATCACAGTCCCATACAATATCTGAATGCCTCTAATTTCAAATCCTGCAGCTCCATAGAACCCAATGTTATTACATTTCAGGCAGCAGCCATCTTTTTTTCTCTATTTTGCATTGATAATGACTATTGAAGCCATTTCCAAAAATAAAGTAACATTGGTATGAACAGAAGTCTGGGAAACAGAACATACCAGCAGGGATTCAAACCGGCAACCTCTGGTGACCAACCAAGTCATTTCCCACTGCGCCATTAGGTGGCTTTGCATGGAAGCAGCCTAAAACAAGACTGGGCAAACTTGGCCCTCCAGATGTTGTTGACCTATACAACTCCCATGATCTCCAGTCACAATTTATTTATAATGGGAGTTGTAGTTCAACAACTTATGGAGGGCTCAATTTGCCCAGCCTGCCCTAAATGTTGTAACAGATTTGTGGCCATTAGCTAGCTGGCCAATGATTTTGTTAAGCAGATTCTGGTTAATAGCTCAGAAGGCTAAATTGATGCTTCTTAAGTCATTTCCTAATTGTTGAAAGATCAATCTAGAGGGGCTGATTATAAGAGAATGGTAGGTAATAATGGCTGCCTTTTGATGTGAGGGGCTGATGCAAGAGTGTAAGATGACATCATCACCCTTCCCTTCTCCTTCCCTCCACAGGGGTGTCTGTAAAGCCAGAGTAAAGAGATAAGAATGAAGGGAGGTGAGAGACACAGGACGCATTTGTACATAACATGAAACTGCAGTAAAACAGATTTCCACCTTCAGTTTGTAGTGAGTTTTTCGGCAGCAGCACTATGTCTGAACATGGAAGGTGCCATAACCACGGTTTTGTTCACTTTCTAGAACCGTAATCATAGAGATGGCAGCGAAGACCCACCCAGTGAAGACTGCAGCTGCTTCATTCCTGTGGCGCTTCTCACTGGCCTCTCCAAGTACTTGCCCCACCGCTCTGTCTCCGATCCATCCCAGCAGTTGCCTGGCAACAGGGATGCTGCCACATCCCATCCCAAGGTTGCCAGCCTGTCAAACTGCAAAGTCACACAGGGGCATGCCCTCTTCCCACCCTGTTCCTTGCTCCCCGCTCCTGGCAATCGGGAGAGAAAGGGAATGGGGAGCAGGGCACTATGTGCTTTGCTCTCTGAAAATGAAGCAACAAAGATGTATGTTCACAAGCACATGCACTCGAGGTGGCAACATAAGCAGGGCAACCCCATTAGAGCACTGGGACAGTAACATGTGCAGGGGCGTAGCAAGGTTGGAGTGGGCCCAGAGACAAGATTTTAAAATGGGCCCCCCCCAAAGTCCAGGGCCTCCGCACACCCCAGGCCCCCAAGGATTTAAGTCTGATATTCCAAAATAAGTATGCTGCCTGCAAATACATTTCACTGAATACACACACACACGTCACAATATATAGTGATATACATTGAGTACTATACATTTGTATTACTTTTAATGCCTAGAACACACTAGAAAGATGAATTATTAAAATGGGCCCCTCGCTGCAGATTAGCAAAGGAGACTTTCAACCATGCAGGGTGAACCTATGTTTGTTTTCTCAGAATTCTGAACAAATTCAGTCAAGTTTGATTGCAGGAGGCTTTTCACAGGAGGCTTTTAAAGCCCTTTAAGACACATCTCCTCTGGAATGGAGGTGCTGCATTCACATGTTGGCCAGATTTACCCTGAAGTCCCTGCAAGTTATTGGGGAGCAGTGAACACACAAGAAAAATAAAATAAAATAAAAGCAGAAGACATGCTTCACAGTTCTCACTCAGACCTTCTGGGTTGCAAAACAACTTGAACATAAGTGCATTTATAAATGAATGAATGAATAAATAAAATTAATAAAATACTGTTCCAGAAGTTTTTGCAATTTTCTGCCATGAAACAAGCCACTTATAGGACTTTTTAGATAGTTTTTTTTAAGTCAGCAAATTTTCCAAGCTGTTTCAAAATAAATATTCAGAGACTTCTCGGTCCCCGTCCCCCCCATATCCAAGCCCTATGGCAAGCAGATCCCTATATATGGGGGGGGGGCGGGAAAGGTAACCACAAAAAGGAGTTCACACTCTACCTGGCAAATGCTGGTCTGGGTTAAGCAGGGCAGCAAGAGGTCTTCTGCTGCAGAGAACACTCTGGCTGCCTCCTCCTTCCTGGCTTGCTTGGGCCCTACTCGAGTTCAGGCTTCACTGCGGCCTACACGGAAGCCTCCGTGGAAGCCCCGCCCACCCGCCGATCAGCTGAGAGGCGGGAGAAAAGGAGCTCTTTGCAGCTTGCCTGCTGCTTTGATTGCGGGCCAGCAGAACAAGCAGGAGAGACGGCGAAGAGGACAAGTGGCTGAGAGGCTATGGGGCTGGGCAGGGGGCAATGGGGAGTCACATGAGGTGCCCCTGGGGTGCCCCTCCAGGCAGTGGGGCCCCCAGACAACTGTCTCCCCTTGCCCTATCATTGTTACGCGCCTGAACATGTGGCAGGGTGGCAATACCCGGGGTTGGGTTTAAAAGGCAGACCCAGTGTTTCAGACTGGGAATTCTTGAATGGGCGAGGCCTATTTTGTGTACAGTAATGTTGGGGAAGGGAGCCTCAGCGTCTTCCCCTTGGGGGAATGTGTGTGATCGCTAGGCTTCCTCATGAGAAGGGCCAGGCACAGGATCATCATTGCCAACACTGACAGGAGATTCCTTCTCTGTGATGAGAATGGATGCTGTTCCTGAGTGGACTGCTCACTCATGAGAGTGTAAGGCCATAGGGATACCCCTTCACAACTCATGAAAAGAACCATCTGTGGGGACAGAGGCGTCGAGCCGAATCACTAATAGTGTGCGATGACATCCCCTCCTCCCACAGACTGCTCTTTCATGAGAGTGTCAGGCCGTGGAGACACGCATGTGGGCTGGACAGCAGATGCTGCCTGGCCAGGATGCTCTATACAAGCAAGCCACGGGGACAAGTATCCCAGCAACATCTCTCCCTGACTTGGCAACAACCACAAAAAAGCTGTCAAAGCATGCCCTCTTCCAGCCCATCCGCCCATTTGAACATGTCCATCTTTATTTTTGCCTGGAATGGCGACCCCACTCTTGTGGGGTCACTGGAAATCAGGGCTCCCCCTCCCGCGATTCCCCATGGCGGCAGATCTGCCTACAGCACAACACTGATCCAAACCCGGGAAATTTGAATGAGAGTAATGATCTGTCCCCGATTCCGGTGTTTCCCCAATCTGCCCACTTGGCTATGCCTGGACATATGGAGTATCAAAATCTCCTTTGAGTGCATGAAAGACTTCCCTGGGTGGTAGTGGGGGTGGGGGTCACTATGCAAACATTCTATCATTAACCAGAGTAATCAAGGGGCACCTTTTGGGGGTTAGCTTGGCTCATGAATGTGCAGTCCAACAGAAGACCAAAGGTTTTTGAGCCTAAGATCCACCCCAGTAGACTGGGGCTCTAATGAAAGTGCTAGTCCCCTGGCAGCAAGCCACCATGGGGACAGGAGCATTGTTTGGTGTCCCTGGACAACTTTGCTGGAATGAGCAATCGCAAGAGCATCCTTGGTCACAGTGGGCCAAAGCCCAGGATCCTTTGCCCTCCCTCATATACACATCCCCTCCCAGGAAGTCATTATGTCCCCATCCCTTTCCTAACAGGAAAATAGTGATCCCAGGAAACCCACCACCACCAGATATTGTGCTTGTGCAAGACAGTTTTGTTTCAGGGCTCTAACAAGGGCGGCTGTGCAATCGCTGTCAGAAGAAGGGCTTGCATGGCATGGCATTTAAAGGGATTTAAATGCTCTTTCTTTGCCAAGAGTGGGTGGATCATTCCAAAAAGGCACAGTTGCACTCGGCACGCCCGCTTGAAGATCAAGGTCAATGGCTGCTAGCCTGGAGACATGCTAACATTCTGCCCACAGTCTGGCCGGCGACACGAGCAATACAGAGATTGCTGGGATGCAGCCTCTGCAGACCAGGAAAAGGGAGGGACTCGCTGGCCTGAAAATGGAGGTTGTCAGATAGAGGTTGCCGATTGTTGGTTGCCAATTTCACTTTACATGCAAATGCGGCCACTGAGAGAGAAGGATCAGAGTTTTAAAATCCTGGAACAAAGGGCATAGGCAGAACAGCATTTTGGAATACAGGACTCTAGTTTCTCTGGAACTGATGAGGATCCATTTGATCCTCAACTTGTAAATAAACCAAACCTCACAAAGACATCATAAGCCTCCAGTGATCCAAGGGAAAGTGGAACCCAAGTAGCACTGCATCCCATGGAACTTCTTACTGCTCAGAGAAGTGGGATTTAGGGATGTGCGCAAAACTGGTTTTACCAGTTTGGTTTGAATCTGTGAATACATGGAGGCCATTTGTGTGACCACAAGTTGCATGGTCATACAATTGGTCACCATCATCGCTGCCTTGGGGAAGCTGGTCCAGGCTGAACTCAGACTGCCTGAACTGGGCCGGTTTGATGTCGAGCCCAGCGTGAACCTAGCCGGCTCACACATCTCTAAGGAGATTGAGGGTATGATACAATACATTATGGTGTTTGAGGACAGTTCAGAAACATGAGGAGGGCAATCTCAGTCATATAAGTCAATCAAATAGATGCTACCTAAAGAAAGAAGGGTCCACACTGCACAGTTCTGGACCATGAGCTCTACTGTAACTAGATAATCATAATGCTTTAATTCCTCTCAGAAATTTCTGCTAAACCTTTCACATTGTCAGTATGTCTCTGAAAATGTGATACGGTCATATGGCTAGTTAGATTTTGAGACCAGTTTCACAGACTATTTGCTTACTCAATGATGGAATTCAATCCAGCCAAAATGAAGCGCTTTCAAATCCCACTGACTTCAGTGGGACAGAATCAAGCACATATCTAACTCTTACACTGAAATCAACTGGACATAACATTAATTAGCTTTGACCCATGACTGATGTGAGCACTGCACATCATTGTCCTACTGCTGAACTGACTCAATTCATGCTTAGAAGAATAAGTGGTTCAAGCCTTATTTTTTAGTTTGGGGGGGAAATCCTAACAGGCACACATGGAAATGTGAAAACAATCCTTTTCCTTTGAAACATATATCTGCATAGAGATCTGAGCGTGTACATGATGAAAATGGGCCCAGACCACAGGGCAGCTGAGCTGGAAATTTGTCTCTTTCTAATTAGACGATTTTGAGCACAGTCACATGAAGACATTCTCCAGTAATGATGCCTTGTTTAGCTGTCTCAGAAGGGATGCTAGGAGAAGGATCTGCTTATCCCATGCTCAGGACAGGGTTGTTGTATCAGTCAATATTGTTGTAGCTTCCAAAAACAGGGAAGGTATCACACCATGTGCAGAAACAAATGTTGTGTCTACCAGTATAGTAAGTGTGCGGAAGGAAAAAAAGCTGGGCTCTTCAATGCAAAGGCGGGGGAGGCATATTCTATTCTTCCCATTTTGAAAGCATTGCCTTAATTATTAAGGTCGAAAGCAGAATCCCAGCGACAACTGCACAAGTGCTCTTTCACTCTGTCAGTGCAGAAATAGATTGCTTCAAATTAATTACCCTGAAAGCCAGCCATTTGTTTTAAAAAGTCAACATGTTTCATGTAGGCTGCAGGCCCTGGAGCTCTATAAAAAAAAGCTGTTGTGGTTTTCCTCTATCACAATATTATTTTTAAATGAGTGCATAACAGCCTTGAACCCACAGAAGCAGGCAGCCGTGAGGAAGTCATATACTAACATATTTTCACGATGGATGTACCCAAAGTGCAGACGCTAAAACTGTAATGTGTGAGGAAGACAAACACGTATTTTGAAATATATGTACATGTATACATGCAAGGGACTGAGCAATTGACTGAGACTGTGCTGCATGGATGTATTTCTGAAATATGTGATTATCTTCCATAACGTGTGAAGAGGCCCATAGTCCTAGGGAAACATTGGGCAGCATCCAGATCAAGTTATTCATGATTAAGTCTCATTAAAATTAATTGATCTTGTCTCATTGATTTCCATGGTATGTGGCTATGACAAACTAGTCTGGATACTGTCCATGTGTTCCAACTTACACAGAAAACAACAACAAATTTCTTCTCCCCCAGGTCAGCCATTTTCAAATTTTGTTGTGGAGAACCCAAGATTCCTTGGAAGCTTATGGGGTTCCATAGTAAGATCAGGAATGGCCAAAGTTGCCTAAAGAATAGCTTGCTCACTATTATGGACTGCTGGGTTATGGGAAGTAAAATTCTTCATCAGTTGATCACGATCAGATGACATGCAGCTACAGTGCCTGCTTTGCATAAATTGAGAGGGCACTCTAGAAGTTTGTAGATTAATTTTGACAAGCAGCATATAAATGCTGTAAAACAAAATTAAATGAAAAATACAAAATTAAATGAAAAATACAGTGCTCCCTAGAATAGAAGTCCATTAAGTGGCATAGCAGGGAAATGCTTGACTAACAAGCAGAAGGTTGCCGGTTTGAATCCCCACTGGTATGTTTCCCAGACGATGGGGAAACACCTATATCAGGCAGCAGCGATATAGGAAGATGCTGAAAGGCATCATCTCATACTGCACAGAAGGAGGCAATGATAAACCCCTCCCTAAAAGAAAACCACAGGGCTCTGTGGGAGCCAGGAGTCAAAATCGACTTGACGGCACACTTTACCTTTACCCTAGAATTCTCTGTAATGTTCAAGAATACTGGGGCAGATGGCTCTTCAGTAAACAAATGGCTCTTCAGTAAACAAATAATTTTTAACAAGGGAACCTAAGGGAGACTGGAGTGAGACAGTGGAATTAAAGTTTATAAATTTGATTCTGTCAGTTCAGCTTTTAATTTAGTCAATGGTTTCCTATCAAATTGTAACTAAAAGGATCTTGTTACCATGAGTTACTGCTGATGTGAATTGTCATTGTGCTTATCCTATACTATATGTATTTAAGCTTTAAAATAATTGCCACAGGCTATACCTTCTGCATTTCAAGGCCATTTGGACCCACTATGCACAATTTTTCCTTTCTCTTTCTCCATACCTATAATCTGCCAACCTAGGATAACATTTTATGCATCTGTAGTCCACAAACACACTTATGCTCCAATAAATTAGTGACACTTTAAGGTTTGTTGCTATTTTTTCTTCAGCAGTCATGACTACCTCTCACACTGTGGACAAGGAAGACAGCCACAGCTCTAAGCTGTGCATTCCTACTTGTGGTTTAAGCATATCAGCTTCATGATATTTTATATAGTGCTGTCATGAACCACTGGCTGTTTCTTTCTCTGTTTAATATTGTTGTCACAATAAATCAAAATTGATAAGTTTTCTTCAGCTTGGAGGGGATCTAAATATTTATTTCTCATATGTATTTTTGGAGCCCACCCATTAAAGTCTGACAGAAACGGACAACTTTCCCTTACTACAGACTGCTGGCCAAGAAGCATAGAGTTCATAAGCCCAAAGAATACTGAACATGTTGACTTTTTTTTTCAAGCACTGAGTGCAAAGCATGGCTTTGTGCTGACATACTGATGTCAAGAGGTTTTCTACTTCAATAACTCTGCTCATATTCCTCCATCTGATGAAGGAGGAAACACAATAACACACTCACAGAAACACAATAAATCACCCACATCAGAAAAAGAAAGAAAGAAAGAAAGAAAGAAAGAAAGAAAGAAAGAAAGAAAGAAAGAAAGAAGCCCAGCAGCAGCAAATGCGCAGGAACATACTGAATTCACTCCTTTCTATTCAGGGAAAAACATGGAAAATAAGATCTACTTTCCCATTTATCTTGGGACAAAATTATATGTGATGTTAAATGCGTCACTGGCTTTGATGTGCTTTAATTTTCCTTTGTAGTAGCAGCCAGATCAAAGCCTCTGTGGACTGAGACCCTAACCCTACCCCACTTTCCAGAGTCCCAGTCCAGATTGCCCTCCACACAAGCTGTTTGCTAAAGGGGGGAAAGTTTCCACTGATGTCAATGGTTTGTAAATATGCTAATAATGTACATTTAAAGAACTCAACTATTATAATTATCCTCTGATTAGTTTATTAATTTAATTATTAAGCATTCTTACAGCACTTCTGTTTTATTCGTACTTTATCACCATTATCCTACCAACAGTTCTGAAATGTATGTCACTATTATTCCAATTTATTACACAGCAACTGAGCCTGAAAGTGGGGACTTGCCAAAGGCCTGCAAGAGGTGCCTGATTCCATTGTGTATGGGCTGTATGTACAGATAAGTGTGTGTTCTAATATGTTTCATCAGCAAACATGTCAGTGTAAGCAAGGGCCATTTATTTCCTGCTTTTATGAATCGGAAGACTGCATTTAATTCTGTTAATAGGAAAAGCAATGAGTAAAGGTCGCCAGTACAAATCCGGAGTTTTGTATTCAGACACCTTCATGAGAGCAAGAACAGTCTCCATTTGACAACTTTGTTAGATGATGATAATTTCATAGCACCTAAGAAACAAAGGTGTGTATGTACATAAATTTAACAATGATGAGTCCCTGTCCTTACAATCTAAATAGGCGGATAGGTAAGGAAAAGAAAGGATAAGGAGAGACAATGGAGGCAGAGCAACAGCGCTGATCTAAAATCACAGCCAATTAGGGAGGGCTTGAGAGGGAAAGGGGGGCTGCAGAAAGTAGGAGGAACTACTCTAAATCACATGAATGGCTGGAGGGTATGCATTCTAAAGATAAGATGCTGCCAAGGAAAATGGATGAAAGCAGGAGATAGCAAATGAAATACTCGGTCTAGCTTAGAGATTGGTTTCTGAAGAGCCTGGGAGGAATATAAAGAGAAATTAAAGAAAGGCAAACAGGAGAACCGGAGTATAAGCATTTAAAAGTAAGTAGCCCAATTTTAAATTGGACATGATAAGGGAAAGGGAGCCAATGTAGAGAAGCATATTTACAATCAAGAAAGTCGGGGTAGCTCCTATGGAGACGGGGGGCAGACTTTCAAGGGCTGCGAGTGTCTGGGGGCTGCCTGCCACTACCACCCCTCCACTGGGCTCCCAGCCCCAACTCATGCCAGTTGCTTTCCAATCACGGCTTCTGGCAGCCGCACTGTCTCAGTGTGAGGCAGAACTGCCCCGATGCCAGTGAGAATAGCCTGTCTTAAAGTGCTGCCTATTCTCCCTGGGATCAGGGCAGCTCTGCTTCAGCAAGCCAGCAGAGCCAGTGATGTCATCAGGCTGTGTCGGCTTCACTGGGGAGCAGTTTGATGTAGTGCTGGGGCCGAGTGTCCCAACAGGTAGGCACTACGCCTACTACCACTGCTTGCCAAAGGCAGGGGGGTGGGGAGGGTATCTTCAGATCTGGTCTTAGGGCTTTATTCAACCTTGCTATGTTCTTGCCAAAAAAACAAAAAATGTAACGAGCTACAAAATGAAGACCAGATATATATATATATAGTTTTAGATGGGTTAAGGGAAGACTAACAAAAAGAGCATTACAATAATCACACTTATGTAGAATAAAATAGAGAGAGAGAGAGAGAGGCTGAGGAGGAGGAGGGCAGAAGGCTCCTTCCCCTAAAGACAGAAAGAGAAAGAGCTAACACCCAGGAAGAGCAAGTTGTGAAAAAAGGGCACAAAATTGTAAATTTTAATGGTCAATAATAAATAAATAAAAGGGGGCTGAAAGATCAGAATATTGATCAAGTTGACCTCAGGTTAAAAAATCCAGGACCGCACAAAGAGATAATTGGAAGAAGAGTGTGCTCAGATACAGAAGTGAAGGAGCACGGAGTATACGCTTGGGAACCCTCACTCCCATACCGTTCAGAAAAATCATTGCTCTACTGGTTTTGCTCTGTCTATAACTTTTCCTTCTCATGCAGGGATTTTCCCTTCCATGATTCATAAGGAAGTTGCAATAAATGTAGTAATGAAAAGACTACATAGTAATGAAAAGTCATAGTCATAGTAGTCATAATGAAAAGGCACTGGTGTTTCATGGATTGCCATGCAGATTGCGCAAAGAAGTTACAGGATCTTCAAAATGTCACTTGGACTGCCTGCAACATTGTCCGTAAGAATCAGTGGTCATGTTGCAATAAATCACCATCTGAATGGATCCTAGGCTGATTTCGAGCTATCTGAAAGCGTCTTTCCAGTGTTACCTGTGCAGGAGGATCACAAAGTGGAGTAGTAGAGGGATGAGAACAGAAGAATACTATGCATCATTGTAATAAGCCATAGACCTATTGCAGCCCCACTGGAAATGGCATGGAAATCCCACCGTCCTCCAAATATGACAGGAGGGTGGGGACACTTCCATCTGTGCCAATGCTGACCACTGCCATGCCCAAAGAAGAAACTGTGGAGAAGGGGACAGGCTGGCAATGGAAGGTATGCCTGGAGCCTGCAGTGAATGGCCAGCCACCGTCGCAATGGGCCCAGACCTTGCAGATGGAGGGGCAGAGCTCCCCAAACCAGAAGCAGGAAATCAGGAAGTACCTGCAAGGGCAGGACTTCCAGAGAAGGGGTTTGCATGCTGGCCTGTTGGGTCTATTTAGGGGAAGGCCTGGCCAGTGATGAAGAACTCTTTCTCTGCTGCCGGGCAGGTTGGAGTCCTACAGAGAGAAGCCCAACAGTGGGGAACGCTTACTTGGAGGAGGACTCAGGGTGTTGTAACCCCCTTTCCAAGAGAGTCTGAAGCCAAACGGAAGGGATCAAGTCAGGTTCCTCATTGGACCTTCTCACAGAAGGGACACAGACAAAACTGTTCATTTCCTTGGTTGTGGTACTCATTAGAATTATGAATTATTAGCTGCTCTTTTGTAGCATAGATTTTATTGTTGATTGCAGCTGGAAAGGAAGCCTCAGTGTGATCTATAAACAAAACCATCTGTCCTGCATGAAAATGTGCATAAAATTAAAATGGGATTGGAATATTGATGTGATTCCGTTTTGATTACAGTTGCCACAACAAACCATCTACCTTTCTTAGTAGATAAGAGATATTTAAATGTGAGTGTCTATTTCTTCCTCAAACACTCCCCATGAAAACTTGTCACAAATTTGCCAAGAATACCATAACTTATATGAGGCATCTCTCTTGGATCCAAACCTTCCCAGTCTGATCCAAACCTGCCCAATCGTTGAAAGTGTCGGCTCAATGTGTGGCAGCTGTGAAAAGGGCCAATTCCATGCTAGGGATCATTAGGAAGGGGATTGAAAATAAAACTGCTAATATTATAATGCCCTTATACAAAACAATGGCGCGGCCACACCTGGAGGACTGCATACAATTCTGGTCACCACGTCTAAAAAAGGGCATTGTAGAACTAGAAAAGGTGCAGAAGAGGGCAACCAAGATGATCAGGGGCCTAGAGCACCTTTCTTATGAGGCAAGACTACAACACCTGGGGCATTTTCGTTTAGAAAAGAGACGACTGCAGGGAGACATGATAGAGGTCTATAAAATCATGCATGGTGTAGAGAAAGTGGATAGAGAAAAAATCTTCTCCTTCTCCCATAACATTAGAACCAGGGGTCATCCCATGAAACTGATTGCCAGTAAATTCAGGACCCGCAAAAGGAAGGGTCCCCCCCCCCATAACGCATAATCAACTTGTGGAATTCTCTGCCACGAGATGTGCTGACAGCCAACAACCTGGATGGCTTTAAGAAGAGATTGCATAACTTCATGGAGGAGAGTTCTATCAACAGCTACAAGTCGGATGGCTATAGGCCACCTCCAGCCTCAAAGGCAGGATGCCTCTGAGTACCAGTTGCTTGGAAGTAACAGCAGGAGAGAGGGCATGCCCTCAACTCCTGCCTGTAGGCTTCCAGCGGCATCTGGTGGGTCACTGTGTGAAACAGGATGCTGGACTAGATGGGCCTTAGGCGTGGTACAGCAGGGCTGTTCTTATGTTCTTAGGTCCTTCCCAGTCTCCTTGCTTGAGGAACTTCTCCAGGAAGTTTGATAACCCAGAAACTTTAACAGTAGTCTTCAAGCCTGTCATTCCTAGCCTCTTCCTAACAGCGTCTGTTCCTCAGCATTCCTCAGTTTTCTCAGTTTTCTCCTGTTTCCCCTAATTTGAATTTACACATATGTGAACTTACATCCTCTGATTTTCACAAACTTCGCAAGTAGCCCAGCATTGTTCTCACTCTGCCAGGTTTCCACTCACTTTGTGCCAAAAAAGAATCCATAGTTGGTGCCAAATAAACCAAATCAGGGGGAAAAAACTGTGCTAAATAAATCAATTAGAACCATGTCCTTGTGCTGAAAAATTCTGTCCTGTTGATCGGTTTTTAAGCAAAGACTGGAATGAAAGAAAAGGCAAATATGCTGCCGAGAGGTTGGTGTTGAGTGACCCCTGGCCCAGGGGCAGGGGGCTGAGTGAAGGGCAAAAGCAGGCAGTGCCAGTTAACCCCTTGAGGAGCTGGGGTCCAAATAAATCCCCTTAGTACAATCAGTAAAACAGTGTGTGTCTTGTGAGACTGACAATGGAATGTAATATTGTTGTTGTTGTTGTTTGTTGTTCACACAGTCAGACAGGTGTTATTGCTTTAAAACCTTTTCTTGAGGGTCCCTCAGGACTATAAAGCAGAATACGATACATACAAATTTAGTACGATCCCCACCACACATTAAGGTCATCTGAGGTGGTCTGTCTTCAATTGCCACCAAAATATCTGGCGGTGCCGCAGAGGCGGGCCTTCTCTGTGGCTACTCCTGGGCTGTGGAATGCACTCCCGGCTAGTGATGTGCACGGACCAGTCCAGAAACCATTCTACAGGCCTCCGGACCGGTCCGGACATGGGCGGTTCAGGGTTCGGGCAGACTGGGGTAGGGGTTCCTTTAAGGGCGGGGGGAGGGTGTACTTACCCCTCCCGCCGCTTTCCCCCCTCCGGTGCGCCTTTTTTCGCTAGCAATTGCGCCTTTTTTCGTTAGCAACCCTTCCCCCTCTTGGCTGCAAAAGGCTTCAGGAAGTCATGTCTCTGCGATGTGCACGCATGTGTCTGTGTGGCCGCTCGTGCGCACATCATGCACACACGCAAAAGGCTTCCTGAAGCCTTTTGCAGCCGAGAGGGAGAAGGGGCAGCAGGGAGGTATCCTGCCGCCCCAATTGCTAATGAAAAAAGGCGCGACGGAGGAGGAAAAGCGGCGGGAGGGGTAAGTACACCCTCCCCCCACCCTTAAAGGAACCCCTACCCGAGTGCCAGACCGCAGCTCTGCAGTTCCGTGCACATCTCTACTCCCGGCAGAAATCCATAATCTGAGTTCATTATTGGCCTTCCGGAAAGCCCTTATGACCTATCTGTTTGGCCTGGTCTTCCAAGGTTTTTTAACTGTTTTAAACCATAAAGGTGTGGCCTAGTTTTACAGGGTTTTAAAAACTGTTTTGTTTTAACAATGGTTTTATGTTGTTTTTACAGCTTTCAATTTTAACAGTTAATTGATTTTAGTGTTGTTTTTAATGTAAACCGCCCTGAGCCATTTTTTGGAAGGGTGGTATAGAAATCAAATAAATAAATAAAATAGTATGAAGTATTGTAATAAAATATAATAATTAATAAATAAAAGATAAAGTGTTGTAGGGGCTTCAAGATGGGGCCCTAGATACATTGAACCCATGGCCTTATAAAATTGGCTCTACTTAAGATGTTTTTAGCACATAACTCAGCCCCAGGGGCATAACTATAATAGGGCAAGGGGAGACAGTTGTCTGGGGGCCCACTGCCTTGGGGGCCCCCCAGAGGCAAGTCATAAGACTGACTCCCCCAGCCACGTACCCGCCCGGGCTTCCTTCAGTTGTATTCATCCTCCAAAATTGATGTGAGTGTTAAGACCTGGCACTACCAGAACAGCATGTCTTTCTCTAGTACCATTAAATGACTTGCATCATCCACAATTTACAAAACCTTCAAAAAAATAATTTAGGATGATGTTCTGTAGTGGCATGTGTGTGTGTGTGTGTGTGTGTGTGTGTGTGTGCGTGCGCTTGTGCGCTTTTTTGTTACCACTATTCAGCCTCATTTAAGATTTCTTTACTTCATGAGCTGAGCTTCAGTGAGGGGGGCCCATTTTAAAATCTTGTCTTTGGGCCCACGCCAACCTTGCTACGCCCCTGCTCAGCCCCTATGGTAATAAGTATTTGTAGTGAAACCTTCAGAACACCATGATTTACAGAAGCAACACATTGGCAATCTAAACAACTTCAGCCCATTTCCTCAAACACCAAAAGGGTCAGGGCACACAGCCCTACGATAGTCAGATAAACATTGTCTACTTCGGCCTCTTCTCTATCTCTCTTTTTCAGGAACCAACCTGGCAGCATCTCTGCATTTAAAGCCAGGAGTTACGGTAGGAGGTTGTTACAGAAAAGGAACAGGACAGAGATTGTTCCCCTGGGGTGCTTTCAGCCAGATACCTATGTTATGACATACATAGCAGAATGGATAACACTGTCCTGGGTTTAGTGCAGCAAGGAAAATCTTACAAGTGCAGTGCTTTGGGTCTGTACGAACAGTGTTAATTACCCAGCTCTCCTTTGCTAGACTTCAGCTGGAGATTTAAAGTAACAAGGAAAAACATAGGCCAAGACTCCTGAAAAGTCTTATATCTGATTCTTTTTTAATGTTGCCTGTCACAAAGAATCGACACGTCTAATTGGATGGCAATGTGAACTGGCTTGGTGGGTTTTGCATCAATGGATTTTGCATATGATGTTTTATTCAGCCACTACATGCTCCCCGGGTGGACTGTAGAACAAGCACAGATAATGAGAACTCTGCTTTATAGGGCAGCTTTAAAATGTTTTCCCAATAAACCCATGACAGGAACATGAAGGGTGAATTGTGGGAATCATGGGGCTTATAGCAAGCAGACCAGAACTGATTTATTGTGCATTTCTAAGCATATATGGGTTATGTAAAAATAGGTAAGGCCAACCTTTCCATACATGAAAGAATAAATCCACAAAGAGTCTTGTGGCACCTTGAAGACTAACACAGTTATTGTAGCATAAGCTGTCTGGATCACAGACCACTTCATCAGAGGCATGAAGTGTTATCCTCATTGGCAAATATATTTACATAAGTACAGAGAGCAAGAAAAAAGAGTGTTAAGAGTGGGAGCGAATGGCTATGAAAAACAAGACATTCAGTCTGTAACAATTCAACATAAAGTCTAAATGTATATAAGATAAGCATGATGACAATTCACAACAGCAGTAATTGGTGATAACACAATTCCTAGCTTTGCTTAATTAATTAACACCGGTCTATGAAAAAGGAAACCATTATCTCAGTTCAAGACTAAAATGACTGAATCAAACTTTCTGATAAATTCTAACTCCATATTTCACATTGGGGACATAAGAACAGCCCTGCTGGATCAGGCCCAAGGCCTATCTAGTCCAGCATCCTGTTTCACACAGTGGCCCACCAGATGCTGCTGGAAGCCTACAGGCAGGAGTTGAGGGCATGCCCTCTCTCCTGCTGTTACTCCCCAACTTGTCCTTGCTAGCAAATAGCCCCTAATCTGAAATACCTATTCACCAGCTGGTGCTTTCACCAGCAATAATTAGCCACATAACAGAGAAACCAACACAAAAACCAGACCCTGAAACAAACCTGGCTGCCAAATCTGTCCCCATTCCATGTTCACTCAAGTGAACATTATTATAGGTCTAATAACATCAGCTATACCATCAGGGGCCCTTTCAGGGACCCATTTACATGCTTATCCCCCAATGCGATTGATACTACCACCTGCCAACAATAACCTTCTGGGGTCTACAGAAATCGGACAGGTCAGTCTCCATGCAAAAGAATAAATGGACACAAATCTATTATTAAAGCATAGCAACATTCAGAAACCAGTGAGAGAATATTTCTGCTGCTGTTCTGAAAGTCACATTCTCCAACAAAGGAACTTCCAAGAGAGACTGCAGCATGAACAATGGATTTGAGTTTATCAAGAGGCTTAGTTGTCTTGATTTAGGCTCGAATAAAGAGAACAGTTTCCTCTCCCTCTACATGGCGCTTTCCAGACTAGCTGCTCATCAACAGCAAAATGCCTCTGTTTGGGCAAGTCGCATTTGGGATGTAAACAGCAGGGGGAGCAGTCTCGCAGCAACTAACAACTCAAAAAGAGCAACTTTTTCACACCAGATATACGATGTCCTTGCTCTATATCACAGCAATTAAATTCACAACAAGGCATTGGGAATGTGAATGGCACCCTTCTGTCCGAGTAGGGACTGCGGTGTCACGACACAGGAAGTGTCGAAGCACACTTCTGAGATTTGTCCGGACCCCCTTGTAGGGTCTAGTCTGGAAAGCGCCCTAGTGTTAATTAACTTAGCAAAGCTTGGAAGATTGTGTGATCTCTCATCTGCTGCTGTTGTAAAGATCTTTGTGTGTAAGCAGATATGCGCCAGGGTCCTGGGGTGTATCCCACAGAGCAGGGGAGGCAGAGATCAGGTCAGGCTGGATGGTTCTGGGAATGGATGGTTGCTGCCACAAGATGTGGTGATGGCCACTAGCTTAGGTGACTTTTAAAAGGTATTAGATAAATTCATGGAAGACAAGTCTGTCCATGATAACTAATTATGATGACTTCATGCTACCTCTGAGCCCAGAAGGAGCATGCCTTTGAATACCAGTTGCAGGGGAGCAATGGCAGGAGAAAGAGAAACCTTGACCTCCTGCTTGTGGACTTCCCAGAGACATGGGCAACAGAATGATGGACTAGATGGGCCTTGACCTGTGCCAGAATGCAATGTTTGCAGTTCATAAGAGGGAGAAGAAGGGAGGAGCAGCTTCCAGAGGGGTGGGTTTGGTCTGCATCTGCCTTGTTTGGTCTGCAACTGCCTTGGATCAGCTTTGGGGCTTGAAGGGGAGGTGCTGTTGAGGGTTCCCCCTACTGCTGAGTCTTCGCCTCTCCTGTTTGATCAGGTGCTGCCTCCTTGGCCTGGGAGAGGAAGAAGATTTTGAGGCTGTTCTCATGAGCAACCAAGTCCAGGCTTAGGCACCCAAGCCCAGGCTTGGCTGCCCATGGGAACTGCTAGGATCTGCCTGGATCCCAGCAGCGCTGCAGTGCTAAACCCAGCACCGAAGCCCAGCTCTTAGCCGAGGTTAAGGGTGCAAATGTGCCATTGTAAACCGCCCTGAGCCATTTTTGGAAGGGCGGTATAGAAATCGAATTATTAATAATAATAATAATAATAATAATAATAATAATAATAATAATAATAATTATTATTATTATTATTATTATTATTATTATTATTATTATTATTATTATTATTATTATTATTAACCTGGATCCCAGGATCGTGTGTCAGACACAGAGACGGGAGCCTAGTGTGCCAGCCCCCTGGAGGAATCCATTCAGTGTGCAGTGTACTGTGGGATGCTCAGAGGCTGGGATAATGAGCAATCCACCCTGCTGCTCCATGCTGCATGGAGCAGGGCTGATTGTGTGGGAGCGTGCTCCGTGCTCCCACCATGAACAGGTTGATCCTCTGGGGGGAAGGCAAGGTTTGCAAAGCCTCCCCCGCCCACCCACCAAGTAGGTTATGTGAATAGCCCCTTCCTCTGTCTTGGTTTAGGCTTGAATAAATGGATGGTGGACCTATTAGGATGGTCCGTCCAAAAAGGCTGTTGGACCCAGTAGGATTTCAAAAGGCCTTGGAGGATTTTGATGTTGGTGCGGCCAGTGATTCTGTTGATGCCCTAGTGGGAACCTGGAACAGGGAACTCACCAGGGCAGTAGACATGATCGCTCCTAAGTGTCCCTTCCGACCTTCTTCAAAAATGGCCCCTTGGTATACTGAGGAGTTGCGGGGGCTGAAGCGGTTGGGTACGTGGCTAGAGTGCAAGTGGAGGAGAACTAGGTTCGAATCTGACAGGATACAGCATGTGACCCATTTGAAGACTTATGCGGTGGTGGTGCGTGCAGCAAAAAAGAGATTTTGGTCTGCGCACATTGCGGCTGCAGGTTCGCACTCGGCGGAGCTATTCCGGGTTGTGAGGAGTTTGGTTTCTGCTTCTTCTACTTCCAATCAGTCCCCGGGGTCGTTTTGCTGTGATGCTTTTAATGGGTTCTTTGCGAACAAAATCTCCTGCATTCAGGCTGACTTGGACTCCACTATTTCTGCAAGGTCTATGGAGGAGGTGTCCAGCGATCCCTCTTGCAGTATTAGATTGGATCAGTTTCAATCTGTGACTCCTGAGGATGTGGACAAGCTGCATGGGGCGGTGAGGCCTACCACCTGTTCTCTGGATCCTTGCCTGACTCAGCTGCTTTTATCTAGCAGGGAGATTGTTGGAGATGGCCTAATTAATATCATACATGCATCGCTGAGGGAGGGTAGGGTGCCCCCTTGTCTGAAGAAGGCAATGGTTAGACCACTCTTAAAGAAGCCTTCCCTGGACCCCTTAGCGATGGATAGTTACAGGCCAATCTCCAATCTCCCTTGTTGGGCAAGGTGATTGAGAGGGTGGTGGCTGACCAGCTCCAGGCAGTCTTGGAGGAAACTGATTATCTAGACCCATTTCAAACTGGCTTTAGAGCTGGCAATGGGGTTGAGACGGCCTTGGTCAGCCTGAACCCAGGGTGTAGGTATAATAGAGCGAAAGGGTACAAAGAGCATTGGCCCCCAGCTCCTGAGGGCCCTCCAGATCCCTCCCTCCCTATTATCTTCATTATCTCCCTCACTCTGGGGGGCTGCCAGAGAGAGGGATGAACATGGGCCCCCTTTCCCCTAGCTATGCCCCTGGGATGACCTTTACCAGGGAATCGACAGAGGGAGTGTGACTCTGCTGGTTCTTCTGGATCTCTTGGCAGCGTTCGATACCAGCAACCATGGTATCCTTCTGGATTGCCTGGGGAAGTTGGGGATAGGGGGCACTGCTTTGCAGTGGTTCCGCTCCTATCTCTCGGGTAGATTCCAGATGGTGGAGCTTGGTGACAGATGCTCCTCAAAATGGGAACTGCTATATGGAGTCCCCCAGGGCTCCATTCTGTCACCAATGCTTTTTAATATCTACATGAAACCGCTGGGTGAGGTCATCAGGAGATTTGGTGCTGGGTGTTATCAGTCTGCTGATGACACCCAAATCTACTTCTCCTTTTTATCTTCAGGAAATGGCACTCATTCTCTAAATGCCTGCCAACAGGCAGTATTGGGCTGGATGAGGGAGAACAAATTGAGGCTGAATCCAAACAAGACGGAGGAAATCATTGTGGATTTGAGGAATTTGAGGGATAAGTTAGATCTTCCTGTACTGCCCCGGAAGGAGCAGGTATGCAGCTTGGGAGTACTCCTGGACCCAGGCCTCACCCTGGTATCTCAGGTGGAGGCCATGGCCAGGAGTGCTTTCTATCAGCTTCGGCTGATTCGACAGCTGCGCCCATTCCTTGGAGAGGATGACCTCAAAACAGTGGTGCATCAGCTGGTAACCTCCCAGCTTGTCAGTATCTGGCCACCTGGCAGGGAAGTTCACAGTATCAAACGGGGCTGCAGAAACAAGATACGGCTCGGACACAGTACTTCTTTATCGGGCTTGGCTGCAAGCTGTCGACACGAAAGTTGACAAACGTTGCTTTCCAGCAGTGAATAGAAAGCTGGTGACGTAATTTATAGTACAAGCCGAGAGCTCCCAGCTGGCAGGAATTCAATGCTTATCAGCCCTCTGCAAGAGGCGTTTACTCCTCCTGATAGTTTAAAGCTGAGTTCTTCGCCTTGTAATACGCCTGTTGTGGAGTCAGTGGAGGTTGGTTGCATAGCTCCTCTTCTGATTGGTCCATCACGGTTTCTGCTGTCTCAGGTTGTTGTGTCTGCTCTGAATCATCTGCCTCAGCCGTTTCTTGGAAACTGACAGCCGGTCTCTGCCCCTCAGACAACCCGGCATCGGCTGAAAAGTTGACAGCTTCCCCTTCTTCCTCGCTGTCTGAGATCGAGGGCGTGACACAGCTTGACTATTGCAATGCGCTCTACGTGGGGCTGCCATTGTACGTAGTCCGGAAACTTCAGTTAGTTCAGAATGCGGCAGCCAGATTGGTCTCTGGGGTAACCCGCAGATACCATATTATGCCTGTCTTGAAACAGTTACACTGGCTGCCAATATGTTTCCGGGCAAAATACAAAGTGCTGGTTATTACCTTTAAAGCCCTGAACGGCTTAGGTCCGAGTTATCTTAGAGAGCGTCTTCTTTAGTACGATCCTCACAGCGCATTAAGGTCATATGAGGAAGTCCATCTCCAGTTACCACCAGTTTGTCTGGTGGCAACTCAGAGGCAGGCCTTCTCTATAGCTGCTCCTGGGCTGTGGAATGCACTCCCGGCAGAAATCCGTAATTTAAGATCATTACTGTCCTTCAGGAGAAAACCTACCTATTTGGCCTGGCCTTCCAGGGTTTTAAATGATTGGGAAATTGTTTTTAAATTGTTTTTAAATGGTTGTCCTGGTTCTCCAGGGTTTTTTAGCTGTTGAATTGTTTAATAGGTTTTATTCTGTTTTTATAGATTTGATTTTAACTGTTAACAGGTTTTAATTGTTTTTACCTTTTTGTAAACCGCCCTAAGCCACTCTGGAAGGGCAGTATATAAATCGAATAAACAAACAGACAAACAAACAAACAAACCATTTTTTCCTCTGTTAAATGGGGGAAGTTCCACTTCCTCAGAGGTGGCAACAGGAAAAAAAATTGAGAGGGCACAAAAGGGCGAAAGTGCATTTATGGGTTAGGAACACTGGAACATAGGAAGCTGCCATATATTGAGTCAGACCATAGGTTCATCTAGCTCAGTATTGTCTACCCAGACTGGCAGCAGCTTCTCCAAGGTTGCAGGCAGGAATCTCTCTCAGCCCTATCTTGGAGATGCCAGGGAGGGAACTTAGAACCTTCTGCTCTTCCAGAGCAGCTCCATCCCCTGAGGGAAATATTACAGCGCTCACACTTCTAGTCTCCCATTCAAATGCAACCAGGGTGGGCCCTGCTTAGCTAAGGGGACAAGTCATTCTTGCTACCACAAGATCAGTTAGTGAGCTTAGTCCTACATATTAGATTTCTGAATCAGAAATGGGGGCAGGTGGGGGGGGGGAAATGACTGGTCAGGGGGTGCTTTCCCGTTGTTCCCCCCACCCTGAACTGCCTCTGCTCTTCTTCTTTGTCTTTTCACACTCAGACATCAGCCCTTCCCACTCAGTTCTTATGTTCTTAAGAACATAAGAACAGCCCTGCTGGATCAGGCCTACGGCCAACTAGTCCAGCATCCTGTTTCATACAGTGACCCACCAGATGCCTCCGGGAAACCCACAGGCAAGAGCTGAGGGCCTGCCCTCTCTCCTGCTGTTGCTCCCCTGCAACTGGTATTGAGAGGCATCCTGCCTCTGAGACTGGAGGCAGCCCACAGGCACCAGACTAGTAGCCATTGATAGACCTGTCCTCCACAAACATATCTAAACCCCTCATAAAACCATCCATGGCTTCCCCCATTAGGATATTTCAGGAACATCTTATGTTCTTAACCATTAGCAAAACAACTAAGCAGTAGACCAGCCAGCATTCAGAATAATAACGGCAAACTAGATACAACACGTTCATACGCTCCTGATTCCGCCCCCTGTGGCCCTGCTCCTTCAGTAAACACACTTGTTTTCTGAGTAGGTTTAAAGTTCATTAGGGATATTGATTGGCATGATGCGCACCTGTAACCTGAATGGGTGGAATGTGTGCTGGAGCTGCTGCTGTAGACATAGAAGCAGTGGGACCTTTGTAAAAAATGGGCTGCAGTGCTAGAAGCGGTACTGTATTTCTTCCCATTGTAGTGAATAGCAAAAAGTGCAGTAACACTCCTAGTGCTACCACCCATACTTCCTACAGCACCGCCATTGCTTCCATGTCCAAAGCAGCAGCTCCTCAAGTCACTCCCATTCACGTTAGACATGCACATCATGCCAACCATTGTTTCTACACATTTCTGCATACCCATCTCAGAATTTTTCTCTGTCAAATGGCATATCTCCTTAATATATATCGGAATCTCAAACTAGCGCACGTGCACACGCACACACACAGAGAACAAAAAAGACAGAAGGCTACATCTAAACCAGACATCAGCCCAAGGTAATTTCCTGTTTACCTTGGGGTAACTATAGGAATGTCCGGCCATCTGGCTGACATTCTGCTTACCCAACAGGAACTGGGCAATCGCCCCATAGAAGCTAAATGTTCAGAATGTCAGAACTCATTGTCAACATGATGACATTTTCAAGATTTGAAAATGTCACTGAAATTTTTACTAAAAATGCAGAAACCTCAAAAAGCCATTTTGTGCATTCATATCACACCAAGATTTAAGCATGACTACTCTTAGTCCGCCAGGGACCAATTCTGTTTACTTGGAAGTAAGTCCCGCTGAGCTGAATAGGAGCTTCTTTCAGGTAAGAGTGCCTTCAGATTGTGATGTTAGTTTTGTGGCTCCTTTGGGCCATTCTTTTTGTTCAACCAAGAAGATAGCCCAAAGGAGATACAAAACTAACGTCTCAGTCTCATCTGAGATGTTTCGTCCCATTTATTCATTGACTTCATGTGCAGTGCAGTGTGCTTTCTTGGATATTATGCCTTCAAACACATCAAAGCCAGTGGCTCAGACTTATGATTGGCTCCTGCACTTTGAATCTTTCTGCCATCAATATGATTAATATTGAAGAAAGAAGTATTTGGCAGGTGGCTGTTTCTGAACATTATTTTCATTTTGCCATGGAGACACTTCCTCATCCCCCCACCTTCAAAACACAGAACTTTATGTTGCTTCTGTGATTCATTCAGTAAAGCAATATTTTCATTATCCAAATGATATTTTAAATCTCATTCCACTGTGATGGTGTTTTCTTTGGAATGGCTTTTCTGTACCTCTAATTATGTTCTGGAATAGATGTTAGATGTATGGTATTTTTTTCTTTTCTGTCACCTAAATAATTAAGCCTGTCTCACTTGTCTGGAGATAAAAGGCGTGATAAATGGGATCATATTATACTTAGCAATATTTCACTTTCCTTATCTAACACACCTGCCTTACCAAGGAATATTTCATGGCTACATGATAGAGACCAAACCTGATCCCAGTTACGCAGACTTCAGTGTTTGGAATATCTTTATAATATAGGGGGGAAGAAGCAACTGACAGTTAAGGAAACTGGCTTTTTCAGCATTCTGTCATTCCAAAGCCTAGAAATTCTATACATTACAATGAAGATGATTCTCCAGTCGTAATGAAATTTGGCATGGTGAATCTTAACTAGCAAGGGTTAGTCCAGCATCCTGCCTCACACAGCGGCCAGCCAGGCACACTTGGGAAGCCCGCAAGCAGAGAGAAGAGGGAACCTGCCCGTCCCTTTGTGCTCCCTAGTGCCTGGGTGCTTTCCAGACAGCAGCTTGAAATTGCTTTGCAATGTATAGGCTTGGTGTGTGTTCGTACAATCTGGGTTTTGATACCATCTTCCATAGGGAAATGTTCACACAGCCACAGCCATAATCAGATCTTACCTCGACATTTCAGGTTTAAGGCATTGTATATGCATGAGAAAATAGTAGCTGGTTTTTTTGTAGGCTTGCTGCATTCCCACCCACCCCCCATCCGATCTCTGCCTCTCAACTTTTGAAAACAGACTTGTTTGGGGTTGGTTTTTTTACATTTTCCCCCACTGTTCTTACACAAAGCAACCAGCCTCTGCAATAGGTTTAAAAAAAAAAAAAATCCCAGTACTCTGGCGCACTGGTACCATCAGCACCTCCTTCAGTTGCAATCAGACAGTTTTTTTTATTTTTTGTTTTGCAAGAGCCTCTCTTGTGCAAATTCACCGGGGTGGGTGGGGGGAGAAGAGGAGGGAAATCCATCATGTCACTGCTCCCTCCTCTCCTCCTCTCCTCTCTAACTATTGTTTTCTCCCCCCACCCCCGCTCTTCTTCTTATCCGTTCAGTCGTGTCCGACAACCCATTTTGCAATCAAACCATTGAACTGGCCAGGTTTGTGTTGGACCGGTTTGCTATCAACCGATTTGTGCACACCACTAAATCTAGTGGTATGTACCATGGGCTGACTAGGGATGTGTGAGTCAGCTTGCATAGAGCCAAACTCGCCATTGAGCTGGCCCAGTTCAGGTGGTCTAAGTTTGAACTGGACTGGCCCCCAAGTAGGAGTAGGTGCCGGTCGGAGTTCAAACCAGACCATCCCCCAGTTCACAGAACCAGCTTGCGGGCCAGCTTGGGGAGTATACTTGTAAAGGGGAATCTGACTAGGATTCCCCTTTACAAGTACAGGGTATCTCCTATATGAAATATAGTTCAATTTCATGTTTTAAATGAAGCTGCGGCGGTGGATACTCAAGAGGAGGAGGCAGTGAGGGTTCCTCCAACTGATTCACCACCCTCCTGACTGATAGTCTAGGCCGGCTGTGGCCCTGTTCGGGTCCTTGCACACATGCTTGTGTGTGCAGAGGCCTGAACAAGGCCACAGCCAGCCCAGACTATCAGTTAGGGGGGTGGCGGGGGGGTTGGAGGAGCTCTCTCTGCCACCTCATCCTGAGTACCCACCTCCACAGCCTCATTTTGAACATGAAATTTAACCATGTGTCATCTAGGTCCCCTTTACAAGTACCACTACAACCACCCCTGCCACCAACAGGGCTTCATTTTAAACATGAAAATTAACCATTTTGCCCAGTGGCGGGGCAGTTGGAGGAGCCCCCGCCGCCTCCCGAGTATCCACCGCTGCAACAGTCGCAGCGGCTACTCCTGCCACCTCTGCCATCAGGTAAAAAAATAAGCATTTAGCCCCACCACCACCACCACTTTAAAATTTAAAAAAGAAAAGCCTTTTTAGGTTAGGAGATCTCCTGTACTTGTAAAGGGGTATCCTAGCCGGATTGCCCTTTACAAGTTTTACCACGCCCCACCCTGAGCAAGTCTGCGAGCTGGCTCAGCCAGCTTGTGGGCTGGACTGGAACCAGAATCCAGTCTGGCTCACACATCCTTAAGGCTGACAGCCAACTCCATGACCATAGCTGCAGGGGAAGGTTGAGGCACAATTGTGAAGATGCAGGGACATAGCAAGGTTGGAAGGGACCCTGGGACAAGAAGAGAAGATGAGCCCCTGCTCCTCACACCTCCCCACCTTCTTCTTCAGAGTGGCGGGAGGAAGAGAGCTAAGAGCAGACAATTGCTCAGCTGGTGGACCCCCTCTTCCTCAGGGACCCAGGGACATCCCCCCACAACCCATTTGATTATAGCTATGCCCTTGTGGAGATGGTTGCTAGCTTACCATGTGTACCACCTGGAACATGCTGACCTCTTCCTATGCAGATGTGCACCTGATCACAAGTCAGTCTCAGATCACTGGGTGGGCCTAATGACTGATCCTCATTTTGACACAATCTCCTCACTTTTAGTACCAAGCCAATGCTCTTCACCGGCTAGAAATGCTAAAAATCTATCCACCAGGGACATCCCTGTACCTCTGTGCTACCAAGTTCCTTCTTCATATCCACAGGATGAGAACACTCAGTATACGCCTTTCCCAATAGTCCAGGCCAGCCTTTCTGCTGGAGATGTAAAGCGACTTCTTCCCCACCAAATAAGGGATGGAGAGAAAACTGCTAATACACTTCCAGTGCTTAGGGATGTGTGGTTCGGTTCGGATCTGAACCGGTTCAGTTCGGCGGCTCGAATCCGAACCGAACCGGGCTGTTTCGGATCCAAAACGTTTCAGATCCGCACCGAATCCGAATCGGTTCGGATGCGAACCAGTTCGGATGTGCCATAGGCTTCTATTGAGTTTATAAGAAGTTTAAAGTGTGTTCTCCATTTTGTGGCTCCTTCCTGCAACTTTTGCTCCTGGCATCCATTTTGTGAGGCTGTTTTTCAGGCATTGCATTCGCTGCGTTATTAATCCTTTGATTGGCCAGAATGAGTCTTGCGCTCTGGTAGGCTGTTGGCTGTGCCACTGTTGAGAGCTGGAACCCTGTTGGCCAGGGGTGGGGGGAGTGCAAAGGTGGAGGCTCCCAAAGGAGGGAATTTCAAGCCTATATAAACCCAAGCCTCTTGCCTAGAAACTTCTCTTTGGCTGCAGTTGTGGGATCATCATCTGAGACCCTTGCTTTTGCTGCTGGTGTCTGTGTGAGTCCCTGACTGTGTCCTATAGTGTTTGTCTCTGTCTCTGTCTCTCTCTGTGTGTGTGTTGTTGTGCCACCTTCTAATTTGTCCATCTGCCCTGTGTCTGTCTGTCTTTTCTCTTTACTTACTTTACTTTTTTCTTAACTTTTCCCAACTTTTCCTGTTGTACTTGTTTTTCTTCTGTTCTCTCCTCCTTTCCCCACCCTCCCTTTACCCTTTCTCTCTCTCTCTCATTCCTCCTCCTTTTGGCTTCCCCTCCCCCACTCCACCCATCTGCATTGCTTTCAAAGTTTCATTTATTGCTGTTTGTGCCTTGTTTTTGTTCAACCTTTTGATTTTCATTCCATTGGTTTCATTTATATATTTCCTGTTGCCTTTGGTCGTTTTCTTTAATTGTTAACTGATTTGCATTTTGTGCTCTGTTGCTGCCGCCTGCCTGAGTTGGTCTCCCCCCGCCGAGGATTCTTTTCATATAGCCATTTTTTGTTTTGATTGTCCCATATTGTCTATTTTGATTCTTCTTTGGTGGTTTGTGTGTGCTCCAGCTCCTCCCCCCCACCGAGACTTGCCCAAGTTGCTGCTTGATTCTTTAAATTGGTTTTCTGTGTTCAACTTTTTGTATTGGGTTGTGTTTGATTTGAATTGAGATTGTTCCCTCTGTGTGGCCCCCCTGTTCCTAACTTGCCCCTCCCATCCAGAAACCCAGTCCCCCCTCACTCCCACTCCTGCCCTGCCTGCCCCCACCCAGATTCTGCCCCAGATTCCCCCATCCCCGCCGCCGCTGCCTGCCTGAGTTCAGCCTTCCTTTGGATTTTGTTGTGAAATTAGCTTCTTCTGGTTCTGGTTTTGCTGTGTGTGTGTGTGTGTGTGTGTGTGTGTGTGTGTGTCCTCTGTGTGTGCTGCTCCCCCCCCCCACACACACCCCCTAGACTTCTTTCTTCCCACTTTTTTGATTCTTTTAAATTGGTTTTCTGTGTTCAATTTTTTGCATTGGGTTGTGTTGATTTGAATTGAGATTGTTCCCTCTGTGTGGCCCCCCTGTTCCTAACTTGCCCCTCCCATACAGAAGCCCAGTCCCCCCTCACTCCCACTCCTGCCCTGCCCGCCCCCACCCAGATTCTGCCCCCTTGCCACACCAACCCCCCCAAAACACACCCTCTGGACTTCCCCTCTTCTTGCCCCTGACTCCCTTTTACATACCCCAGACCCCTTGCAACACCAACCCCCCTCAAAACACACCCTCTGGTCCCTCCTCTTGGGACCGCTGCAGCTGCTGTCCCCCCATATCTGGATCCCCCTTCCCCGCTGCTAAGCTCCCCCCCTCCGTGCTGCTCCTCCTCTCTCTTCTGCTTTCTCTCTCTCTCTCTCTCTCTCTCTCTCTCTCTCTCTCTCTCTCCTCTCTCCTCCATCCCTCACTTCTTCCTCCCACAGCTGCAGCCAGGCACAGTAGCCTACCACCTCCGACCTCACCTGGAAGTCCCTGCCATTGGTTTTTTGGTTTTTTTTCAAAGTTGTTCATTTCATTTGTCTCTACTTGGGGGTGAGTTGAGCGACACAAATAGTGTTGTCTCCTCACTTCTGCCCCTCCATCGTTGACCTACCCCGGCTACCTGTGCCTCGTGCGGCCGCCCTGTCTGTGTCCCAGCCCAGTGCCTGGATGGCGGCGGCGCATCCGTGACCAGCAGTGTGCGGCAGGAGAAGGACCAGAAGAACAGGGGTTAGTGCATGCGCAATTGTGCACCTTTGGTTGCCCCCTTTCCCTCCCTAGTTGGTGGTTTTAAATAGGGACACCCCTATTTTGAAATGCATTTGGGTGTGGGGAGGGACCCTTGGAGATGTACTGTTGTGTCTTGCTTGATGAAGAAATTGCTGCTGTGTGTTGCATTGCATGCTTCTTGCGCAGGTGGTTTTTTAACAGGTTCCCCAACACCCCATCCCATCCCACCCCACCCCAGGTCATTATGTTTGAAAGATATATGATGATGTTCCATGCTGCCATCCAGTGTTTGCTTGCCTTGGGCAGAGTGGGTGGGTTGGTTCTATCTGTGAAAGTGCAATTGGTTTCTGAAAGTGCAATTTTTGGGTTTTGTGAAATTAGAAGTTCCTAAATAGGCGCATTGCAAGGTTGATGCTTGCAGCATTACCTGAAAACTGCCCCCCAACCACACACTGTGCTCAGTTCACTAAAGAAGGGTTTCCTTTGATTTGCAGGTTCCCAAGCTTTGACTGCGTCCCTCCCCACCAGTAGGGGCTGTGCCCTCCCCCCATCCATTCTCCCCATAATAATAAAAATACTTGCCCACCACCCCACAACTACTCCACTCAACTGCCCGTGCCACCCACCCCAGGGGTCCACCCTTTCCCCATTTAAAAAAAAGGAAAAACCCAGTCCCATCTCCCCAATTGGCTTAAAACCCCAATTTCAAAAGGTTACCCTCCCCCCACTTCAATTGGCTTGCCCCCCATATAAAAAAGTCTTCCCTCCCCCCCAATTGGCTTTTTCAGATCAACCCCCCCCCCCGCCAGCTCCAAATCAATTGTCTTTTTTTTTGCCCCTTTCAACCCCCTCCAAATTATTTTTCTGCCCCTTTCTGGCCTTTCTCTTAAAGTCTCCCTCCTTTAGATAAAAACTAACATGTCTGACCAACGCGAGCGCCGTGTTCCGGCCAGGCCTCGCAGAAGGTTGGCACTGGCAGACAGAGGGAGAGGCCAGGTGCGGGGTGTGCCTGTGGCGGCTGTGGCGCGGAGAAGACACAGGGAGCCTGAGGATACCCCGGTCCTCCCTATTGGACAATTCTTTGCCCCAGCTCCGAGTTTGGTCCGCAGGGTTGATTTCCCCCCGCCTGCTGCCGGCAATCGTGGCAGGGGCGTAGGCACTAGTACGGCTGTGGCGGGTCCCTTCTCAGCGGCACCAGGTGCTGCTGGGGTACCACCAGTGGTTGTGGTGGAGGAGACTGTGGATGTGGAAGAGCAGGTGGAGGGCGGTGAGGACCGTGCAGCTGGCAGTGATGCAGCCAGGTTCTCCCTCCCTCTGGGGCCCCTTCCCCCTATCCTTTCACCACACAGTGGGTCCCCCCCCTCGTGAAGCCCGCCACTCTGGGGAACGGTCTGCCGAGGTGGTGGAGGAGAGGCCTGCCTCTCCTCTGCCAGTGGAGCCGGGCCCTTGCTCTCATGTGGAGGGCGGAAGGGGTGGGTTGGGTGGCAGCAGTGGGCAGGCAGTGGCGGCCACCGCCCCCCCCCCCGGACTGCGGCCACCCCGCGAGAAAAGGCCTAAGACAGCGCCCAGGGTGCAGAAGGCCAAGGGCAGCGGTGTATGGGCGCATTTTGAGCTCTCTCAAGATGACCCATACCATGCCCGCTGTGTCCACTGCATGATGCAGGTCAGCTGTGGAAAGGTTCTGGGGCACCTGGGTACGATACCCATGTGGAGGCACATGGAGCGTCACCACCCAGGTCTCCGTGGACAGGCTGGCAGCGCTAGTGCGCCTTGTGCATCTGCCACTAGGGCGGACAGGGGCAGTGTGCCTGCGCCAGCCAAAAGGCAGGCTGCACTGCCAGTCCAGCGGTGGACACAGGTGTCGGGCAGCCAGCGTACTGTTCATGTGGACCATCATCACCTCACCCGCCTCATAGGGGAGATTATTTCCACCGATGACCAGCCGTTTCAGGTGGTCGAGAACTCCGGCTTCCGCCGGATACGCCAGTACCTGGCTCCCGAATATGTAATCCCCTCAAGGACCACGTTCAGCTGGACCGTGGTCCCCTCCCTGTACCGCAAGTGCAGGGAGCTTGTGTCGGCCGGGCTGCATGCGTCTCCGGCGGGCACCAGCGTGCATTTCACAACTCATCTCTGGACCAGTGTCAGTGGGATGCCCGCTGCTTTCCTGGCCCTCACTGCCCACTGGTGGGGACCGGAGAGTGAGGGGACCTCCTTGGGCGATGCTTCCGGGTCTGTTGCGGCTCCCGCTGCACTACAGCACAGGTGGGCCATTCTGCACGTGGAGACGATGGACACGAGGCACACCATGGAAGAGGTGGTGGCCGTACTCGACCGCCGGATAGAGGAGTGGATTGGCGGGTGTCCACACCTCTCCAGGGGATTCAATGTCATCGACAATGGATCCAACATTACCGCCGCTGTCGAGACAGTCATGGGCTGTGTGAACATATGGTGTATGGCACACACGCTCCATCTGACCGTCAGGGATGCCCTCGGCCTTAAGGAGCTGAAGGCGTCCCAGGAGAAGGGCTGCCCCCTCCTAGGTGCTGCTGCTGCCACGGCCACACTTGTCAAGAAGGCTCACAAGCTGGCCGCCCACTTCCACCGCAGCGAGAAGTCCAGGAGACTGCTTCGCCAGAAGCAGGATGAACTTGGGATTCCTCGCCACCTCATCCCAACGGATGTAGAGACGCAGTGGAACTCCACCTTCCTCCTGTTCCAGCGCCTGTTGGAGCAGGAGAGAGACATTGTCGCCCTGGCGAGGGATGAGTCCTTGGATGTCTGCGACCTCTTGAACGCAGAGTGGAAGCAGATGTCCGAGGTGGTGTCAGCACTCGAGCCCTTCCAGTTTGCCACGAAGGGCTTGTGTGCCGACACCACTCCCTTGAGCCAGGTGCTGCCCACAGCTATGGGTATGGAGAAGCTGATGGGCGAACTCCAGATTTCTCTGACCACACCAGAGGGTCGTGCTCTCCTGGGAGGCTGAAGTCTGGGTTTGACAAGCGGCTCGTTGGTGCGCTGGGAGACAGGGAGGAGTATGTCCTCGCTTGTCTCTGTAACCCAGCCATCAAGGGCAATGCTGTGAGTGCCGACTAATTGCCCAGGTGGAGGGACATCCTGGTAGAGAAGGTGAGGGAGGAGGAGGCCGCTAGGGCCTGCAGAGACCAGGATGTTGGTAGTGGTGCGGGGGCAGCCACCGCCACCCAACCCGCACCCAGCAGCAGCATGGGCGGCCAGCCGGCATCAGCTACCCCTTCCCCTCCCTCTTCCCAGTCCGGCAGCGTGGCATCCCAGGCAGCGCCAACGCAGCAACCTTTTGCTCCCACTGCAAAATCTGCCCATTGGTTTCAGCGGGTGTGCTTTGGCGCCTTGCCTGGTGTGTGGGAGGCTCGACCTGCCAGGCCCCTCTCCAGTGCTGAGCAATGCATTGTGCAATATTTGGAGGAGCCTGTGGAGGAAGACGGCGTGGACTGTGCACAGTTCTGGGTGACCCACCGCCAAGTCTGGCCAGACCTGGAGGTGGTTGCTGTGCGCCTCCTCTCCTGCCCCCCAACCAGTGTCCAGAGCGAGCGGGTTTTCTCACGTGCTGGGGACGTGGTGACACCCTCTCGCTCCCGCTTGGACGCTGGGCTGGTGGAGCAGTTGGTCTTCCTCAAGGTCAACCTCCCCCTGCTGGGCTACCCCAAGCTGGAGTTTGAGACAGGTGAGTGATTACCGTGGTTGGCCCATGATTGGTCACTTGCCTGGCTCAACCTCTGTGCTCATCCCTCCCCTCCCCCCTTCCACCTCTAGCTGAGCTGATGTGACGGATGCTGAGCTGTGCCAGCCAGTCGCAGCATGTGCAGTGCCCACACAGATGCAGTGATAGTAGTAGTAGTAGTAGTAGTGCTGCAACTGGCCAAACGTTTACAACGCCCACGCCCACCTAAAAAGAAACCCAATGCTGACCAGCACAGGCCCTTATCTCCACCTGTCAGCATTTGGGGACCTGGTGTGGGCACAGCACACTCACCCAAAGTAGCACACAGCCCTAATAGTAGTAGACTCAGCGGCAGCGGTGGGTATATGTTCTTCTGCAGTGTAAATATGTAAATATCAGTATCTAAATAGACATGTAAATAATTTTTTCTTTAAAATCCCACGTTAAAATCAACCAACAAAATTATGCAAAAGGAAAAAAAAATGGTAACGAAGGAATAACGAAACGCATGCTGAATGAATTGATTTTATTGAAAATGTTACCAAAAGATCATGTGTTGGGGGAGTTGGTTTACATGGAAAAAAAGAATTTAATTTTTTTTTTTAATGAAAAGAATGAATTATCATCTTATGTTCATCTTGATTGTGGTCACTGTTGATGTTGGCTGATGGCAAAAAAACAAAAACCATCAGAATAGCAATGAATGAACTGGCTGCCAACACAACATATTGATTGATAACTATGCAGTGGGGAATTGGGTCTCTCTGTGTGTGTGTGTGTGTGTGTGTGTGTGTGTGTGTGGTGCAGGCTGTTTCTGTTGTTTGTCAGTCTGTCTGTGTGAATGGATGCCTAGAACTGTCTGTACTGTGTGTGGATGCTTTCTGTAGTGTGTGCTGTCTGTCTGTCTGTGCTGTGTGTGTCTACATTTTTTTTCCTTCCCCCCCTCCAAGACTCCCTCCCCCCCATGCCTCCCTCCATCCCTCCCCTCATCCTCCCTCCTTACTCTTCATCACCCTCCATCCTCCCTTCCACGACCACCACCTCACCTGCCCCCAAACCCCAGCCCAGTCTGTCAAGATGATGAGAATCTGGTCTCTCCCACCGAAGCACACACGTGATCACGTGTGTGCATAATATATGGCTGACCAACTCTGAGCCGGACCCTCCTCCCCCTTCATTCTCCTCTGCGACATCCCTCTCCCCCTCCCACTCCCCCTCCCCTTTCCTCCCCCCTTCCCTCCCTCCCCCCCTCCCCCCCAGCTAGCAGCACACGCACACACACACACACACACACACACACACACACAACACCTGTGGTGGCAAACACCAGCACACATGCACTCACACTGGTGCCACCACCTGCCTTGGGCCTCTCTGTGTCCTTGAGCAAATATGTGGTGGACCAGAGAACCATTTCTTTCAAGTAAGGCAAAAGGCATGCACTCACTGCGCACACGCGAAGAAGAGGTGAAGACAAGAGACAACTACTAGAACCAGCAGCAGCAGGTGAGTGTTGTGTTGTGTTGCTTGCCAATGCCGTTGCCATGCTCGATGCTCAGTCTGCTGTAACTAAACTAACTATCATCCTCACACGCAGCTCAGCTGAGCTGCACTCACTGCACTCACTAGACACTACAGCTGGTGGTAGAAGTCCTGAATTTTAACTTTCAAATCTGTGCTAGGATTGCCTCACCTCCTGCCTGTAATTGTGCCCTCTCCCCTTGCAGTTGTGTCGTGACAGGTTGGCGTGCGTGCACCGTCTACTTAGCTCTCGTCCTCATGTTGGCTTGGCTTACTAGGCACTGGCTGGCAGCAGCTGTTGGCTGTGTCACACAGGCTGTGGCGCGAGTGACTGGCAATGTTGGTGTAGCAGCAAACTGGTTGTGGTGTAGTAGTAGTAGTTGTTGCTGGGCTGGCTGCTGGCCTGTGCTGACTCTGCGCGCTTGGTCTGGTTTGGATCGGTGGACGCAGGTGTAGGGTGTGTGTGCATCATCCATGGGGAGGAGGAGCAGCAGAGCAGAGCAGGTTGGCTGGCTTCTGTCTTGTCGGGCCTCAGTGGCAGGCACTGAGTGAGGCGGTGGTTTCTTTGGGCATCACATCATCCATCATGCAGAGCAGCAGCTCTGCTGCTCTGCTCCGTCTCCTGCTTCTTCTGTGTGTGTGTGCTGTGCTGTGCTGCTCCACTGCTGCTGCTGGCAGGCAGCGGCAGCAGTGGCCTTTTTGTTAGATAGGAGAGTTGGTGTTGTCTCTCTGTGTGTCATCTTAGTTGCTTGGGTAGCTGGTGGTAGGTAGGTAGGTATTAAGGTGGACTGACTGGGTGTTACATGTTAGGGCGCCCAGAGAGGGGGGCAAAAAAGCTGGGGTGGCAATTGATGGGTGCCCCTAGCATTGTT
The DNA here is from genome assembly GCF_027244095.1 of Hemicordylus capensis. Classification (NCBI taxonomy): domain Eukaryota; kingdom Metazoa; phylum Chordata; class Lepidosauria; order Squamata; family Cordylidae; genus Hemicordylus; species Hemicordylus capensis. The sequence continues at coordinate 155,128,847 of NC_069661.1, forward strand.
GGTGGATTTCTTGAAAAGAAAAGAAAAAATCCCATTGGCTAGAATGGGGATTTTGGGCAGCCCCGTACCCGGCCTCTGTGGGGCGGCAGCACCCCCAAAGTGGGTCTGGGGCCATGGCAGAAATGGCCTCATTCCCTCCCGGCAATCCCCGGATAGATAGGAGTGATGGGATTTTTATTAAGATTTCCTAAAGCATTAAATAACTGTCTCTCTCAGAGCTATGCTGGCTTTACCTTTCACCCACTGACACACATTCTATTCTTTTCAATTAGATATTATTTAATGCTTTAGGAAATCTTAATTTTAAAAAAAACCATCACTCCTATCTATCCGGGGATTGCCGGGAGGGACTGAGGCCATTTCTGCCATGGCCCCAGACCCACTTTGGGGGTGCTGCCACCCCACAGAGGCGGGTACGGGGCTGCCCAAAATCCCCATTCTAGCCAATGGGAAATATTTTTTTCCCAAAAATTCACCAATAATACTAGGAGCAACCAATTGCCTTGGGATTGTTGGGGTGGAGGACACCCATGGGTGCCTACCACCCACCCCAGCTTTTTGACCCTAAGTGCTCCACATAGGGAGTTATGGGCAAAAATTGCAAATATTTTTAAAAATTGTAAAAAATCAGAGAAAGGTCCAATCGATTTGAGGTTTGGGTGGTAGGTGGAACACCAGGTCAGCTTTAATTATAGCTACTTTTTGAGGTCTGAACCAGTCCAAACCGGTTCGGTTCGGTTCGGATCTGAACCGGTTCGGATCCAAACCGAACCGGTTCAGATCCAAACCGAACCAGGGGGTGGTTCGGACAAAACCAGAACCGAACCAACCCCTCCTGGTTCGGATCCGGTTCGGATCCGAACCGAGCCGGGCAAACCAGTTTTGTGCACATCCCTACCAGTGCTGAAGATCTATGGTGATGGAAAAGGACCGAAGATAACATCTTCCACTGAGGATGCTCCCCTAATGGATATTACTTCAGGTCTGCAGGCTAATTATTCAGATTCTGATCCCCGTGCAGAGATTTGATAGATAAATAAATAAATAATAGAAGGCCCTCGATGGGCAGCTCCAGTCCCAAGTGGATTGACAGTCAGCCCCTGCAAATAAACTCCTCGTGTGGAATCTAGCTGAGCCCAAGATCCTGGCTTTTTGACCTTTATTGCTGGGTTCGACAACCTGCTATTTCAAGAAACCTGGACTGACAATGAGTTAACTCTATCTGCGTATACATCATTGACCTCGGGCGCAGTCCCTGGGGAGGGCTGTGGTAGGTTCAAGGGGGTTGGTGGCCATGATGACTTCTATATTGCACTTCAGGTTAAGTTATCCCTTCTTGGCACCTTGGATCATTATGCTATGGCAGCCTTTTTAAAGCCTGGTGAAATCTCCTTAGTTGGCAAATGTTTATGTACCAGCTATTAGAATCCATGTTCAGGCAATTATATTTGGTTTGTCTTGGAGGCCTTTATAGGTGACATATAGTCCACATATCATGGAGTTTACCTAATAGTAGCTGGAGACTTTAACGCTCGAATTGGAACAGATGATAAAACTCTTTTTGCCAAATTCCAGCGGCGTCCTCCCAATCAGGATGTGCCTCCCCCCGCTCCTAGTTAGACAATCCAAAGATATAGTGGGGAATTTCTGTGGTTTAAATCTACTCCAGACCTTTAGCAAGGCAGATTTGCACCTGCTGAATGAGGGAGCTTCGAGTGATTTTCTAGAGGCTGGCTCCAAACCCTCACTTATCAACTTTACAGCTATATCTTGTAATTTAGCACCTCATATAAAGATATTTCACATTATCAGTTGATCACTTGATCATAGGCTGGAGGGGGAAACTGCATTTGGACTGTAATCAGGCTCCAGTTAGTGAGGAGGAGCAATGCCCACAGAGCGTGAAATGGTCTTCCAGCCAACAAAAGTTAGTAGCTACAGTTCTAAACTCACAGCAAGTTTTGCAGTCTACGAACTGCTTTAATTATTGGGCCGCATGACTCTTGCGAGATCTCTGTGTTAGAACATTATAATAAATTGTCTCTGTTATTACAGCCAGCACTTGCCACTATGAAACCCTTATCTAATAAGGTGGGGAAATTGTTCTTTCATCCATGGTTTGATGCTGGTTGCCTAGGTGAAAAGAAACCCTATTAATGCATTTAAATTATACCCTTAAGGTTCTACTATATATATGGCCCAGGATTTGTTAGAAATGAAAAGACAGTACAAAAAACTATTAAGGGAAAATAAAGCATTGGCCACTAGGGAGACTTGGGATCAATTGATTGCTGCTACCAAAATGAAGAACACAGCAGTGTTTTGGCATCTTGTATCACAACCTATGGGGAGGGTACCCATCAGTTCATCTTCAGTTATACCCGCTGGGATATCGGAGCATCACTTCTACACACTGTATACACAAGAAGGACCTAGCGTGTTTAGACTAGAACTAGATGTTGATCTTCTGCCATAATGGGCTCCTGTCATCTGCTCTGAAATTGAGGCGCTGGTGAAGCAGTTTAAGCCTGGGAAGGCCCCAGGGAATGAGTTTATAACAACTGAGGTAATACGTAATAATTTGGGGTGGTGGGCCCCAGTATTAGCCTCTCTTTTTACTTATATAGATTGCACTGCTAAAGTACCCAAAGATTGGGGAGTTGCCATCATAGACCCTATATATAAAAAATGGATGAGCCTGGCAATTATCGCCCAATCATTCTTCTGAATGTCATCAGTAAATTATATGCCAAACACCTAAATGAGAAACTCCTGGACTGGCTTGAATCTAATAATATCCTGGCAGCCGGGCAGGCGTTTCCAAGTGAGGCGTTCTCCCATTGACCAGGCTCACATTTTGCAACATCTAGTAGAGAAGTACACTAGCAACCCAAAGGCTGCATTGCATGCGGCTTTTATAGATCTTAGAGGAGCTTTTGACCCAATTTCAAGAGAAAATTTGTGGTCAAAACTCAGGGACCCTACCATAGATAAGCAATTATTATTACTTATTTATAAATTACATGAAGATTCCCACCTGAGGGTGCGCTGTAGCACTAGAGGACATTTATCAGCAGAAATTTCAACTCAAAGGGGTGTTAGGCAGGGATGTATCCTAACCCAATTCTGTTTAATTTCTATATAAACCCCTTGGTGTCCCACCTGAATAAAACAGACATTCAACCACCCAAATTGGCAAATAAACATCTGCCGATCCTGCTTGATGCAGATGATATGGTCCTGTTAGAACAGACCCCAATAGGGTTGAAGTGGGCACTTGCTTCACTGAGTTTATATTGTGCTGGAAGTTAACTTTTAGAACCTTCAGATATCTGGGAGTCGTCTTCCACTCCGCAAGAGGGCAAAGAGCGCACCTTAACTACGTGACGCAAAATGCCCAGCAATCGGCCAATGCTATTAAGTCTTTGTTTTTCACCAGGGGAGCTCTCTTCATTCCGGCTGCCATAAAACTTTTCGCAGCTAAAATTTGCCTGCAGCTCTTGTATGGTGCCCAAGTTGGCCCATACAAGAATTTAACCCCCCTAGAAGTAGTCCAAACCAAAATTTTAAGCGCAATATTTCAAATGCCATGCTGTGTTTCCAATACAGCTCTCAGACATGAGGCAGGGTTTTTTAGATTAGAAATAAGACTCTAGCTGAATGTGTTTGTATTTTGGTTGAAGTTGTTATTTTCCCAAACGGGCTTGGCTCCCCTAACCCTTATAGATAGTTACACTTTGAGATGGAAGGTGACGTTAAGACAGAAGCTACAATCTTATGGCCTTTCCCAGGAGGAGCTTATTAGGATGGGGTATGATCAAGCAGTACAGGTCATCAAACAGCATGTATTTGATATGGAAATGCAAGAAGAGTCAGTCAGCCAAGCTGCCTAGAGGGATTTATATAGGTAATCAGTTTTCAAATGTAAAACCTGAATACCTAATCAACCTAACAACAGCAAAATTTAGAAGAGCTATGACCCTTGCTCAGCTAAATGCACTTCCCACTGCAGTTTTAGAGAGGAAGTTTAAGAAATTACCATACTCAGCCCGCTTATGTCCTTGTGGTTCAGGAGATATAGAAATAACTACACACATATTACTCTATTGTACATTTTACAAGGATATTTGAATTAATTTTATTTCTTCTTTTTAAATGGAATTTCCTGGCCACACCGATGAGTTTTATTCAGATTATTTGTTGTCAAATTTTAAAGACTCAGCATCTTGGAATGTGGCCAAGTTCTGTTATGTAGTTTGTAAAATTCGCAAAGAACTCACCATCTGATTACTGTTGGTAGCTGTTGTCTGTTTATTATTGCTGGTCAGTGACTGAAATAAATATATCTGTCTGTCTATCTATCTATCTATCTATCCTGATCACAAGTCAGCAAAGGTTTTTCATGACATTGCCAGCTGTAACTGGGGAAGCACAGCCCTGGCCAGTCTTATGTCTGAGGCCAAGAAGTAGGATCTAAAAATAGAAACATTCTGTTTCTTGATATGCTTCTGAAACTGCTCAGGAACAACAACAAAAACCCTTGTAACTTCTGCTTGGATGCTGCATATAAATTCATCCTTATTCTGTTAGTAACTGTGGCTGTGTTCACGAAATGTCCTTTGCTAAAGAAATTTATTTCAACAAGTTAGCGTTGTTACACATCACAGATGGTCCCTGGATGTGTGTGTGTGTGTGTGTGTGTGTGTGTTTTAAACCCAGTTGAAAGCATCAGGGGATTGTTTCTTTTCATTCCTTTTTGGACACAGCTTTGAAACAAAAAGCTTTGATTTTTGAGACTTCCAACTGTGATCCAAACAGAAATGATTAATCATGTGATTTGAAGAGCACTCAGCAGATGTACCCAGAGGAGAGGGACTAGCTTTTGGACAAACCTTCAGACTGTGATTGAAAATTAGGTTTGTTTTGCAATTAACAGAAAAGATTGCCCCACGATATGATAGTTTATTGCTAAATTAACTTGGATGATACACAAGATGCCAAAGAATGATGTGTACTTGGACAAGTACAACGTGTTCTGGTGCTTGCCTGCGCTGATTTACACGATAAAGCAATCCCAATGTAACAGAGATCCATATGGAACCAATTGGGCGCAGATATCCAGAACATGCTTGGCGAGCCAGACTTTTAGGACTGGTGTGGCAAGGGAGCAGAGCATGTGGCAAATTGATTTCTGAGAATGGATTCTGTGTGGAACTCTGGCACACACTGCCTGAAAGTCACCTCGTGGCTTAAAACAGATTTTTGCAATGGCCCATAGGACATATCCAGTACTGTAGTGGATGCATACTTTAGCACTAAGCTGGAATCATGTGAAGTTGTACATACAAGTAAGACCTACTACAGAATTGCATGAAGCTTCATGGAACAATCTCTCACTCATACCATGTCACCATGCTTACCCTAGTTTGTCATTTGGATAGCAGCTATTTATTTATTTTATTTATTTATTTTTACATTTCTATACCGCCTTTCATTAAAAAGAAAACCCCAAGGCGGTTTACAAAAATTAAAACATACAATAAAAGCAGTAAAAACATCAAGCAATAAAAACATCAAGCTAAAAACATATAAACAAGCATAAAAACACGACAACAGATAACAGATAAAAACACAGAGAAGCCGCAGTAAAAACGATCATGTAAAAGCCTGGGTAAAAAGCCAAGTCTTTAAAAGCTTTCTAAAAGCTGTGATGGAGTCTGAGGAACGAATGGCCACCGGGAGAGCATTCCAGAGTCTAGGGGCAGCAACAGAGAAGGCCCTGTCCCGAGTGCACGAAAGCCGAGCCTCCCTCATTGTCGGCACCCGGAGCAGGGCCCCCTCAGATGTCCTTGTCAAGCAGGCAGCAACCCTTGGGAGCAGGCGGTCCCTCAAATACCCCGGGCCCAAACCGTTAAGGGCTTTAAAGGTCAAAACTAGCACCTTGAATTGGACGCGGAAATGAACCGGCAGCCAGTGCAGCTCTTTCAAAATGGGGGTGATATGTTCCCAACGGGCAGCTCCAGATAACACCCTCGCTGCCGCATTTTGCACTAGCTGCAGTTTCCGGATATTCTTCAAGGGCAGCCCCACGTAGAGCGCGTTACAGTAATCCAGCCGCGACATGACTAAGGCGTGGGTAACCGTGGCCAGATCTGCCTTCTCGAGAAAGGGACGCAGCTGGCGCACCAGCCAAAGCCGTGCAAAGGCACCCCTGGCCACCGCCTCCACCTGAGCTTCCAAAAGCAGAGCCAGGTCCAGTAGTACCCCCAAGCTGCGTACTTGCTCCTTCAAGGGGAGTGCAACCCCATCCAGAACCGGTAAAATCTCCTCATCCTGATTGGCTCTCCTACTGACCAACAGTACCTCCGTCTTATCCGGATTCAATTTCAGTTTGTTAGCCCACATCCACCCCATCACGGCCTCCAGCCCCCGATTCAGGACATCCACCGCCTCCCTAGGATCAGATGACAAGGAGAGATAGAGCTGAGTGTCATCCGCATATTGCTGACAACTCAGTCCAAGTCCCCGGATGACCTCTCCCAGCGGCTTCATGTAGATGTTAAACAGCATGGGGGACAAGACCGATCCCTGCGGGACCCCACAGGCCAACAGCCACGGGGCCGAGCAGTAGTCCCCAGCACCACCTTCTGGACCCTCCCCTCAAGAAAGGACCGGAACCACTGCAACGCAGTGCCTCTGATTCCCATACTCGAGAGGCGGCCCAGAAGGATACCATCGTCGATGGTATCGAACGCCGCCGAGAGGTCCAGCAGAACCAACAGGGACGCACTCCCCCTGTCTAGTTCCCGGCGTAGGTCATCCACTAGAGCAACCAAGGCAGTCTCAGTCCCATACCCGGGGCAGAAGCCAGATTGAAAAGGGTCCAGATAATCCGTATCATCCAAGACCCTCTGCAGCTGGAACGCCACCACACGCTCCATCACCTTGCCCCAAAAGGGAAGGTTAGACACAGGTCTATAGTTGTCCAGGTTGGAGGGATCAAGGGAGGGCTTTTTTAATAGTGGTCTTACCACCGCCTCCTTGAGGCACGATGGCATCCTGCCCTCCCTTAATGAAGCATTAACGATCACCTCCAACCATCTGCCTGTCCCCTCCCTGGCAGCTTTTATTAGCCATGAAGGGCAAGGGTCAAGAGCGCACGAAGTCGCCTGCACACTGCCCAGGATCTTGTCCACATCCTCAGGCTGCACCAACCGAAAAGAATCCAACACAATGGGACCAGATGGTACCAAAGGCACGTCTGCCGGAACTGCCAAAACTCTGGAGTCCAGGTCAGCACGGATGCAAGCGACTTTATCTGCAAAGCGACAGGCAAACCGATCACAAAGAGCCGTAGATGATTCCTCCCCCATTGTCTGGGGGGATGTGTGGAGCAAGGTTTTCACCACATGAAACAGCTCTGTTTGTCTGCACTGAGCAGATGCAATGGAGGCGGAGAAAAAGCATTTCTTCGCCGCCCCCACCGCCACGGCATAGTCCCTAAAATGGGCTCTAGCCCGTGTTCGGTCGGATTCGTGACGACTCTTCCTCCAGCATCGTTCTAGCCGTCGCCGGAGTTGCTTCATCGCCCTAAGCTCCGAGGAAAACCAAGGAGCCGAACGGGCTCCACCAAGCTGGAGAGGGCGTTTAGGAGCAACCGTGTCAACAGCCCAGGCCATCTCTCCATTCCAGAGATCAACCAAGGCCTCGACAGGGTCACCAGCTCTGGACATTGGAAACTCCCCGAGGGCCGTCTGAAATCCAAGCGGATCCATAAGCCTCCGGGGGCGGACCATCTTAATCAGCCCACCACCCCTGCAGAGGGCAGACGGAGCAGTCAAACTAAACCCCACCAGGTGATGATCTGTCCATGACAAAGGAGTGGTCTCAAATTCCCCCACCTCCAGATCATTTATTTCCCGGTCGGCAAAAACCAGATCCAGAGTGTGTCCCGCCACATGGGTAGGGCCCAATACCAATTGAGACAGGCCCATGGTTGCCATGGAGGCCATGAAATCCTGAGCCGCACCCACTAGGGGGGCCTCAGCGTGGACATTGAAATCCCCCAAAACAATAAGCCTGGGGGAACCCAAGGCCACCTCCGAGACCACCCCTGCCAGCTCAGATAGGGAGACTGAAGTGCAGCGGTGTGGTCGGTACACCAGCAGAATCCCCAGCCTATCTCGGAGGCCCACCCTCAAGGACAAACACTCGAAATTCTGAGATTGCCTGACCGGGCACCTGGAAACGGGGAGAGTCTCACGAAAGATGACTGCAACGCCTCCTCCCCGACCCTCGAGGCGGGGCTGCTGCACAATCTGGAAACCTGGGGGACAAAGCTGAGAGAGACCGACCCCGCCCAGCGCATCCAACCAGGTCTTCGTCACGCATACCAGGTCAGCACGCTCATCCACAATCAGATCGTGGATGAGAGATGTTTTTGCATTAACTGACCTGGCATTCAGCAGCAGCACCCTAATCCTCGAAGGAGTGTTCTCAGAGCTCCCTAGGGTCAGAGGGTTGGGAGAAGGGCCGGAAAAAGGAACAGGCCTCAATTGCCTGGACCGATTTCCCCTGTAACAGCCTGCCCAACTCCCACCGCCATACCTCCCTCTGCCCGCTACCCGTGATATTGCCACCCCCACTCCAGACCCACTTTTTCGCTCTCCCAGACACATCTCCCCAGACTAACCCACCACGGCCACTTGGCTTAATAAAAAACAGAACGAGGCTGATGTAAACTCCTGCTAGCTTCTCGATTAAGGGAAGACGGATCTTCAGGCAGAGGAGAGAGATCTTCTGGGACCCCAGGCAGCTCGCCCCATGGCTGAGAGCCACAAGGATGAGAGCCCTTGGGCCAGCCTGCCCTATATAATGGCAGAAGTCCCAGCTCAGCAGCAGCCCAGGAGATGTAACACACCTGGAGAAGAGGTGGGGCAGAAGCAAAAGACAGTCAGTGCCCCACCCAAGCTGTTCCCCTCTTCCTTCCCAGGTTCTTGCAAGTGGCTGATCTTGGACCTTAGTCCCATTGGTCCTTACACTGACTGACAAGGCCTTTCGACCAGAAAGGGGTCTTTTCCAGCCCTACCTGGAGATACATGCACCAGTGACTTTTTTCATGAAAAGTGTGTGTTCTGCCTCTGGACAACAGCCTCATCCTCAACAAGATGTCTCAAAACTGCCCTCCCAAGCCCATCTAGTTAATTCTTTGTAATAGGAACATAAGAACAGCTCTGCTGGATCAGGCCCAAGGCCCATCTAGTCCAGCATCCTGTTTCACAAAGTGGCCCACCAGATGCCACTGGAAGCCTACAGGCAGGAGTTGAGGGCATGCCCTCTCTCCTGCTGTTACTCCCAAGCAACTGGTACTCAGAGGAATCCTGCCTTTGAGGATGGCGTTGGCCTATAGCCCTCTGAAGAGTAGCCATTGATAGACCTCTCCTCCATGAAGTTATGCAAACCCCTCTTAAAACCAACCAGGTTGTTGGCTGTCACCAGATCTTGTGGCAGAGAATTCCACAAGTTGATTATGCGTTGTGTGAAAAAATACTTCCATTTGTTTGTCCTATATTCCCCAGCAATCAATTTCATGGGATGACCCCTCGTTCAAGTGTTATATGAGAGGGAAAAGAACTTTCCTCTATCCACTTTCTCCACACCATGCATGATTTTATAGATCTTTATTATGTCTTGTGCAGTCATCTTTTTTCTAAACTAAATAGCCCCAGGTGTTGTAGCCTTGCCTCATAAGAATGGTGCTCTGGATCCTGATCATCTTGGTTGCCCTCTTCTATACCTTTTTCAGTTCTACAATGTCCTTTTTTAGATGTGGTGACCAGAATTGTACGCAGCACTCCAGGTGCTGCCACACCATAGTTTTGTATAAGGATATTATAATATTAGCAGTTTTATTTTCATTCCCCTTCCTAATGATCCCTAGCATGGAATTGGCCTTTTTGACAGCTGCCACACATTGAGGCAACAGTTTCAGTGAGCTGTCTGCCATGACCCCAAGATCCTTCTCCTGGTCAGTCACTGACAGCTCAGGTCCCATCAACGTATACTTGAAGTATGCCTCCAGGCAGAGACAAACTAAATGACAGGAGTTTGCTAGCCTTGGCAAATGCTAGCCCTGGTTAATAACACACAGACAGACTATGCTAGCCCTGGCAAATAACACACACACAGACTAGGACTTATCCCTTAAAGAGAAACTAGCCCCTCAAAATCTTCCCTCCTCCTGTTAGTTAGTTTAAAGCGGGGGGAGGCTAGATGTTGTTGATTAGAAAAGCTCGCTTACTTCCTGAAGCTGCTCCTGCTCTAATTTAATTAGGGCTTGACTAGAATTCTTTACTGAGGTATATGCATCTTTCTAATTATGAATCTGCCTGTGGTTGTCACTAAAAAGGAGATGCTAGTGGTACTTCCTTGCTAGTGGTTACCCCTGCATGGAAAGTAACACCTGCATGCAGTAATACAGGGCTTCTCAAATTTTTTGGTAATGTGAACCCTGAAATAAAATATGTTGCACAATCTTCCCCCATGATTAAAGCTCCTGGTGTCATTGACTGACATCCAGAACAAGAAAGCACCACTGCAGTGAGAAGAACAGACCCACAGCACTTCCAGACTAACTGCACCAGTGAACCAGGGAAGGAGCCATTTTTGGTGACTTGCCCTTCACCTCTGTGCCACCCAAAAATATGTCCCTGGGGGTTGTGCAGCCAAAGGATATTGGCCATTAGGATTATATAGCGATAAATAAAGCACGTTTACCTTTTCAATGAGAAGGATAAGCTTTGGTTTTTTTAACCTAGGCATTATGTTTGAGGCTGCCAGTCTAATTTTGGGCTCCACATTTATTTTTGATTGGTATTTGCTCTTTATAGCAGCAACTGCTGAAATCACTGATTCACACAAGTAGGATGTTGTGAAAGGAATCAGTACTTTCATAGCTTTCTTAATTATATGTACTGAGATGGCACACTGATCCAAAATTTACGAAGAGACGTCATTGGGAATTTGATTTTCAGATAGAAAATATATCAGTGTTCCTCTACAGCAGGATGCCTCTTTCACTTCAGCACCAAAAGATTCCCTAATACAGTCATAATTTTCCATTTCCAGATCGGGAAAGTATCTCTCCAGGTGGGGATTCAATGAAGAAAGGTGACTCAAGATTTTAAAAAAATTCATTAATGCTAATTTCCAGTTCCACTTCTGGGATTTCTCCTTCAGACTTTTCCATTACTTGTTGGCTCCCACTGATCAGTCATGCCAACAATAAACAAGATGTTTGTCATATGACAAAAGGCTATTCGACATTTTTTAAAGACATCCTTACAGTTTGATAGCCCTGTATTTTGAGTGTGTGTTATTTTCTGTCATTATATTTATGAATTATATTTGTTTCACAAAATGTCAAACCATATTTTTTAAAAGATAGTTTTTCACATCTCCACTAATTTGTGTGCCACAAAACTATAAAATAGGTTTATGCTTTCACTTACTATTTTCCTCTGCCATGGTCCAGTTTTTTAATAAATGGTTTCAATTTGTCACTCAGCTGAAGAACATTACTCTGCCTTGGAGCAAGATATTCAGCCTATCAAATATATCACTTAAATATATCAACTTCTGAATGAAATCACAGTCAAACATGTGAGCACTGATGTGATTTTCCTGGGTAAAGTACTGGTAAAGTTCATCCCTCAACATGGAATGTTGAGCACCCATGTTGACCCATGTTACAGGAGAATAGAGAGATTACCTATTCTCTCGCAAGACAGCCATCTTGATTCACAATATAAAGTTGTTCTGCAGCCATCTCTTCACATAGCTGAGCAAATATCCTTGCCTTTAATTATCGTGTTTTGATGTAGTTCACAATGTTTATGGCTGTTTGTGAACTTTTTCTAATACTTGGCTCAAACCTTTGGAAGTGAGAGTTTGTCTGTGAATAATGTGAGTGTGCCCATGTGGCACCAGGAAATTGTCTCCAAATTAAAGCTTGAAGTTCTCCATGATGGCTTGGCATAGCACATGCTCTGTCCCATATAGTTTGACTACTCCAGGAAATGTGTGCTCATATAACTAGCACTAAGTTCAAGTATTAAGCTTGAAGTATGGGAAGTTCTACATGCAAGTAAGACCTACAGAGTTACATAAACTTTCATAAAGTAATTCCTCACACAGGTTAAACAGCAACAAACCATGCTCAAGAAAGAACCACATAGTCTATGACAAGTGTACCTGTATGGCATGTGTTCATGTGTATGTGTTTGTTGCATTGATGATTTATGCCTATTTCAGGTGTATACTTAAAAATCTTATAGGTGAACACCCGAAGCATAGTGGAGTTTGGACCAGCAAAATATCCCTAAACACTATTAGCAGAGAAGAGGTCAATGGTTCCCTACTACATGCTGGAGACATCATTATGTTGTGAGAGGTGCTGAGGCTTACTCTGAAAAATCAACCAATCTTTATTTTGGTCTTAGACCAACATAAAGTAAAAAAGAACATGCAACTGTTGTAAATATGTTGGCACGGCTGACCCGACAGGATTTATGATCCCTCCAGATCCACTTCTGTGAGTCAAGATAGAAATTCTGTAGATAAGAAAGTAGCAGCTTAGCTGCATGGACGAAAGCAAAGGATGACTCTCAAAAATAAAGTAGAAGAAACAAAATAAAGTCCCCTTGAAACTAAACTAGGTACCCCGTTCTACGATATCTGAGCAATAACTGAAATAAAGGCGCAAGGAAGGAACAGAAAAAGGACAGGCTGAAACAAGAAAGGTTGAACAATTATAAGCACGAGGAACACTGTGGTAGGCAATGTTGCTGACAGTACCATCTCAGGAACAGAGTTTGCTTGATATAGGGCTCAAGATAACCGGCAGCCAGTCAGGCTGTCCTGACTCAGCATTTCTATTCCCTCTCCCGTGAGATCTTATGCCTGAATTCTCCCACTGAGCCTTTCTCTTGAGACATCTTCTCTTGAGACATCTTCTTAACACAGGTGAAATTCCAGCTTCTTCCTGATCAGTCTCCTCAGCCCTCATCTCTGCCACCTGTTCAGATTCCCCTGTCTGCTGCCGTTCCACCTCAGCTTCAGAGACTGTTCTCACAGCCAAATCTTCCTGCTGTGCTTCTGAGCCTGATCTCCCAACCAAATCCTCCCACTCTTCCTCTGACTCAGAGGTCTCGGCCACGACACCAACAATAGCAAGTAGAAGCAATTAAAAATGATAAAGTCTGTGCCTAAACTTGCTAACTTGGCAAAGAGGCACCTTTTAATGTGGTGATTCTCTTTATTTAGCAGGGGAAGAGTAACTGGCCCTATTCACCCCCGCACAGTACCTCCAGTGACTGTTGCTGGTGTCTATCTTGTGTTTCTTTTTAGATTGTGAGCCCTTTGGGGACAGGGATCCATCTTATTTATTTGTTATTTCTTTGTGTAAACTGCCCTGAGCCAAAATCCCCCAATGAGGCACTAACTTGGCGTGGTTGTGTGGCTTGCGTGTGTGAGTGCTCTGAGGAAGGTGAGAGCTATGCCAGAGGTCCAACCATACTGGACAGGTCCAGGGAAAACGCATCTTATAATGAAAGACCCAGCAAAAGGTTCAGTTCCAACTAATTATAGACCGATAACCTGCATGCCAAGCATGTTTGAATTATTAACTGGAATAATAGCAGATGAAGTAATGCAAAACTTATTAACTAATAAGCAGCTTCCAGCTGAACAGAAAGGAAATTGCCCGAACACCAGAGGAACAAAAGACCAGCTGCTGATTGACAAAATGATTTTAGAAAATTGCTAGAGAAGAAAAACAAATCTAAGTGTTGCATGGATTTACTACAATAAAGCCTTGGACTCATTGCCTCATACATGGATACTAAAATGTTTAGAAACAACTGGTGTCAGCAAAAACATTCAGATATTTATTTAAAAAGTAATGAGCATGTGGAGTACACAGTTAACAATCAATGGCGAGACACTTGGACAGGTTAACATTGAATCGGTATTTTCCAAGGGGACTCACTATCCCCTCTGTTGTTTGTAATCGCCATGACCCCACTTTCACAAATACTAAACAAAACAGGCCTTGGATACCAAACATCTAAAACATCAAGTAAAATAAGCCATCTGCTGTACATGGACGATTGAAGTTGTATGGAAGGTCCCAATCAGAAATCGAATCACTGCTAAACATTGTCCGTATATTCAGTAGCGATATAGCAATGGAGTTTGGACTAGACAAGTGTGCTGCATTAAAAATGAGCAGAGGAAAAATAACAAAAACAGAAGGAATAGAACTGCCCAATGGAAGCAACATCAAGAACCTGGAAGAGAAAGAACATTACAGATACTTGGGCATTCTCCAGGCTGATAACATTGGAAACACTGAAGTTAAAAGAAAAACTGGAAGTGAATACATCAGGAGAGTTAGAAAAATCCTCAAGTCCAAACTCAGTGGCGGGAACAGCATACAAGCCATAAACACCTGGGCTATACCTGTTATCAGATACACTGCAGGAATAATAGACTGGACCCAAGCAGAGCTAGAGATGCTAGATCATAAGACCAGGAAAATAATGACCATCAATCATGCTGTGCACCCCCACAGTGATGTAGATAGGCTATACCTCCCTCGCAGCTCAGGTGGAAGAGGAATGCTACAAGTCCATCAAACAGCAGAGGAGGAGAAAAGAGGCCTTGAAGAATATATCAAGGACAGTGAAGAAGATGCACTTAAAATGGTCAATAAGGAGAAACTATTAAACACCAAAGCAGGCCTACAAGAAAGAACAAGTCAAGAACGGAGCAGAAAAATGGAAAAATAAGCCACTGCGTGGTCAATATTTGCACACTATAACTGGAAAATCAAACATCACCAAGATCTGGCAATGGCTTAAGAATGGCAACTTGAAGAAAGAAACAGAGGGTTTAATATTGGCTGCACAAGAACAGGCACTAAGAACAAATGCAATAAGAGCAAAAGTAGAAAAATCAACAACAAACAGCAAGTTCCTTCACAGTCTTTATTATTATTACTTTTGTTTACACAGTCAGACAGGTGTTACTGACTGGTTTGTTTTATCCAAACACCGAGTCCTTCCTAAGGTCCTGGGATGGCTGTTAAAAGTTGCATACTATAAAATTGCTGTAGTACTAAAATCTGTCAGACAATGTCTGTAAAATATTCTGGAAAGTTAAAAGATAAACTGAGACAGTAAGAGCAATAGGGCTGAATAGTTGAGAATTTTGTTCTTGCTGGTGGTCAGAACCCAGTGAATTCTGCACGCTGCCACACAGAACTTGAAAACATCATATGTTTTAGAGGGATTACAAAGTCTGGGAGTAATAGGGAGATGTAGGATTGGCCTGAGCGTCTGGGCGACCTGTCAAGTAGTGGGATGTTTCGTACATCTCTATAGTAAAGATGTTTCGTACATCTCTATAGAATAGGCAGTGATGGAGGACATGCTTGATAGTTTTAACTTGCCCTGAGTTGGAGGGGCACAGACATTCTGAAGGGATCTTCCTATACCTTCCTTCTAGGACAGCCAAGGGAAGGATACCACAGGAAGCCATGGTAAAGGCCCTTCTGTGGTTAGGTACTTCTAGCTATGTAAGGTATCCAGAAGGTGTTCTATACCCTAGAGTTCCAGAGAGAAGAAAGTCTGGGGACCTGTCTAAGTTGGTTTGGGGTTATGCGTCAATTATGCGCTGTTTGTTCTGGCTCACTCGTAACCCAAGGAAAGTAGGTGGGGAGGGGAGAGTCCAAGTAAGTATAGTTTTGCTCATAGAGATCTCTTCTATGTGGATTGGAAGCTATCCACCAGTGTTGAGGTGGCTAGGCCCATTGGGAGGAGGGATCGTCTCAGCCAGTAGTTGACTATGGACAACCAGACTTTGGCTTCCACTTTCATCAGGCCTGCCTCCAATTGTAGACTGCTGTTGGAGACACAACAGGGGACTTGAAGTACTGTTCCTAGGAATTTGGATTGGATGAGCTCTAGGGGGACAAAGTTGGAAAGAGGGCCCAGCTGGGCACGTTATTAAAGTTGTGCCCTTGTGTCAGCTTCAAATATCTTAAGGGTATATATATTGTCCCCCTTTTGATCGGAAGAATTTTAGAATTGCAGCAGCACTTCTCTGGGCATTTTGGGCAACATAGCCACCATGAGCCTTCCTAGTCCCAGAAGTGTGGAAGACCATCCTTAAGTATTTGAAGCATGAAATCTGGGTGATGTTGTTCCCATTTATATGCCAAGAGTGTGTCATTGGTCTCTTAGCAAGGACCATAATTTTGGTTTTATGGTAATTGATTTCTAGTAGGTCCTCCTTGCAGTATTGGGCAAGAGCCTTCAGCGCTCTTTTGAGTCCTATGGGGCTCCTTGAGAGGATTGCTGCATCATCTACATAGAACAAAGTTGAAATATGTTTCTCTGCCAACTTCAGAGAGTGGAAGTTTGGTTTGTTTAACTGGCCCACCGTATCATTTATATAGAAGTTGAACAGGAGAGGAGCAAGAATGCAATCTTGTTTGATTGCATGAGTTGGGATGGTGTTAGATAGTGTTCTTGGAGGTTGCATCTAACTTTCAGGGATGTGTCATCATGCAGAGTATGAATGAGAAATCAGTCGTCAGTCAATTTAGGAGGTTTCCAGTTTTTCCCAACATTTGGTTTGTGAGATGGAGTTAAAGTGGACTTGAGATCCATGAAGGCTTGGCTGCATACAGGGAGAGTGAGTTGTGAATGGAGTATTTTTCAGTTAGGTACTGAAGTACAAGGCACTGGTCAATTGTTGACCATCCCTCCCTAAATCCAGCCTGCTCCTCCACCAGGAAGTTATTCGCACTTGGCTTCAGGCTTGGGGCAAATGTTGAGCAAAGCCACTTCAAAGTACACTCACAGCATTGAGTGAAGCAGCCCCTCCCCCCTGCTCTCGGCTTTTGTTTTTGCAAGTATACATGGCAGGCATCAGTGTTTTTCTTCCTAGCCAATGGGATGGGGGCAGGAGAGAGAGTTCCCTACAGAGATAGATCTGCATTTCTGATGAGATCATGCCTCTTATCATGCTAATGATTCTACGCCAGCACCTCTCCCCATTTGCTCCGGCCTTTTCAGAAAAAGTAGCTTAAAACCAGCATTTTAAAAATACGGAAATACCTTGAGATAAGCTAGAATTCGCATCACAAAGCCCGACTTGTGTGTGGAGTGGGTCCAAGGATCTCGAATGGACTTGGGGGTAAGTTTGGCTGGTGTGTGAGCGCACACACTGTCTCCTGAAGGAGATTCAGGGCAGAAGCCCTGTGTGTAAAGCCTCCAAGGTGTTTTCTTGTTCCAGCCTGTTCCTCTACTTGAGGAAGTCCTGCACCATCACTGGACATGTGTTGACCTTATAGGTGATGTAGTCAGTGATGAGAAAAAAAGATTTTTTATTTATTTTTTGCTTCAACACACTCACAGTCAAACCATGTTTTGGAGCAATGCAGGTGTCATTTGGGGTGGCCGTTGTTTCTGGTTGTTTCTGCGGGTTAGGAGCTTTTGTAGTTCCTGCACTAAGTTGCTATCGCTTTCGAGGACTGAATTAGAGGATTCTGCAGAGAGCAGGGAGAGGCGAATGGTTTGAAAATTTTCTGAGTAGAGTTCTTCTATTATTGCTTTGTCCAGTTGGATGGACCATTTGATGCAACAGATTCTTCCCACTGGTAGAATGTGAGGTTGGTATAGAGCCTTTGTGGGGAGCTGACAGGCAAAAGGTTTTAGGCACAGGGTGACAGGAAAGTGGTTATTGTCAAATTTGAGGCATGACCTCAAAGCAGTCTGCAAAGTGAAGTAGATTGCCAGAGGCAATTACATAGTCAATAACACTCATTTTAGTCCCAGCCCAGAAGGTAAATAAATTCTGCAGGGTGGTCATTTTCAATGGAGCTATTAAGGATGTAAATAAGTCTGCCAGTCATTTGGGCTAGGCAAAGACCAGCACAGTTAGACTTCTTGTTTTTCAAACTAGGGGGAGTATGTCTGCTTCAGGCTTGGGCAGGCAGCATTGTTGTCATGCATATAAGGTGTCATCGTCGGGACCTTGCCTTACATTAAAGCTACCTCTGGCCACAGTGTACTTATTGGTGAATGAGGAGAGATCGGTCAGGTAGTTAGTGTTCTAGTTCATGCCATAGTTTCCTGACCTGAAATTTCCGTCTCTGCAGGGGTAGATAAATGTTGATTGCTAGTAAGATGCAGTGTCTGAAGCAAATTGAGACAGCCAAAGCATGTTACTTAAATGGGGGAAGTCTTGTTGATGATGCACACAGAGGCTCTGAAACATTAAGCTACCATGTTGGATTATCCACAGCTTTATTCCATCCATTTCCATGGTAGAATAGGCAGGCCACATTATAAAATTACCTCCTTTCTTTAAGAGCTCATATTCAATATTACTATTCATGATTTTACAATTATTTATTACATTTATATTCCATCTTTCCTCAAGGTGGCATACTCATCTTCATTTTAGCCTCACAATAACTCTGTGAGATCCAGTATGTGGCTGTTTTTTGCATATAAGAGGCACTTCCTGTCGGAAGCATCTCTCTATGACATTATGCTCTGGGAAATACTGGGATACAAGCTGTTTTTATTTTTCTTTGACTATAAGCTCTGGTAGTCTACAGAGGACTATTTAGCATCTTCTGAATAAGCAGCTTCTTCAAACTGTTGATCTTTTCATAAAGGAATAATGCAGACATTTGTTTGCTAGAGAAATATTCGACTTCATTAAGCTCATTGCACTGAAAATTATTTAGTATTTTCTTTTTATCCTCCCTAACATTTGTTCTCCTCCCCATTGTTTTTATTCATCTTCCTGCTCTTTGTTTTGACAGGTAGTGTCGTTAATAATTAGCATTTATATAGAGCTTCATCTCTGAAGCATATCATAAACATTAGCCAATTTAATCCAAGGAGCTATTTGTGTGTGTTGTACAGAGCAGGGAATGAGGCTAGCCAGATATCTGACAGTTCTATAATTGGAATCAGTAGCATAGAAGCCCCCTCATCAGTGAGAAGGGAGTTGTGTTGCATTTAGATTTCAAGTCCAGGCTCTCTTTAAAAGCATAGCCAGACAGGGGCTTCCTCTGCTACCAGTTCTTCAATTTAGAGCAAAACGACAGGTATAGAAAAGAGAGAGCTACAGTACTGCAGAGGGGCACAGCAGTCTCAAGCAATTCCTGCCTAGGAATGTGCTCTGCATGCTGATCTCACTAATCCCTTGGTCTAATGTTTGCACATCAGCAATGAAAATGAGGATTGACACATTTCATCTGGGAGTTGCTGGCACTGCTGGCACGGAATCAATGCACCTCCTTTGCCCCTCCCAAAGGAAACCTCTTCTTCTGTAACAGTAGCCTAAAGCTCAGAGTGTATCATAGCATTTATTTCCCCATGTTGCTCTTTCCAAAAAATATTTTTTTTAATAGAGCGGTTATTAGGATGGAGGCACTTGCAATTTTGTTGTTGCGTATATTTCTATCTCCTCTTCCTTCCTTCAAGTCGCTCAGGGGGCTGTACATGGTGTGATCCCATTTTATTCTCAGGCCTGTAATAGGGGAGAGATGGAAGGTGAGGTTGAAAGAAATAGTGACTTGCCCAAGACCCTCCAGGGAACTCCACTAACATCCTGTCCAAACAACCTGCTGCATTCAGTGCAGATGAACGGTGATCTTATTTATATTCACATTGATAACCTGCCTTATCAATCCAACTGGATCTGCAAAGTGGCTTACTAGAACTGTGGGTTAACACATCAATATGGCTGTTGAATATCTTTCACACATTCATCAAATATCAGTTAGCATAAACTAAACACAGCAATTTTAATAAGCACAGCAGCATCAAGTGCACACACAATATCCCACCAACACAAAGCCCCCACAATATAAGAAGGGTTTAACTCACCTTCTGGACATCTGCAGGGAACTAGCCAGGGGAGCTTCCCTCAGGATGGAAGGAGTTCCAGAGTGAAGGGGGAAGAGATCTTATTGCTCTTTATACCAATTCCTGTGGTATAAATCCATCACTCAATATACTGGAACAGCTTGGTTCTCATGTTTAACATCCTTCATCTCCTCCAGGTTGATTACATGGATCCCTGATTTTCAGAGACCCCTTCTTTCAGAGACACCTTAATCATTATTTTGATTGTATGTACCTTTGGGAGACTGTCCAATAAATATATATCTAAACAAACAAATGCTTTCCAGGTTTATTTATTTTTGGCTGAATACAAACTTTATGTGTCTGCCGCAGGACCTTGTGTTTTATAAAAGGTATGGGGACATGTTCTAGGATTTATAGTTCATGCAAAGACCACCTAATCGTGCAGCAGGGAAGTAACTTGACTAGGGAGCAAGAGGTTGCCAGTTCGAATCCCTGCTGGTATGTTTCCCAGACTATGGGAAACACCTATATCGGGCAGCAGTGATATAGGAAGGTGCTGAAAGGCATCATCTCATACTGCACGGGAGGAGGCAATGGTAAACTCCTCCTGTATTCTACCAAAGACAACCACAGGGCTCTGTGGGCGCCAGGAGTCAACACCGACTCAACGGTACAACTTTACCTTTAAAGGCCTCTTGGGTATCATGGTTGCCCTAAATGAACTAGGGTTGCCAACCAACCAGCGGGGAAAACTGGGTGGTATTCAGGTATCTGCCCCTCTACCTGCTACTTGTTACCAGACATCAAAAGGAAAAGCTGGTTTTCCAATCTAGATTTCCTGTTAATTTTTTATTTACTGTTTACAAAATTTGGTTTATCTTACATGTGTGATTTACAATTTCTTGATGAAGCCCTGCTTAGGGTACCATTTTCTATGGATTAGCATCCTCTCCAAGTAGCCTTGGTAAGCAGGGGCGTAGCTATAATTGAGCAAAAGGGTTCAAAGAACACAGGCCCCCAGCTCCTGAGGGCCCTCCAGCTCCACCCCTCCCTATTATCTTCATTATGTCCCTCACTTGGGGGGGCAGAGAGAGGGATGAACATGGGCCCCCTTTCCCCTAACTACGCCCCTGTTGGTAAGCTTTCAAGGAATTCCAGGAATTCAGTTTAAAAACCAGTACTCCAGGTCACCACGCCTCTATTACTGACCAGGACCATACTTTAGCAGCAGAATTAAAACTTATTCATTGCTTCACTTCTTTATTTTGTTGCACTTTTGTTTCCTTTCTTTTCTCTCTCTCCAGATGTTGTTAAAATGCCTTTAGGGAATGTGCTGGTGTGTCCCCTTTAATGCCTAAGAGAATTAACAAAGGTGGGTTTATATGGGCCTGAACACCTGTCAGTTGTTGAATTCAAGCAAGTACAGCTGGTGGTGCTCATGTGTAGAGATTGCTGGAGCAGAAAAGGAGGTTCACTGGAGGATTTTGTTTCAGTTGAAAGTTGTTGTTTTGCAGATTATATTAAAGTCTTCTTCTTCTTCTTTTTTGCATACTGTACAAGAGTCATATTTTTATCAGACTAAGACTTTCCTTTCCATTCACTAACAAATAGCCTTTAAAAAGCAAATGAAAACAATAAAAGAAGCACAGATATTGGCAAGTCAAATGTTAGGATGTAACATTTAGGATCACCAGGATGTAACAAATGTTAGAATCAAGAGGTTTTTCACATATGGCTCTATGCCTCAGGGTATTTGAACAGGTTTTTTCAAAAGCTGCTGGAAATAGAGGAATTTTTTACCCCAGACATAACTCGGTCTAAGCCAGAATTTGCAGCCTCCTTTCAGGGAGAATCAAAGTCCTGTCTGTCCTGGTCCCTGATAGCCCACAGGGAGGTCAGATTAAATCCAGTGAATATGTGGACTGGCACACTCCAGTCAGGATTGGATTTGGGGGAAAGCCCTGTCTGTAAAACTTCCCAAATATCCTTTAAAAAGCAAATGAACACAATAAAAGAAGTACAAATATTCGCAAGTCAGATGTTAGGATGTAACATTTAGGATCACCAGAATGTAATCAATGTTAGGATCACCCAGAGTTTTGAAGAGCAGTCAGATAAAGATACAGAAAAACCAGCGAACCAAAAATAGAAAACTAGACAACTAGGTGAAAGTAGAATGACCATGGTGATAAACAGCAGCTACCTGGCCACAGTCACATGTAACCGCGTCCTCCCTCCGTTCATTTGTACATAAAGGAGAGGGGCCTCTCTGCAGTCAGTGAGACTGCAGAGAGGCGAAGGAGCTGGCTGTGTGGGCTTCTTTCTTTCCTGAAGGACAGCCCATACAGCCAATAGGAGCTGGAGAGAGGGAGGGGCTTCCTCCTTTAACTCCAGTTCTAAATTGATGTAACTACATGGCAGCATTCATATGTAGCTGGCACAAGCAAACTGGAGGCCTAGCAGAGGAAACTGAGAGAGAACAGAAGGTGACAAAGCGTGGTTTGGGGAGGGAAACTGTGAGTCCTCCCCTCGCTTTTTTGGTAGCTGCAGTTCCCAGTTCAAATGTTCAGGTTTGGGAACTGGAGGCGAAGGGACCTCTGGTTTCTCGTTATTTGTGAAGAGAACAAGGAGAATAGTTGCTACCAGAGCAAGGAAGATACAGCTGCTTTGAATCACCTATGTGCTGCTACTCAGAGAGATGCTTGGGCCAGTTCCACTTTCATGCACTTAATTTTTGTGGAGAGGTCAGGCAACTTCATTACTAGCCCATTATATTCCAGTGTTTTGTGAGTTGTTCTATTACTCTTTTTCAGACATGAATTGTTGCAATTATCTGTCTTGTATGGAATAAGAGTGCATGTATACATACTGGCAAAGCACTGCTGATTCATTTGCACTAGGGATGTGCACGAATCTTTTATTTTAAATTTGATTTGTGCCCAAATTGAATGACCCCTGATTTGCTTTGTGTCCAAATCTGTCCCCCGCAAATCATCCAGATTCAATTTGGATTTTATTTTTTGATTAGGATTAGGATTGATTTGGACCACTTAGAAAGGTTCTAAGGGCACCAAATTTGGGTGGTGGGTAGGCTCCCATGGGTGCCACCTCCTATTCAATTTCAAGATGGTGGGGCACTTGGTTGATTTTTAATTTAAAGTTTTTACAGATTTTGTATATTTCTACCATAGGAAATAATGGGGAGTTGAAGTCACCCTATCCTAACCCTAACATGAATTCTCTGCTTTCATTTTTTTTTTTTTTTAAGCTAAGCTCTAGCCCTTGTAGAAGTGGAGCTATGGAGCAAAATGTGCGGTCACTATTTTTCAAGTGTTTGGATTCTTTGGTGTATAATAACTTTTCCTCATAATGAATCCCTATGAGGATTCATTGCAGTCCTTTATTTCTTCTGTTCATTTTGACTGTCATTGGGCAGTGCCAACTGTCAACTGCCATGTGCCAACTACACACACACACCCCTGCAAGACACTGGGGTACGCAGTTTACTTTTTAGGAATATTGAAGTGTTTAGACTCTTTGGTGTGTAATAACTTTTCCTCATAATGAATTTCTATGAGGTCATGACCCAGCCAAGCACATGGCCAAGGAGCATGCGCAGCAGCCTCCAAAATGGCCACCACCACTGGGAAATGGGCAGAACGGCCCAAAAATGGGACAAATGGCCCTTTCAGGACTGGGGGGAGGCCAGCAGTGGGGGAGGAAGACTAAGGAGACCCCCTGTGGCTGTCCCAGCACCCCCTGAGGCAACCGGATCCACAGTATCATGGCGGTGAGTTAACTTTTTTTTAAGACCCTGAGCCAGCTGAGGGTTTGTGTGTTCAGCTCAAGGTCAAGCCAAACTGGGCCTGGTCTGGCTCGAGGGTGAGCCCTTGTGCTGAACCAGTTAGATGGCGAACTGGCTTGACTTCGAACTGGTTCACATATCCCTAGCCTGCATGAGAATAAACCCTACCCTCAAGAGACAGATCCATCTGGTGTTGCACTGCCACACACTTTGTGGAAGGCAGCTATTTCCCCTGGACTCTCCACAGGCCCCTGAGGACAGCAGCAACAGCAGCAAGAACACCAGATATCTGGGGAGGGTTAGCATCAGGCTCCTCCCTATGTCTCTCAATCCACCAATGTGCCTTTACAAGAAATAAGAGCCTCAAGCAAAATCAATTAAAATACACGTATTAAAAATGATCAATACAGAATATGAATAGCCAAACAAAAAATTAGCAGAAGCATAATATCAAAACAACAAATCAGGAGGAAAGCTATTCCAATCCAAAGGCCTGACAATACAAATGTGTTAATTAAGTGTTGTAACACGTGTGAGCTGGGGGCCAGATGGCCATCCCAGGAGAGGGAGTTCTAAAGCCTAGACCAGGGGTGCACAAACACGGCCCTCCGGCTGTTGTTGAACTATAACTCCCATCATTCCCAGTCGCAATAAATTGTGGATGGGAATGATGGCCGTTGTAGTTCAACAACAGCTAGAGGGCTTGCTTTGCCCACCCCTGGCATAGGTGCTGCTACATGGAAGACTCTTTGATTCGAAACCTCCGAAGACACTTTGATTCAGTTAGTAGCCTCTGGAGGAAATCATTTGGGCTCAGTTTCGAAGCACAGACAATGAGCCCTGTCCAGAAGTTATGGCCCCCACATTCATTGCAGGAAGGGAGAAATGGGACCATGTTGTTTCAGCCCACCCCTATGCTGACGCATTCCTTGGCCATGCCCCTGGCCCTCCATCATCATCATCATCATCATCATCATCATCATCATCATCATCATCATTATTATTATTATTACATTTATATCCCGCTCTTCCTCCAAGGAGCCCAGAGCGGTGTACTACATCCTTGAGTTTCTCTTTCACAACAACCCAGTGAAGTAGGTTAGGCTGAGAGAGAAGTGACTGGCCCACAGCATTCAACACTTGTCTGTAGAGCTAAGGCTGACCATGGGGAGGAAGTGGGGAGAAACTCTCCCCAAGATGTTCAGTGCTTGCCTCTGCAGACATAGACTGGAGAAATGAACAAGAAACATGTCTGTATGAGGGTTGGGGCAGGCCTAGCTGGTGTGTTCCCATTTCCCTCTCCCTGTCTTCAGTGAACAGGGATCATGGACATCTGAACAGGGCTACATGCGTCCTTTGATAAAATTTAATTGACTCTTCCTTTCAGGGACAACTGCTATCCTGCCCAGTCTCAGTGGAGGTCAGTTTATCATCCCATTGAAGTATCTCAAATATCACCTTATACTAAATTGTGCCAGTCTTGAGAAGCTCCCCCAGTCTTTCCACATCCACGCCTCTTTGTCAGTGAACCTGTTCTCAGCTTTTCCTTTCACAGAAGAAAGTCATTAGCACACAGCTGAGGTTTTTAGAACTTCGGTGTAATTTTTCTTAAGTGTAAATTGGATGCTGAGTGAGACATCTCAAGGTCTTTGTGGCTTTCTTTTAAGCTGAAATGGCAGGTCATCTCTACTACAAGTGGGAAACCATTTTTCTAATATATAATCTCCATTTGCCCTACAGCTAATTTCATATTGCTGAACTTTTGATTTTTAAGACACTTCACAAGTTACTTAGAACAAGGCCAAGTCCTAAGACATTTTGGTGCCTGAGACAGAAAATCCAAATGCCACACCTTCCATGTAGAGCACAATTCACTAGGAAGTAATTGCACACAACTCTCATTCATTTTTATTTGGGCTTTCTAATGGATTCTGTCTCATGGCTGTGTCTCAATCAGCTGCCCTTAACTGCAACCAAACCGGTCATCTGAGGCTTCACCTCTGCCTGAGGCTCCACTTCATCTTTTACTTAGTATTAATATATTTAAAGTTGTAACCACAGTTGGTATTTGGTATTGATACTGGTAAAGTGTGCCGTCAAGTCGGTGTCGATTCCTGGTGACCACAGAGCCCTGTGGTTGTCTTTGGCAGAATACAGGAGAGGTTTACCATTGCCTCCTCTGGCACAGTATGAGATGATGCCTTTCAGCATCTTCCTATATTGCTGCTGCCTGATATAGGTGTTTCCCATAGTCTGGCAAACATACCAGCGAGGATTCGAACCGGAAACCTCTGGCTTGCTGGTCAAGTCATTTCCTGATGTGCCATTAGGTGGCTGTATGGTATTAATATTACTAGTATTTAATTAAAAAACAAAACAAAACCCAGAGAGGTAGATGCAAAGGGCACAAACGGCACAAATTCTGCCTGTGTCACAAAGTCGGTTTGGAAGAGTATGTCCCAGTGGCAGCTTCCAGCAACATGAGAAGTGGAACATAGGAAGCTGCCATATACTGAGTCAGACCATAGGTCCATCTCGCTCAGTATTGTCTACACAGACTGGCAGCAGCTTCTCCAAGGTTACAGGCAGGAATCTCTCTCAGCCCTATCTTGGAGATGCCAGGGAAGGAACTTGGAGCCTAGATGCTCTTCCCAGAGCGGCTCCATCCCCTAAGGGGAATATCTTACAGCATTCACACTTCTAGTCTCCCTTTCGTATGCAACCAGGGTGGATCCTGCTTAGCTTAAGGGGACAAGTCATGCTTGCTACCACAAGACCAGCTCTCTTCCCTTAGCAAAAGGCAGATACCTTTCCCCCATGACTTCTCCAGTTTTTATACCCACGAAGAGGAAGCTGTTATACAATAGTACAGTACATACTGGTGTCAAATCAGTGCTTTGAGTCCATATGTTTTATTCCTAATGTAAAACTGGTGTTGGTCTTTGCTAAGTGGCCTAGACTCCACAATTGGTCCTTAAATGGCCATAAGATAGCCCAAGTCAATTCTTTCAAGTACCTTGGAGTTGTTTTTCACTCCTCAGGGTCTCGTAGTGACCATTATAATTCCTCTCTGATGTTGGCTCAACTCACTGCAAAACTCATAATTTCCTTTTACCATTCAAGAGGTGCTTCTTTTATCCCCACAGTGGTTAAACTATTTACCACCAAAGTGTATTCTCAGTTGTTTTATGGTGCCCAATTAGGTCCACCTCAAAACTTCACGAATTTAGAAGTTTTGCAAGCTAAATTCCTGAGATCCTTATTAGCTGTCCCTCGTTGTGTTCCATCCGTGGTGCTGAGAAGAGAGGTTGGCCTGCTACGAATGGAATCTGGAGTCTGGAGAACTATTTTCCTATTCTGGTTAAAATTTATGTCCTCCAGCTCAGGCTTGGCTTCCCTCATTAAGACGGATTCATTTAAATTTAAATGGTTTTCATTGATTAGTGATAAATTAATGTACTATGGGTTTTCTCCAGAGGTTCTGCTGCAGATGGGCAATGGCCGGGCTAAGGGGGAGATCAAACAATGCATCATTGATGTAGGATTGCAAAAGGAAGCTGCTTCTATTTCTCAGACCATCTATCTCGGGGCACAATTGTTTAATCTCAAGCCAGCAGGCTATCTGTATTCTATCATTATCCCCAAATTCAAACGTGCATTGACATTAGCCTGAATGGATGCCCTTCCATCTGCCGTTTTAGAGGGCAGGTTCAAGGACATCCCTTTCCCTGCCCGCCTCTGCCCTTGCAGTTCTGGCCACGTGGAGACCAGTACACATTCAATTTTACATTGTGGTTTTTTTAAAGGAAGCCCGCTTGAGATTAATCTCCACCATATTGTCTAAATTTTTAGGACACTCTGGTGATTTTTATTTGAAGTTTTTATTACTTAAGCCAGATGGAAAAATTATTAATATAGTGGCCAGGTTTTGTTTTATAATCTGCAAAACTCAATTTGATCTTTAGCAATGCATTTCATAAGTAGTTTATATATTTTTCTCTTCTTTTTAATTTTTTTTAAATTTTTTAATTTTTAATTTTTTAATTAAAAAAAATTATTTACATGATGTATTGTTTGTATTTCTTGTATATTAGTCTATGATTATAATAAAGTTCTGTTCTGTTCTAAAACTTGTGTTTTCTTGCATTTTTAATTCTTGGATGTCTAAGCCACTCTGTGTTCCTATTTGGAAGTTGAGCAAAGTATGAAAAATTAAGAATAAATGTGAAACTGTCTAGAAACAGACATTGAAACAGCTGTTTACTTTAATTTAAGCTTGTTGAACAAACTTGAATTGGCACTATAGATGATCACCAAATATTGATTTGTTTCACTGTACTGTAGTTATTTTGTGTCCTGCCCCTTCTCCTTACCTCCCATGATCTAGGCTTACCTTCCTCTATGTGAGAGCCCTGTGAGGAGAGATCTACTGAAACAAACCAAGATTAAGCCATGATTGCAGGTTTAGACATTACACAGGAGCATTATTTGGACAAATAAACTTCCAATCTTGGGTTCAGACTCTGGCTGCATTCAGATGTACAAGATAATCACAGTTAACAGTAGCCAGGGTTACAATTCCTAACTCCAATTCGCACCGCAGATGTTCAGCAAGCCGCGGTCAGACGAACTGGAGTTTCAGGAGGGGGGAGCCCCTCCCAGATGCTCAGCCTCCCAGCCCAATCACAGCCAGCTCCAGGGCCAGACTTGGGGCAAAATGTCACTACATCAGTGGCTCAGCTGCGATTGGCAACGATCTCCATGGAGGCATGCTGGTCACAGTCATGCATTTTCGGAGTGCTCTGCCTGCCCCTGACAGGGTAAGGGCATCCAAAGCCCTTTAAATGCCCCCCTGCAATGCCAGCACTGCTTCTGCCAGCCATGGCACCACCACCAGCCCCAAGTTACCCCACATCCCAAAAGCACCATGCACGCAAACTTGAATTCCTGGGGGGGGGGCATGGAGGGGTGGAATCCCGCTCTGGGATACCCCTGTCCACCGCTTCCTGACACAAAGCAACACAGCTCTACTCGGAGCACCCATGACCTGACACTCTCGTGAGCGGACGTAGTCCGTGTGGCCATTTTGTTGCCACACTCCTCATCATGCCTTGCTCATACGTAACAATGGCCTTGCTCGTGAGTAACCAGGGGTTATACCCCCCCCCAGAAAGTGGCTGGGCCCCACTTCCCCAACTTCTTTGTAAAAAATAGAACAGATCCCTCTGAAACCTCCCCACCCTCTTCCCCTGTGCAGACTTCAGCAAACCTAAAGGCCAACTAGATGCTCCCTTTGTCCTTGCCCGGGCATGTGCAAAGCGCGGAGGGAGGGATAGACACCAGCATGGACCTTTCCACCAATTCATAACTCCTGGGTCCTGGTCCATCCTCACGCCATATGCAGATCTGGCATAGGTATTGATGAGAGAGGGGAGTCCCCGTTCTCCAGCCATGCCCAGACAGCAGGATGTCCACTCCAGGGTGATGGCAGGGGGCATGGTTTCACAACAGCTTGTCTGCAGTCGCCATGACAAGGAAATTGGTCTTGGGTAGCATTCCCTGTGGCTGCCATCCAAAAAACATCCTTGCTTTATGCAGAGCACATGGCCTGACGCTCTCATGAGGGAGGTGTTAACATGGGAAGGAGATATTTTGTCATCTGGCATCATTGCTGATTTGTCCAGGCAATTCTCTCCTCTCCCTTCTGACTGTTCTTCTCATGAGCTGTCTGGGGGGTGTCCCCATGGCCTATCACTCTCATGCCTGGCCATTGAGCTCTGGGTCAGGTGGCTGGAAGCTTGAAAAACAATCTCAGTTGACCCAAGACTGATCCTGGTGACCGGCCTTGATCATGAGCAAACCTTTGGGGGTATGGACCCAGAATAGGGGCCGGGGCTCCCTTCCCGGCCTTTCTGTGAAAAGAATAGAACTTGGCTCCCTTTTGTGCTCCCCTCACCCAGCCATTCCCCCCCTCCCAGTGCTGTGATGAAGTGCCCTACTTGTGCTGCCACTTGGAGTGTTTGTGCTTGTGAACATACATGACTGTTGCTTCCTTCTTAGGAAGCAAAGCACTGAGTGCCCATCCTGTCATCCCATGCTCTCACCCTACCTCTTGTAAGGTGGGACAGAGTGGGAATCAGGGACCACTTGCAAGGGATGGAGTGGGAATCAGAGGCGCCCCCAAGTGGCTGTGCAGCTGGACAGGCTGACCATTCCAGGATGGGACGTGGTAGCATCACTGTAGTCTAGCAACTCCATAGTTGTATGGCTGACAGGAGGGACGTGGCCAGTTTTCCAAGAGGGTGCCAGCAAGAAGTGCTAAAAGCATGGAGCAGCCATGTCCTTGGGTGGATCTGTGCCGCTATGATTGGGGTTTGGAAACTGGCACGAAACCATGGTTATAGCTGAGTCTGTAGTCGGGCATAACTATTTGGTGACTAAACCACAGTTAACTTTTGGACCATAATCATAGTTTCACGCATCCGGGCGTACTGCAGTTACAACCTTGGCCAGCTATAACTGCAGTTAGAGTGTATGTCTGAACTCAGCCACAGAGTTGGTTGCTCAACCTAAAGCACAGTTTGTGGCTTGGCATGAATTCAGACATACAAACTAACCACGGTTAGATGAAATAAACCATGGCTCAGTGCAGTGTCTGAACCCACCAAGTGAGAGAACAGTGTGGACTTGAAAACCTAGCACATTTGTATTGTGAGGGGCTAGTGGGAAGAATGAGCCGCCACCACCACCACCCCGTGATGAAAAATCAGAGCTGTCTGGACATGGCTTAATGAGTGTGCCCTTGCTTTTAGAACAACTGACGTCGGTGCGGCTGGTGATTCTGTCAACGCCCTGGTGGAAACCTGGAACAGGGAACTCATCAGGGCAGTAGACATGATTGCTCCTAAGCGTCCCTACCGACCTGCTTAAAAAATGGCCCTTTGGTATACTGAGGAGTTGCGGGGGCTGAAGCGGTTGGGTAGGTGAGTAGAGCGCAAGTGGAAGAGAACTTGGTTAGAATCTGACAGGTTACAGCATGTGACCCATTTGAAGACTTATGCGGTGGCGGTGCGTGCAGCAAAAAAGAGATTTTGGTCTGCGCACATTGCGGCTGCAGGTTCGCGCTCAGTGGAGCTATCCCAGGTTGTGAGGAGTTTTATTTCTGCTCCTTCTGCTTCAAATCAGTCCCCGGGGTCGTTCTGCTGTGATGCCTTTAATGGGTTTTTTGCAAACAAGATCTCCTGTATTCGGGCCGACTTGGACTCCACTGTTTTTGCAGGATCTATGGAGGAGGTGTCCAGCAATCCCTCTTGCAGTATTAGAGTGGATCAGTTTCAATCTGTGACTCCTGAGGATGTGGACAAGCTGCTTGGCGCGGTAAGGCCTACCACCTGTTCTCTGGATCCTTGCCTGACTTGGCTGCTTCTATCTAGCAGGGAGATTGTTGGAGATGGCATAGTTAATATCATAAACGCATCACTGTGGGAGGGTAGGGTACCCCTTTGTTGGAAGGAGACATTGATTAGACCACTACTAAAGAACCCTTCTTTGGATCCCTTAGTGATGGACAGTTACAGGCCAATCTCCAGTCTCCCTCGGTTGGGCAAGGTGATTGAGAGGGTGGTGGCTGACCAGCTCCAGGCAGTCTTGGAGGAAACTGATTATCGAGATCCATTTCAAACTGGCTTTAGGGCTGGCTATGGGGTTGAGACAGCCTTGGTCGGCCTGATGGATGACCTTTACCGGGAAATCGACAGAGGGAGTGTGACTCTGCTGGTTCTTCTGGATCTCTTGGTGGCATTCAATACCATCAACCATGGTATCCTTCTGGATCGCCTGGGGGAGTTGGGGATAGGGGGCACTGCTTTGTAGTGGTTCCGCTCCTATCTCTCAGGTAGATTCCAGATGGTGGAGCTTGGTGACAGCTGCTCCTCAAAATGGGAACTGCTATATGGAGTCCCCCAGGGCTCCATTCTGTCACCAATGCTTTTTAATATCTACATGAAACCGCTGGGTGAGGTCATCAGGAGATTTGGTGCTGGGTGTTATCAGTATGCTGATGACACCCAAATCTACTTCTCCTTTTCATCTTCAGGATATGGCACTCATTCTCTAAATGCCTGCCTACAGGCAGTAATGGGCTGGATGAGGGAGAACAAATTGAAGCTGAATCCAAGCAAGACGGAGGTGCTCATTGTGGGGGCTCAGAATGTGAGGGATGAGTTAGATCTCCCTGTCCTGTATGGGGTTACACTCCCCCCAAAGGAGCAGGTGCGCAGCTTGGGAATATTCCTGGACTCAGGCCTCACCCTGGTATCTCAGGTGGAGGCCATGGCCAGGAGTGCTTTCTATCAGCTTTGGCTGATTCGATAGCTGTGCCCATTCCTTGGAGAGGATGACTTCAAAACAGTCGTGCATCAGCTGGTAACATCCCAGCTCGACTACTGCAATGCGCTTTACGTGGGGCTGCCTTTGTACGTAGTTCGGAAACTTTAGTTAGTTCAGAATGCGGCAGTCAGGTTGGTCTCTGGGGCAACCCAGAGAGACCATATTATGCCTGTCTTGAAACAGCTATACTGGCTGCCAATATGTTTCCGGGCAAAATACAAAGTGCTGGTTATTACCTTTAAAGCCCTGAATGGCTTAGGTCCGAGTTATCTAAGAGAGTGCCTTCTTTTACATGATCCCCACCACACGTTAAGATCATCTGAGGAGGTCCGTCTCCAGTTGCCACCGGTTCATCTGGTGGCGACTCAGAGGCGGGCCTTCTCTGTAGCTGCTCCTGGGCTGTGGAATGCACTCCCGGCAGAAATTCATAATTTGAGATCATTGCTTTCCTTCAGGAGAGCCCTTAAAACCTACCTATTTGGCCTGGCCTTCCAGGGTTTTAAATGTTTAACTGTTTTAATTTGTTTTAAATTGTTGTCCTGATTTTCAGGGCTTTTAGCTGTTTTATTGGTTTTATTGTGTTTTAATAGTTTGATTTTAATTGTTAATTTGTTTTAATTGTTTTTATTATGCTGTGAACCGCCCTGAGTCATTTTGGAAGGGTGGTATATCAATCAAATAAATAAATAAATAAATAAATAACTGCTGATTCTTCCACCTGTTTTTAAACTGGTTACTTTGAAATATAATGTATTTTCAGATGATCAGCAGTAGCTCTGAAACATTGTTGCCCCCTTTCGGTACCTTCTCCTTAGTTCAGTTCTTCTCTTTACAATTCTTCTCTTTCCTTTCCACATCAGCAGTATCCGTTGGTTCACCATACACAAAGTTGGCTGTGTGGTCAGTACCTCCAGTCCATAACTCACCATGCTCCCAATTCTGTTAGCTGATCCTTTCATCCCTGCCCAGCTAATACATGTTTAATTTATTCCAGCAAAGACAGTCAGAATTCACGTATTGACTTTTAGCAGACACCCGCGCTCCAGCAAGGAGGGCAGCACTGGCTTAGTTTTCAAACAAAATAACAGAAGAAGTCTTCCTCTTTAGGCAACTCAGTCTTGTTAACTGCTAAGCACTAATTCTGACATAACAGAACACTACAGATCTAAATTTGCCTCCCAAACAGAGCTTTGAAGAGACATGGCTTCAGGTTTTGCCCTGTTCAGGTATTATACAAGTAGGCAGGGGCGTAACTATAATAGGGCAAGGGGAGACAGTTGTCTGGGGGCCCACTGCCTTGTGGGGCCCCCCAGAGGCAAGTCAGATGACTGACTCCCCCAGCCGCACACCCGCCCGGGCTTCCTTCAGTTGTATTCGTCCTCCAAAACTGATGTGAGTGAAGACCTGGAGCTACCAGAACAGCATGTCTTTCTCTAGTACCATTAAATGACTTCCATCATCCACAACTTACTAAACATTTTTAAAAATAAATTAGGATGGCCTATTGTGGTACATAGGGGTGTGTGTGTGTGTGTGTGTGTGTGTGTGTGTGTGTGTGTGTGTATATATATATATATATATATATATATATATATATATATATATATATACACACACTAA
Organism: Hemicordylus capensis; assembly: GCF_027244095.1. Lineage (NCBI taxonomy): Eukaryota > Metazoa > Chordata > Lepidosauria > Squamata > Cordylidae > Hemicordylus > Hemicordylus capensis. The sequence goes on from NC_069661.1 coordinate 155,162,615, forward strand.
GATTTTTGTTACCACTATTCAGCCTCATTTAAGATTTCTTTACTTCGTCAGCTGAGCTTCATTGGGGGGGGGCAGGCATTTTAAAATCTTGTCTCTGGGCCCACTCCAACCTTGCTACACCCCTGCAAGTGGGGGTGCTGCAAATGGCTACAACATTCCTGAGAGTGCTCCAGCAGACCCACCCCCACCTTGAAAAGTGTTAAAACTCCACCCCCATCCACTCTGCATGTTTATACTGTTTGTCTGAAGAAACAAAATCTGTATTTGTGGAGAGATTCTCCTCATGATTACAATTCCAGTTTGTTTCTTTAGATAAAACAAGTATGCCTGTAAGCCCCACCGCCACCGTGATGCACTGTTACATGCACCTACACCTGCAATTGCAGTCTTTATCTAAAGACATATACTTTCAGTAATGCCAGTATATTTATGAGGAGTTGTTTCAACATTTTGCCATTATAAGCCCTAAACATTCTATTGCTTATGAAATCAAAGGTACCCATCCAAGCCCTCTGAGATTTTACAAACATCAACTAGGTGACAGGAGACAGCAAATTCGCCAAATTCCAAATTCGGTGCACATCCATTGAATATTAGCTGAGATACAGCAGCTTAAAATTATACTACTGTGCCAGTATAACATGTTGTTCAGATTTGTACATGTGTACACTAAACACATAGATTGTATATGTGTTGGGCATAATTTGTGAATCGGGTTACCGCTTGTTGATTAATATGGCAATATCTGTTCCCATTCATATCTGTTGTTTTTAATAACTGCCTTTGACTCTTTTATGTTTCTGGAGTACAATTAGTATCTGAATCCCTGTAAGTCTGGCAATGGAAGCTGAGGGAGAATTAAGAACCCCAGACAGATGACACCCACCAGAAAGAGACAGCTGATAAGGACTCCTGGAATAGTATTATCCTTTCACATATCAATGCACAGCCCCACTTTATGGGCATTTGCAGCACCTGATAGCATTTAGAGATAATCCAGTAATGTTTCACTGCACTAGAAAGATGGCAAGGTGTATATATATATATATATATATATATATATATATATATATATATATATATAAATATATAATTCTTATGATTCTTACGTGTGTGTTTCCCCACCCCACCCAATTCCTGGGCTCGGGGATCTTGTGATATAAAGAAGAGGATCCCTCTGAGTACATGCAGAGTGCCTTTACATTACCACTGAGTAATCATTGCTAGTTCTCACACAGCTGTCATTGCAAGGCAGGGTTTCCAGGTTAGGGGGCATGACTTCTAGGCCAGTATTTGTCATTTTACAAACTGAGCATTATACTTCAGTCTAAAATATTACAATATATTATTGCATGGTTGTCGAGAAGAAGTAACCTGTGTCATGCTTAATTTATCCGTTCGACTGGCTTAGCAGCTACCAGTGGTACCCCATTAGCATAGCAAGCAAGAGCTGTGCTGATGAACTCAACGTCCCATCATAGCAACAGAGCAAAAAATGTCACAGGATTTCTAAAACATCTGGTTTTGCTTAGTATCTCTGAGATAGTAAGTTCAGAGTCCCATCCTCAGCCTCTGAAGTGCCTGCTTTATGCTGCCTCAGAAATGCATAGCAACCAGAAAACTGACTCAGTAAATATGTTTATTTTTACTCCAAACACCATTGTGTACTGAACATGACTTGTGCATTTCCCCACTATTCCCCTATTATGAAGGCCAACCTGCAGAATATATCACCCATTTTTGGTAAGCAGGTTTCTCTTGTATTTGGGCATAATTTATGATTGCCATAAGGGCAGCTCTCCCTTCAAAAGAACAGGCAGATTCCCACCACATGGGATAGGAGATCGTCTACCACTCCCCCTACACAATGGAACTGGCGTCTCTGAGGTTTTTTCCTGGCAAGATGTCTTTGTTTTAGGGTGAAAACAAACATAAGCACTTTAAGTTGGCAGAAGCTGTTACATTTTTTGCTCCTGGGGTGAATTCTAGTTCTGTAGACTTCTGAGTGGTTCAACTTAAATGGGGAAAAGCTGGCTATGGAAGGTGCCTATTATTGTCTAGTACCTGTAAAGTCACTAATCACCCTCACTTACCTATCAATCCCTGTAATTGTTTTGCAACTGAGTTTTCAATGTTTGAGGCAGGGGGTAAGATGAAGGGGGTGCAAATAAACATGCATGTGCTAGTCTTTGTTGTTTTTTCTTGTCTTTTCTTTAAGGTGGTCAGTCTATGTTGGAAGATGTGGGGAGGGGTAAGAGACACCAAATCCAGATTTTAACTTACTGATATGCATATCTGTAATGCAAGTTGTGAAACAAGATTCACACCATGAGTGAAGAATATACTGTGACTGCTCATAACATATTGTGTCTGTGTTCACCCTTTATCAGCACTTTCAAAAGTGACTCATTCTTCAGTGTCCTTCTATGTTCAGAGGAAGGAAGGGATAGCCAAAACATCTTCACTATGTTTGCATTTTCAGTCTGGAAGTGATTGCTATAATACAAAGCCATCATACCAGGTTTTCCAAATAATGTCTCAGAGAGCCATAAATGTGACCACTAGTAACAAATTCACTCTCTTTCAACTTTATGGAGCATGGAATTTATGCATTGCATTCTCCTAGAATTTTAATTGGTTCATTTTCATGCAGCCTCTGTTAGTGTCACATATAGCACAGCTCCAATTAGCCATGAAAAAGTGCCTTAAATGTTGTGCTTAAGACTTCAGGTATTAGACTAGAGCAGCTTGGAAATTAGATAATATTTGTCCAGGTTTGGAACCTTATGCACATATGGAGTTCTTTCTCTGTGAAATAACCTGAAGATTGATATTGCAGGTAGAACGGTGTTATGTAGATAGGCAAGGGTATTTGCTATATCAGCTTATTGGGGAAGGTAATCATTTTAAGAGCTTTCCGGAGGCTGGTTTGTCTCCAGAAGCAGTACAGCAATATTGATTGTTGCTGCTAGCTGGGATTGATTGCTGCTGCTAGCTAGAATTGATTGTTGTGCCTTTTGGTAATGTAGTGTGTTTTCGTATGATGCCTTAATATGTTGTATTATCACAATTTGGCTTGGAGCTTTGGAAACACTTTCTCCTTAATAGATCATATGATACAAAATTTCATCTGGGATAAAGTGTGTGTGTGTGTGTGTGTGTGTGTGTGTGTGTGTGTGTGTGTGTACACCACCCCAGACTTCCATCTCTGCATGGTTTACAACAGCATACAACAAATTCAAACAGAAATGAAAACTTTAAAACAATTTAAAACCACAAGTCTAGTTTAAAAGCTTGGGTGGGGAAAATGTGCCTTTAGAGACTTTCAAAAAATGGTCAGAGATGGGTAGGCTCTTATTTCAGTAGAGAGTGCATTCCAGAGTCTCAGGGCAGCAACACAGAAGGCCCATCCCTGTGCAGCCACCCGATGAGCTGTTGGCAACTGCAGACAAACCCCTCTGGATGATCTTAATGGGAGATGGAGCTCATAGTGAAGATGTTCTCTTAAATACTCAGGGCCTAAAGCTGTTTAGGGCTTATAGGTTATAAGCAGTACCTTTTTTTTGGCCTGGAAACTTCTAAGTAGCCAATATAGTTCTTTTAACAGAAGAGTTATGTGCAGTGGCGGAGCCGGGGAACAGAGGCCCGTGTTCTGCCCCATCCCCAGTGGTTGCACTTCGCACGCCAGTGATGCCCCGTGAGTAAGACATCATCAGCACGTGGGCAATCGCTGGAGGGCTTGCCCTCTGGAACATAGTACATTCCCAACCAGCATTTCTGGGAGCATTTATTTCCCTTTCTCTCCCTTGCTGGAGGGAGAGGAAGGGAAATAAATGCACCCAGCCAGCAAACGCTGGCTGGGAATGAGCTCCGGAGGGCTCGCGCAGGCTCTCCTGAGGCCGGGCCATGCCCACTCATGAGTAACATCACACACAAAAGGGACATGGTCTGGTCTTCGGAGGGTCCACACAAGCCTTCCAGAGCTCATTCCCAGCCATCATGTGCTGGATAGGTGCATTTTTTCCCTTCCTCTCTCTCCAGTGAGGCAGAAAAAGGGAAATAAATGCACCCAGCCAGCAAATACTGGCTGGGAATGCACTGCATACCTCTGGCGATCGGGTCATACCCACCTGTGCATGATGTTACATGCAAGGAGGGCTTGCACTGTCCTATACTGGCAGCCCAGGTTCTTTGAACCCATCCGTTCAATGATGGCTCCACCCCGGGTAATATGGTATCTGCGAGATGACCCGGAGAGTAACCTGGCTGCCGCATTCTGTACCAACTGCAGTTTCTGGACTATGTACAAAGGCAGCCCCACATAAAGTCCATTGCAGTAGTCAAGTCTGGAGGTTAGCAGCATATGTACGACTGTTCTAAGGTCATTTATCTCAAGAAACAGACGCAGCTGGCATATCAGCCAAAGCTGATAGAATACACCTCTGGCCACTGCCTCAACCTGAGACACCAGTTAGAAGCACTCCCAGATTGTGTATGTGATTGTGTAAATCTTCCTGGAAAGGGGCCATCCCAAGCCACAGAAGGGCTTATACCCTTGCCCGTTGTCATTCCCTTCCCTCCACTGTACTGGAAGGCAAATCAAGAAAGATCCCAATTGCAGACAGACTTTGTCCCTGTGACACTGGGGAGGTAGAAACCACAGAACATATACTCCTTTTTTGCCCCTCTTACAGAGACTTTCGAGCCAAGTTTATATTTCCATTATTTTGCAAGTACCCTGGACACCCAAACCATGTCTATACCCAGCTGCTGCTCTTGGAAGAAGACCCGGCCTTCATGTAGAACATCAGCTCTGCATAGTTTTAAACTGCTGATTATACTATTATTTTTAGTGTTCATATTTAGATGTTTTGTTTTATATACTCTCTTTTAGCCACTGCTTTTTGCATTTTATATATTCCTCTTTTTTAAGGGTAGCAGCCTTTTAGTATTATATTATAGCTTTATAGCTATAATATAAGGAATTGAAAATAACATAATTCTTTGGTTTCATAATTTGTTTTAATCATGCTCTACTGCTTTATCTTATGCTTTTGCAATCAGCTTTTGAGAAGTAGACCTTCAGTGACACTGAATCCAAACGTAAGCTTGCCTCAGCATATATAATCATGTATATGATGGCTCATGAACAGATGCTGGAAATGTGTATAATTTATTTGTTGTTGTTTTTTTAAAAAAACCCTGAGGGCAAAAAAATTTCCATAATTAGATTTGTACTATAGCCCTTTCATTTCTCGATGAAGTGCTTTTCTGCAGTTGGTGTTTGTTTGTTTCTTTTCTTTTGGGTTTTTTTTGGTCCAGTATGGGGCTAAGGCAAATCTTTGGAATCAATTTTTTAAAGAACAATAGAATGACTCTTTCATCTTATTTGTGTTTGACAGCTGCTTTGACAGAGAAACCTTAAAATGAACTTATTGATTTGTACATATAATTATATTATTTCACCTCTAATTTAAACACAATTTTAAACACCAGTACAATGTATTTTTTATTTTTTTACCACAGTGTTTTTCTCTGAGTGCTTGAGAATTTTCTTATCCTGACACGGATGTTAATGGTGCCATTTTAAATGCCTCACTAATTTTGTTTGCAAAAGCACATACTGTGACGTCAGCGCTCTGGTTTCATACCGCCCAGGATCATCATTGTATTGATTTGCTCAATTACCCTGCTTAAGTATGTCCTTTTTGTCTGCAAATGCAGCTCAACCCACACGTTTCCCTGCACATGCCAAGCAGGCACAAGCAAATGCTTCCTTTTCCCTTTTAGAATAATGAAGTCTGGGGGGAATATGCTGAAAGCTGTCATCTGAGATGCAGTGCGGCTAAGTCAATGGTGGGAAATAGAAATGTAAACAAAGGACACCCACATGCAAGGAGAGGGGGAGGTGGGTTGGGGAGCCTTAAATAATTAATTCCCAGTGGTAAGCAAACTACAAACCAGGAACCTTCTTACTGGAAGTTTAAAGGTAAAAGCTTTCAGTGATTTCATCCCTCTAGTTAATCCTCCTGTAAGAGTCTTGCTAGAAAACAGTTTATTTGAGTCTGTCTACTTTGTAAGCACCATCACCTTAAGTGACGCAGCAGAGAAATGCTTGACTAACAAGCAGAAGGTTGCCGGTTCGAATCCCCGCTGGTACTATATCGGGCAGCAGCGATAGAGGAAGATGCTGAAAGGCATCATCTCATACTGTGCGGGAGGAGGCAATTGTGAACCCCTCCTATATTCTACCAAAGATAACCACAGGGCTCTGTGGGTGTCAGGAGTCGAAATCGACTTGATGGCACACTTTACTTTACTTTGTAAGCAGCAGTTCTGTATCTGCCCAGGGTACTGATCTGTAAGCTGATGCTATGTTAAAGGGCCAAACTAGATGTTAGGGGCAAGTGCATTATGCTTACCCCGTTAATCTGTAAAGTGAGGGTAGGAAAGTCTACTTTTTATATCAAAAGAACCATGTGGGAATGGGGAGTAAATACAACATATTCCCCTCCTCCCTTTAAACATAGACCTTTACTCAAATTTTAATAGAACTTTTGTGGGCATTCTGACAGATCCTAGCTGTCAAACTCTGGCTTCATCACAAATCCTGAATAAAAAACAAAACCCAAATATAGCTTTTCCACCCAGATTGCTTGGGTAAACTGCATCTATGAAAACTCATGTCACAAAATCAATGTTGCTCTCAAAATCAATGTAGCTACAGACTTCCTCCTTTTGATTTACCTATAAAAAGATGTCCCTTTCTAGATGTATATGAATAAAGAAACACAAATACAACAACAGTCGCTGACATGCCCAGCCAGCAGTATAAGGCAGGTGGTGCAGACACTGCTGCACAAGAGGGCAGTACTGGCACTGTTGACTCTTGCATGATGTGTGTGATCTGGGACGTGTCAGCCAGTATTAATGTATGAAAAGGCCAAATATTAAAAATAAAATCATTTTTATTTAGTTAATAAGATGGTAGCATTGTTGAACTTACAGTTTTCTCTGTGTTATAAACTCTTCATTATCCCTATCCCCCAAATGATATTGGTAAAAATATTGCCAATAAATGACAAAAATTGCAGTCATTTTTTCTCAGAGGAAAGTGTTAGGGTAGGATTAAGGTCAGGGGCAGGGTAACAATGAACAAATGGTTGTCCTCTATACCTGGTGTAATCTTTGAAGGATATTTCTGCCAATTTTCATTTCCATTCCTCTGACAACAGAGATGAAATTGTATAGCCGACTTTGTGTTAAATCCTTTAAAAGCTTTTAAAGCACCGTTACACATTTGGCCACTGCAGGCCTGATGATCAGAATAATAAAAGCATGATAACACACTGAACGTTTTGCAATACTAGGAGTGTAGAGCTTGTCAAAAATCACAATGGGAATTTGTTCCCCATCACAGCTCATGTACTAATATAGTCTTGGTTAGAGTTCTAGACTTATCAGATTGGAAGTACTCCCGTCTGGATAGGCAGATCTGATTTAGCCTTCCACAATGAATTTCCCTCACCAGTGAAGATACAATTTTCTCATGTATATTGCAGGAGGAGATAATGTATATTGCAGGAGGAGCTTCTGCATGATGTGGTCATAACAGGAAAACAATAAAAGCAAAGGAGGCTACGTTTTAGACCTATTTTAAAATGTTATAAATCAATTGAGAGCTGCTAGAATATGTGTAAAATGAAACTTTAATTTCAGTTTCCTTTCCAGAATGAACATTCCCACCACAAGTAGGGTGTTGGTGTTAAATAACTTGAGAGGGCGTTGTTGGTTTTTAAAATCTATATATTTGTCTGCCTTCTACTAAACCCTCTTTACTATCCTAAGATGGAGAGGTACTATTGGGAAGCTGAGAGGAAGGGGGAAATAATAGACAATAGCTGTGTGTAAAGAATCTATGACCTTTCACTTGGGAGCCCCTCCCTCCTAGAAATGGCAGAGGGGGGGAACCAAAGCAAGGTGTACAAGCATGTAGGCTGCAGCAAGAAACAGAACTTCCTTCCTCTTCCCACATCTATTTACATATTTATATAGACCCTTGCCTTTATGTGGGAAGCACACTGTGCATTGCTAATTCAAAAAGTTGCCTAGCAACAGACTGACTTGTATCTCCGTCTAACTGAGGGGTAGACAATGTGTACTCTCCAGATGTTTCTGAACTACAACTCCCATCACCCCTTGCCACAATTTATTACAGTTGGGATGATGGGAGATGCAGCTCAGAAACATCTGGCGAGCCACACGTTGCTTACCCCTCGTCTAACCTTTGAGCACTGTAAGATATTCTTTTTAGGGTATGAGGCCACTCTGGGGAGAACATCTGCATGCTTGCATGCAGAAGGTTCCAAATTATCTCCCTGGCATCTCCAGGGAGAGACTCCTGCCTGTAAACTTGGTGAAGCCACTGCCAGTCTATGTAGACAAGAGCTAGATGGAATGGTCTGACTTGGTATAAGGCAGCTTTCTATGTTCCTGAGCGGCGCGCTGAGTTGGACTTACCTCAGAATGTGAATTGACAGTTTATTCTGTTGAAGCTTTTGTTGTCCAAACTATTTGGTCCTAATGCACCCCTGGCCACCCTTACTATTGGAACTGGGATGTTTATCAGATTTACCCAAAACCAGTAATTTTTCTTCATCAAAAATTTAAAGAAAGAGATGCATACATTGCACATTTTCTCTGTCTACCACATTTGTAAACCACCCCAAACTTCCAAATCTGGGTGGTTTGCAACAACATAAAACAAATTAAAAATGAGAACCTGAAAACAATTTAAAACCACAGTCAAATTAGAAAGCTTGGGTGAAAAAAAGAGTCTTTAGAGACTTCTTAAAAGTTGTCAGAGATGGGGAGGCTCTTATTTTAGTAGGGAGCACATTCCAGAGTCTCGGGGCAGCAACAGAGAAAGCCTGTCTTGCTACATTCTGAACTCTGGCCCTTCAGCTCTTCAGTGCAGATGACTTTTTAAAGAGCCTCCTATAATCACTAATGATAAAATGCTGTTGAACTGTATACCTCATCTTAAGCAAGTAATAGAATCTGTCAAGGAAAATGGCTTCTGCATCAGCTCCAGAGGCAGGACTGTTCAAGGCTAGATGCTGGATTTTATGGATAGAATAATTCAACACGCCTCCATGTTCATTACTCTAAGAATTGATTAATGGGATGTTTCATAACATTTCCCTGGTTTGGGGGTGCTTCCGAAATGCAGGATACTTGTTTTGTGGTTTTATGATATATTAAAATTGCTTGCCTGCTACTGTGCCACAGTAAGAGCAAAACTATTTTTTGCTCCAGGAAAAGAAATGAATGCATGAGGAGGCAGGAGCACACTTGATAACATTTCCAATAAAAAATTCATTTTGAATGACAGCCTGTTGTGATGCATCATTTTATAATATGGCCTACAGGCCGGGGATTTACTGTCACTTTCTTTACACATTACTGTTTTGACTGACATTTCTTATGTCTTGTCCTAATCAAAAAGCAAATTGTTTTGGATAGTTTGATAAAGACCTTTATATAGATGGCATTCAGTTACCTAAGTGTTAGGAATGAAATTTATCCTGTGAAAATATGAAGTATTTCATATTTCCCCTACTAATAAGGTAGAACACCTGACTAAATTGATTTTTAATATAACTCTTCTCAAGAATGTGTGATGTGGTCAGAAGCCTGAACAACATATCTGGCCCTGAGGCTTGGAGCTAGCCTGGGGCACATCATGGGATTTCATAATTTACAACAGATTTTTAGTGGAAAAAATCACAGTACACTAATTTACAAAGAGCTGTGTCTGATATCTGGTGACAACTTGAGAAACTCTAAAAAAAAGAGTAATTCTTGAAAGAATAAGCTGTAGGTTCAGTCAGGCCTGGGCATAGGGGCGGAGCCACCATTGAACAAACGAGTTCCAAGAACCCAGGCCACCGCCCCTCAGGGGCCATGCCTCACACCCTAGCCATGCCCCCTGTGTCTGATGTCAGACGCAGGTGGCACAGTCTTGCTTGCAAACCAGGCTGTGCAGCCCCGTTTGCAGGCAAAATTCCTGGCCAGCACCGTGTTCCCAGTGCAGCTGGAGCGGCTCTCCTTGTCTAAAAGGCAGATGCAGGGGGCAGGGCTTAGCATCTGATGCCAGATGCAGGGGATGGGGCTAGGGGGTCGTGGCGGTGGGCTGGACCCAGGCCGCCACTGGCCTCCCTCTGCCCCTGCCTGGGCTAGCAAATTCTACCTTTGTGAAGAAGACTGCCCAGGAGTGAGATTTAACTTAAACTGAACAAGTTTATGGTGCAGTGGGGAAATGACTTGACTAGCAAGCTAGAGGTTGCCAGTTTGAATCCTCACTGTGTTTCCCAGGGAAACACCTATATCAGACAGCAGCAATACAGGAAGATGCTGAAAGGCATCATTTCATACTGCGCGGGAGGAGGCAATGGTAAACCCCTCCTGTATTCTACCAAAGAAAACCACAGGGCTCTGTGGTCGTCAGGAGTCGAAATCGACTTGACAGCACACTTTGCCAGTCAATAAAGAAAATGGAACTGAAAGCCATTCCCAGTATGGAGGCCAAGTATTCCATGTTGAATGTTTTGTACAGAGCTGCATTTTCAGGACAAAGGAAAATATCTAGGTAAAAAGAGGTGGGAACCCACAACAAAATGTTGCAGTGTATCCCAAGCCCCTAACAGGAATGGTCCAGTTAGTGGAACAGGAGCCCTGTAGTTCACAGAGTTCAGTGGGAAGGAACCAATATATGTTAATAAAGCACACAGGTTTGAAGCTGGCAGTCAGTCCCAAACCTGAGGCTTTTTGCATTATATAGCACAGCAGGGTAGAGGTTTCTGGAGAATGGGAATGAGTAAAAGTGTCCTTGTTCTTTCCTGTCTGTCTGTCTGTATAAATCACTACCTTGTTTGAGGGAAGCTCCATTTTGCCTCCAAACAGTAGGCATGCAACACCTGAATTGCCAGCATGCGTGTCCTGAATTTGGCGGCAGAACTCTCGCGAGAGCTCTTGACATTGGGCAAGAGTTCGGAAAAAAATGGTGGCGGATGATGGTGACGGGCTGCAAAATGGCCTGAGGAAGCAGCCTTGGCTGGGCGGCGGCAGCAGGACGGCAGGTTTGGCCGTCCCGGGTAATGAGGAGGCGGTGGCGGCAAAGCCTGGACTGTCCGCCGGAGACAGGAGGCGGCGGGGGGACAGCAGGCCTGGCCGTCCTGAGTAAGGGGGAGGTGGCAGAAAAGCCCGGCCTGGCAACCGGGGCAGGAGGCAGCGGGACGGCAGGCCTGGCCGTTACAAGTAAGGGGGAGGCGGCGGCAAAGCCCAGGGAAGCAGTGGAGAGACTGGAAAGGGGGTGAATGGGAAATAGAGAGGGGGGCAGGAGGGATGGGAGAACAGCCGGCCCCAAATAGCGCACAGATGCTCTGTGTGGGTCAGCTAGTAATGATATAATTTGAGCTATCATCTAGGGTTGCCAGGTCCAGATGGTGGAAATAGTCAAATCCATCCCCAAAGAAGTTGAAATAGTTGGTGTTATTCACTAATAATTCTCCAAAATTAGTCTCCACTTTGCATAAAAATTGCATATGCTAATTGGTATAATATATGCATACTTTGCTAAAAATAGGATAATTAAATACAACTCACCACTGCGGAGGATCACAGAATCCCACAGGGACAAATTGTGCATTTTTATTTCATTTTTAAGAGGGGAGAAAACCACCACAGAACCTTTTCTCAAATGCCAGCCTCCTCTGGATCAGAGAATCCCATGGGACAAGTGGTGCATTTTCTGGGGGGGGGGGGCATCTCTTCTCCATACAGTTCAGTCGCCAGGCTCCCTGTTTTAAAGCTGCTTCTCTCATAAACTCAAATCAATCTTATGTTGGTTTAACTAAGCTTTATTCAGAAACAACTCAGTTCCTCCACTTTCTCCTCTTTTCTTCCCTTTTCTCTCTGACTCCTTCACCAAAGGATCTCCAGTTCCCCAATCCCCGCTGGGAGAAATGTCCAAACAAACAAAAAATACAAAAGATTGCTGGATAGAGCCCTCCCTCTGGGGGGATCATACATTTCCTGACCTGCACACAGCAGTAGAGAAGTTCCTCCTAGTCCTTGGGCCACTGCACTGGGCCAGTGAGTCAGACTCAGAGAGGAGAGGACTAGGCTGCCGCCACCACGGGCTGCTCAAAACACCCTTGGCTGAGAATCTGAGACAGGTGAAGTCACTCATGGATGGGTCAGCTCTCTGGCTCCTGCCGCCGCTTGCTCTAAAGCTTGCCACCCTTGCTCCGTCACAGCTTCCCACCCTCCCTCATTCATTGTCTTTGCACCAGCTGCCAGGGTGGGAGTGCTTCTGATTGGTGGCAGGGGTGGCATGCACACAGCAGTGGCAGGAAGGCTTCTGGCTGGCAGCGCTGTGCAAACACACAGAGCCAAGCACAGAAGCTGCTGGTTCACCCAGGTCGGTGGGAGAATGGGAGGAGAGAGCCTCTCATTGGTTGGCTCTCACGGCAATGTCAAAATTGAATTTTAAATGTGAGCAGCTCAACTGGCTGGTGGCAGGATGGTTTGGAACTCTGGACACCCCTTCCAACATGGAAATAGTTGGCGGGGGGGGGGTTGGAAATAGTTGGGAATCTGAGTAAAAGTCACCATCTGGCAACACTACTGTCATCTGATTAAAGAAATATTAGTAAATTAACATATGTGTTATGTCCGTTTATAAAATTGAGCTCAAAAGGCAGGCTTGAGGAAGCAAAATGTATTGAAAGCCCCTCTGCCCCAGCCCATGGTCTTTTCTGTTGGCAGTTTTTGGTCCTAGTAGTCATGAGTACCATTTTCTTCTCACTTTCTTTTTTTAACCAACAAGAAGACACAGTAAAGGCAGGAAAAACTGTCTTCATTCTGATTTGGAATTAAATGTTATCACATAGCTAAATCTCATTGGCTTAAGTCAAATGACCTGAAAGCACATCCGATGAAGGCAATACTTCCTGATCTCACAGGGATGCAAACAACAAGTATCATGGCTACTGAACAAAGAGGCATCTTTTAAAATGGTTATTCTCTTATTTTTAATAGGGAGTGAGAGCAACTGGCCCTATCCATCCCAGGCAAAGCCCCTCCAGTGGCTGTTGCTAGTGTCTAGCTTGTGTTTCTTTTTAGATTGTGAGCCCTTTTGGGACAAGGAACCCTCTTATTATTATTTTCCCCCTATATAAACTGCTTTGGGAACCTTTCATTGAAAAGCAGCATATAACTTTACACACACACACACCACACACACACCTTTTCTGCCAGTTGAATGCATTCAAGGTGGTTTACAATTCTTTTAAAAAGATTCAAATGACAAAATGATAAAACTGCAGAATTCTCTCCTACTCTTGGTAGACTTTTTAGTTGCTGATGCCATGAGCATCCTGGCCTGGCCTTCTCTTGTTTTGCTTTTCCCTCAGGGCACACAGGCCTTTAAGAAGGTGGGGAAGGAGCTTTCCCAGCTGAATTCTCTCAAGCCATTGGTGATTTCTTCAGGAGCTGCTGGCATGAGTCTGTGGCCTAGGCTTCTCCTCCTCTTCTGACCAGGAGCCTCAGCAAGTCCATGGTCAAAGGCACACTTCCTTAATGTGGCACTAGACTGGTGTAGGACACAAAATGGGAGTGAGGAGATCTGGGTTCAAAAAATCCTTTGGCTTTGGGCAAGTCACTCTTTCAGTCTGCGACCAAATGGGGTTGTTGTGGAGATAAAATTGAGTAGGCCACCTTAAACTCCTTTGAGGAAAGGCAGTTGACAAATATAATTAATAATGGCTGCATTAACAAAATTACAAGCATCCTGGTTAAAAAGTAAATCAGAATTAGTGAGCCCCACAGAGCTGATTGTGTGAACCCAGAATTTCAGGGCAATCCTGGTCAAACTGCTCCAGTTAACCAGCATTTAACCAGGATAGATAACCAGGATTCATCCAAATATTAATAACGCCCTAGGAATGGATATTAATATTTAACCAAATAGAACGAAAAGCCATACAATTCACAACTTGATAAGCATAAATGCTAAGAACGATAAGAAAAGCTTGCACCTTCCTACACCTTCCTGTGGATAATCATTTAAAGAACTCTGCATGTATTTAAAAATAGTTCAAATAGCTTTTTCCTTAGGGGTTGTGACAATTCAATACAATGCTCCTCTTCCCACATCTCTCCCCCCGCCAGCCCCACTCTATTTTGTGTTAAGAATAGAATGATTAAAGTACTACTTGGTATAATTTTATCCTCTTACACAATGGATTGTTTGTCTTTTTTTACCCCACGTAAATGGTAGGCCTTGTTACTAAAATTGTGAATCAATTTGTTGAAGCACATATGCTAGAATCATTGACAACGTCTAATCTGTTCTGGCTGATGCAGTCTTTGGGCTGAGCTTCATCCTGGCCATTCAGCCACATCCCCACTTCTTTTCCATCATGTGATGCCACATAGTTTGGGGTACTGTCAATGACAGAACCACATGGGAGGGGACCAGTGGTGTGGATCTTTTCTGCATCACGGAAAAGTGTCTCAGCAATGGCACATGAAGGGTGTCTGAGGGATTCTGTTGGAAGGGGAAAGGCACTGTGTGATTCACATCTCAAAAACTATTTTGGGAGGGGGGAAATTGGGTTGAAAGACCTTCTTATACAAAGATATATAAGTCTTTGATTGCTATATATTGGATAAACATTGCCTTCTTGCCAATAATTTTCAAGGCTAACAGAAAAGTTAAGCTTTCTAAAGAGTGGGATGAAATCAGAAAGTCACCAGCAGCACTGTAGGCATACTGCACGGCTGCAAGATTGCTCCCCAAAGGCAGGATCTGGTACTGTGGGCGATTTTTTTATTTCCTGAGAACATCAACGGAAACAGAAAAATATGTTTCAGAGAAATCTTAGAGCATTGGGAAGCATTATTCTGTTGTAAACCGCCCAGAGACGTAAGTTCTGGGTGGTATAAAAATGTTTTAATAAATAATAAATAAATAAATTCCAGCTTTCCAGTGGTCCAGGAGAGGGCTTCTGTGCTCTATGGCCTCCTGTTCTTTCCTATGGTTATTATGGTCTGTCTCCAAATGGAAAAAGAAAAAAGGGGGGGAGATACCCTGCCTGCACAGAAAAACGAAGCATGTCAGGGAGAAGGCTAGACTGAATTTACATGCCTAGTTTTCTATTTGCAGGGGGCTATTTTTCCCTATTGGTGAGCATTCAAACATTCAGCCTCTCACCTGCAGCCTAAAATGACGCAATCCAACTAAACAATTACTAACTGATTCTACTCATGATATAAATATATCTTCAAAGATGGCACCACAGCCAGCCTGCTCATGACATGAGGTCAGATGAGGTGCTGCCCCAATTAATGGATTGGCAAGGCAACAGATTGCCTGTTGGCCACTTCTGCCAGCCTGCTGCCCTCTTAACCCTTAAGGTGCTGGCCACTGCCACTCTCCTCCTCCTCCACCTCTGTATTTTCAAAAGCCAAAGGGCAAGATTGCTGAAAGAAGTGTGAAGAGAGATGGGGAGAGTGCTGAGCTAGAGCGGAGGCATGACCCTCCTCCTCCTTCAAACTACACTTCCTTCCATTCCCTTCTCCTCTGGCTTGGCAGAGGTGGGAGCAGAGGAGCAGAGCAGAACTGTTGGGTAAGGCAATGGGGAAGGGAAGGAATGGCCAGGATCACTGGGGATGGGAAGATAGGAAAGAGAAGGCTGGCCGGGCATGGGGAAGGGAGGGAAGGCCCAAGAGAACTGAGTGTGGGGTGGGAGGGAAGAACAGTCCCTTGGGGATGGTGGGGAATGGAAGGCCCAGTGGGATGGGGCATGGGTCAGAGAAGAGCAGCCCCAGAAGGAAGTGGGGAAAGAGGTGTAGGGGAAGAGCTCTGTGCCCTGCCAGGAGGGGGTGGAAGGCCAGGGGCAGCTCACCATGCCGGGGGCACTTGACCCACCTCTGACCACACTCCATGTCCAAACTGTTTGAGACCAGTTCACTCTGTTCTCTGCTTCCAGTCTCCATCTTCAAGGCATCATTGCATTATAAGCTGTTTGAAGAAATGGCAATGGAGGGCAGATAGGACCCCCCACCCAATGAAGTATTGCAATCAGCAGCAGTTGCTCAGACACATGAACTGGGCAGGCTGCTGTAAATAGGCAGGTTTGGTAGTGTTGTTTTTGCTGATGTCCTCTAGTCACACTTCTCACATGCACTCAGGTGCCTTGGCTTCATAATGCAGCTGTGCCCCAGTGACTCTACCTGGACATTTCTTTGAGGGGTTTAACAACATATCTTACTCCAAAACATGACACTGAATGGTCTATCCTATTTCTAATGAACAAGTATCAGGTCCTGTCCCTGCCTGCCACTCCCAATACTTAACACAACTATCTATCTATCTATATTTCTCCTGGGTGTGCCCAGGAAAAATGCATCCCGGCAGCCCAGCTGATTGGCTGGGCTGTGGAGGCGCCTGATTGGCTGGTGCACCCAGAAGGAGAATTAGCCACTGCGAGCCATGGCCGCTGGCAGGCCCGGCCTGGCAGCGAGGGGGGGGGCAAGGCGAAGAGGAGGACAGGCAGAGGGGCAAGGAGGCGGCAGCGTGGTGGGCCCTGATGCTGGGGTGGGGATTGGCAGGCCCGACAGGCTGTGGAGGCGGCTCTCGGCGGCCCCACTGGCGGCAGCACTCGGCCCCGCTGGCGGCGGCGGCAGCACTCGGCCCCACCGGAGACTGTGGGGGAGAGGTAGCTGGCCCCAAAGAGCACACAGATGCTCTGTGTGGGGTCGGCTTGTATATTCTAAATTATAAGCCCTAAGAATCAGAGAAAGGCCAGCTGCCAGTCCTCACTCTGAGTAATGCAGAGCATTACTCAGAGAAATCCCATTTCTGGGCCAAGAGCCCAGACTGTATTTCTTTTTAATTAGATCAGAAAGTCATGAGCCAATCTTGCTAAGTGTTGGAGGAGAAGACTAGTTTGATCCAGGTATGATTAGGCAATATAACGATCCATTTTTTAAAAAAGAACATTAGGAATGAAACTTGTAAGCCCATTTACTCAGAAGTAACCCCCACTAAATTCAATGGGACTTAGTATTCTTAGAATAATAACTTAACCTAGCTCAATGCATATTTATTCACTGCATTCAGTTGGTCTTACTGGCAGATAAATTGCAGTATGGTAATATAGAGGTGGGAGAGACTAATCTTTACATACTCCTTAGTGCTATCCTCTGCCACTGCTTGAAAATGTATTGTGCAGTTGCTTAATGCACAACATTCTGATACCAGTAGCCAAAATAGATGAGTGTTCAGCCAGCAGCTTCATAGACTGAACATACTTCACATACTAGTTTAACTGAGAATGGCCAAGTAACCAAAGAACTAAACTATCGAAGAAAGAGTTGTGGTGGTAAGCAAGCTTATCCAGTGTGGCTATACAGATCACCCAGCTCTAGGTGGAGAGTTACTCTATTGAACCACGGAAACTAAAAGCTTCTGGGTGAAGTTCACATAAGCTTTTTGCTCTTCCGTAGGCTTCAAAAGGTGTGTGTGTATGCAGTTAAGCTTTAGCCACTCCAGTTGGAATGGATGGACTTTTAATTAGTTGCTAAAAAATGGAAGAACCTTCAGGCAGAATAAGAAATGTGTGAGTCAATGACATTGTGTCACTGGCAAGTAGTACATGTCCCAATTGCAAAAACAGCTTGGACCTAGTTACCTGTGAGGTGGCAAACTTGGACTGTACCAATTCAGATTACAGTTGGGAGCTTACAAAATGAAATACTCCTCCATACAAAACAAAACAAACAAAAACCCCACACTGAAAACTAAATATCAGGGAGAAGGGTCCCTAGCCTAGCCTGATATGCTAGATTACTATATGGAGGTGTATGTGTCCCCTCCACCCTCCATTAAGCAGCATACCATCGTGAACTCCAGTGACAGACTATAACTGAAACACAGCTTTAACAATTTAGTGAGAATAAGGCTATAGGAAAACATTATGGTCTTTCACACAACCATATAGGGGTGGATTTGGGCGTAAGAGAGCATCAGACAACCAGAACCTCTGTTTGGGTCACCAAACCCAGCAAACACACGAGTAAGCCTGGTGAGGCTTCCATTGCTAAAATTGGGAGATGGAAGCATAAGAAGTCTTCCAAAGACCTAGAAAGCCTTTCCAGCATGCATTGCACTGGCAGCTGACTAGAAAGCCTCATTACCTCAGCGGCTGCTCTCTGATTTGTCCAAAGGCAGGCCCAGCCCGGCTGCAAGCATAGGTTCATAGAGTGTGCTTTGCAGAGTGGCATATTCAGCAATGGCAGCCCCTGTAGCCACAGCTCTCTATTGTTTCTAAGCCTGCTAGATCCTGGTAGCTGCTAGAAAAGGTAAATGGATCCACATGACCAGAAAAACAAGGTAAGAGGGCTCTCCTCTCCACTTTCCTTGGTTAAGAGCAGGGTACAAAAGTTGGACTACCCTGATTGAGCAACATGGGTTAGAGGGATTCTTTTGAGTTCACATAACCGTGCAAACCAGGGTACAAGGCCTCCTATCCTGTTGTTGATGATTGTGTAAACAGGCCCAATATATTGCTAGGAAGATATCCCACAGGTTATCTAATCCAACACCTCACACTAGGGCAGGCTTGTAATGCTGAAAGCAGAGGAACCACTGCTTCAAAGGCTATCCTGCTCTGTTTGTGTTGCATAAACTAGATTGTACCATCCTTTCTATACGCTCCACCTTGATTAGCTTCCTGCCTTTTATTCTTTGAAAAGGTCAGGCTGGAAGGCTGCTTGGGAAAGAGGCGTATGAGAAGAAAGAATAAAATATACTTTTTTTTAAAAGTGCCAATGCAAATAATTATTTACATTGTTGTACATTAAGCTTGCAAGGGAGACATAGACAATTAATCCAAATCCAGGATATACATTATAAAGAGGTTTCTTTTTCCTTTCTGGCAGCTCTGGTATTCCTGTCTCAGTGTAATAGAGATTGGACTACATGCCCTTTTGCTCTCATCCATTCTGTGATTCCACAAAATGGTGACAAGGAAACAAAAACCTGTACAATTGGGTGGCAGTTAACTGCATAGTATCCCTGCACTCTGGCTGACAAGACACTTTTGCTACGGTATAATTTAAAATAATTATTGGCAGCTAAAAGCTGTGAGGGCAGGAGAGGGGCGGTCCAAAGTCACTGCCACAGCACTGCTGATTGCAAAGCTAGATTGCATCCCCCCCCCCATTTCCTCATGTCAGAACAACTGTAATAATAAGGGATCAACCAAGACCTTTACAATGGAATCTGTCAGCAAAGCTGTTCACTCCTTGTAAATAGTAATATGTGTCCCTTAAGTATAAAGGCATCTTCGAGACCTAGTCTGTGACAAAATAAAAACACTCTACTATTCCTAAAATAAATAAATAAATCCTCACTCCAAAACCTTAATGAAAGAGAGAGAAATGGGGGAGGGGGATGCTTGATCCCAAGGAAATAATGATGCTGAGACATATATCCCATTTTGCCTTCAGCCGAGTAGCCTGCTTTTTATTTCCATGATCAACCTGATGTTCATTTTTCTTCTTGCCCCAAAGAAATAACGAGACAAGATTTTCATTGAATGTGGCATGTGCTGTGATGTCAGACTGTTCTACAAGTATCTGTGCTATGACTAGGCAGTACCCAAGGCACATTATCAGCCAGCCAGAGAGTTGGTTAAAAAGAGCTTGTCTCTATGAATGGGCAATAGCAGCTCAGTAGAATTCCTATTTTGTTGGTCATGATCATGCTACCACTGGAACAATGTTCAACAAAGTTAAGATTCTAAGCTAGCATTAGATGTTATGATCTGGTAAGAAAGGGTGTGTGTGCGTGTGTTTTAACGTGCGACCAGACACAAAACATGCAGTTTCAAAAGAAGATTTGTGTCGTTCAAAAATCTAGATCATGCAAAAGTTGTATTATGTTAGAAGATGTAAACACTGGCTGATAATACAGAACCCAGCCCCTGGTCAAATGTTGCCATTTCTCTTCTCCCTGCCAAAGACACCTGTAGACTCTCCACAGAATCTTCACCAACTAAGATAAGGCTCTTCTGTTGTCAAATTCCCAGTTCTGAGGATTTTCTCCCACTTTGTGTAGCTTCTAAATGTCATGGAATGTTACTCTGGGCAACAAATTATGTGTGCCCAGACAAGGAAATTGCACAGGTGTGTGTTGTAGCAGCTCATGTTGAATAGATTAAAGACACCTATTATACAATACATTTTGTTATTTCAAAACCTGATACAGGATCTAATTGTCCACAGATATGTTTGTTTTCTGTCTTCCTTCCTTTACATGCGCATAATTAAACAACTTCTCCATTGTGGCATATTCACACTTTTTTTTTGCTCTCATTCTTTTATAGCTGATATTTCCGCCAATTTCTAACATTTGCATAAAGAATCCTCATGCTTTCATTTATTCACTTAGTTACAAAAACAAATTGCTAGCCTTTATAGTTGTTGAGATATGCATGAAAAGTATAGGCAATGAGCCTTTTCTCACAGTGAGAAAGGGCGTGAGGGCATGCGGGGAAGAAAACTTGAAAAGCTTACCTCCCCGCAGACGATTGTTGGTCTGGGTCTGCGTGCGGAGATGGTGCACCCAGACATACAGCTGCCTCCTCTGGCAGAGCAGGGGAGCGGGGGCTGGGATGCATCACCCTAGCCCCCCAGAACTTCTATAATGCACTATGCAGGTGCACAGTGCATTATGGGGATTCCCCAAGCGACGGGTGGCTGCCCATGCATGTTGCAGCGCTGGCTAAAAGTAGCCGGTGCTGCACACAAGCAGAGAAATTGGGTTAATGGAGTGAGCACTCAACCTGATTTAGGAGGGTGGCTGCATAAGTGGGTTTGCCGATGAAACGCTGCTGGGATCAGCACAATCCTGGTGGTTCTAGTGAGCAGCCACCTTAGACCTGTTTTGGCTGATCGTAAGAACAGCCTCAGTGTGTAATGAAATCTCAGAAGCCAGTGTAACAGCTGAATAAGGTCTTCACTGGTCAGATTCTCATGCCTAATGTCTTTCTCTTTCCTATCACTAGCTGAAGCAAAGTAAATGATGCAAAACAAAACTACAGGAAAAAATCTGCAACATAAAAAAAGTTTGCATAATTTCTACTGGATGCAGAATCTAGCTTGTTGATATAGGAATCTGACCTCTTTAGCACAGGGTAGACAAGACCCTGCTTGTAAGCTATACTTAAATATGTATCTTCAATATTTCCAAATGTTCCATGGAGAAAACGAAAATTGGAAGTCTGCATAGTATGTAGGTTGGCCAAGAGTGGCACCGGGGGCAAGTGCTCTCCGGACTAGTAGTTTGTCCCCACCTCCAATTCTGTTTGAGATACACAGCTCACCCACCCATAAATACACTTTGCCCCTGTGGTACCTCCCCTCCCGATTTTTTTTTCCTGGTGCTGCCATTGGTCCTGGGTGGCCTTTAAAACTGTATAAATTAAATTCACAGCATACTGAGAGTTTCTGTTGTGAAAGGAGTTTGGCAGCTAATATGACCTTAGATAGAAAATACTGGAATTGTTCAGTTTTTAATTACATTAACTTGTTCAAGCCCTTAACTTTCACCATCATCACTGCAACAAAATTGACCATTTAAGATTCCTTCAGGGGTGTGTGGCCAGGATGGCGACAAGCTAGCAGCACAATCCTTGAGCTCCTGCCTTAAAATTGGACTTCTCCTCATTGGAATAGAAATTCTCAAGCAGAAATCATACAAATCTTAACCATGGCAAATAAAGGCATGAAAAGGAAAAATAGGAACAGCCCAAAGGACCAACCAGCCAGGGCAGGGAAGCAGATGAGGACTGAACTCCTTCCTTCCCTCCCTCTAGTGGAGCTGTGAATACAGCCTTCAAACTCCCCACTAAGAAAAGATTTACAGTCCTGGGCACAGAGAACCCTCCCTCACCCACCCATGGAGTTTGTCACAAGGGTGCATTACATCAGGCATTTCCTTCACTATCTAAGAACTAGGGCCCCAAGAAACATGCCTGCCTCCTAACCACAAAAACTGTCATTCAAATTTTGGAGCATCTAAACCCCCAAAACAGCCAAGGTAGGTAAGCTCAGGCATGCCTTTGATGCATTTATAACACAAGACAACCATGGAGAGTGAAACCCAATTAAACCCAGAAAGCAGCATCTGGCAACATCCAAGCAGTTCCCTCCTCAGGTCCAGACAGGACTTCTGCCAAAACTCTGCACAAAGGGACACCATAGGGACACCAAAATCAACCTACTCAGATGTTGTTTCAAATTCCAATGAATTACACCCATGTAAGGAGATGGTCATTTCACAAGGCCATAAACCGCCCAGAGACTTGCATTTTGGGTGGTATACAAATACGTTAAATACAAAAAATATTATAATAATAAATTCCCTGAGACTGCTTTTAAACTGCCAGCCAAGATAGATACACCTGGACTCATTTAGGGTTGTGCACAGAACCGGCAGTGGCAGTTCAGCTCAAATTTGTACCAAATTCGAACTGCACCGCCTGGTCTGTAAACTGGCTCATTAGAACCGGCGGTGGTTCTAGCAATAGCAATAGCAATAGCAATAGCAATAGCACTTACATTTATATACCGCTCTATAGCCAGAGCTCTCTAAGCGGTTTACAATGATGTAGCATATTGCCCCCAACATTCTGGGTACTCATTTTACCGACCTCGGAAGGATGGAAGGCTGAGTCAACCTTGAGCCCCTGGTCAGGATCGAACTTGTAACCTTCTGGTTACAGGGCGGCAGTTTTACCACTGCGCCACCAGGGGCTCTGCGCCACTGCGCCACTGCGCCACCAGGGGCTTACCACTGCGCCACCAGGGGCTCACCAGGGGCTTCTATTTGTGCTTTCAAACCAGGTCAAACCGGATCGATCTGGATCAAGTGCTTTACTTGTAAAGGGGATCTGGAAAGGATTCCTCTTTACAAGTAAAGAGGGGAATTCCCTAACTAAAAAAAGGGTTGAGTCCTGAGGTGGGGGGGAGAGGGCATCTCACCTGCTGTGTTAGCAGTAGCAGCTTCAGCGGTGGCTCTGCTGTCGTGGCAGCTCCTCTTGGCTCCACTGGTGCTCTCCCCGCATGTGCAGAGGCCGGGATTGGGCCGCCTGCCAGCCCGCAATTCAGGGGGAGCACTGGTGTTGTTAAGAGGGACCGCTGTGGAACCACTATTGCTGGGGAGCCACCACCGCTGCCAACACAGGGGGCAAGGTGCCCTCTCACCTGCCCCCCTCAAGCTTCAACCCATTTTTAGTCAGGGAATCCCCCCACCTTTGCTTGTAAAGGAGAATCCTTACCGGATTCACCTTTACAAGTGAAGCATTCAAACTGGTCAAATCAGGCTGAACCGGGCCTGGTTTGATTCAAACTTGGACTAGCCCACTCTTTTTCGGGGGTGGTCCAGTTTGAGCTCAAACCGGTCAAACCAGGCTAGTTCAAATCGAACCAGGTTCGATTCGAACTGGTTCCACACATCGGTGGGGACACATGCCCAACATCAACTTCACTGCCTCAAGACACAGATACAGCTATTCCAAATGTAGGGAATCCTATATCACCCATCCAATCTTAAGTGCTCCAGTCACCACTTGTGACTGGGGGCCCTATGGAGTAATCTACATGCCCACCAACATCCTTGCTGCCACAACAGCAGCAGCCTGCCCAATGGACCCCCTGGAGTTTCATCAGAATCACAAGAGCACCAGCTGGCCATTGCACTCTTTGAAGAATCATCGGAACAGACTGCATCATATCTCCTGAGAGACTTTTCATTTTGACTCAGTGGCTCTGTGCATTCAATCTACCACTCCTCAAGACCCCACTGGGAACCTCTACACAGATCCCTGCTAATGTAACCACAGACTGATGCTCAAAAGACCAGCATAAGGTCTCCTTCCTGACCTGGAATGTAGCAGGTTGGCACTCCAGTTGCAGGGATGTCTCCTTTATAGACTTCAACTCTGGATATGATGCCACAATGCTGCCGGAAACCTGGACATCTGAGGATCTCACACTCAACAGCTTCAGCTCTTACTCATTTGGAGCAGAAGTCAGTGAGGGAAGGGACAGAACTAAAGGTGGACTGGGAATATTAGTCTCTACTACCCTGCATGCAATGTCAGTAAGACTCATTTAAGCAACATCTATGGCTGTAACAATCAATTCCACACACTGTACCTTGCTAATAACCAACATCTGCCTACCTCTGCCGAGGCGGAAACCCTAGGTCAAGAAACTGTGATCTGATCTGGAAAGCTGCCTAACTGCCATGGGCATACATTAATAAGGCAAAGGGAAATGAATGTCTCCTGATCCACAGCCTCTGAGGGGCCCCCAAGGCCATTCCTTGCCCTCTCTCCAGTCCTGTAGCCAGGATTGTGAGCTGCAGTCCCCTCAAGCAGGTTCTCTGTGACTCCTGATTTCCCTTTTGTCAGTCAGAGTGGAGGAAAGCAGCTGCTGCAGTAGCAGAGAGGCTTCTTGAGCTCTTCCCCCACTCAGCAACTGAGTACAGTTAGGACAGAGCTGGGACTGGGAGCTAGCAAGCTGTTCAAGTGGAAAGGAAAATCGAACAACTCTTATCTGTGTTTTTTGTGTGTGGTTTGTTTTTCTTTCTTGCTTCCCACATTTATTGAGTGTGTGTGAGAGAGAGAGGAAGGGAGAAAGAGAGGAGAGAGATTTTGTGTGAGTTACTTTTAACTTTAAAAAAATGTTTTTAAATGATTGGGTTCTTCCCTCTAAGTTCTGATCACCCATGTGAAGTGATCTTCTTCCAACTTCAATGAGTCGTTTTCCTCCCTGTGGAAAGGAAAGAGGGGGTGGTGGCAGGGGATTTATTGATTGGTTCTTTGATGGTGCGGTGGTTGTTAAAAATATATTCCATTTTTTTCAACCAAACAAGTTCTCCAAAAAAATGTTCCTTGCTCCAAGAATGGCTCACAATACTTGAGGGTTGGGGAAGAGTGGAGCTAGCCTAGCATCCTTCTTGATTGTTTACTAATTTTAAACTGGTTTGCCTGCATATCCCTTCACCTGCCTTTTCCAAATGAAAAATATTATTATTGTTGTTTTTTTAAAAAAAATCCTGCCATGCAACAGCCCTGACAAAAATTGTTAAGCTTGGAAAAGGAGCTTCTTTTGGAACTCACAGAAGGGGAGGAGAGCTGGTCTTGTGGTAGCAAGCATGATACAGCTCTTGTATTTCACGAAGCTGGTAATATTTGGTTCTGCTGTTGTTTACACCTTATAACTGTAGTCTCCTGTCCTCTGTTAATCTGCTACACTATATTACACATGTCCTTAATGTTCTTCTGCAGCAGAGACATGGGGCCAGAAGAAGGAGAGGAAGGCAGTGAGGGGCCCATTTTAAAATCTCGTCTCCGGACCCTCTCCAACTTTGGTATGCTCCTGCCAACTTACCTTCTTCTACCTTCCCCAACGCATATACAGTAGTAGACAGTGATCTTAACACTAGACTAGGCCCTGATGATGATACTCTATCTGCATGCTATCAGTGCTACCAGCCTAACCCAGAAGTAGATATACTCCCCTTCACACATCACTCCAAGGACAGGAAGCCAAACTATGTAGGACTCTGCCGGGCCCAAATGGCCAATAGACTTAACCTCTACATCCTAAATGGCTCCCTCAAAAATAACCACCCCACCCAATTTACCTTCTGGGCTGGGAACAAAATGAGTATCATTGATTATGTAACCGTCTCTGGAAACCTGCTCCAATTTGCAGACCTCTTTGAGATCATCCCCCCAATTTGACAATGACCACTTCCCAGTCTTCCTATGCCTAAAACCCTTTGTTCAGCTGCCCTACGCTGAGGTTCTATACCAAACACAAATTCTATGAGTGGGAAGAGCCTGCCGCATCAAATGGTCCCCCCAACTGGACAAAACAATAATAGAAGAACTTACCTCAGAACACTTCCGATACATCTGCCTTTCACTGCTTTCAGCAGAACCCTCCAACTCAACCCTAGAAAACTACAGCTACCTAGTGCAGGAATTACAAAAGCACCTAATTCACGAAAACACTCCTCACCTCAAACAGCACTGCACCACTCCACACCGTGGTTTGACTCTGAATGTGTTGAATTTTTTTTTTTAAGGCTTATTGCCAACTAGTATTTTTAAGCCCGTTATAATAACAGGCGCTAGGTTTTTTTCTTCCCCTTTTTTCCTTCTTCCTTTCTCTTGCCCCCCCCTTTTTTGTTTCTGTTTTCTTTCTGTTTCTGTTCCTTTCTTTTCTTTCCTTCCTTTTCTCGCTCTCCTCCCCCCCCCTTTTTTTTTTAATTCTTCTCTATGTCTTTTCCTCTTTTCTTTCTATAATGGGCTTGGCTGGTTGTTGTTTTTTAATTCCTTCTTCCTCTCTCTTGTCCTCACCCTGAAATAATAGCAATGCTTAGAGGAAGAAAATCCTGCCTAATTTGAAGGTGAAGTTGAGGTTTAGAGTATGCATCAGTATTGCAGGGGTGAGAGTCCTTGGCAAGAGTATTTTGATTAGCAAATAAGTAAATACAATTCAAACAGCTCAAAAATCAGAACCAAGGTTAAACTTAAGACTTTCAAACTTTACATAGAGTGGAACTTTATAGGTGAAACACATATCCTTAACTCTTCCCCAAGGACCCCGTTTCTCCTTCTTTATTGCATTTATAATTGAACAGCTTTGTAAAATATGTGATTTCTGGATGAAGGATTTTCTCCCAGGATGCTTTAAACACTTAATGATTTACATTTTCTGCATCAACTGTGCTTGTATTGCTTTCATGTAAAGCATCAAAAAAATGTGCTATGGCTCTATTCCAGAAAGCTATGCTCATGACTGAGAGGGCAAGCAGCGGGAATTGCAGGGATGGACCTACCTTACCCCCAGACAATCATCGCTGTTCCTGTTGGTGTGCCACCATGCGCCCATGATTCCTTCTCTCCCCCCCCCCCATGATTAAGGGCCAAATCGGCCCATGTAAATGCCGCCACCCGCCCTCCCAGCTGCCCGAGTCCCCCTCACCCGGTTAGGAAGTCCACATTTTGAGAAGCAGAGAGGAGCTCGCAAGCAGAGCTCCTCTCTCTGCAAAGCCTCTTCCCAAACTGGCGCTTTGGGTGCAAAGGACACCTATTGCATCCTTTGCGTCCATAGCGCCAGTTCGGGCAGAGCCTTTGCACAGAGAGGAGCTCTGCTTGCGAGCTCCTCTCTGCTTCTCAAAATGTGGACTTCCTAACCGGATGAGGGGGACTCGGGCAGCTGGGAGGGCGGGCGGCAGCAATTGTTTGGGCTCGCCATCGCCGCTTCTGGACTCTGGCCTCCTGGGCGGGTGGAGAGTGCCGCCCCCGCCGCCCAGAGTGCCACCCGCCCCCGTTGTCTTTCCCTTCCTGCGGCATGGCCGGTCCTCTTGCCGCCGCCTCTACCCTCCTCCCGGCTTTCCCGTTCGCGTTGTGGCTGGGCTGGTCCCGCTGCCGCCGCCCAGACTGCTGGCCGCCGATCCGCCTCTACCCTCCCCGCGGCATGGCCGGTCCTCTTGCCGCCGCCTCTACCCTCCATCCCCGCTTTCCCGTTCGCGTTGCGGCTGGGCTGGTCCCGCCGTCGCCGCCCAGAGTGCTGGCCGCCAATCCGCCTCTACCCTCCCCGCGGCATGGCCGGTCCTCTTGCCACTGCCTCTACCCTCCCCCTGGCTTTCCCGTTCGCGTTGCGGCCGCCAACATGGCCGCCTGGTGTCGGCAGTCCTGTCTCCCTTGGGCTGTTCTGGGCCTGCGCTTTGCGCAGGCCCAGAACAGCCCAGGGAGGCAGGGACGCAGATCCCCAACGTTCCAAGGCCACGGCCACTCACTTAGCCTTTTATTATATAGGATTACAATGCCGATAAAACTAGTGCAGGACCGACTGCGCAGGACCTCCTTAAGCAGAAGAGGCAATACAAACAATTTCTCAAACACAAGAAAAGAGACACCATGAAAGACACCTGGTCACATCTTATCCAAGTAGACAGAACCAATGACTTGGCCTTATTCTATTGCAACACCATAGATCACCCCCAGCAATGGCCTGACACACCTGGACATCTGCATTCCACCAGAGGTCTGAGAAAGACATTTTAGCGAACTGTACAGAGATGAAGTAGGGGACCATGGATCCCTCGGCACAACATAGACATGGCAGCCAGAGACGCCTGCAGAGGTCAAGATCTGATTTCCCAACTACGACCTGGGAAGATGACCTAATCCCCCTTGAGCTAATCAAGCTCAGCATGGTGGGCTCCCATTCTGGCCTTGCTGTTGACATTTATTGACGACTGTATGCCTAGGAACTGAGGGCAAGCAATTATTGTTCTCATTTTCAAAAAACATAGGAGGGATGACCCAGCAAACTATAAACCCATCAGTCTGCTCAGCACAATAAGCAAGTGCTATGCAAGACACCTGTATTGGAAACTAAGAGACTGGCTGGAACAAGAAAACCTCCTAGCAGAGAAGCAGGCCAGATTCAGAGAGGGACAATCTACCATCAACCAGTGCCTAATACTCCAGCACCTAACTGAGAAATACTCTACCCACAACACAGTCTCGCTGTATGCTGCCTTCATAGACCTCAAGTCTGCTTTTGACTCCATTTTGCAAGCCAAATTGTGGGGGAAACTGGAAGCCTCTTCGATCTACTGGTGCCTGCTAACTCTCATCCATACCCTTCACAACAGCACATCTCTGAAAATCAGATGCAACCCCCAAGGTCATTTAGGAAGCACCATCCCTACCTGTAAGGGTGTCAAACAAGGTTGCATACTTGCTCCACTTCTATTCTGTAGGGGAAGAAGGGAAGTTCAGTCCCCAAATAGTAAAGCAAAACCAGTTTGGTGAGAAAGCAGCAAAGCAAGAGGTCTTGAGACAGTTCTTTAGTACTGAAGAACTACAAGTATTTATTTAAAGAAAAGGTTACAAACAAATGTGAAAATGTGTAAAGCCGAAATTTTAATTTCAGCTGTAGTTCATGGCCGAAGAGAGACCAAAACAAACAGCCATCTCTGGAGAGACAAAATGGAGACTAACACTGGAAGAACAAAGAGGGGAGGAGTCCAGCACTTTTATCCATGACCCTAACCCACCCACCCCGTGGTCACTATGAGACATTGCAGATGAGAGCTGATGCTGCCAGGGTCATAGCTCCAACTTCTACATAAACATTATGGTGGGCCACTTAAACAACTTGGTATTTCATCTCCCCCCTCCCACCCCACAAGCTGGCAGAGAAACACATCTCCATTCTACTTTATGCAGATGATGTGGCAATTCTCTCTAGGACCCCTATATGACTTAGAAGAGCACTGAGGATCCTCGTTCAATACTGTAAAGAGGACAATCTGGAAATAAACTTCCATAAAAACAAAATCATGGCCTTTGCCAGGATACCAAAGACATACTCCTGGCACATAAACAGGAATACAACCGAGCAGATCTCATGCTTCAAATACCTGGGAGTGGTCTTTCATGCATCCAGCATCAGGAAGGCCCATGGCAACTGTCCAAAATGCCCAGAGGAACTCTGCTGCCATCCTAAAATTCTTCCAGTCAAAAGGTGGCCATGACATACCTGCAGCTCTCAAACTACCTGAAGCAAAGTCACTGGCGCAACTTCTCTGTAGAACCCAGCGGGGTCCTTTCCCCATCATCGCCCCTTCGGAGCTCATCCAGTGCAAATTCCTAAGAGCAGTATTCCAGGTTCCCCTCTGTGTCTCCAAAACAGAAAGCCTAAAGTACAAAGTGGCATCTGCAGCATATCTAACATAGCTAGAGGCCCCTAACCACAGAAGAGCTATCACCCTAGATCACTGCAGCACCCTCTCTTCAGCTGTGTTAGATGGAAGATACCCTTCCTGGAACGCCTGTGTCCTTGCGACGCTGGGCAAGTTGAAACTACTGAGCACGTCCTCCTACACTGCCTATTCTATAAAGACATCCGCAGCACCCTCCTTCTCCCGCTACTTACAAGGTTTCCAAGCTGCACAATCTCCCTGCTAATTACTTTACTTTATTATGGTCATTGACCCAACAAAAAGGGGTCAATGATACAAGTTGTACAAAACATAATATCAGGGTCTTCATAATAATAACGATAACTTAAACCAACTCAAACCTAATCCTACATGCAGCCACACAAAATTTGGCTACACACCGTGTTCTAGGTGTACAGCGATCAGCTAATAAAAAAGCTGTATATCCATCATCCATTCTAGAAGGAGTATTTGACAAGAGAGGGGAAACAGGAGAAGTACAAATATATCTATAAAATGAACAGTGTAGAAGAACATGAATCACAGTCTCAACTCCCTGCCCACAGGGACAGATCCGGCTGGTAATAGGGATTTTATGATACCTACCCTCCAGTACAGCAGATGGAAGTGCATTAAATAGTGCAAGGGGGAAAGCCCTTCTCTGGGATAGAGTAGTTTCATTTAATAGTGGTCTGGTTTAGGATAAATGAGGATTTGTAATACTACCAAGAATACTACCTTGCAGAGATTCGTGACAAATCGCTTCTGCTTTTCAGTGTCTGCTATACATTGTTTTATATGCCCTTTAAAAGCATCAAACCCAAAGGCATTAAAGACTGATGGGAGAATCCATGCTTACTCAACATATCATAGAGTCGTTTACACCAGCTAGATTGAAAACTGTCATCCAAAATGAGGGAGAGGGCTAGTTCTTTGGGGCAAAAATTAATTTTAGTCCAAAAGTTAAATACATGCATCCACGCCATGGCCTCCACTCTTGTTAGGCACACATCTAGGGCACACATTTACTCTCTGACTGCAACCCCTTCATAACACATATTGTTGCCAAATTCTGTGCAGCAGGGTGCAAAATTCGCCGGGATCTGGCCGCCAGCAAGAATTAGCCAGGCCTGACACAATTCATGCCTGCACTGCTGCCCCTGGTACTCAGTTATTCATTTCATCATATTTTCATTTTATTTTATAAAAATATGATTTTTATGAAAATATAAGATAAAATATGATTTTATGAAAATATATGATAATAAAAATTTCACATTTTCATTTTCTAATACTTTAATTAAATTTTAACTCCAATCCTAAAAATTTTACAACTTCTCATAGATTTTAGTTTTATGTTCCAAAATCTATAACTTCTTGATCTCTATACATTTATTTTATCATATTTTAATTAATATTATAATGCCCCATTGATTTTACTTCGACAACAATAAGATTTTAGCTTTAACTTTAGTGTTACTGACATGGGTGGACTAGGCATGTTCTATCTTATGCAGGTCAAAGACTGAAATACATTATTATTTATTTAATTTCTATACCGCCCTTCCCAAAATGGATAAATAAATAAATAAGTAAGTAAATAAGTTGGATCCCTGTCCCCAAAGGGCTCACAATCTAAAAAGAAACACAAGATAGACACCAGCAACAGTCACTGGAGGTACTGTGCTGGGGGTGGATAGGGCCAGTTACTCTCCCCCTGATAAATAAAGAGAATCACCACGTTAAACGGTGCCTCTTTGCCAAGTTAGCCGGGGTAGCAGTTCAATACATTGATTGAACTGGTTACTTCAGAAAGTAAAATAAACCTTGGTACAGAATGCACATTAATTTTTTTTGAAATACAAAACCTTAAGTTAAACATTAGCTTTTAAAAGCATAAATTTAACTATTAGATCAATATGAACATTTTTTCCTAATTATTTCCTAATTACCTGAGTGTTAATGCCAAGCCATTGCTTGTCACATGCCTCTGCAAGCAATCAGTATGGTGAAAGGCATAAAAACTTCAATAGTTGCTGAATTAGTCTGAAGGTGTTTTCTTCCCCCTTACGTTTATAAAACAATTCCAGTAGATGGTATAAGTCTGCATATTTTAATGGCTTCTGTCATCTTTATAGACTTTTTAATCCACAGCACTTTCTGAATGGAGGATGCTTTCCAACCCCTATGACATCTAACCTGACAAAATTAGTACACCCCATCCATTTTATAGGAGGGAAAATGAACCAAAGAGAGAGAGAATGGTTTTTCTCAGACATTGCTAAGTTCTAAATCTGCTACATGACTCAGGGCAGGTCTAGACATTACACAGTAGATGTGTTCACTGAGTTTACCTACAGCAAATTGTAAACCATAGAAATATCCTGAAATATCCAAGCTACACGTATCTGGGGAGTATGCATGTATTTGTCATCCACAGTTGCCAGAAGTACCAGCATACACATTGCAAACATGTTGGACCTATGGTCTGACTCAGTATATGGCAGTTTCCTATGTTTGTTACATTATGAGGCTGTTCACACAATCAAAAACTGCGTAGGACAAGTGCCTTACAGATTTGGGAGCTGTGTGTGCTCCCAATTTTTGGTTGTGTGGGAGTAAACCACTAGGTAGGAGGGAAAAGTGATTGTGTGGGAGATAGGAGCTGGATCGGACAGTGTCATCCTACCCAGCTTTCTTATCCAGCATTTGACCAAGGTAGGAGAAAAGGCTGTCCTATCCAGCTCTTTTCTCCCACACAATTACTTCTCCCTCCTTCTACCTAGTGATTTGTTCCCATACAACCAAAGATTGGGAGCGTACACAGCTCCCAAACCTGGGTAGGACACTTGTCCTACCCAGTTTTCAATTGTATGCAAACCTCAATGTATGGAGCTGCTTGATCCAATGAACACTGAGACAGTTTTCTGTGTAACTCAGGCTCATGTAAATAATTTTTAAAGCTGCCTTAAGACATGCACAAGACTGTGTATTCTCTGATCCTACAAAGGTGCAGAATCTGGTATTGGCTTCAGTATTTATCATGCTGAGGATCACAGCTTTCCTTTTGAAAAATCAAGTTTATAATTCATAAAGCTGCAAAGGTAAGGATTTAGGGATTTCCAGAGGTCAAACCTTCAGGGGAGGGGCTTCAGCGCACCACAGAGCTAATTGTACTTTCTTGTGTCTTGTAGAAACAGAATAAATGAGTCCAACTAAGAAAACATATGCAAATTTGCATAATAATAAGCACCTTCTGTGCTTTTTGCCCCAATCCAAGCTTCTAGCAACTGACCTCATGGAATCGAGTCTGGAAAATTTGCTGTAGCAGATTCCTGCACTTGGAGGTCTAAAAGACCTCCAAGATCACTTTCAACTCTCAAGTGATCTGTCATTCTAACTGAAATAGAACTAGCCGACCCCGCACAGAGCATCTGTGCGCTCTTGGGGGCCAGCGGTTTGCTCTCCCCCACCCACCTTCTGCTCCAGTCTCTGCTTCCGGGCCCAGCCGCATCTCCTTCCCACTGCCACTTCTCCCCCCACACACACACACACTTTCTTTCCCCCCTCCTGGGCCTTGCCTCTGCCGCTGGGCCCACCGCCGCCTCTGGCCTCCACGGTCGGGCCCACTGCCACCACGGTGACAAATCCTCCTGGGTGCGCCTCAGCCTATCAGGTGCATCCGCTGTCCAGCCAATCAGGGGCACATTCCAAGGCACACCCAGGAGAATTATATATATACAAGCCGACCCTGCACAGAACATCTGTGTGCTCTTGGGGGCCGGCTACCTCTCTCCCTCACACCCGCCGTTGCCGTTGCCGCTCCTTGCTGGTCTCTGTGACCGGCCTCCTTTCCCCCACCCTCTTGCCCAGGCCCACCGCCGGCAGAGGCCCGCGGCTCCGCCCAGGCCCACCGCCGCCACCTGCGGCTCCGCCCGGGCCTGCCGCCTCGCCTCGCCTGGCCTCACCCGGCCGGGCCTGCCACCTCGGCTCCGCAGCCCCCATGGCTGCCCACTGCCTGGCCCGCTGCCGCTGTTCTCCTGGGTGCGCCTTACCCAATCAGGCGCCCCCGCAGCCCAGCCAATCAGCTGGGCTGCCAGGACACACGTTCGAAAGGCACACCCAGGAGAATTAAATATATAGATAGATGTAAGCTAGATTACATTCTAAAGTGATCTACCATTCTAACTTACAAACATTGCAGAATTCAACTTGAATGTTTTAAACAGAGGTGGATCTACCAATGAGCAGCCACGTGATATCAACATGGGCCACCAGGGGAAGAAGATGCCCAGGGGGGCACTGCATGCCCTGCCATTCACTGCCTCTACTGTGACGCCCCTGCCCGCCCATTCACCACCTGTTGCCTCTGCCATGGGCCTACCTGCCACCTTCACTGGCCTCTGGCACTAACCATTACCACCATGGCCAGCAAGGTAAGCAAGCCAGTTGTGGCACAGTATAATGACATGAATGCCTGGGGCCAGGTGCTGAGTGGTGATGTCATTATACCATGTTGCTGCCAGTTTGTTTACCGTTATCAGCCACAATAGCAATGGTTAGCACCAGAGTCATGGAGATCAGTAGCAGTGGCAAGTGAGTGGCGAGCAGTGGCAAGTGAGTGGGGATGGGTGGCAGTGATGGCAATCCACCAAGAAATTTGCACACAAACCACCTCCAACCTCACTATACCTGCAGAATATATATATAATTTTAAGTTTTTCCGCAGAGTTGCTTAACTCTGCCAGCCATTTCTTTGGTCTCCTATTACTATGCTCCAGACTGCCTTCCTCCTGGGAAACATGATATTCTGTTGCTTTTAAACCTCACCATTTTATCTTTTGCTCTATCTTGGGTGTGTTTAATCCAGCCATTTTGTAGGTTTCTTCTCATGAAAAGCACACATTTGACATTGCAATTTTCTTTCTTCTTTCTTTTTTATTAACGATTTTGGCCCAAGTCCAGCTCTAGTTGCAGGCAGAAAGTTGGGTACAACAGCTGGCAGCCTCATATGGGGATGTGCCTCCAGTGCATGCATCTCTTGCTAGATTTGAACATTTGTTTTCCGTTACTGGCAAATACTGGCCACATATTATGAACAACCAAAATACAGGTTCACTTGTAAGTGATAGAAAACAACCCTCAATTTTAAGACTTGCCTCTGCTCATTTGATCTCTACTGTTATCGCATACCTGCTCATTCTTTCAGTCATCTCCCCCACTCTCACTCAAAAAAGCCACAGTGACCCATTGTAGTCCCCGCTGGAATGAAAAGATTGCAAGAGTGGAATATGATTTCTCAGGTAGTTCATTTACTTTTCATTCTGCCCCTGTTCTGCCCTTTCCCCCCCTCCCCCTGCTACTACCGAAAGCTTCTTCACAACTTTTAGTACGTGAACCGGTATTATTGTGGCATTTCATTTTCTGGCCATTTTTCAACTCCAATCAGCCAAGACAACCATAGTTCCAAAAACTCATCTGCTTTTTAGTGACCTTGTACTACTTGAATTTGATGTACAAGTTTTTCTATTAAAGTGATATCCTGTATTTTTGCCAGCTATCACACTTTTGAGGGGAAAGTCTCTTGTTTCCATCAATGTATTGCTACATTGCAAGTTCTAAATTTTTTATTCCTTAGTATAGTTGGGTGTGTGTTTTTTTAACAAGGAATTTCACAAATAGCCAACTACTATTATACCCCGCATGTAATAGCTCACATGCTGGCTATACAAATATAGTTGTGGTTATATTCCAAATAAAACAGAGACTTGAGCATTTATTATCTTTGGACCCATTTGATTTTTTAAAATTTTGTACAGCACCTAGCAGTTTTGTGTAATATAGCAACATCTGAATGCACATATCATGGCTAAGCTGTGTTTTTATTATTGTAGAGATCGGCTCGCCATGCATGTCAGATTGGTTCGGAAATAATCCAAGCTATTTCTGAAAGGCCCAGAAACAGCTCAGCATACTTTTCCAAGCCAATCCAACTTTCATAAAATGATAGTAATTCCAATTTTACTTCTATTTCCTCCACTGAAAATGCATTTGTCAAGCTCGGAAGGGGAAGCTGCCACAGAAAGCTTCAGACTGACAACATTTAGAGAAGAGTTCAACCATAGGAAAACCCCCACAAAGGCTCTATAAAAATTTCTAGAGATTGTGGTGCATGGTACACTGAGATGAAATTTTAAAAAACCTTTTACAATAGTAGTGGACAAAATGGTAGTGTAAGAAGAGGTGATGTATATAGTGAGAACATCCATTTATAGAGGGAGCACTGACCAAGTTTTAAAATTATGCTCAAATAACCACATTGTTGTACCATCTGAACCTTCACCCCATCATGAACATAAAGATTAGCCTGTTGGAAGTCACAATATATATTGAGCTACAGCTAATTAGAGCTATAACCACACAAGGACAATGTAGTGTGTTAAGTGTATCACAGATTCTACTAACTATATAGACAGCAAAACCTTAAATAGGAGAGCTAATGAAACACAAAATCAGGGGAATCACATTTTAAAAAGAGATATTAAAGCACCTAATAAGTGAAAACACTTGTGATGTCAACCATAAATATGAACCACAGTATCATTAAATAATGTTTTTTGATCAATGCATGCGATTCAGACATATGCTGCAGACAATGCCAGAGAATAACATTCTTCCAGGAATAAGGCAATATGTAAACAAAAGATGCTCACAGCAAGACATCTAAGGGAAATTCTTTATTAATAAATAATACCCATAGAATTCTAGATGTTTTTAAGGGTGGAAAGCCCATGTAATGTAACAAATACATAACAACTTAGAATTAGAAAAACACACATTTCTTGAAAGCAAAGAGGCAGATGTTTTATATTACACACATAAATAACAGCAGGAATAATTTGGCAGATTAACACTGAAGTGATTACTTTATGCTTCATATGTTATATGCCTCTATTATAGGGATGAAGAGTATGCCTATCATAGGATAGAATCCCTACATTTTGAAATTCCCTCCTTTTGGTTCTCTCCACGCTCCTTCCAGCCAATGGGGGCACAGTTGCCCAGTTGCCCATGATGACACTTGATTAGTATGGTAACAAACCAATCAGTAAGGAGATTGCAAACCAATTAGAAACCAGTTCCAGAAAACCAATCAGCAAGGGGAAAACAGGCCTCCAAAATGGCGCTTGAAACGTTACGAATTGAAATGGGGTTGTTTTGTTTTGAGCCTGAAACAGGCCCTTTATTTAAAGGGTATTTTGTTTTGTGCTTGAAATGGCCTGTTTCAAGTTGAAACGTTTTGACATCAAATTGTTTTGCACATCTGTTATACACAGGAGGCATGCAAGGTTAAAATACAATAAACCTTTCCCCCCCGAAACTTTTTTCTCTTTCTAGAACATGACAGCTCCATAACACATGACTATCCTTTCATTCATTCAGATCATTTCCACAAAACAGAACTCAACAAGCCAATTTATACATTCATTACATCACTGACTCTTCTGTGTGGTGAAGGATCAGGCATACACTCTCTCCTCCTCCACCATGTACATAAAGTCACATGCTGTGAAGGCTTTGCACATAGTGTGAATGTGCATGCATGCATTTACATCACTACTTACAACACACTCACAATTCACACAATTCTTCCCATCCCCTTCCCTTTTTTAAAAGGTGAAGATATGGCTGCATGTGCAAAGCCTTCGCATGACATCTACCTAACATGTAAGATGGAGAGGGGAGGATATTGCGGTTCCTGTGTTACACAGACAGATGACGACAGACAGCTAGATGACTATCAGCTGGCCAGTAATCTCCATGATGTTTTTAGTATACTATTTGCAATTTTTGACAAAACTGAACATCTCAAACTCATGCTGAAGTTTGGGACACTCGTCACCATAAACTTTGTAATTAAATTGTTCTCTGGGCAGTTCTCCCAAACTGAATATTAAATCCAGTGAAATTGAAGAAACCTATTGGCGTAGTGGGAAATGACTTGCCTAACAAACATGAGGTTGCCAGTTCAAATCCCCACTAGTAACTATATCGGGCAGCAGCAATATAGGAAGATGCTGAAAGGCATCATCTCATACTGCATGGGAGGAGGGAATGGTAAACCCCTCCTGTATTCTACCAAAGACAACTACAGGGCTCTGTGGTCACCAGAGTTGACACCAACTCGGCGGCACACTTTACCTTTTCTGTTATTTGAACTAAACCTGAATGGCAGAATGCCTGAACTATACTTTATTGGGAGAAAACACATAAATAACCCCGACTGAATCGGGACTTCCCATGTGTGTGAGGTTCTGTAAACAACAAACAAAATACAATTTCTCTGCTTCATCTGAATAGTGGGTATACTGGCAAGACAGAACTATCTAGAGAAAAAAGGTTGTGGTTTTTGCGTAAGCACAAGAATTAAAGAGATGACAGGGACATACATAATCTGGGGACCAGACCTCCTTGTCTCAGCATGTCTCTCCAGAATGTAGGTGACATTTAACAAATAAAGTCAAACCAGCAGATGGCTCAAAGCCCTTTGAGGTTACATTTATATACACACACACACCACTTACTCCAGCTTAAAAAAATTATTAATATTTTAGAGAGATGCCTTCTGTTCTAGTTGAACACCACAATGCTGTTCCTTTCTTAACAGAACTAGATGTTGTCTGACAAAGTGGTAGAATGGTAATCCTAAATATAAGGTATAGAAACTCTTCAGAAATTCATCTGCCTTTTTAGTGAAATGTTGCTACCCATAGCCTACAAACACTATTCTAATAACATTCAAAATGCATTTTAAAAAAGATAATGCATAGAAACAACTAAAATAAACATTAATTATTGGGAAAACATTACATAATGTGAAACTCAAAATGTTTTAATTGCAAGAAGCCTTTTACATGGCATGACATTTGTAAAAGATTACATCCAACCAGGGTGTTGGGAAAGGCAGCTCAACAGTGCCACCTTGTGAAATTTAGGGATTTTCCCCCCTCAGAAGCGGAGCTACAGTTGTTTTTCTCCTTGCTATAAAGACATTAGTTACATTTTTAAAATCAAATGTGTGTCTGTAATTTGTTCACTATCAGTGGTCTTAAAAAGAACCATCTGGAGGAGGATGTCATACCTTAGCAAGCATTTAATCTGTTAGCACCTGTTAAAATTTTTTAAAAGATATAAAAGATGTGAAGGAGCAGAAAAAAGAAAATCCAGTAATCCCATACAGCCATCAGTCCAGCACTTAAAAATAGTTCTCACTGCGATCATGGTGAGCAGTGAATGAAGTTATAAGATACGAATAAAGACTGCTCCTCCATTTTGCAATGGGAAAAGCACACAACCCCCCCAGAGCTGGTCCCGAAATAGTCATAAAAGTTTTGCATAGAAGTCTACTTATATTGTGCTACAATATTATTCATTATTGGACCTTTATACCAAAAGAGGGCAGAATAACTCTGTGGCACCTTATGTAATCATGTCTATATTCTACAGTGAAATGTTATCACTATCTCATAAGCAGAATTGGCCACAAATCATGAGAGGCCTATGGCTAGTGTGGCATCACCTGCAGTTCACTCCTCAAACTGCATGCCTGAGCAGGCAAAGGCTATGCTGGCTAAACCATGGTTACGCCATTTGCAGTTTAGGGGGGGGAAATGTTGTGCTTTGAAATAGATGTTTTAGACAGTTCCCAATTACATTAACCCCTGCTAACTGAGCAAAAGAGACTCTTTTTTAAGTGGTCACTCTCATATTTAGTGGAGGGTGGGGAGCAACTGTCCCTATCCAACCCCAGCACAGCATCCCTTCAGTGGTTGTTGTTGGCGTCTACCTAGTGTTTCTTTTTAGACTGTGAGCCCTTTGGAGACAGAGGATCATCTTATTTGTGCATTTATTTTTCCTATGTAAACCACTTCGAGCAAGTGTATGTAAAGTTATAGTGAAGGTCACTGCAAAATGAAACTATAGTTAAAGTTAGCTCAAAAAGTCCTTCACACACACACACACACACACACACACACACACACACACACACACACGGCTCCCATGCCTTTAACAGCTATAATCAGACAGAAAGTAAATACATGCAGCTTCTCCTAGCACAGGCATGGGATGGGGAATGCTTTACCTGCTGAATTTCTGCTATGATGCAGCTGTTTAGGGACAGAAGGAGCTGCCTTCAACCAGTATAACATTAATTACTACTCCTACTAAGATTTTTATCCTGATCTCTTATCCCAAACAGGACTCTCAAAGCAGCTAACACAATATCATCTACTGACTGGTAGGGATGGGTCCGGACCGGTCCAAAGGCCATTGTAAAGGCCTCTGGACCATCCGGACCAGTTCGGACCTGGCCGGTTCAGTCCGGGTGGAGGGGCTTCCTTTAAAGGCGGGGAGGGTTTACTTACCCCTCCCGCCGCTTTGCCCCCTCCAGCGCTCGTATTAACTGTAGAAATTGGGGCAGCAGGATACCTCCCTGCCGCCCCTTGCCCCTCCGCAATGCAAAAGGCTCCGGCAAGCCTTTTGCGCACGCACACATCGCGCGCGAGCTTCGCGTCTTGCTTGCCGGAGCCTTTTGCATTGTGGAGGGGCAAGGGGCGGCAGGGAGGTATCCTGCCACCCCAATTTCTACAGTTAATACGAGCGCTGGAGGGGGCAAAGCGGCGGGAGGGGTAAGTAAACCCTCCCCGCCCTTAAAGGAACCCCCTCCACAGTGCCGGACTGCAGCTGTGCGGTTCCGTGCACACCCCTACTGACTGGCAACAGCTCTCAAAGGTCTCTGGGAGACCTTCCCGATCCTGCTGTATGAGAGTCAGTAATTGGGATGCCAAGGAATAAACCTAGAACTTTCTGCGTGCAAAACATGTGTTCTACTTCTGAGCTAGGATTCCTTCCCAAAGTAAAAGATCCCTGCCAGTAAGGGGGAAAAAGAGATGGTAATCCTAGGTACATAACCAAAATCCAGTCTCACCACAGATTTGCTAAATTATCTTAAGCTGGCACTTTAAACTATTCTCACATTCAGCCTAACCAAGGTTAGGGAAACCCAGTCTGGGATAGGCTGCACATGAGAACTGCCAAGATCAATCCCCATCCCGGCTGTGCTGCACTACCAAACTTGGTTTTCTGCTCCGGCTTTTAACTGGGGTTAAGGGCATGAATGCGCCCTTAACCCTGGCTAACTGCTCATGTAACTGCCAGGCTGCTTGCAGCCCAAGATGAAACAGAGAGGGGCACATTGAGTGCCTGTCTCCTGGGTGATTCCATCAATGCACCGCACTCACTGCATGGTGCATATACCCAACGCTGCGCAGCTCCCAGAAAAGCCGTGCTTGTAAATGCCCGAGCCGCGTGGCTCGAGTAAGCCAGCAATCATCTGGGAGAAAGTTACGTTCAGCACAGCCTTCCCGCCCCGCCCCGCCCCTGCCGCCCTCGCACCCTCCCCACCTCCAGTTGTGTGAATACCCTTACTAAGTTCACTGTGTAAATTCTATAATAGTTGTGTCCAGCAGGTACTAGCTAAACTTGTTGAACAAAATGGTGCCAAGGTAGGACCATACTGTATCACTACATCATTGTATCACTACATACTCAAAAAGGAGAGATCTACATGTTATCACGTGGAAAACTTTGAGATGTCCCAAACTGCCACCCTAACATGCAGTGTCACCTCAGTGT
The DNA here is from genome assembly GCF_027244095.1 of Hemicordylus capensis. Lineage (NCBI taxonomy): Eukaryota > Metazoa > Chordata > Lepidosauria > Squamata > Cordylidae > Hemicordylus > Hemicordylus capensis. Next base: position 155,204,202 of record NC_069661.1, read on the forward strand.
TGTATTTCTGCATCACGTGCTGCTCCAGACCAGTGCCGCAGACTGCTGGTGGTGACTGGAACTGATATAAAGCATCTTCACATGCTACAGAAATACAAGTCAAACCTTCAGATAAGTACAACTGGGAATTACAATGGTCAATTATGGTGGACAAAAGGTGACTTCAAAAGATTCAAGATAATGGGAGAGATGCCAGCTTTGCCATACTGTATAAGTTCTAAGTATAATGTCAGAACTCCTGGGGATTTTATTTACAATTGATAAAATGGCAAAAAATAGTCCCAGCTATCACTACAACATTGCTTTTTTTATTTCTGAACTGTGTTTGCTAAAGGCATCTCATCAAATCAAATATGATTTCACAGACTCATCAAAAGCAGATTAGTGCTACTAACCATTAAGGCTACTGAAAAGCAATAACAAAGATCATTCTCTGTCTAGGTTGTTTTGAATTAATATATCTTGCATTTAAAAAGTTACTCATGTTAAAAAAAATAAATGAGACTTCAGCTTATATTTCAAGACCTTGCACAACAGCCACTGAAGTTAAGTTAATCCTATTATTAGGTGTCTGCCTTGAAGTCATGGACACAAAGGAGACAGAGGAAGGGAGGAAAATGAAGGCAAGTGTAAATAGGGGGAGAATATGTGATTTGTTCAGTTACACACATTTAGCTTAGCGGCTGTAGGGAATGAAAACTAAGGCTCCACAGAAGAGGTAGATTTAAAGAAAGAGTTTGAATGAAATGAGGAGGCATCACAAAAATGTGTTCTAAGAGGCAGTTCCAAGCATAAGGGGCAGCAACAGAGAAAGGGCTGAGTTGTTTGAGGGAGCAGATCTTCAAACATTTGGAGGGTGGGGAGAGCAAGGGCCAAGAACAGGCATGTAATGGAATATGAAAGTTAAGAGATAGTGAGTGAAAAGGCTATGAAGAGTTCTGAAGATACGTGCAAGGACGGAGTGACAGTATGGCCACAGACTAAATATGGGGAAGAAAAGAAAGAAAGAGGGGAGGGTCAAAAATATAACCAAGGCTATGAACCTGTTTGAAAGGGTAGAAGGTGATATTGTCAGTATATGAGAGGAGATTAAAGGAAAGATGAATCTTGGGAAGAAAGATGAATAGTTTGGTCTTGGACATCTTGAGCTTGATTCTATAATGAAGCATCCAAGACAAGATAATGTCAGACAAGATAGAGAGGCAGAGCAGGACATGTATATGGTATATGGTATTCAAAGCCATATGAGTTGAGGATGACATCTAGAATATTGAAAGAGAGAATGGCAAGGAGCCAAGAACAGAGCTCTGAGAACCAGAGAGCTGGAAAGAAACAGAATTTCCCTTCGTGGAAACATAGAGATAAGACAGGTAGGAAGAGAACCATTTGAAGACACAATCATAAAGACTTAATGCATAAGAAAGCAATCCACTGTATCAAAAGCAACAGAGAGGTCAAGGAGGGTGGAGGGCAGAAAAGAAGCCTTTTGATTTTGCAGCAAGATAATTGGTGATTTTTGTGAAGAAACTTTCAGTGAGAGCAGGAGACAGAAACCAAATTGGAGGAAGTCAAGAGTGGACGAAGAGACAGAACTGAGACAGCAAGAGTTAAGCAATATTCCAGTGAAAGCAAAGAGTAGCAGAGAGATTGGTGATAGTTGGAGAGGGAGACTAGGTGAAGGGATGAGGTGTTGTTGTTTTTATAACAAGGGAGACAAAATGGCATATCTGAATGCAGTAGAAAGAGCCAGGAGAAGACAGACATGTTGATGATGCAGTGGAGAGGAAGAATAATGAAAGAATTTATGGCAACCAGAAGTCAGGAGGGAATAGGATCGTAGTGGCTTTGAGGATCAAAGGCTCAACCTCTAAACATACAGTTATTTCACAGAAGTCCAAAACACTTGCTTGGAGGCCTTTTAACTATAACATGACAAATAAGGATTCCACCAAAAGGAAAGCCTGCCTAAAGCTGGCTTTCCTTTGCAGCAGTAACCTTCTGCTTTTCAGCTGAAATATCAATGAATCACAGTACTGAGAAGGAAGAATCTCTTATAGAAACTGAAGCATTTGCAGCCCTGAGTCTGTCTGCTCATTGGATAAGTTGGGTGTTTGTTCAGGACCTTAGCCCTGCAGAAGATTCTCCTGTGTACAAGCAAAGGTAGGATGTCCTGGACTCATCAACATGCTCCCTCCTCCACATGCTTGAGGATGCAGACCCTGGATGGTTTTTGTTTTTGTTTTTTTATAACAGATACAAAAATTGGATTGGTAGGACACTGTTTGCTTTCTAGCTAGATTTATTTAATTTTATTTAACATATTTGTATACCGCCCAAAACACAAGTCTCTGGATGGTTGGAAGAAGTGCTTCCAAGTGACTCAGGCAGCCATTCCATCAACTTAGCAGAGGCAGTGTTGTGCAGTGCATATAGATGGCATGGGTAACAGACTGGAGTCAAGGGGGAGGGTGCTGAGTCAAATCCTAGTCCAAAGCACATCACCATCTAATGATAATCTGTTTCACAACTTCGGAAAATCCAGATTTGATGTAGTTACATACTGGAGTGCAACAAATAAATAATATAATCTATCCATTCAGATAAAACTATGATCTTCATCAGTGGGGGTGGGGTGGGGTCAGAGAGATCAAACTTCCAAGCAGATAAATAAAAGTTTATATCAAGAGGCAACACTACAATCACCCCAAAAGAGTGATGTTAAAAAGTTTACTTCACTAGTAATTTTAAGACAGACATTGTGTTCAGTAGATATAACTTTAATTTTCACAGTTAATTCATCCACCCAAACTAAGTACTCTTTGATTTTTTTTTAAAAAAAGATAGACCATTGATGCTCTGTCCTTTAAACCTGGACATTTCAAAATCATAGAACGAAAAGTTTAGACCAGATTACAAAAGCCATGGAAATATTAGAAATGCATTCCAGTTCAAGTCTCCATAATCTCATCCTGTTTCTTGAATCTAAGATAATCAGCCTTGAGTGAATTTGTGTATTGCTTCAAAAGGAACTCGCTTTTGAAGCAATATATGAATATTTCCTGAAGTCACAGATTTCCCAAAAGCAATGAATGCAGGGGTTTAAAAAACAGATTTAGGTTTATTGTGTTCCTTCCTTCTGTACCAAAGAAAACTTATGCTAGATTTTTATTGTATGAACAGTGTGTGAAATAACCTCATAGAGTCATTGAAAACTTTGAAAAGATTACACATTAGAATTGAGGAATGCACTCATTCTACTTAGGAGAGGTCTTATCACATGTCAATGTTAAACACCTATGATATCAAAAAAACTGATTTGACATAAAATGTGTACTAATATTATTTAGTTTGGTGCAGCAAACCTGATCCTTTAACAGGTTGTGTTATTCAATGTAGCTTTCTTATACTTCTAAGATTTTTCCTCCAGAATGAAGGTGTATGAATGTCATGTGACTACATTGATTGTACAGACATTTGTTATGTGACTGCTCTGAATCTTTACAAAACAGCCACAGTCCAACACAGAGTTAAGCGCATTTACTACCACTTACTTCAGAAGGCTTAAACACACTTAGCGCTGTGGATTGTGGCCAGTGGATGCAAGTGGCTAATACCATTTTTAGTGACCAGTACAGCCGGGAAGCTTCTCTTGTTAGAATTATGTCCAGGTTTTGTTTAAAATCAAAGCCACAAGTTTCTATCTGCCATGGTTAAGATGAAACTGATAACAAAACCAACCACAGAACCAGAAGATTCTGGTTCTTTCATAACCGCAAAGTCTATATGTCAAGAATGGCTGCCTGAAATTGTTCACTCTTACCCAACACCAGTGTCCAACATGTTGTAGAATGAATGCAAAGACACCCTATAAAAGTTAGGCAGCCATAAAAACTCTGATCTAAACACATAATCCTGACTGAACTCAGTGGAACCTAATTCCTAGTAAGTATGTTTAGTTTTAGAAATACTTAACTAAGCCTTTAAGCTTAGTGGTCCAATTTTCAGTGGGACTACATACACACAACATTTCACTCAGTGGCCGACATTCAGACTAATGAAGCACCAGTGCTTCTGAACAGTTCCAGACTAACACTGCACAGGTGTTTGTGCAGAGGAGAGGCAAATATCTATGACCTCTTATTCTCCCAGAAGCACTCTGTGCTACCTGAAAATATGTCCCTGTGAGCTGCAAAGCCCTCAGGTACATATTTTTGGGTGGCACAGGACACTTCTGGTGGAAGGGCAGGTTGTCAATATCCCCCCCTCCATGACTGCATGAGCAGTGAAGCCAAGTGAGTTGAACGGGGGTTTCATTAGTCTGGATGTCGGCCTAATATGTTCATTAGCCTCATATCCATTAGTCTGGCTGTCAGATGTGAACCTAATATTTTACAAGCTATAGTGTACCACCCATTATGTTCTTTAAGTGACATGCATATGCTTAATTAGGTTAATTGCATATGCCTTTATATGAATCAACTATGATTCTTCAGCTCAGTTTGCCCATTCCTGCTATTTTATTCCTGTGGTCCAATTTTCAAGTACATTTTGGTTTCTGTAAAGTCATAATCATGTGACTTTCTTCTGTCATTTTCCCTCTAAGGAACATCTCTTGTGAATGCATCCTTATATTGCAATATCTGAGACTTTAGCTTTCATAGAAGTGGTAAAATCTCAGATGGGTCACATACTGGCTAATTTAGTCATGACGAAATTCCAATGGGACTTGTTATTCCTGATTACTGTAACTTGTCCCATTAGCTTCAATGGTTTTTAGTCTAATAAGTCTGTGGGTTATTTCTAACAATCAGAACAATGCTGGTTAAACATTACCACATAACTGCCAGTTACTAGAAGAAAAATTGAGAGGCGGCACAGAAGGGGCAAAGTGCATTTATGAATGGGTGAGCTGTGTCCCACACATTAGATTTCTGAAACAGAAATGGGAGTGCAGGTGGGAGAACCTGCCCACTTGCCACCCCTCTGGAGTCACCCTTGATTACCACAGTGCATGCACTCTCCATTTCTGGTCGTGAAAACCCGGACATTTTCAGTGATGTCAGGTTGACAACACGGCATTCAACTGACATCAACAACTGGAGTTCAAATTCTCAATTCATGATGTCAGTGATATGCCAAATTGGCACATTGTCAACCTGACATAGCCAAAAATTTCCAGGTTATCATGACCAGAAATCAGGAATGTGTGTGCCACAATAATATTCAGATTACTGTCTAACCAACATTGTTCTTATAGTGAGAACCAGCCCTGTATGTGACCTGGATTTTTGTAGCATAAGACACTTCACAAGAAGTTTTCATTAAGCAAAAACAACATAAAAGCTTCTTTATCGTGACTAAACCATATAAAACATCAAATCATTGGGCCATAGCTGTACCTCTTTCAATTTCCTGACACATACAGTTCAGCAAATGCACATAGATACCCCAGATTTATGACTTTGGTAACATAATCAGTATGATGTAAACAAGAGTAGTTCATTCACTTTAGTTTGGATATGTGGTGATTATTTCCCTGATAACATATTATGTATCTATATAGCACCACCAGGATGCTAAGCTTATATAATTGGTCCATTATCTGCAAAAACAGTGCATTAGAATTCACATTCACTCCCAGTTATAAAAAACATCCAGCATATTTTGTTTTCCTTGGTAGTTTCTAAACTTCCAGCTTCTGATTTGCTACTGGAAAATCTTAGAATTTGGTCTTCTTCCAAGTGCAAAAACTACCACATAAACCTCTGGATTTCCTCATTGTTTGGCCAGTGAAATGGTTTGTTTAAGAAGAAATAAAATGTTACTGCATTCACCAGAAGATAAAAAGCCAATTCAAGAAAAAGTTTTGAGAGCGATGGCATAGGAATATTCAGCCTATACATAATATATGGCAAAATGAAGTAACGAAATTCTAGTAGCTTTTGGGGAACTGTGATCACAAACAAACATACAAAATATACTAAGTTACAGAAAACAGACTTTGATTTCAGTGCATCCGTAAAACTCCAGCCAGCAAATATATAGACTGGAACCAATATGTACTTCACAAGCTCATGTCTTTGAAAGATTTTTCTCCACACATAAAATGTGTAATGTCTGTTATCTGCAAGCAAATACTTATGAACAAATGTAAACTTCCAGACAAGGAATAAAGAGATGATGGTGAGGATGCTATATTGGAACAAGTGCTTCCTCACTGAATGAAGAAAATTGATAATTTTGCTAGGGGTCACTAGATGAGGAAAGGAAAAAAACAGAGTAAAGGAGAAGAAATAGAAGAGCTGAGGGAAATGAAGACAAGCTTCATGGCTGCTCCTGTCACCAACAACTATGCCACCATTCAGGACCATAAAAACAAAGAACACCATCACCATGCCGATGTACGGCAAAGTCAAAAGAATAAGAGTAGTTACGTTTTTAAGTGACATGAGGTATTCAATGAGAAATCTGAAGACTTGGATTAGTTCTGAGAAGGATCCTTTTGCGGGCAAGCTCTTCTGTTCTTTGTTCTTCAACAATTCTGCTTTCCAGGCTTCACTTAGTTTTTGGGCAACAACACTTCCACCACAAAACACTGTCCATACAATGTTTGTCTGACGAAACATGAAGCCACAAAATCCAAGCAGAGCTGAAGTTTTATGATTGCCATAAAGGCACATTAAATATGCAAAGAGAGTAAAAAATGTGGAGCCTGTATCAGTATAATAAAGGAATGTGAAAAAATAAAGAACTGGAAATACTGCTAGCGTCAAGGTTGAGAGGATTCTCTGGAACCCAGAGGCAGCCTAGAGAAGGGGAGGAAAAAATAGAAAATAAGAATCAGGACTACAGTTTGCATTAAAGATAACAATTATAATACACCGCCAGATCCAAAATTAGGGAAAGGATCTATGATATGGAGCGTCAAATTGATCAGGGCTCCATACCAGCCAACATTTTTCTGGGCAATCAAATTATGAGCTTCACTCCTGCTAATTACTTGATTCAAATAACAGCTCCAAAGTACCACAGAGCCTTGAAATTGGACCGCTGCAATGCTCTGTGCACGGAGTGCTGGTGGGAAGGTACCATGGAATTCCATATGAAGAACGTGTTTGTCCCTGTGGTTCTGGTGAGATTGAAACAACAGCGCACATACTCTTGTACTGCCAATATTATCGAGACATCCAATGTAAACTTATTTCCCCTGATATTAACTTACATGCAGGCTCTACTGACACTTTTTATGTGACCTTCCTTTTAGCAGATCAGAATGATGTTAGGTCCTGCAATGTCGCTAAATTTTGTCTCACTGCTAATAAAATTCGGCTAGAGCTTGTCAATTAGTTGGTTACTTGAGAGTTCTGCCTTGTTGCAAATAACTTAGCTGTTTGTTATTATAGTTTATCTCATTCTGCTTCTATTTCTTTTAGTTTTTGTTATATTTAGTCTTATCTAATCAGTTTTAAATTTTAGTAGTTTTACCTACCTTATTATGCAAATCTAGTTGTATCTGTTTGAATCTGTTCTTTGTTATATTGGTCAAAGACCAAAATAATGATTGATTGACAGACACTTATAATAGGTACAATACACCAAGAACTTCTCTTGTGTTGGCTCCACAAAATAAAAAGGAACTGAAAGGCAGCCATTTCCAGTTACCAACAATTTTATTTTAAGATCATTTTTAGGTTATCAAACACTAAAAGACAGCATTTCTGACCAAAAAAATCTGTGATGATGAAAGATTTTCAAGGTTCCATAGGACTGCAAGGTCATAAACTAGTATAACTGCTTCAAGAATGTTAAATAAACATCTCTTGACTGTTTAAACAATAATACAAGGCTTTGAGCTCAGCAAGAATAGTAGTCATAGGTATAATGTGATGCACGTGCATATGTCTTTGCTTACCATATGAGCAAAAGGTTTCCTACTAGTTTTAGAAAAACAGGAAGAGGACAGAGTAACATAATCCAGGGTACTGGGGAGATTCCAGTGTTACTGTAGAATACAAGCTCACTCTAAAGAGCAGGGTTTGTCAAAATGCTGACATGTTAATGGTGCTATTGTGTACAGGAATGACATTATTTTAAGTATAACACATTTGTACTGTACCTTTTTATGGTGCATTCTGCAAAAAAGCAAATATAGTAAATAGAAGTTCCCGACACTGAAGAGAAGATTAATGAATCTGAGCATTCCTGTAGAGCAGACTATGTTTCCCGACCACCCAAAGAGCCATGCTGCAGGTTTCACGATTCCAACTGATACCAAGTATAAACCAGGCAGTGTAGTGATCATAGGGTCCCACTATCAAAGAAAAAAAGAGGAGGAGGATAAGGGGCGAGGGGAATAGAGGGGGGAAATTCAAAATTAATGAGGCTTAATTAAATTCATGCTTCTTTTTAACTTTCCTTATTACGAAAATGGGAATTTGTGTGTCTTCTCTGTACATAAATATAAGTGTTCCAGCTCCCTTTATAGCTTAGACATCTCACCAGAGAATATATGCAAGTCCCTACTTCATAGATCAAAGAATCACATGCACTTCCACACTTGCTGCTTGTTTATAAAGTGTGAAGCTGCTCAATGACTTTTTAAAAAAAATTTCATTTATATACACTTTATACATGTTGGTTCTCTAGCACAGGAGGAACTCTTAACACCAGAAATGTAAGCTGTCTTGAAAGTTTTTAATAAACTGAAAGGCAGAGGCAAAGTGAAAAAATGTTCAATACATAAATAAAATTGGCCTCTTTCTAACTACGCCAGCTGTTTTGGTCCACAAAATGCTAATCTGTGCAAGGGCTTTTCTTTCTTCAGATTTACAGTCGCTACCCATTACAGTGCAATTTTGTGTGTACTTATTCATAATTCCACGAGAGTTCAGTGAGGGCTGTCTGCAGCAGCTGCAAGAAAGAGCTAAGGTATCCCATTTTGATCATACTTGCTGAATCCAAAAAACTACCTGAACAGGAATCTATTCATGTGTTGTGGTCATTGCTTGGTGTCCCACCACTACCATTAGGAAGTCTAGTACAGGCAGGCAGTGACTGGTGTTATTAATTATTGCTATCCATCCTTTAGGTCCCATTCCTGGAAAAGAAAACACTTTTATCCTTTTTTATACTTATTTTTATATTTCTATGTATACTTATTTTTATATTTCTATGTATACTTATTTTTATATTTCTATGTATACTTATTTTTATATTTCTATGTATATGTATAATGTATATTTATAAATATGGAGCTGTGTGCTGCAAAGTGAACTTAGGGCTAAGGTGTGCTGCAAAGTGTGTGCTGCAAAGCTGTGTGCTGCAAAGTGAACTTAGGGCTTCACTCTCAGAGTGAATGATTTCTAGGCCACAGGGGACAGGCAGGATCTGAACATCCTTTAACGGATCCTATTTTCACAGCTTTGCAAACAGTTTTTCTCCTCATGCTTTTCACCCTCTCCAAGGGCCCAAAAATTTAACTCACAAGCCAGTCATTATTTCTGCTTGCTACCAACCTGATTGATTGATTGATTGATTAAGTGCCATCAAGTTGGTGTCGACTCTTAGCGACCACATAGATAGATTCTCTCCAGGATGATCTGTCTTCAACTTGGCCTTTAAGGTCTCTCAGTGGTGCATTCATTGCTGTTGTAATAAAGTCCATCCACCTTGCTGCTGGTTGTCCTCTTCTTCTCTTTCCTTCAACTTTTCCCAGCATTATGGACTTCTCAAGGGAGCTGGATCTTTGCATAATGTACCCGAAGTATAATAGTTTGAGCTTGGTCATTTGTGCCTTGAGTGAAAATTCTGGATTGATTTGTTCTATGATCCATTTGTTTGTTTTCCTGGCTATACTCAAAAGTCTTCTCCAGCACCAAAATGGTATACTCAAAATGGTATACTCAAAAGTCTTCTCCAACACCAAAGTTCAAAAGCATCAATGCTTTTTCTATCTTGCTTCTTCAAAGTCCAGCTTTCACATCCATAGAGTGTCACTGGGAAAATTATTGTCCAAATGATTCTAATCTTTGTAGGTGTAGACATGTCAAGGCATCTAAATATCCTTTCCAAGGCCTTCACTGCAACCCTACCAAGTGCTAGTCTGCGGCGTATTTCTTGACTGCTGGATCCTTTACTGTTGATGATCGATCCAAAAAGGCAGAAGCTATCCACCACTTCAGTGTCTTCATTGCCAATTCTGAGGCTGGTTGCTGTACCCATTATCATTAATTTAGTCTTCTTTAAATTTAATTGTAGTCCCATATTTTCACTGTGCTCCTTGACTTTCATTACTAGAGCTTGCAGATCATCCACATTCTCAGCTATCAGAGTGGTATCATCAGCGTAGCACAGGTTATCGATGTTTCTTTCTCCAACTTTAAAAAATGCTCATCTTCTTCCAGTCCAGCTTCTCTCAGCATATGTTCAGCATGTAAATTGAATAAAGAAGGAGAAAGTATACAGCCTTGTCTTACTCCTGGAACCAGTCTTTTTCACCATGTTCCCGTCTGGACTGTGGCTTCCTGTCCTGCGTTCTCATGAGAACAATGAGGTGTTCTGGGATGCCCATTTTCCAAAGGATATTCCACAATTTGACATGGTCAACACAATCGAAGGCTTTTCTGTAGTCAATAAAGCACATATTGACTTCTTTCTGGTATTCTTTGGCTTTCTCAGTTATCCAGTATGCATCAGCAATAATGTCTCTTGTTCCTCAGCCTTTTCTGAAACCAGCTTGAACATCTGGCATTTCCCTTTCCACATAGGGCTCTAATCTGTGTTGGATGATCCTGAGCATTATTTTGCTAGCATGTGAAATTAAGGATATTGTGCGATGGTTTGCGCAATCTGTTAAGTCTCCTTTCTTTGGTATGGGTATATAGACTGGCCTCTTCCCATCTGTTGGCCACTGTGTTGTTCTCCAATTTTGCTGGCATAGTTTGGTTAGAGCCTTGACTGATTATTCTCCTGTTTTTTATTTTTAAAAATGGTCACCCAAACCAAAAATTTTTTTAAATGGCCGCCAAAAACAAAATGGTGACCTCGCATGCTCAAATGGCCTCTGTGAGGCCCTAGGCCATGCCAGGCCTCACAGAGGCCATTTGAGCATGTGCAGCAGCCATTTTGTTTTTGGTGGCAATTTAAAATTTTTTTTAAAAAAAAATGGCCACTGCACATGCTCAAATGGTCCCTAGAGGCCAGTGGCGGGGGGGGGGGGGAACCTTTGCAGACACCCCACACACACGGCCTTTAGGAAGACCACCGAAGGGGCTACAGGTTAAAAAAAATCTTTTTAAAATTTAATATAAGTCACTGTACACATATGCAGTTTGGCGCTATGTACAGAGAATACTGTGCTAAAGCTTATGAACTAGAATTGTATTCATTTGCTCTTACTTTGCTTCTTGTGATAAGTGAGTTAAATGTGATGTCTTAATAATATGGCTATTAATGGTGAGTTTGTCTTTGAATCAGTGTGAAATCCTTAGTATGAAGGCCCACTGGGAGTTTCTTGCTCTCTCTCATTTAAACTGTCTTTCTGAAATATTAGAATATATTCCAAGTAGTGACTCGGTTTACTCTGCATATCCTTTAATTATTTTCAGAGTATCTGGGAAAAGTCAAATTCTCCATTTATTTTTAAAACTTATGTAATAGTGATGCTACAATGCATAGTAGAGAATTAGACAGGCATTTCTGTTTAGTTTTCCAAGTACACCTCCATATAGTATTTGGGTATTTCATGAGTCCAGACGCAGGCCGTGAACACGCCTCCGGGGGCGTGGCAGGCGGCTTCTTTAAGTGTAAACGGAGCTGGTGCTCCGTGCAGTCCAGCAGCCCTCATAGCGGGGAATCGCCTCAGCCACTCACCTGGCTCCCACGGAGGCGAGCCCCAGCCAGCAGCCAGGTGAGTGGCGGAGGCAATCCCTGCTGCGGGGGCTGCAAGGTGGCACGGAGCACCGGCTCCGTTTACACTTAAAGAAGCCGCCTGCCGCCCCTCCGGAGGCGCATTCACGGCCTGTGCCTGCATGAGCCCCAGCATACTGACATTTGTAGCTTTCCTGCATTTTTTGGTCTGGCTACGTCCACTGCGAAATAGTTTTTGAAATATTAAAAGATTAACGAGCTTGACTTGTATTTCTCAGCTGATATTATGGTAAAGTTATCAGAAAGATGGGTGTCAGATGTTTGGACAGGGGGCGCAATTTCAGTGCTTGCCCTAGGCGCTATTTTCCCTAGATACGCCTCTGCTTGCAGCCTTAATTAAAAAGCTGTGCATTTTTTCTTGTTCTATTGCTGCTGTTCATATGTCAAGGAAAATGGTCAGGCAAAGATATCTTCCCCAACTACTGTTGGTAGATACCCAGAGCAAACAGAAGTCAACTGGAAAGTGCAGCTGCTAATTTGCATATGCAAAATTATTTTCAGGCCAATTTACATAATATACTAATTAGGCAGCCAGATTTGGAAAGCCAGAATATGGCAACCCTATGGGCAATAAACTGTGTTCCCTGCTTTTTTCTTTTTTGCACCCCCGCTAAACTTTTAGGCTGGCTACGGACGTGTGTGTGTGTGTGTGAGAGAGAGAGAGAAGCTTCAGAGATTCCTACATATTGTGTGCAGATAGTTGGGGCATGGGAGGGGGAAAATGGACTCGGGGGGGGGCATTGGGGGTGGGATACAGAAGGACATAATCCCTTGACATAATTCTTTATATTATAACGAGTCCATATTAACAAAGAGGTGGGGAGGGGGTGGATGCAGAACTGTAATCTGAACATGGATTCAGCTTCAGCAACTGTGTTTTGACCCAGTATATGTGAGATGTTAATAAAAGTGGGAGCGCCTCTGAACTTAGATTGCTTGAGTGAGTTTCCCCACCTAAGAGTATGGCTGCCTGGCAGGTCTGAGCCCCAGCTCTTCTCTTTTTAGAAATTAATCACTTGGGAGTACAGCACAGCTTCCCATATTACTGGGAAGAATCATGACCTACCTCAGTGCTGTTGTGACATCCAAGATAAAACTTTGCAGGTTGAAAGTGCTACTTTGGAGATATGCCATAGTTGCACGAGAGATCACACAGAAAGATCAGCCTTAGAGTCTAAAGGACATACTGTATCCTTTCTTGTCCATTTTAAACATGGACGAAGAAGGGGGAAACTCAATTCGGAGAGGCAAAGGGTCTAGTTTGTCGAAGATAAACTGTTTAACTTTTGCAATACAGAATTCGGAGCAGGGAGGGGGTTGGAGGAGGGTGAACCACTAAGGGGGGGTCTAGATAGCCCCTTAGGCTGAGATCGCTGCTGCCTGTATAGGGGCATCATACAAACGCAACCCAGAGGAGTAAGACGGCTGTGTGTGGGTCTCCTCAGAGGGGCGTGGGGAGGTGGGTTCCCTGGCGCTTTCCGCCTACCTGCTCGAAGCGGCCCTCGCAATAGGCCTGCGCCTGAGGGATGTGGAAGGCCTCGTCCATGTACGGCGCGCGTTGCTGCCGGTTGAGCGCCGAGAAAAGCAGGCAGGAGACGAGGAAGGCGCAGCTGAGGGCGGCCGAGAAGTAGTAGGCCTCGGATCGCTCCATGCTGCTGCAGCTTCACCGGCAGCTGCCAGCGAGCACGGCCCGTCTCCGCTGTTTCCGCTCCGTTCCGCTCTACTCAAGCTACCGGCCCTCAGCCGCGGCCCCCGGAAGGCGCTGCAGGAGCTGCCGCGGGTCTGGGCGAGCGGGTAAGCGAGAGCCACTTTGTCGTCTCCCGGAGGCGAGGCGAGCTTGGCTAAACTAGGCGGATGGTAAACTAAACAGCTGGGTGGGGGGGAAGGGAGGGGCCGTGGTCACTCAGCCCCGGCTTGATGGGATTTTCAGAAAAGGAAGCATCCCCGGACGGGGAGTGGAGGGAGGCCTCGTTAGGCCATAACTTCCGTGTGTCCCCCACCCCCGCCCCCCGCTTTTTGTTCTAAAATGTGCAGAGCTGTCTCTAATAATCAATACGCTTGCCCGTAATCTCGCTGCTTCGGTGTGTTGATATTGCATCTTGCTCTATATACGGTCTGACATACTGCAGGGCCTTTATTCCAAGCCCTTGTTTTCGTTTGCATGAATTTAGTCAGCCCCGCGCTCGTCTTCCCCCCGCGCCCCACCCCACAGTCTAGAAAAAGATGGGCTGAGCACCAACACCATTCCTCATAAACTGAGAAGGGGGAAACAGAAGGCTGGCCGGGATCTAGCAAGGAAGGGGGAAAGAGGCGTTGTTCCCTTTAAAATATTTGCTATCCCGATCGATAGCCATATTAAAAATCAGGTTTAAAATATGACAAGATATAGTACTGTGCATGTGCACAGCGTATAACAAAATTCCTGTTTCCCAAAGTACTGTGGTGGTGTTTGCCACATTTCTTCTCTTTGCCAAGAATGTGTGACGGTGCATAGTCAAGATCATTTGGTTCAGACTAGCTACTCGTAATCAGTGTGGCTAAAGATTTTCAAATCATAAATATGGACAGTGGGAGTTTTATATAAGAATCCAGGGGAGGGGGGAGTAGTTTTGTTGTCGGAATAACAAATATGGTGTGCAACATGTAACCTTTTGAATGAGTTGTAATTGCTTTTACATTGTCTGATGTCACTGTTGTCAAATTTTATTGTCCCCGTTCCTATATCTTTCACAGCAAGCTGACAAGTAGCTGATGGTTTTTTTTCTATCTCCATGCCAGGCGATGGAGGTAATCATGTTATAAAGGCACAGGGTTCTGCATTTTTTAAAGCTGGCAACTCTATGTGGTAGTAGAGGACCTTTGCAGATGTGCCAACCCAAGTCCCAAACATGTTGTCTTGAACTGAAGCTCCACTGTATTCAGCAGACTTACTATGCTTAGGATAGTGCAATCTCTCTATCTTATGGTAGCTTTACATAATGCCCCCCATCCAACCCCATGAACAGTTTCTATAGCTCCCCTGTTATGAAATCTGTGCAGGACCAGAAGCCACTTCTAGCACTATGTTTGACATTCATGAGATGATTTTTAAGTAATCGCATGAGCACATACGTATAAGAATTAATGAAATAATGTTATTAGCAAACTTTTCCAGAGAGAGATGTGTGAGCAGTAGCAATTGTGAACCACCAAGCTTTCTCACAGGATCATCCCTCAAAAAATTATGTTGATGTTTGGATCTAGCAGCTGTGTTCAGGTGCAAAAGGCAATGTAGTAAACAGTGATGCACAAACATACCCTCTTAAGTTCCAGGCGGAGTTCCTCACATAGCAAAAGAGTTTTGAACCTTAAAGACTACTCCTTAGAAACGTACCCTGGAATACACTCTAGATTTCCTTCCCTGTATCAGTTGTGTAGATTCATCACAAGACAGCCCTTTTGTTTTTTGATCCATATCATATGAATAGTACCTGTCATACCCACATCCCCTCCAAGCCCAGTACTTGGAACCCTCTCTTTTGTTCCCTTTGAATTGTACGTTTTGCTGCCTTTGGAACTTTTAGAGAGAGACAGACTCATCAAAAGGTCTATGCTCTTGAACCTGAGTGCTTGGCTTTTGTGGGACTTGCTTGCTCTCTGTGAGGCTCCTGAAAGACATATTTACTGAAGGCTTTTGTTGTGGAAGTTTGATGACAGGAGCTGCCTGCTACTGTCCAAGAGCTTGCCCAGCTGAGCTCCCACCTGGGTGGTCAAACTCTTTCCCTAAGATGAATTACTGGACTGCTGAGTTCTTAGTTGGAACTAGACCACAGGGCCCTCAAATGTTCTACTGAACTGAAATTGCTGAGCATTCCTTGCGTGTGCTTCTTGTTGGGAGACCTCCACTAGACTGCTCTGGACACTCTTGGAACCCAGAATGGATCTGTCACAGAATCCCTGCGCCTATTCTTATGCTCGCTGGAAACCGGGCGAAGGGAGCCCAGCCTGGTTTCCAGTGCATGGGTGAACTGCCCGCTTAATTCCCCTCCCCCATTAAATGATATTTAACCCCATTTGCTTGACCGTGTGCCGCCACAGTGGCACAGTCCACTCCTTGGTGACCCATGAGGAGACTCCCAACAGGGAGGCTACAACAAGCGTCGGGGGGGGGGGGCGCTCCCCAGAATGGGACTTCCAGAGACCAGGAGGCCCCAATCCCTGTTGCCCCTACCGGCTCCGTCACGGAGTCGGTAATCGTGTGGACAGCCAATGTGGCTGCCCAGGTTGAGCTGCGTGCTCATTTGCAGGGAGAGCATGTCAAGCCCGCTCTCTCCACAAACCCCCTGCAGGCTCTCCACACTGCTCATGGAGAGTCAAGCCGGTCTTGTGGTAGCAAGCATGATTTGTCCCCTTAGCTAAGCAGGGTCTGCCCTGGTGGCATTTGAATGGAAGACCACATATGAGCACTGTAAGATATTCCCCTCAGGGGATGAAGCTGCTCTGGGAAGAGTAGAAGGTTTCAAGTAGGGATGTGCATGAACA
The DNA here is from genome assembly GCF_027244095.1 of Hemicordylus capensis. Classification (NCBI taxonomy): domain Eukaryota; kingdom Metazoa; phylum Chordata; class Lepidosauria; order Squamata; family Cordylidae; genus Hemicordylus; species Hemicordylus capensis. Next base: position 155,220,651 of record NC_069661.1, read on the forward strand.
GGTTCGGAGGCCCTTTTACAGGCCTCCAAACCGGTTCGACGCTTGCCTGGTTCGAGGGGTGGCTTTAAGGGCGGTGGAGGATGCACTCCCCATCCCCACTGCGTTCCCCCACCAGTGCATGTTTCCCTAAAAGCCTGTTGTGGCGGCAGCATACTTCCCTGCCACCCCACTCTGATGTTATCCGGAAGTATCTGGAAGTAGTAGTTGCAACGGCACACACATCGCGCACATGCACCCTACTTCCAGTTACTTCCAGATGTCGGAGCAGGGCAGCAGGGAGGTACACTGCCGCCCTGATGGGCTTTTAGGGAAATGTGCGCCATCAGGGGAAACACAACGGGGGGGAGTGCATCCTCCCCCACCCTTAAAGCCGCCATCACCCTAGCCCCCGCTGGTTCCGTGCACATCTCTAGTTTCAAGTTCCCTCCCTGGCTTCTCCAAGATAGGGCTGAGGGAGATTCCTGCCTGCAACCTTGGAGAAGCCACTGCCAGTCTGTGAAGACACTACTGAGCTAGATAGACCAATGGTCTGACTCAGTGTATGGCAGCTTCCTATGTTCCTCGTGTGGAAAACCTCCCTGTCTGTCTTTTTATGGGCCTATCACAGGTTCACACCTATTCTTGGCTTTCTGAGAACCCCTGGACTCCCAAGCCGATTCCCTGAACTTAGGGCGGGCTGTTCCCTATGTGGGCTTGCTACAAGCTAACCCCTATGCCTCACTGTGAAACCCAGTGCTCCATTTTCCTAGTTGTGGGCATACGGAATGCCTTGGAATTTGGTACCAACTGGCACCTGCCTGCCACTTTGGAAAAACCTTTACAACTGGGACTCTAAATCTTTCCCAGTAGAAGTCACCCTTTTGGCATTGCATGCAGAAGGGGTAGAGTGAGGACAGGTATCGAAGCTGCTCCCAATGACTTCTTTTCTCTCTTGTGTCCCTTTCTCCTCCTCTTTCCACCCACATTCTAGTGCCTGTGGAGACCACACTCTGTCTGTTCATGCATGCAGATTCTCCCAAGTTAGTCCAAAGCAGAGAGACACATGACAAGATTTGTTTCCTGCATGTGGAAGGGACTTGAGGGAAAGGTAGGAGTTGGTGGCAGTCACAAATACTTATTTTTTTTTAATACAGTATTAATATATTGTTTTTCAACAACAACAAAAAGTTCCCAAAGCAATTTACATTGCAAAAGGAATAAGAAAATTATTCCCTGTCCCATCAGGGCTCTCAATCTAAAAAGAAACACAAGTAATAGCTGCTGGAGTAATCCAATGTTTGAACAGGGACAGCGGCTCTCCCCTAGCTCAGTTGCTAGGACAGTTGCTCTCCCCTATTTACCATTTTAAAAGGTGTCTCTCTGCCCAGTTATCAGGGCTAACTACTAAGCCAAGCAAACATTTCCTAAGTCCTGAATGTAACATCACAAGGAAAGGAAAGAACATAGGAAGCTGCCATATACTGAGTCAGGCCATTGGTCTATCTAGCTCAGTTTTGTCTTCACAGATTGGCAGCGGCTTCTCCAAGGTTGCAGGCAGAAATCTCTCTGAGCCCTATCTTGGAGAAGCCAGGGAGGGAACTTGAAACCTGCTCTTCCCAGAGCGGCTCCATCCCCTGAGGGGTATATCTTACAGTGCTCACATTTCTAGTCTCCCATTCATATGCAACCAGAGCAGACCCTGCTTAGCTAAGGGGACAAGTCATGCTTGCTACCACAAGACCAGCTCTCCTTTCCTGTGCCATCCAGTCAGTGTTGACTCTTGGCGACCACAGATGTGGTTTTCTTGGTAGAATACAGGGGTGGTTTACCATTGCTTTTCCTACGCATTCCTATATCGCTGCTGCCCAATATAGGAGTTTCCCATAGTCTGGGAAACACACCAGCGGAGATTTGAACCTACAGCCTCCTGCTCTCTAGGCAAGTTGCTTCCCCGCTGTGCACCCACAAAATGACTCTGAAAGATTGGTTTAGCAGTCCTGTTTATTAACCATATTTGTAAGCTTTTACCTCATAACTATAAAAGGACAAAAGACATATGGTCTTTTTGTTCTTTGAGGGGAAACATTCAATGTAACAAGAACTGCCATTTGTAGGTTTGATAAGAGACATTCTGAAAGTTACTGTATGCCTTATATTTTCACATTGTTTCTTGTCTCAGACGCAAATCACATAAACCCTATGTCTGGTTATACTTCAGTTAATATTTATGAGATTACTCTGTTTAAACGAGAATAAATGTGGAACATAAAAAGTAGTTCAGTTTTCCAGTTGATGACGTGGAGAAGAATAGCCAGACCACACTTTAGCACTCATATTCATCCAGTACGAATCTAACTCCTTTTAAAACTCCTGAATGGAATGTACTCTTAAGCTTCATGAAGTCTCAAAGATAAAGTATCAACAACTATCTATCACTAACTGTTTATACTTGTTCCAGGTTTAACTAATTCAAAAGGAGCTTATTGTTTCATTACAAAATGCAGTGCTTAACACATCGATTGGAACTATTTCCTGATTGCCTTGTTACTCTTATCCTATTTAATGATGTAAAAAATGCTGCTACTTTAAGGAAAAAAGCAATGGAAGGTGCTATTGATGGAGCATTAATTAATCCTACCATGGTGAGCAGATGGTTTCGTTATTTTATTTATTTCTCAACATTATCAAATGTTTACATAGCAAAAACACCCAACCCTTCTGTTGCATCCAAAGTTTCTGTTGCTTTGGAGAAAACTCTGGAAGGAATCCTTTGCTCCGGAGCAGTCCTGCACAACTTTGGCCCTCCAGCTTTTGGACTACAACTTCTATCATCCCCAGCCACAGTGGCCAGTAGTCAGAGATGATGGGAGTCGTAGTCCAACATCTGTAGGAGGGCTGAAATTGCACAGCTCCGGAGGAAGGGAACCTTTGTATGCAACCCACAAAGTTAGTTTCTAAACCATATTCTAACTCTGTTCTCAGTCTCTGGTTTAGAAGTTAAGCGTGCCTACACAATCAAGATGTAACCATTGTGGACACTAATGAAAGAAAAGATGAGGGAGTAGGAGCAGTATGTGTGACATTCCTGATTGCCAAACCATGGTTTAATAATCCAGTTGTATATCATCTGGATTGGACCATAGTTTCTGTTTAAAGAAATCATATTGGATACATTTTCATTTCTTATCCAGTAATGTGCTTTAGATTTATACCTGTGCTCATATAGACCCATTCTGAGTTCATTGCAGGCATATTTGCACTGCTTAAAAAAATAAGTGCTAAATAGAAATTTGTTTGAGATAAGGAGAATTTGCACTGTTCCCTGACTTTCTCCAGAACTGGATATCCATATTTCCCCTAACATAATATATTTTCTTAGGGATTGTTGTACTTCGTAGTCTTTTTTACCTTGCCTGCACTATAATTTGCAAAAGCATTTTACTGATTCTTTACAGTATATAAAAGCAATTTCTTGATGCATGAGAGGTTGTAAACATCAGGCTGAGTGTGGATAATCTAGTTTCTTTTAGCATTACAAAACTAATGAGATATTTGCTTAGTTGAAAGAAGAGGAGGAAAATTGAAATCCTATGAATATGTGCCACAAAGCAATAATTCCCCAGGTGGAAACGCGACACGTGAAAAAGCCTTAGAAGTACATTTTAGTATAAATATCTCTCGGTGCTATTAAATTGTAGGCTGAGGCCCTGAGAGAGTAGTTCATTAATACAATTAAAATATCTTCAATACTGTATGTAGGATTTTTTAAAAAGTTATTGCTTGCTCCGACATCTGTTCTCTGGAAGCATTGGCTCTTCTGCCATTTCTAAAGCATCTTTCCCCCTCTTGGGGTTAGGAAAGTATTGGTCTATTTTGAAACTTACCATAAACTTCCTTCTGTTCTCTTTGGCAGATTGTTGATCCATTTCAGATACTTGTGGCAACAAATAAAGCTGTTCATCTCCACAAGATTGGGAAAATGAAGACACGAACTCTTAATGCAGAAATAATATTCAACCTTTCACCTCACAACAATGTAAGATGTCTGCATAAAACTTACTCTAAATTAATTGTTACAGTAAGATAGTAGAATAAACCTTATCCAAGATTCCCTTGCTGCTGAAGAAGACAAGTAGTCAACATGCATTAGACATACCCACCATGACAAATTTCTGCTTTCTGAGCATCAGTCTGACGCTTTGCCTCTGCGTTTGTTTTTCTGATTACTAAGCTGGCATCTTTACTACAAGAGTGAAAACAAGTATTAACTGCACACGAGATGTTATGCTTAAGAAATCCTACCGTGCATTGTGCTGAGTACATATTGAGGTCATTCACACAATCAAAAATTGTGTTCTACCAAGGTTTTGGAGCTGTGTGTACTCCCAATTTTTGGCTGTGTGGAAGCAAGGTAGAAGGAAAACCTGGGTAGAAGTGATTGTGTGGAAGCAATGTAGGAGGAAAAGCTACCCAGGTATTCCTCCTATCTTGCTTCCACACAACTGAAAATTGGGAGCATACACAGCCCCCAAACTTGGGTAGATCACAGTTCTTGATTGTCTGAATGACATCAGTGACATTCCATGAATGATCATACATTGCTAGATACTAAAGTTTAATTTTAGAGCTGGTACTTTTGTCTATATTTGTCAGTAATTGCCTTTGATTGTCCAGTTTGCTCTGGACAATCATATCCCAGTAGGGTTGGGGTTAAGACTGTGTAAGACTGCCCTACACCAGTCTTACACAAGCAAATTGGAGAGGATTGTGCTGGATCCTCTAGCTAAGATTGTCACAGGAAGCTTGCCTATGGAGAGACAAGGAGTCGGGTCTCACGATCAGTGAGACCTGGTTTGTGCAGCAGAGCGGGGAGAGCGGGATAAGCCCGCTCTCTCCGCAGATGATCAGGGAGGGAGCCCTGGGCGGCTGCCCACACAGATCCAGCCTCCCACATGATTGCTGGCTCCGTGATGGAGCCAGCAGGAGCTGGGGGGAGCAGGGGCCAATTGGCCCCCGGAAGCTCCAGCATGCCCTGCGCAAGTGCGCAGGGCATGCTGGTCAAACCCCCAGAACCAGGAGGCGGCTTTTCGCCTCCCCTCCGGTGGTCTCCTCGTGAGTAGCCACGCTGCGGCTACTCACAATAAAAAAACCCGGGTTTGCGGGTTCGCTCTGCGAACCCGGTTTTAGGGGAGGGGTACTTAGGCGGGTTAACCGCCTGGGAGCCACCGGGCTCGCCTGCAAGCCCAGTGGCTCCCACGATCAGGCAAAATCAGGCTAGGCTACGCTAGCCCGATTTTGCCTGATCCTGGGAATAGCTCCAAGATGTGCTTCCACAGTAGGCCTTTGTCATCCTTTGACTACTTTTTATGGAGTGTACACATAACATAAGTTCCAGATTGTTGACTTCCAGTGTTTCTGCATTCACCTTTCATGTTTCTTCAGACCTGTTTTGATGCAATGTTTTCTAAGAAAATGCAGTTAATGCTTTATCCTGTCCAGTGAGGACAAAGTGTTGTTAAGGCTTTTCAAGCCACCTGTGCCTTTTAAATTGAGCATTTCCTTTTGATTCTTCTTGATTCTGGCTGGGAGATTATATAAGTAATCTCCTTTTTATTAGCCTCTCTGTGACAGTTTCTGCTGAGTGGAGATTTCTATACTGGTTTCCTCTCATTTCTTTTTATAATGGTAACATAGAGCTTTTCCACAATTAAGAAAAGAAAAATTAAAACCATGGAAGAAATCAGTAAATATACCTGTCCTACCACATGCTTTAGCATAGATGTTATATGAAGAATATCCTGTAAATCTGTGATGAAATCCTCTCCCTGCCACTTAACTATTTACTTAAGATCACGGGAATGTTACAATTCTGTATTTTTATGATAGATTTCAGATGCCTTCCGAAAGTTTGGCATTTCAGACAGTGATTCTTCTGTATTAATTGCTCTGGTTGAAGACCAAGAAAGAATTTATAAGCTGGAAGATATAATACGTCAAGTGGAAGGCCAACAAGTCTCTTTAGCAGATCTCCCCAAAATTACAGATCTGCCAAAAGTGAAAAAGGTTTGTACAAGGTTGTTATTTGGTAAGAGGCAAGAGAGCGAATGTTTTGTTTACTTTTAACTACTGCTACAGACATTTGCTTACTTTGTGAGTCTTGTACTGTTTTCCGATCCCTGCTGACTGTTTTCAGCTTGACCAAAAGGAAACATTTGATTTTTTAAATGTAATTATACATTATATTAATGTATTCATTGCATTTATACCCCGCCTTTCTTCCATCATGGAACTCAAGGCAATGTACATGTGGTTTCCAGACAGTCACCCATCCTGGTGCTGACCGAAGCTAGAGAGTCAGACCTGGGACATTAATATCACAATCCAGCCTCAAAAGCAGGCCTATTCAACTTGGGGGCCCCAGCTGTTTTTGAACTACAACTCCCATAATCCCCAGCCAAAGTGGCCAATAGCCAGGGATCTATTTTATCTTATTTTATTTTATTTTATTTCTATGCCACTTAAAAATGTGGGCAGTTTACAATTAAAATCATTTAAAACATTAAATCAATTAACAACTTAAAATTATTTAAAAGATTAAAACATTTAAAACCCAGTATTAAAATTATTTACAACTGGGAACTATGTGAATTGTAGGCCAACATGTACAGCAGGGCCGAAGTTGAGCACCCCTGCTTGAAAGCAACGTGGATACTTTTTTATTTATTTTAAGATTCCAGAGTATCTTGCTTTTCAGGAAGGTCACCATTCAATTTTCTTTTGCAGATGTACAAGCTTACTCCACAGGAAGAAAAAATAGGTACACTCTTGGATGGTGTCATTTGTAGAATGGCAACAAAAGATGTTTCATGAACAAATAAAATTGTACTAGAATTATTGCACCCTACTTCTGAAACATAAACATCTATATGAGCCCTGTAAAATCTATGTAAAATGCTCTGAACACTTGTATTTGGAAGCAGAAACTGATACAGCTTTATTATAGAAAATGTAAATAATATTTGGGTATTTTATAATACTTAATAATAAAGCATTGATTTTTATTTCTTGTTGATTCACTACGTTTGTATACCACCTTTCTGCCAGTTTTTAACTTGTTTTACAGTTTAGAATACTTTTTTTTTAAAGATATAAAAGACCAAACACAAAAGTAAAATTCTCTCAGTCCTCTTGGGTGGTTTCTTCAGGACCATATATTTGATTATATGAGCTGCTGGCCTGGGGTCTCCCTCTTCTGCAGTTGAATTAGGGTACATAGGTCTCTGATTTGGGGAGGTGGGTGATGAGCTGTTCCAGCTGGGCTTTCTCAGATAAGTTCCTCCCTTTGCTATACTGATGAGTATAGGGCCAGAATGAATTTTCAGAATTCAGGTGTTCTGAATGAGTGAAATATAGTACCTACCTACACCAGCCTCCACCTTGGGCAGAGGAGCTTTTTACCCCTGGACTTTGGGGCCATAGTCCAGGGCCTCCACACCTCCTGGGGGCCACCAAATCCTCTTTAGTCTGTCCTGGGTGGTGTGGTTTGTGTCCTCAAGAGCCTACGTGTTAAAAAAAGTATGCTTAACTTGCAGTCGGGGGCGAGGGCTCCAAAAGTCTTTAGGTCCAGGCTCAAAAATTATCTAGGTGTACCTCTGACCTTGGGTCCTACTATATACTAACTCATGTGTCTCCCCTTCCATTGTAAAATATCCTCAAAACAGTTTCATACTTCCTGCAATATTCTCTCTTTGAGAATCAATCAGGTGGGTGTTGGTTGGTTGGTTTTTTAAAACTATTTTATAATGGCTATAATATTCTTTTAACCTGACTGAATACATAACTTTAACGTATAGTATTTAAACTGCTTCTGGTCATCAGAACGATATTGGACTTAATCACTACTGCTGCTGCTACTACTTCCATCACTTCCTTTGTTGCTACATAGATAGATGTTGCAAATGTTTTCACTCTGAATGTAGCAAGAGAGGTGCATAAGCAGAACTTGGTAAACATTGCTTTATCTTTTGTTGCTTATAGATTCTGGACATGGCAATGACATATAAATGAGTTTCTGAAACATGGACAGTGCATCACGTAATCATGCTCTCCAGATGGCTGTTTTAGGAGCTGAGAACAAGTAGATCTCCATAAGCTATAGAATTTTAACAAGGGGTATGTTCTGATGTCGCAATCTTGGCCCTTTGTCAAGTTTTCTCCTAAAACAAATTATTGTATTTAAATTAGATAGATATGATTGACCTGCTGACTGAGCAAAGAGACACCTTCTTAAAGTGGTGATTCTCTTATATTTAGCAGGGGAAGGGCCCTATCCAGCCCCAGCACTAGGGATGTGCATGAACCTGTTCAGAGGCCTCCTTTTACAGGCCTCCAAACAGGTTCGAAAGACCTGTCCCGTTGGACCAGAAGTGACTAGAAGAACAAGGTGTGTGTGTGTACGTTGGGCACGCGCACACACCAGTTGTGTGCGTGCGCGCCGGATACCTCCGGTCACTTTTGGTCCAACGGGGTGTCAAGGAGGTACGCTGCCATCCTGCCGGATCCTTTGAAAGTGCAGCGCCAGCGGGGGGAAAGCGGTGGGAAGGGTAGGAACACCCTCCCCCTCCCTTAAAGGTATCCCCACCACCACCTTTGAGCCACCGCCCACCAGTTCTGTGCACATCCCTACCCAGCAGAGGCCCAGTGGCTGTTGCCTTAAGTTTCTTTTTAGATTGTGCGCCCTTTGGGGACCGTGGAGCATTTTATTTATGTATTATTTATTTTTCTGTGTAAACCACTTTGTGAACTATGGTTGAAGAGCGATATATAAATATTTGTTGTAGTAGTAGCTCCTTTAACCAGCATCAGCAAGGTGATCCAAAGCTAAACTAAGAATTAAAACATAGCACAGTTTTGGTAGTTTGGCAAACACAGGGAAGTATGTAAAACTTGTACTTGGAAAGTTAGTTTTCTAGTTAGTATTTTTTGCAGTCTGATAGGCACCTATATACAGCAAAACCCAACTGCTCATATAAACAGAGAGAACTCCAGATGTGTTTTGCCTTGGAAGGGACCCCAATGCCACCTGGTCCTAACCCCTCTGCTGCAATTCAGGGACCATCCTTCTACCAGCACCGCCAACTCCTGAGCAGACCATGCTGTGCCACAACCAAAGAGCAAGTGCACTATACCATATTGCCCACTGAACAAATAACCTGAGATGACTTGTGCAATGGGGGAATCCATATGTTGGGGGCAGGGGAGGCAAAAAGCCCCAAAGATGCTGTTGGCCTGACCCAGAGGGAAATTCCTTCACAACTTCAAAAATAGTAATGTCAGGTCTTGAATGCAAGTAAGACTCTTTCCAAATCAACCTAAATAACATGTATTACGGTAGCACATCTTCATGCTACCTTGTCCCTGCTCTTGTTGCAGTTTCTTGTGTCCCCAAAAATGGGTGGGTTTTTTTGTTTGTCTTTTTACATTTATATCCCGCTCTTCCTCCAAGGAGCCCAGAGTACTACATACTTAAATTTCTCCTCACAACAACCTTATGAAGTAGGTTAGGCTGAGATAGAATTGACTGGCCCAGAGTTACCCAGCAAGTATTTGGCTGAATGGGGATTTGAACTCGGGTCTCCCTGGTCCTAGAAAACTTGTGTTATTACCAGTTATACTCCTCATATAATAACACCCTCAGTAATAACATCACTGAGGTGTCCTTATTGATAAACTTTGGAATGGAGGCCTAACTGCAGTCTTGGCATGAGTTCAGCTGCTATTGGTGCTGTTTTGTTGGTGCATGCCTCAAATGCAATTCAGCTGTTCAATTCAGGGGCACTAGTCAGGAGGTGTATGGGGTTCGCCAGCTTCTTTTTTTGGCGCTGTCTGGGTCTTGAGCTCATGGGACATAAACCAGTACAGTAGCAGCATTAGAAAAGGGGTGAGGTGGCTAACAAGCAGTGGCAGAAGTCACTATTTGTACTGCTTCCATGAAAATTGATCCTGTAGGATCTGATGCTCTCATACATTTAAAGATGACTAGTACTACCCCTTGGAGGAAGTATTGTACTTTGGAACATCCAAAGTCAAATAATGCATACCACTCCTTTAGAACCACATAGAGTAGGGCTTCACAACTTTGGCCATCCAGCTGGTTTTGGATCACTACTCCCCATAATTCCCAGTCACAGTAACCAATAGCAGGGATTATGGGCATTGTCGGCCAAAATTTGCAGGAGGGCTGAAGCTGTGCAGCCCTGGCATATCTGCTGCCAATGCACCCATCTCTGCACAGTACTGTATGATTCCCATGTAAGCAGGCCTCTTTTGGGGGAAACAGTTACCCGAGCCAAGACCAGGAAGATGTGGGGCACAATGGGAGGTGTGCATTCGAGCACTTTCCCCATAGAACTATACCTCCAGCTATGCCCCACACTCCTTCCCAGCAATCACTGGGATAGTATGGGGCTCTGCTTCCCATAAAGGAGGTTCCCCACACCAGCAATGCGCAGTACTGTGCAAAGATGAGCAACTGGGAGCATCTGCCATACCCGCAGTACCACAGGGGTGGGTGGTGCACATGATTTGATTCTTGACTTTCCAAAACACTGTCCTATGTGACAGTACTGGGTTTGGCTCACAAGTCATGCAAACCATGGTTTGATGAGGCTACATGACTGAGCCTCAGATTCATATGCTTCTTATTCCCCTCATATGCTGTGCTTAGTTACTTCCTACTTTTTTGCCAGCAAACTATGGTTTGCATTTGCTCTGCACCCTAGGTTCAAACTATAGTGTACTAGTTTTGATGTAATGGCAAACTATGGTTGTCGTCGTCTGGTATCTTGAATTTGTTTTGATTAAAAAATATATATTATGGCTCTTTTCTTTGACCCTGATACAAATCTGAGTGTGCATTTCAGATAAGATATATTAAGAAAGTATGTACATTACCATCTTCACCGAAAATGAAGAGTACTGGATGTTTTGTGAGTGTTCAGTCACAGTGCTGAGTCACACTTGTTCCAAGTTATGACCAAGATTTTAAAGAGAAGCCTACATCTAGTGTCTAAATAAATATATTGGTATTTAACTGAGGACCTGAAATAGAAAGGGCCCACTTTTTCACCTCTGCCCTAATTAGGAATTGCTTAGTGACCAGTCCTTAAAATAGTCATTTTGCTTATTTGAGCAGCCTGTTTATTAGCCTTCCTTTTAGGCTCCTATGTTTGCAAAACTAAGCATTGGTAAGTAAGAGGGAAAATGTGTAATGTTAAAGATAATTATTGCACATTAGGGTCCTAAGCTAAAGGTTATGCTATCTGTAAGATTTTTCTTTTAAAAAGACGTAACAGAAGCACCAATATCTGGATTGTTTTTCAGAACAAACTGTCTTAAAAATTGGGTCTGGGGGAGATGTATTGGTTACTATCTAGAGCTAGAAAAGGGTCTGAAGCTTCTGAAACAAAACACAGAGCAGTCTTAGGAATATTATCATGGAAACTTAAAGGCTTGTTTTCATTGCCTGACAAAGCAAATGGCACATGGAATATATCCTCTAACTTGTTGGCTGAAGTGCAGTCTCTATTTTTGGTAGTTTGAACTAATGGCAAGCAGGTACATTTAAACCATATCCTTTTTTGAACATGTGTGAAAAATCGCTTGAGTCCGTTTAACATCAACAGAAGGGCTCGTAAAACAATCCCTACTGAAGAGCTATATGCATGCACTCCTTGAACTTGCGTCAATTGTGCCCCTAGAGGTGAAAAGAATAAACAGCATCTTAGGGGTTGTGTGAATGTTTTTATTACCAACCTTCTGAGTAATGCTCCAGCTATGCTTTTCTTGTGAGTCCTACATTAAAAGTACTCTGGCAAGAGCGGTGTGTGATCCATTCTTATTCTTTAAAAAAAGAAGAAAGAAAACATATTGCTTTAAAAATGAACACTAGCACTTCAGCCAGTGATGCTTTATCACCTAATCTGCTGAGGTACTCCTACACACTGGTAGTAAATGCTGAGGCATGTTCTAGCCTGGGCATACACTAGCTTAATGCTGGGTACGCAGGCCTGCTAGGCCATTAGGCCCGTTTACACATTATGTTTAGCACTCGTACTATGAGTGTACAGTGTGCACAGATACAGAGCTGTACACAGGTACAATCACAAAAATTCACAAAAGTTGCAGAGAAATTACTTATCCTCTATAACTGCAGATACACGGGAAATGACTGTTTGTTTTACACGTATGCTGAGGTCAGGTGTTGATTATTCAGAAGAATTGCAGATATCAGATCTGTGGCTAATGAGGTTTGCCTGTACATTCAAATTAAAGAAGCATTCCACAAACAAATAACTGAGATAATGTCTATGGGAAAATCTCCACATTCCCCTTCTCGTTGTCTCGTTCTTGAATTCTGAGTCCCACATTTTGTTTTATGATGCGATGCAATTTATCTGTCTCTGAACTTGGCATGCCTTCAGTTTTGTGCCAGTCTGAAGGTTCTGGCATTTTCTCCGCTCTCTGGCTGCCAGTGACAATGTTCTAGGTGGAATCCCTTTTATACTGTCACAGTTGCGCCAGTATAGTTAAGATGAGGAGTGTTTTCAACCTGCCATTATAAGCCCTGAACATTTTATTGCTTATAAAGTCAAAAATATCCACCCAATCCCTCTGAACTTGTGCACACATCAACTAGGGACAAGAGTCACCACTCCTCCAAATGTGAAGCTTTTGCTGATTTTAAAAACAGCAATCTAGTGATTTTTGAGTAATTACTGTTTGAAATCCCCATAATAACAGGGAAAATAACTAAAGGAAAGTTAGCTAAGAGAATAGCTGAGTCTGCCTACTGAGAATTGTGAAACCAAAGTTGGGAGGGGCAAGTCCCGGCAATTTCTAGCAAGTGACTTCCTGGTTTTGAACATAGGTGCCCAATAAGGACCGTCTATGAGCATTCTGGCACTTGTATAATTCAACAACCATTCCTCTCCCTCCCTTTCCTTTCATGGGCATTTTTCTCCCTCTACTCCCTCACCCCCACCAAAGGGGGGATCTGAGGCCCTAAGGCCCTGCTTCATTATGGTGTGGACTCGGGCGGAGCCACCATTGGGCAAACGGGTTCAAAGAACTTGGGCTGCTGCCCCCAGGGGCCACGCCTCGTGGCCCCAGACACGCCCCCCACATCTGATGGATGTGGGGGGCTTTATTTCGCTCCCAAATAGGGCCCTGTTTGGGACCGGACTCGGCCCATGCTGCGTTGGCAGCACGGCTGGAGTGACTCTCAGACCACGAACCTCACTCACGGCTGGAGTGAGGCTGCGCGGCCCTGTTTGGGAGAGTGATTGGCCCACGCCACGTAGTGAGAGTTGCTCCAGCTTGAGCTGCCCAACGCAGCGTGGGCCGATCTCCCTTCCAAATGGGGTTGCACGGCCCCGTTTGGGAGGGAGATCATGCCCCCGTGCCTGATGTCAGATGCGGGGGCGTGGCTAGCCAGCCCCCTGCATCTGTTGTCAGACATGGGGGGCAGGTCCAGGGGGCTGCAGTGGCGGCCCCCAAACATGGGCTGCCGCCAGCCTCCCTCTGCTCCTGTGTAGACTGTTCTTGAACATGGAAGTTCTACATCATAGCCAGACTTCCAGTGAATAGGGAATTCACTTGGCCATACTTAAGAAATGAAGTCTCCATATTCACAGATGGTTTGGCTCTCATGTAGAATCTCCATGTTCAAGGGTAGTCTAGACCACAATAATAGTCTGTTGGCACTGGGTGGGAATGGTTTCTGTGATTTGCTTGTTGCACTTCTTTGGAGTTTTCTGGAAGCATGTTGCTGTGCACAGTGAGAAGGAGGATGCTGGGCTGGAGTACATATGCCTTCCCAGCAGCATTTTGCTAACCGAACGTGTAACTCTATGTGCACCTAGAAGGAAGTAAACTCAATAAAAGTCAGTGGGACTTGCTTCCATATAATGAGGGAACAGTTAAACAATCCCTGAAAAGTGTTCTTAGGGGAGGGGAGAATAATGGGAAAGTCCTTTTTAAAATATGAGTGCAAAGAAGTGTAAAAATCCTGCGAGATAAACCCACTAGCACCCCACGCAGAACACAGATTGTTCTCAAAGAATCTGACATTAGCCAAAGCATCACGCAGGGCATAAGATCTGTTACTATATTTAAAACAAAAATGCCAATAATCTATCCTCTCCTGCTTTGTAGCAAATACAGCAAGAAAGAGATAGCGACTGACATAATGAGGAACATTACACAAATTACACTTACTGAAATTAAAAGAGCATGTTTGTTTGTTTGTTTGTTTAATACATTTCTATACTGCCCAAAACGCAAGTTCTCTGGGCAGTTTACAAAACAATAAAAACAGCCAATAAAAGATTAAAACGTTTCAAAAATTAAAAAGTTAAAACTATTAAAACACAATTAAGATAGTATCTAATTAAAAGCCTGGGTGAACAAATACGTCTTGACTGCCCTTGTAAAAGTTGTAAGAGATGGAGAAGCTCTTATTTAAGCAGGAAGTGTGTTCCAAAGCCTCGGGGCAGCAATGGAAAAAGCCCATCCCTGAGTAGCCTCCAGACAAGCTGGTGGCAACTGCAGACAAACCTCTCCAGATGATCTCAATGGGTGGTGTGGTTCATAGCAAAGAAGACGTTCTCTTACCCAGGGCCCAAGCTGTTTAGGGCTTTATAGGTTATAACCCAAACCTTGTACTTTGCCCGGAAACTTACCAGCAGCCAGTGTAGATCTTTTAAGAGAGGGGTGATATGGTCTCTCCGAGATGACCCAGAGACCAATCTGGCCACTGCATTCTGGACTAACTGCAGTTTCTGGACTACGTACAAAAGCTGTTAGAGGTTGTTGATTTTTACCCACAATAGGTAAAGAGAGATGTTTCCATCTGCTCTCTAGGAAGAAAGGAAGGATTGTGACTCAGCACAGGAAGTGCTGCAGAGTCAGTTCAGGGGTCATAGAGTAGGGACAGATAGGGAGACCCTTACTCACTGTCTCTACTCCCAATGCCCCTAGTGGTCATTAGGACAGTTGGTGCAAAAGGTCAATGCACTGGAAGTTCATCTCCAATACCCCTTCTCATCGCCTGTCGCACCTGGTCACGACTCCCATCTTCTTAGAAAGAATCTGGAATCTGTCTCTAGATAATGGCTTGGTTAATCCATCTGCCATTATCTCTTCTGTGGGGCAGTACCTCAGCTGGACCACCCCTTTTTCTTGCAAGTCCCAAACATAGTGCTACTTTATAGGAATATGCTTAGTTCGATATTTCATCTTCTCCATTTGGGAGATCTGGATACAACTTTGGTTGTCCTCAAACATCACTGTGGGCTTTGGTTCCTCGATGCCAAAGTCCGATAGTAGTTGGTGTATCCATACTGCTTCTCTGCACACGTCACTTGCTGAAACGTACTCTGCTTCTGTGGATGATTGCACAACAAGTGACTGATTGCGGCTACTCCAAGTTATGGTTTCATCTCCATACGGGAACAGGTGTCCACTTGTGGACTTGCAGTCTGTTCTGTCCTTGCCCCAGACTGCATCCACATATCCCACGGGTTTGGGATTGCTGTTTGCTGGAATCCCCAATACAGAATGTGCAGTACCTTTCAGGTACCTTCCCAGTCTTTTGACCGCTATCCAGTCCTTGCAGAGACTTGGCCACATTGCTTTTTCAGTCTATCCCACACTTCTGAGGCTAAATCTGTATCCCGCACATAGATCAATAAATCATCGCTTATACTCAAAATTAAAAGGCCATACGCGTGTTGGTTTTTGTTGTCCCATGTGGCTTGAGCAGCTTCATCTTGGGCTGGCTGTCCCTCCGTGAGCACTTCAAAGATTTCTTTTGTCATGAAGATCACTTTCATCTTAAGGGCCCAGGTTTCATAGTTATTGCCATCCAGTTTGGGAAAAGAAGGAGCCATTCCTGAGTAGGCTGTAGTCTCAAGATCCATGCTGCAGTTTCTAACTAACTCAGCTGCCCTTTCCAAATGGGGGAAAAAAACAAACTCTGCTTGTGCCTAGAAGCCTGTTGCTCCTGCTGGGCCCATAACCCTGTTAGGGGTTGTTGATTTTTACCCACGATAGGTAAAACAGCAGAGCACTAAGGAATGAGCACACACTCCAGTTACAGTGTAGGTAGCAGAGGAGGGTTTGGATATTGCAGCTATTTAGAGAAAACACATGGAGATCCTTGTATGACTAAACACTAAATATTTATTGGTTAAATACACTTAGATAGGAAAGACCTATATCTAATCTAAAGGACTACATAATGAATAGGTAAGGAGAGAGAGAGAGAGAGATGTTTCCATCTGCTCTCTAGGAAGAAAGGAAGGATTGTGACTCAGCACAGGAAGTGCTGCAGAGTCAGTTCAGGGGTCATAGAGTAGGGACAGATAGGGAGACTCTTACTCACTGTCTCTCCTCCCAATGGCCCTAGTGGTCATTAGGACAATTGGTGCAAAAGGTCAATGCACTGGAAGTTCATCTCCAACAAAGGCAGCCCCACATAGAGCGCATTACAGTAGTCAAGTCTGGAAGTGACCAGCAGATGTACTACTGTTCTGAGGTCATTTATCTCAAGAAATGGACGCAGCTGGCGTATCAGCCGAAGATAATAAAAGGCACCTCTGGCCACTGCCTCAACCTGGGACACCAGGGAGAATTTTGTGTCCAGAAGCACCCCCAGACTGTGTACCTGTTCCTTCTGGGGAAGTGTGACCCCATCCAGAAAAGGGAGATCAAAATCATCTCCTTCCAACCCCACACAATAAGTACCTCTGTCTTATCTGGAATCAGTCTTCGCTTATTACCTCTCATCCAGCCCATCACTGCCTCCAGGCAGGCATTTAGGGAAGTTATGCCTTCTCCTGATGACGCTGACATGGAGAAATAGATTGGGGTGTCATCAGCATACTGATAACACCCTGCACCAAATCTCCTGATGATCTCTCCCAGCGGTTTCATGTAGATGTTAAACAACATTGGAGACTATATGGAGCCCTGAGGGACACCATACCGAAGTTCAGTTTTTGAAGATCAACAGTCCCTGAGAGACACCATCTGGAATCTGCCCAAGAGGTAAGAGTGGAACCACTTCAAAGCAGCGCCTCCCACCCCCAACCCCCTCAGACGCTCTGGAAGAATACTCTGGTCGATAGTATCAAAAGCCGCCAAGAGGGCCAAAAGGACCAACAGAGTCACACTCCCTCTGTCTAGGGATGTGCACGGAACCACGGAAGCATGGTCCGGCACTGGGGGAGAGTGTGTCCTTAAGGGGGGGGATAGCACTCCCCCCCGCCGCTCTTCCCCCTCCGGCGCTGGACTTTCTTAAAACATTCTTGGGGCGGCAGAGCTCCTCCCTGCTGCCCCTACCCCTGTCGTTGTCTTTAAAGTTAGCAAGCCGAAAAAGCTGGAGCCACGCATGCGCCCTTCGCGGTGCGCGGACACTCATCGCTGCTGCGCGCGGCAGAACAATTTAAGAAAGTCCAGCACCGGAGGGGGAAGAGTGGGGGGGGGTAAGTGCTATCCCCCCTTAAAGACACACTCCCCCCCCCGCGAACAGCCAGACCGGCCGAATTTTGGACCGGTCCGGAGGCCTTTTGTATGGCCCCGGACCGGTCCATGCACACTTCTACCTCTGTCAGTTCCCAATTGGAGATCATCCATCAGGCCGACCAAGGAAGTCTCCACCCCATAACCCACCTGAAAGCCGGTCTGAAACACATCTAGATAATCAGTTTCATCCAAGACTGCCTGGAGTTGGGAAGCCACCACCCTCTCAATTACCTTGCCCAGCCACGGAAGGTTGGAAACAGGCCTATAGTTGCTCAGCTCTGAGGAATCCAGGGCAAGCTTCTTCAGAAGTGGTCTAATAATTGCCTCCTTAAGACAAGGAGGCATCCTGCCCTCCCTCAGAGAAGCATTTATGATCTCTACCAGGCCTTCTACGACAACCTACCTGCCAGATGGTATTAACCATGTCAGGCAAGGGTCAAGAGAACAGGTGGCAGGCTGCATCGCTCCAAGCAGCTTGTCCACACCCTCACAAGTCACAAACTGAAACTGATCCAGCCTAACCACATAAGAGGAGTTGCTGGACATCTCCAATTCAGACACTGCAGTAATTGTAATCCAAGTCGGCCCGAATACGAGATATTTTATCCACAAAGAAATTGTTACAGAATGTTTAATGTCCTTTTAATTTCAATGAGACTACTTTGACTAAGCCATTATCCTATCAGCCCTTAACCATTAAGTGGAGGCTGGAGGCTCTTTGAGTAGGTAATTGTATGTATAGCAAGAAAAATCATCTATGAAAGTCTGGAAATAGAGATTCTTTCCGGATGTCTTTACTGGGTAAAAGTAAGTTGTGCCATCAAATTGTTGTCGGCTCCTGGTGACTACAGAGCCATGTGGTTTTCTTTGGTAGAATACAGGAGGGGTTTACCATTGCCATCTCCTGCGCAATATGAGATGATGCCGTTCAGCATCTTCCTATATCGCTGCTGTCCAATATAGGTGTTTCCCATAGTCTGGGAAACATACCAGCAGGGATTCGAACCAGCAACCTCTTGCTCCCTAGGCAAGTTACTTCCCCACTGCGCCATTAGGTGGTTGTCTTTACTGGGAAGTGCCCACAAAAATCACTGTGAATCAAATCCAAAACCTCACTGGTTTGCGTTTCTGTGGTTGATGAATATATGCCTCTTGTTGCTTTTGCTTTAAAACATTCTATGCATTTGACTTCAGATTTGCATGGTTTAACTTGTAGGTTTCTTGCCAATTGTTCTTCTACTAATTTGAAATGTTCTTTTTACTATTTTGAAAAGGCATCCAATCATCCCTTGATTGGCTGCCCAAATGGGTGATACTATAAACACATGCAATCTTTGTGTGCACACTTACTTGCAACATTAGCTTGCTTTCTTTTGCAATCTGTTTCATACACTTTCAACATGGCTTTCATCAGAACTTTTCCTCCTTTGAAAATAAAGCAATGGATCTTTCTGAAAAGAACTCTGCATCCATGCCTTGTGACTGTTTTTACACTCATTAAACTGTTTTGCAAACGTTGAACACGGTATGCCCCTGGAATACCTATTAGCACCAAGATTACACTTCAGATAAATTGTCCATTTTCTTTCTGCAAAAATGTGCTGCCCATTAACAAGGTATATATAGGACTTTTATGTTCCATGCTTATCTCAAATCTTGCAAACTATTGAAGAAATGTGAGGTAGCTCCACTATCCAAACATAATTTTTTTCTACTTTGACTTGCATCAACATTGCAGAAGATTTATTTTGCAGCACACAATTTTTCATATTTCTCAGCATTATTTTCATTGCTTTCACTTTTGCATAGGCAAGTTTGTTTGTTAGAAAATCAATTTTTCTGGAATTCTTGATTTTTAACTGATTCCTCCCTTTCTCTTTGCTCATTCAAATTAAACTCTTGCAAACGTTCCTGCACAAAACTGTTAAATTTTCTTTAATTTGCAGGGAATTGACAATATATTCTTTAGGTAAGGTATTATGCAAAAGTCCAATCTTTGCTGCTTCAGGCATATTTATCTCCTGCAGCTTCAACTTTTTCAATATTCCAATAAATGATCACATGTGTTCCTGAAAACTCTCTTCCTCTTTGAATCTTACATTACACAACTTCAGTATAAGAGAAACTTGACTATTCATGGTTCTTTGTTGAAAGACCTCTTTCAGTCTTTCTCACATATCTCTTGCTGTATTTTATATGATAGGTTAACTGGTCACTTACAGTCAGAAATATGTAACCCATGGCTTGATTGTTTGTAGAATCCCATTCTCACTGCTTCTCTTCATTATCTGTTGGTCTTCCAGAACATAAGATAGTCCAAGAGTATTCAGCAACATCTTCACTCTGAAGGGCCATTTTATGTATTTTTTTCCTCGTTGAGCAGTTCAACAGTGCGATTCCTCCCCACAGATGCAAAAGTAGTGATCTTGTCTAGCTTTCTTGCCTTTGAACTCTTTATCTCTCACAACTTATTGCTTCACAACTGGACCCATAACCCAATGTTGCAGAGGAATTACTTATTCTCTATAAGTAATTGAACAGAAAGCATCTTTAGCTGAGTAACAAGAATTTGATATTTATCACATACTCAACAGAGGCAAAGAAAACAATAAACAGTCAGCAAGTATAGAGCAGAAAAACAAACACTGTGACTCCACCCCCAAGCCAATACATAGATATATTCAAATACAGAAGCATGCCCCATACAAATAACAGACGATGTCTATGGAAAAATCCCAACAATTCACATGTTCAGTTGAACGCAGGTAAAAGTAAAGTGTGCTGTCGAGTCGATGTCAACTCCTGGCAACCACAGAGCCCTGTGGTTTTTCTTTGGTAGAATACAGGAGGGCTTTACCATTGCCATATCCCACACAGTATACAGAAGTACATTTCCTAGCTGTACCATGCATTTGAAGGACTTGGATCCAGGTTCACTTTTAAAATAAACACAGGTACAGTCCTTCACACAAACATGTACGAGTGCATAAGCATTTGTACACTTGTACAGCATAATATCTGAATTGGGTTATTGATAGTGAGAACTAAAGCACATCTAACCTTCTTTTGTGACTGCATGTTGCAAGGGAAGACCTATAGTCAACACGCACTCAGGCAAGGAAGTTTGTCCACCATTACTGATCTTCTCATTAAGGAAATGTAATAAGATTCCAAGGAAATTGAAGATTCCCTGAATCACAGTTTGTAAACCACTAACTTACATTCTTAAGTATGTTTTTAACTCCTGAGATTTGATCACTGAGGTAAGAGTTATAACAGGGAGGCAGGAGAACCATATATTCTTTTTTATATGGGAATATGAAATACATTATATTTTTGCCATATTACTAGGTATCACCAATAGCATGGGGGAGACTGAAAAACACTTTCAGTGATGTGTGAACATGTTCTAAGGTAAACCTGCTAAACAACTCCTGGAGAAGTACTTTCATGAAAAAACATCTGTCAAAAGTTCAGGGTTTCATAGTTTTGTTTTTAGAAGTACATTGTGTAAGCATAATTGGGAATCCTGCTCTCGGAAGTAGCTCACTTTGCTACATAGGAAGCCTTGTTTTGCATCTGCAGAAGCCTCTAAAGGAAATGGAAAATGCAATCACTTCTGGTTTTGACATAAAAGCCGTTATGATGCTCTCAGTTTCTTGTAATGTGAATTATAACCAGGTGTCTGCAAAGCCTGTGGGCTACTCTTACTGGAAGGTAAGCGTAAATTACTCTTGCTGGAAGGTTTTGGTGGCCATATACAAAGAACTGGACATGGCAATGCAAAACCACGAGGATCTTATTGACAAGATCTTTGAGTAACATAGCAGAGCATTCCTAGCTTGGGGCTCCCGTTTCATCTTTCATGCAAAGCAAACAGATTTTACTTTCTTGAAAAATGTTTCCCTGTGGTGTTGGACGCTCACATGGGGACATGATGAGCATCCAAAAACACGGAAATTGACGGATGGGAACCCATGTTACCATTATAAGTCATTCTTGTGCCTGAAAACAGCTGGTCTGAGTGCATCTTTTTTCAGGTTGGGAGTGGGGGCAAGTATCGCAGCAGGGTTCAAAGCCCTACGTTTGCATATATTAAACATTAATTTGTAAAAAGAAGCAGCCTGTTTTTAAAAGCACTTGCTTTGTACTTCATCATAACAAGAAATGTAGGCACTTCTGATGAATAAGTACTGGTCTGAAACGTATTAATTGTGAGATGATTGTGCCCCTCCCTCTTGCCCATCCAAAATGGTGCCCCTGAACTTGTCAGAAATGTTTAATTTAAAATTATTATTATTATTATTATTATTATTATTATTATTATTATTATTTAGTTCCTTAACTTGTCAGAAATATGTAATTCAGAAAAAGAGTTGCTTCCACAACTTTGTTTCCACTTGCTGAATTCTATCTATCTATCTATCTATCTATCTATCTATCTATCTATCTGTTTTTAATATAAGTAGCAAGTCAGTAAATACATAAATTCAGGCAATGAAACCAAGGAATTATTTATTTCTGACAAGTGAAGGAAATCCTTTTATTAAAAACATTAAACATTTCTGACAAGCTCAGGGGCACAGTTCTGGAAGGGCAAGAGGTGCAATATTTAATATTATTCTGAAAATATATTTTCAGACATGGAGGTACTTTTTCACACAATGCATAATCAACTTGTGGAATTCTCTGCAACAGGATGTGGTGACTGCCAGTAGCCTGGATGGCTTTAAGAGGGGTTAAGATAAATCCATGGAGGACAGGTCTACCAATGGCTACTGTATGAGGGCTATAGGCCATCTCCAACCTCAGAGGCAAGATGTCTCTAAATACCAGTTGCAGGGTAGCAACAGCAGGAGAGAGAGCATGCACATACCTCTTGCCTGTGGGCTCCCAAGAGGCATCTGGTAAGCCACTGTGTGAAGCAGGATGCTGGACTAGATAGGCCTTGAGCCTGATCCAACAAGGCTCTTATGTTCTTATGACTAAATCTGGGAGGAAATTAAAGGGTTGGTCATGTGAGTTTAATTAAAACCTCCCCTACCTTTTCTCCCATTATTCAAACACTGCCTAGGGCTGAGATAGAGAGTGAACTGGCCATGGACTTTGTCTCATTCTTCTGCAGTATAATATCTTGACAACTACACTTCACTGTAATATTAACACTAGGGTTAAAAGTTTGCTAGGAGAAGAAGAGGGCGAAGGAGAAGTGGTGGTGGTGTATAGGATGCTGCAAGTCCACTCAAAATAAAACTTCAGTGAAAATAATAAAAATAAACTTTAATAAAAGACAATGAATTAAATGGATCTTCTGTGAAAGAAACACTACATTCATAGCATATTTAAACATAACCTTTACTACAGGAGCTCAGAGTGGTTTAGTAATGTTAATTAATTCACCTTTCCAAACCCCCAGTGATATAGGCCAGTATTGCACTCACATTATGGACTAAAAAACAGAGAGGACAAGTGCATCTCTAAATGTCAGCGAATGTGTCAGCGGCAGAACTGGTATATGGTTGCAATAACATTGTGGAAGCTGTTTCTTCTCTC
This sequence comes from Hemicordylus capensis, assembly GCF_027244095.1. NCBI lineage: Eukaryota > Metazoa > Chordata > Lepidosauria > Squamata > Cordylidae > Hemicordylus > Hemicordylus capensis. The sequence continues at coordinate 155,243,769 of NC_069661.1, forward strand.
CCACAGGACCAATCTAGAGAATGAAAACTTCAGTTACAGAATTTAGGGCATTGTCCAAAGGCACATAGTGCAGCAACCTTGCTGAAGTGAAGGAGGTGTGAATCTGATTACTGTCTGGAAGCAAGTCCACATGGGAACTGCATCATGATTTCAGCTCCCTGGAAAAAGGTAGTTTAAAAACAAAGAAGTCTCATATCTGCTTATGCATCATTCCCCTAAAATGTTATATTGCAGTCAGATTCAGACCTCACTCCCCACTATTCAGGGGTTATGTTAGGCATGGACCTGAGGGACCAGGTCCATGTGCCCACTCTCCTAGAGGGTCCCATGATGTTCCCCAAGGGAAAAAGGGTACCTTTTATACTTCCAGAATGGCTTGGACTAGAGTTCTGAAATTTGGCACAGATGTAGGATAGGGTTGAAGGACTCTGTGAGTTGATTTGGAAGCAGATTGATCAATGCATTGATTTTTAAATGATTTTTTGAATGTAAAAAATCTTTTTAAAAGTCCTATAAGTGTCTTGTTTCATGGAAGAAAACTACAAAAACTTCTGGAACTGAAGATCCCTCTTGGACCATCATTCCACCCCCATGTGAAGAAATTTGCACATTGCCTTCATAAAAGGAGTAAACATCACCACCTTTTAGCCCTGCCTTTAATATTTTCAGAATGGATGGGCCTAAAGTTCTGAAGCTGGGCACAGATGCAGGCTAGTGGGACTCTGTATGTTGATTTTGAAGTATATTGGTCAATCAATTGATTTGTAATGATTTTTAAAATTTAAAACAAACTTTAGAAAAATCATATAAGTGACTTGTTTCATGGTAGAAATTTACAAAAACCTCTGGAACTGAAGCCCCTCCTTGGACCATCATTCCACCCTCATGTGAAAGATTCTGCTCTTTGCCTTCATAAAAAAAAGTACATGACTCCTCCCCCCCACACACCTTTTTGCCCAATCATTACTTTTCCAGAATGGCTGGGCTTAGAATTCTCAAATTGGGCACACATATAGCCCAAGATGGCAGGTCTCTGTGTATTTTTATTTCAATGAAATCAGTCAATCCTGTAATTTTTAATTATTTTCCTTACTGAAGTAAAGCTGCCAAATAGAGTTATCTCTAGTCATAGAGTAATTCATACCTAGTGAAAGTGGAACTAACTTTTTTTTTTTTAACAAATGCACTATGCTCAAGTTGGTTTGTGACCCAAAACGTCTGCATGAGTACTGTGAAACAAGGTGGCATTTGTTTTGGTTTTAATTTGTTTTCCTTACAAATGCACTATATGATCAAGCTGGTTATGTGTTTGAACTGTAGAGCAAGGGACATGTGTTGTGTCCCAGTTCGTTTGTGAATGGCCAAGAAGCTGTGTGAATCCATTGGGGCTTGCATAGCCTTTTCGGAGTGGGTGGGGGTGGGGATGCACTCTGGCCAAGATCTGTGGGTTTGTGGTGAAATGTATATATATGGAGAGGTTCTGTGCAGTGATATGACAGTTTGATTTAGGCAAGGAATCTTATCTGTACTATGCCCAGAAAACCTGTTCATCTCCACAATTTGCACTAAAAGTAACATACACTGGTTAGGGATGTGCCCGAACTGGTTCGGAGGCCATGCTGGAGGCCTCCAAACCGGTCCGGATCCGAGCCAGTCCGGCGGCTCAGCACGGAGGGGAGTTGTAGCTTTAGGGTGGTGGGGTAGTACTTACCCCCCTGCCGTTCTTCCCCCTCAGCGCTGTGGTTTTTTGTAAAGTTTCTGGGGCAGCAGCGTTCCCCGCTGCCGCCCCTGCCCCCGTCATTAGCCTGCCATTGCCGAAGTACGTAACACACATGCACCCGCTCCGGCGTGCGTGCGCACCCGCCGCCACAGCGCCCGATCCGCATACATCATACGTCGACGTGTGACATATGCGGAGCGCGCGCGGCGGCGGTGGGTGTGCACGCACGCCGGAGCGGGCACATGCGTGTTACGTACTTCGGCAATGGCAGGCTAACGACGGGGGCAGGGGCGACAGCGGGGAACGCTGCCGCCCCAGAAACTTTGCAAAAAACCACAGCGTCGGAGGGGGAAGAGCGGTGGGGGGGGGAAGTACTAACCCCCCGCCCTTAAAGCTACAACCCCCTCTGTGCCAAACCGGACCGGTTCGGAGGCCATCCACATCCCTAACACTGGTGTCAGTAAAATCAATACGTGTCAGTAATATCAATTCCAGCTCTGTCTTTCCATTGTGTAGCAGGAAGAAGAATTATCACATCATTGTTTGTAATTTCCTGTCTTGAAGATAGATAGGGTGACTGGGTGTTGAACCTGATTAACTGAGGTCCAGTTATACAATCAATCCTGCCATCACACCTTTCTCAATTATTCTGCCTACATTTTGGTGCTGTGAAACTTGGTATCTGAATTACAAAGCTATTGTGAACTTTAAGGCAGAAATAATTAACAAGCAAAAACAACCATACAGCCTTTTAAAATATGTATATTATTTTTATATTTAAAATATGTTTCAATTTACATGTCAAGTTTATACAATTACTGAAAAGCAGTATCAAAATTATTTATATTTTACATTCTTTGTCACATTCCGTTGTGCATTACATGACCAATGGCTTGGCATCCACTGGCAATAATAGTTCCATCCTTGAGTTCAAAAAGAGTTCCAGTGGGTTCCAGTCCCAAGGCTTTGTCATTTTTGTTCTCAGCAGGCTCTTTCTGAACTCTGGATACAAAAGGCATTTCTTAAACATTATTAGGTATCTTTTATTGCCCAGACTCCCCAAATTGCAATTAGGATGACCATGATGATAAGTGTATAAAGTGTATGAACTGTTGTTTGCTCATTTCCACACCACTGTTTGCAGCCACAAGAATTCTGCACATTCTCTCCAGCACTTGTGGATGGTTTGGGCCTGTGAGCGCGAAGACCATGTATTCTGCCAAGACAAAAAGAAAGACTGGGATTTAGCAAGGTCCTTTATTTGACTCACTCCCAAGTAAAGGGCACCATTTTACCAACTATGTTTGGCAAACAGCTTCTCAAAGTGAACAAGAGAAATATCCATAATTAGAAAGACGGAATGTTTTCCAGGCATTTGGCCCACGTCTAATAAGGTGACATGCAGAGTTTTTAATGTAACAAACTCTATTCATTTCTTTGCAGATACAAATCAACTATCCCCACCACCACCCCACTCACAAAAGATAATATCTAGCACACTTCTGCTATATAGCATTTGTGGAAAGTGGCAGACTGGCCAAGTTGGAAACTAAATCCTTTGTTTAATCTAGAGGAATAGTAAGGAAAAGGTGCAGCTTTTCAAAATCTGTGTAATCCACAATAACTACTTAGCCAGCTCACGATGTGTTCTTAATTGAATTTCATGTCAGCATAGCCCCTATGTAAATGTATCCAAATGTCTAATTAAACAAACATTTTGAACTCTCTATCTCTTCCTCCCAAGTTCTCTGTTCAAATAAATACAGCTATATTGTATTTTGAGTTCTTTACCATCCAGTCAGAAAAATCAATAAAGCAGCTACCTATCTCTGAAAATATTAATCTTTTTCAAAAGCTGCCTATGACCATTTATTTGAGAGCAGATCTGTTTATCCGAATGAAAGCATGTCCCATTTATGATACTATAAATTGGAGCCTTAACAGTAGATTAACAGCCATTTACAAAAGAACTACACTGGCTTAAATGGATACTGAATAATCACAGCTTTCAGTCAGACCTCAAAATGTGCTAATGGTGAACCAGTCATATCAGCACAGGTTTGCATGCTACTGCAAGATGCTTTTAGGAAGATTGTTGGCAGCATGCAGCAAGTCTTTCTCTGCTTTCAACACATTTCTGAGAAACGGAGTACAGAATGAAAACAAATGGACTGACCATGAACACAAAGGTCAAGTAGGCTTACCACTTGCTAGGGGCTTTTTTAGGGACATAATGACAGAAAACCAACAAATAATGTTTCTCCCCATAACTGGAGCTCCATATTGGGGAGATACAATTGGACCTGAACCACATTGGAACATTAAATGTTTCCCTTCTTCCGCAGAAAATTATTCTGAAGGTTATGATTACACCAATTAATATCTTTAAAAAACAACGGATATTTACATGCCGCTCTTCAACCAAAGTTCTCAAAGCGATTTACATAAAAAATAGATAATAAATTAATAAGATGTCCCCATGTCCCCAAAGGACTCACAATCTAAAAAGAAACATAAGGTAGATGCCAGCAACAGCCACTGGAGGGATGCTGTGCTGGGGTTGGGTAGGGCCAGTTGCTCTCCCTCTGCTAAATATAAGAGAATCACTGCTTTAAATGGTGTCTCTTTGCTCAGCTAGCAGGGGTCTAACAATTAAGAGGTCTACAGCAGGGATCTACAATTAGTATCTTGTATATACAAATCAGAGTCAGTCCTCCTATGTATCAATCACAAAATATTACTTTTTAAAAAATAGTGGCTGATTTATAGAGATGAAATATGGAGAAAATGCAAACAGCAACTTTTCTCTGGATTTTAAATTTTTTGCATTGTAGAAGGAAAGGGCAGCAAGGAACTTTCAATGAAAACTGAGAGGGAACCTTAAAGGTTCAAGAGAACTCTGTTCCTCCAACAGTCACTGCAATTTGAACACTATTTCAGGCAAGTCATAGTTTTCAGAAGCTAGATAAGACGTTTACACATTGTATGTAGACACTGTTAAAATACTTTTCTTGTTAGGGATTGTATTGCTTTTTTAGTCTTAGTGTTTCCCCAACTGGTTTCTTACTTTAGGTGATTTATCAATTGAAACTCTATTTTGTTTCAATCTGCCTTAATTGATCCACTCACTGACTTGGGCTGTTTTCCTACACACACTTACTGGAGAAAGAAGTGTGATTCAAGAGAATGGGGCTCACTTCCATTAAAACACACATAGCATTGTGCTGTCTAAGGTTAACTACCATGTCCAAAGGGAGCTTCTTATGTCTTCACCAGGGAGTTGCATTGCACAAATGGGAGTGCAGGTAGTTTCACAGAGACAGCTTAGTGGTTTCTCTGACATTCCCATATTTATCATAGGAAGGCAAATGTGAGGACTCACAGTCGGTGCCATGTGGAAAGCCGATGAACCAGCATTGACTAACTACCCTATGTATTTGGACTGCTGGGATAAGAAATAACTGGAAAAGTACTTCCAGTCTCTGAACCCAAGACATCTGAACAGGAACCCATAGGACATTTTCAGATGCAGTATTTAAAATTTGTTTGGACTTTTTTTTTTGCATTAATATCAAAATTGGTTAGAATGTACATTCCGTTTTAAAACGCACACTTCCACTTTGCATCCTGCATTAGTAGCATACGCATAGTGCCACACAAACGCAGAGGTGCTTTTGGTGTTGTGTGTAAAGATAGCTAAATTTCTTTGTGCAGCATTGTCCCAGCCTAATTATTGTCATTGTCATCAGCCTCATTCACCATAGAGTCACTGTATAGCACCACACCACCCAACCATAACAATGGAAGGTACTTAGATGTGGTCTCCTTCTACCTCTTTTATGAGCATGTCACTTACCTTCTAGAGACGTTCATTTTTTTCTTGATGAATTGCTTTTGCACCTTTTCTCCCAAAGTCAGCAGCTCACCAGTGTGACCTCAAAGTTCTTGATATATGGCAAATGCTTCCTTTGCACAGCAAAGAGAGAAACAGACAACTTAGAATTCCAGGATGCTCCAGAACTGTTCAAGAGGCAAGTAACGAACAAATGCAATTGTGTGTTCTCCCCTTGCAGGCTGCTGGGACCTTTATAAACAGGAATAGCTAAGCTGCTGCCAAATCTGAAGCAATACAAGCAGCCCTCCCCATCTGCAACATGTGTGTGTAACGAGAGGAGGGGAAGCTAGAGGTGGAAAGGTTTGGCTAAAATGTAGTTTCAACAAAATACGCTGCTCTGTTTCCATTCACCCTTAAGCAAAACAATCACATCTTTGCATGGTTGCTTTTTGCAATATAAGCATTTGAATTCCTTAATCTGGTATGGGTCATGGGGAGAGAGTGGGAAATTGACAATTCAAGCTTATTCCAAGGCTTACCTTAAAGGTTTTAAGAGGGAAATTGTAAATCAGTTCAAGTTAACTGTTGGAGCACTCTTTAGGAACAACAACATATGGGGCCCCTTCACATGTCACACATCAGCACAATTCCACAGGTGTTACTAATATGAAGAGGAGATGTGTGTTCCTAAATACATTTATATTAGAAACAAAAGAACACAAATCTCCATATACACATATATTAGGAACAAAAAACCACAAATCTCCAGAATTTCCAAAAATTATCTTCTCACAGAGTATGCCCAGAATGTGTCTAGAATGAAATTAATATTACCCTACCTCTTAATTTTTACCCAATTTTATTATTAGAAATCTATTCAAAGCAGCTACAAACACTCTAAAATAAATTATGGACATAAGCAACAATTTCTGCCAGCACAATTACAACACAATAAAACAGAACACTCACACATTAGAAGATACAAGCAGAAGTAAGATAAAGTCATTTTAGCACTTCAAGAGACATCAGATCAATAAACATCAAACACTTGTTTAAGTAAATGTTTTAAGTGTCCACCTGCACACAGGAAGAGAATGAACCAATGGATAGATGAAGGACAACTGTAGTTCACAAAGTCTTCATGACAGAAATTACAGTCATTATATAATGCTTAGGGCCTTATGTTCATTCCATCCCATTTGCCTCACTCCCATACTTCGGTGGTGCCAAAGCTGAACAATTTCCACAATTGTGTCAGTTCTGCACAGAAGTGGCTGCTTGCAGTGTGGCTATTTCCACGCAGTATTGCACGCTTGAAGTCTGGAGTGGCCTCCTTTACAGGAAGCGGAGGTCAGTACTGTCCTGCCCCAGCAACAGCTGCAATGGTGTGCAGGAGTGATAGAAGGGGTAGTCCTTCCAAGTGCTTTCCTCATATAGCTCTATGGGGAAAGGACTACACTTCCCAATACTCCCCATGCATACTCTCTGTCACTGGGGCTGGATGGGTCTCTGGATGTGGTACATGGTCACAATGGTTGAGATTATTCTGCTTCTCAGCACCATCAAAGCACAGGCCTAGCACTCAATTCCTCAGCAGAGACCATGGGAAACAGCTGTATAGCTACACCTTTAGTCAACTTTATAGATCTGTCAAAGATCTCTTCTAGCACATGCTAAGTTGACCCTTCCCAAGACCACACTGCTTTTGCCAGCTAGCCATGTCCCAGGCCTTCTTTTCTCATCTTTCTGCTTTGTCCATTCTCTACCTGGGCCAACTGCTGCTACTTTCTACATTTTCAGCTCTCCTGACTGACCACAGGTGGGGGTGGGGAAAAGGAGAAAATAAGAACAGCCCTGCTGGATCAGGCCCAAGGCCCATCTAGTCCAGCATCCTGTTTCACACACTGGTCCACCAGATGCCACAGGAAGCCTACCGGCAGGAGTTGAGCACATGCCCTCTCTCCTGCTGTTACTCCTCCGCAACTGGTAACCTAGGAAAGCAGCAACAGAGATAGTGTTTCCGCTCAAATATTTTGAAAAATGGATGTCACATTTGCCTTTCCATTGCCAAAAGCAAAAAATAGAAGCTTACGTTTCTTGCTTTCCAGTAGAAGTTCAAAGGCCATTGATAGTTATTATTAGCTTGTACAAATGTTGAACCAATAGCTCTGAAACCTTTCCAAAAGCCCTGGTGTTTCCATAATATACATTTTGTGTTAAAAGTAATATTATTCATCCTCAACTAATAATTTGAAGGTATGGTATGATCACAATCAGGGGATTTGTTTTTAATGCAAATACTTTGGGGAAACTGGCTATTTGGGGTTTAACATTTATAGAGAAAATGCTGAATTGTTAACACAACACTGACATTTTAAACTCAAAGTGCGATCTAGCCATGGAAAACTTTCATTAAAACAGTCCATCTTAAGCTCTTCTTTTCTGACAGTCATGAGTGCAAAAGGAGTCATTTTGATTGTAATAAGAAACTGAAATCTTCAGAATAAGAAATCTTATTCTGAAGATTTCTTCAGAAGAGGAAACCTCTAAAATGAGGAGTTTGATGAAAAGCAAACCAAAAGGGAAAATAAAGAGAGTTAGTTCAGTCCAGAATGCATGGAATGTATTTAAAACCACAATAATAGAAGCACAGTTAGAACATATATCAAAAAGGAGGAAAGGATCCACCAAGTCCAGGATGTCAGCATGGCTAACAAGTAAAGTAAAGGAATTAAGTTATAAAAGGGTAGAAGACTTTGTTCAGAAATTGGAAGGCCTGCCCAAATGAAGAGAACAGAAAGGAAAATGAACTCTGTTAAAAGAAATGCAAGGAGACAATAAGGGATGCAGAAAGAGAGTTTGAGGAACATTTAGCTACAAGTATCAAGGGGAATAACAAAAACTTATTTAAATACATCAGAAGCAGGAAACCTGCCAGGGAGGCTGTTGGTCCATTAGAGGGAAAGGGATTATTAAGGAGGATATGGAGACTGCAGAGAAGCTAAATGAGTTATTTGCATCTGTCTTCATAGCAGAGGATACTGAACTGTGCTTCTTAGGGACAGAGGATAAAGAATGGAGGCAGATATTGGTGATGAGAGATGATGTTCTAAACTGTCTGGAAAAATTAACAAATCACCAGGGACAGATGGCAACCACCCAAGAGTCCTCAAAGAACTCAAATGTGAAAATGCTGACCTCCTTGCAAAAATACATAATTTATCCCTACAATCAGGCTCCATATGAGAAGACTGGAAAGTAGCCAATGTAACACTGATTTTCAAAAAGGGATCCGGGAGGGGGGGGGATCCAGGAAATTCCAGACCGGTTAGCTTAATGTTTGTGCCAGGCAAACTGATGGAAAGTATTCTCAAAGATAACATCGTTAAGTATATAGTAAAACAGGCCTTTCTGCAAAGGTAAATCTTGCCTCACCAAACTTTTGGAGTTCTTTGAGTGTCAACAGGCATGTGGATAGAAGTGATCCAGTTGAATTGTATACCTGGACTTTTAAAAAGCTTTTGACAAAGTTCCTCATCAAAGACTCTTGAGAAAACTTAGCAGTCACAGGATAAAGGGACAGGTTAATGTGTGGACTGGTAACTGGTTGAAGGACAGGAAACAGCGGTTGACAGTTCTCTAAAGGAGGGAAGTGGGGTCCCCCAGGCATCTGTACTGGGGCCATGGCTTCTTAATTTATTCATAAATAATCTAGAAGTTGGGGTAGGCAGTGAGAGGGCCAAATTTGCAGATGACACCAAACTATTTAAGATAGTGAAATCCAAAATAGATTGCAAGGAGCTCCAAATGGATCTCTCTCCAAACTGTGGGAGAGGGCAACAAAATGGCAGATGTGGTTCAATGTGAGCAAATGTAAAGTGATGCATACTAGAGCAAAAAAAAAATCCAACTTCACATATATGCTGGTGGGTTCTGAGCTGTCAGTGACTGATGAGGAGAGAGATCTTGAGGTCATGGTGGACATCTCGTTGAAAGTGCTGACTCAATGGGAAGCAGGTGTGAAAAAGGCAAATTCCATGCTTGGAATCATTAGGAAGGGGGCTGAAAATAAAACTGCTACTATTATAATGCCCTTATACAAATCTATGGTGCGACAACATTTAGAGTACTGTGTACAGTTCTGGTCAGCATACTTCAAAAAGGACATTATAGAACTGGAGAAGATGCAGAAGAGAGCAACCAATATGATTGGGGGGAGGGTTTAGAGCATCTTCCTTATGAGGTAAGGCTACAATACCTGGTGCTTTTTAGTTTAGAAAAAAGGCAACTGAGGGGCAACATGATAGAGATCTATAAAATTATGCATGGTATGGAGAGAAGAGAGAGGAATTTCTCTCTTCTTGCATAACGCTAGAACCAGGGGTCATCCAATGAAACTGATTGCCAAGAAATTTATGAGCAACAGAAGGAAGTACTTTTTCACACAATGTATAATTAACCTATGGAATTATCTGCCACAGGATGTGGTGACAGACAATAGCCTGGATGGCTTTAAGAAGGGCTTAAATAAATTCATGGAGTGGAGGACGTCTATCAATGACTGCTAGTCTGAGGGCTATAGGCTATCTCCAGCCTAAGAGGCAGGATGCCTCTAAATATCAGTTTCATGGGAGCAACATCAGGAGAGAGGTCATGCCCTCAGCTCTTGCCTGTGGGCTTCCCAAAGGCATCTGGTGGGCCACTGTGTGAAACAGGATGCTGGACTAGATAGGGCTTGGGCCTGATCCAGCAGTGCTGTTCTTATTATGTTCTTATATGTTTATCTGAATTTGCAACATGAACCCAAGATGAAATTGAGATATTAATGAAAGCATATCTGTATGTATTATTCCTAATGGGAATGCACAAAATAGAACATAGTGTGCCACAATTTCCGTAACTTGTTAGAAAAGACATATCATCATGAACAATACTGAGAGCCAGTTTGGCACGGGAGTGAAGATTATGGCCTCAGTTCAAATCTCAGTTCAGCTGTAAATGTATTGGCTTGCCTTATGCAAGCTTTAATAAAAACTGTTATTATAAACCTGTTGTAATGTTTTGCTGAGATAATGTGTATGAAACAGGTTTACTTAGGGAAATTCCTATATAATGACTATTAATGATTAATTAAAATAAGCAGACCAATGAGGAGAGGAGAGCTGGTCTTGTGGTAGCAAGCATGACTTGTCCCCTTAGCTAAGCAGGGTCAGCCCTGGGTGCATATGAATGGGAGACTAGAAGTGTGAGCACTGTAAGATATTCCCCTCAGGGGGTGGAGCCGCTCTGGGAAGAGCAGAAGGTTCCAAATTCCCTCCCTCTTAGGGAAGGTTCCAAGTTCCCTCCAAGATTCTGAGAGAGATTCCTGCCTGCAACCTTGTAGAAGCTGCTGCCAGTCTGTGAAAACGATACTGAACTAGATAGATCAATGATCTGACTCAGTATATGGCAGCTTCCTATGTTCAGTGGCTTTCCACTATGCTTCCCTGCAGAGGTATGTTACAAATGCAGAAGATGTTTACCATGTAAGTCTCATGTATTATGTGCCTGTTCCTAGCTGGCAGAGTAATTATGTATGAATAATCTTATGCCATGATCTTTAACATGGGGGTATGGCTCAGTGACAGAGTATCTGTTTTGCATGCAGAAGGTCTCAGCTTCAATCCATGGCTTCTCCAGGTAGGGTTGGGAAAGACTCCTGTCTGAAACCTTGGAGAGCTGCTTCCATTCAATGTAAATACTGAGCTAGATGAACCAATGGTCTGACTGTGTTTAAGGCAATTTCCTATGTAGGTTCTGATCCGTGGGTGCATGTGATAATGAAATGTTTAATCCAGGCCTACAAATAAGTATATAAAAGTATGTATTAAAGTGTAACTCAAAAGTTTGGTTCACATCCCTAATGGAATATGAAACTAACAGGAGGCCAGAGTTAAGAGCAAGAAGCCCCACTCCCAAGAATGTGGGTTGAGGGGCCCACCGAGGCAACAGGTACTGTGAGGGCTAGAAAAAGCTGTGTTTTGCCTTTAGCATAACTGTAGCCATTTTGCTTCTGTAATACTGCTAAAAGCTGATTAGGAAATAAATGATAGTAAGAAATTGCAAGCAAATCTCTTTTTGGGTGTTGTAAGCATTTCTGAGTTCCAGACAGGACAGGAAGATAACACTTGAGAAATGCTTAAGCTTAGAAACCGCAAGCGGAAAGACAGGAAGCCACCTCTTGATATATGTGACACCATGTCTGGAACAACAACTTATTTGAATATAGCCAATAGCATTGATTCTACAGAAAAGGGGAACTGAGGGAGGGGGCTTGTTGCTTGTCACTGCTTGTTAAGGTATAAAATTGATTGTAACTGTTCCTGCTGTGTGCCATTTCTCTCTTGCATTGAAATGGACACCCTTTACTCAGCTGAATAAAGATACTTAATTCTCCTTTCTGGCTTCTTATTGAATTTGGCTAATTAATCATAGGAGTCCAGAGCCAAAATCCCACCAGACTAGCTGGAGGGCTTTTAGCCTTCCCGGAAAACTGACCCCAACATTTCTTGGTGCATTGGGCCGGGAAATTGAAGGCAAAAATTGTGAGGCTGCCATTTGCAGCAAAGGGCGCCTTCAGACTGGTACCTGGGTGAAACCGGAGTTGCCCATTGGTCGTCTCAAAGCGCGCTCCAGCATCCTTTCGCTGGGAGACCACGTTTGAGCAGTTTCTGGCAGATCCCAGCGTTACCACGAACGAATGCAAGGAGATTGGCAGGGAACAAGGAGGTTGATGCTGTGATTGGACCAGAACTTGAGGGGGTAAGTATAAAATTATTATTTGGGGAAAAGGGGGGAGGTGTGTGAATTTTGTGACCCTGTGTGCAAGAGATTTCCATACGGAAGCGTGAAAGAGGAGGGCCAGTACCGCAGTTCTGTCCCTTCGCGAGAAGGCCAGTCGGGAAAAGCCCGAGCGCAAGTGTGTGTGAATGTGAAAAGGGTCCATACTTAGGAGGTTGGCCTGGGAATAGCTGTTCGACCGGGGGGTGAGAGGCCTGACCCCGTTTCTGACCCCACCTGTCCACCACAGCCGGTACGCTTAGGGGGGAACGAAGTGCCCAGAAACCAAGCCCGGGGAGGGGACGGAGTACGTCCCAGAACCCCAGCCCAGTGTTAGTGGAGATAAGGGAGGCAGAGGCGTAAAAACCCGTTAGGCTATTCTTGCAGGGTGGGCTGATCAAGGTTTTAGGTTGGTTAGGTTGGATCAGCGTTACGATGGGAACAGTAAATGGGAAATTGGGAACGAATAGTAAAACTACCCCTCTTCAATGTCTTCTGGACCATTTTAAGCAATTCAAACCTAAGAGCTCTGAAAAACTTACAAAGCGCCAGCTGATAAATTTATGCCAAATTGTGTGGCCCACGTATTTTCTGGGCCAAGATTTACCTCGCTGGCCACCCGAGGGCGCTCTAGATGTGCGAATTAACTATCTTTCCATCTACTTAAGTTTAAACTTTAAAGATAAAGAGTGGCCATATATGGAAATGTTTTTGTCTTTGAGCACCCGACCAGATCTTTGTGAGGGTTGCAAGGCAGGATCCTTGCCCCCTCCAAACCCAGCCCTTGTAACAAAATCCATGGGGAGCCAGATCCACCCTGTGGTGAAGAAACCAGTGCCTCAGGAGGCGGCTGCCTCCGTGTTTCCAGTAACTCCCCCGGCCCCTTCCATACGGAAGGTTGAGGAGGAGGATGATTACCCCTACGATCGTCTTTCTCCTCCCCCGCCCTACCCAACTGCCCCGCCTGCGGTTCGGCCTGGAGAGCCATCACAGGGACCGTCAGGGATGCTTTCTCCCGGTTCCCTCGCCAGGCAGACCATACAGTTTGTCCAACAGGTTATGGGAATGTCCCCTACTTGGGACTCCGGGGGTCAGCCATCCACCCCATCTGGGGCATCCACCCTGTTGGGGACAGGGACCTCTCCCGGTTCCCTGGAGACATCGGGGTCGTCCCCTCAGGGCGCCATCACCCCTCCAGAGGAGGAGGAGAGTGATGACTCAGATGCAGGGGACACTGCAGGGTCCACTCCTCAGAGACCAGTCAGGACCACGAGGGGAAGACAGCCTCAGAGATTGGGGGCTGTGCAGTGTCCGCTAAGGGCAGTGCCTATGGGACAAAGACTGGTTTTAGTCCATACCCCCTTTTCCACTTCTGACCTTCATAACTGGAGACAGGGGCTTCCGCCGTACCGGGAAAGCCCCCAGAAGTATGTGGATCTGGTGGGTCAGATAATTTCCACCCACCGGCCCCACATCCCTGACCTCTTCACTCTCCTTACTGGCCTTCTGAGTGAAGATGAACTCCGCCAGGTGCTGAAGGAGGCCCATGCGTCCTATGCTGCCTGGAGAGGGGAGCAGGTTGCCCAGGGGCGCTATGATGCGGGCAACTTGCCAGAACCTCTGGCATTGATCAGCCCTAACCCACCAGAGCCTGCAACCGACCCTAACAATGAGTTGGGGAATGTCTTGATCATGGCAGCACGAACTGCCGTCTTGGACGGACTCCGGAAAGGAGTCCCAAAAGCTATTAACTTCCATAGAGTGTATGAAGCGATACAGGGACCCCAGGAGTCCCCCACGGAATTCCTGGTGCGTCTGAAGGATGCCTTCCGTCGCTTCAAAGACCTGGACCCAGAGGCTCCGGGAAATGAGGCGGCTATAAAAACAGCCTTTATTGGCCAGTCAGCCCCAGACATTCGGAAGAAGTTGCAGAAACTGACAGCCCCATCCGCCCAACCCATGGAAACCCTCATACAGACTGCCTTTCAAGTGTTCCACCAGAGAGGGGAGGTGGAGGAGGTAAGGGAGGACCAGAAGATGCAGAAACAGGCCGCCCTATTGGCAGCAGCCCTGCAGCCCCAGACTGCCCTATTGGCAGCGGCCTTGCAGCCAGTCTTTGGCCAGCCAAGAAGGAATGGTGGGGGCCCCAGACCCCGGCCCCAAAGCCGGTGCTTCTATTGTGGCCTGAGAGGCCATTGGAAGAATGAGTGCCCCAATCGGAAAAGGGAGGCCGATGCTGCCTTCTTCCCAAGAGAGGGAAGAGGGAGGGAACAATCAAGCCTCCCCACGGTGGGGGGTAACCGTTGCCCCTGCCCAGTCCGTAGAGGAGAAGCCCAACCTGGTAGTGCCAGGCCACAGGGGCCACCCGTGAGGGGACCTCATCCCCTCATGGCAGCAGAAGCTTATGAAGACTGAGGGTGTCCCAGAGGCTCTCCCCTGTTTGCGACCCCTGAGCCTCTAGTGGAACTTTGTGTTTTGGGTCGCCCTCAGAAATTTTTGGTAGATACAGGGGCTACCTATAGTGTGTTGGCTGGACACAGGGACACAGTCCCTGCCCTCACCACTTTCACCACTCCAGTGGTGGGCATTGGTGGGGAACCATCCCGAGCGCCAGTCACTCAACCCGTCCCAATAACCCCATCAGTCAAACATTCCTTTTTGGTACTCCCAAAATGCCCCCTTAATCTTTTGGGAAGAGATCTTTTGTGCAAACTAAGGGCAGACATCCATTGCCGACCAGAGGGACTCTCTTTGTCCTTCCCACCTGAAACTGCTTACATCTGTTATCTGGAACCCACACTTGGTCCCGAGCCCGCGGAGTGGAGGGAGGTAGACCCTGAGGTCTGGTATACAGGGACACCAGGATTGGCCAAATATGCAACCCCTCATCAAGTCCCACTGAAACCAGGGGCATGCCCAATTTCCGTGCGGCAGTACCCTCTCAAAAGGGAGGCCCGCATTGGACTCCAGCCTATAATTCAGGCTTTCTTAGAGGCCGATCTGCTGATGCCAGTGTCCAGCCCATGGTGTACACCCATCCTTCCCGTACCAAAGTCGGATGGATCATGGCGGTTTGTGCAGGACCTTAGGGAAGTAAATGCCCGAACACTCCGACTGCACCCAATGGTAGCCAATCCCCACACCATTTTGACCACCCTAACCAGAGATCAAACTTGGTACGTGGTAGTGGACCTGAAGGATGCTTTTTTCTGTGTTCCCTTGGCCCAGGAGTCACAGCCCATCTTTGCATTTGAATGGTTAGATCCTGATGGTCCCATATCCCATAAAAACCAGTTCTCCTGGAAGAGGATCCCGCAGGGTTACTCTAACTCGCCTTCCGCCTTTCAGCGGGCTCTGTCCGCTGATTTGAGCCATTTCCAGCCACCCGCAGTGACCATCTTGCAATATGTGGATGATCTTTTGGTCGCAGCAAAAACGGCGGACGAAGCGTCTGCACAATCGGTGGCATTATTAAATCACTTGGGTTCCTGTGGGTACAAAGTTTCCAAGTCAAAAATCCAGTGGGTATCCCAAAAGGTCCGGTATTTGGGTTATGTTTTGGAAAAAGGTACTCGGTACCTGCATCCATCCCGTATCCAAGCGTTGAATGATTTAAATCCTCCCCAAAATGTGCAGGAGCTCCGTAGTTTTCTGGGAATTGCAGGATATGGGCGACTGTGGGTCCCCGGGTTCTCTGTCTTGTCAAAGCCTCTGTATGAATTGACAGCCTTAAATATGGCTTGGGAATGGACGGGCACCCACCAAAGGGCGTGGGAAGCTATCCGGTCTGCTCTAGCCTCTGCAGCAGCCCTGGCATTACCCGACCGGACCTTGCCCTTTGAGCTATTTGTACACGAGAAACAAGGAGTGGCCCTGGCTGTTCTTACCCAGACCGTGGGTCCGGCCAGGATGCCAGTAGCCTATTTCTCCAAAAATTTAGACAGCCCAGTCAAGGGGTGGCCAGCCTGCTTGCGGGCCATTGCGGCAGCGGCAACGATGGTTGAAGAGGCTTTAAAAATCTCTGCAGGGAGCCCGATACATGTACAGTCCCCTCATTCTGTGGCTGCTCTCCTAGATCAAAAACTACCGGCCTGGGCGACCTCAGCCAGACTTACTCGCTATGTGTCTATTCTCTTGGAAAATGACTCAGTGTCCTTACATAAATCTAACTGCCTCAATCCGGCTACCCTGCTCCCTTTGCCAGCTGTCACCCCTGTCCATGACTGCCTTAGAGTCTTGGCAGAGACGGTGGGTATACGTCCTGATCTCAGGATGGAGCCCATTGTTGATCCAGACCTCTCCCTGTGGACAGATGGGTCTTCTTTTGTCCTCAACGGACAAAGGTATACAGGGTATGCTGTGGTCACTGAGGAACACCCAGTAATCTTAAAAAGACTGCCCCCACAGTGTTCTGCTCAAGTGGCCGAACTTGAAGCCCTGATCGCTGCTGCCACCTACTGCCAGGGAATTCGAGCGAATATCTACACTGACAGCCGATACTCATTCCTGGCCGCACACACCCATGCTTCCTTATGGAAGGCTAGGGGCTTTAGGGGTGCAGATGGAAAAACCTTAAAAATGAAGCCGCTTCTGGAAAGACTTTTCTCGGCCCTTCTGCTGCCCTCAGAAATAGCTGTGATTCACTGCAGGGGGCATCAGACAGATGATGGCCCCGTGACACGGGGAAATCGCCTGGCTGACACCTGTGCCCGACACGCGGCGCAAATGGAAAGGGAGGAATGTGAGGGCTAGAAAAAGCTGTGTTTTGCCTTTAGCATAACTGTAGCCATTTTGCTTCTGTAATACTGCTAAAAGCTGATTAGGAAATAAATGATAGTAAGAAATTGCAAGCAAATCTCTTTTTGGGTGTTGTAAGCATTTCTGAGTTCCAGACAGGACAGGAAGATAACACTTGAGAAATGCTTAAGCTTAGAAACCGCAAGCGGAAAGACAGGAAGCCACCTCTTGATATATGTGACACCATGTCTGGAACAACAACTTATTTGAATATAGCCAATAGCATTGATTCTACAGAAAAGGGGAACTGAGGGAGGGGGCTTGTTGCTTGTCACTGCTTGTTAAGGTATAAAATTGATTGTAACTGTTCCTGCTGTGTGCCATTTCTCTCTTGCATTGAAATGGACACCCTTTACTCAGCTGAATAAAGATACTTAATTCTCCTTTCTGGCTTCTTATTGAATTTGGCTAATTAATCATAGGAGTCCAGAGCCAAAATCCCACCAGACTAGCTGGAGGGCTTTTAGCCTTCCCGGAAAACTGACCCCAACAGTACCAGGAGTGGTCAAGCACAGGCCATTAGTTGAATTCCTTCGCCAGCTGAAAGAGGGTCTGGCTGGTATGAAAAGATACCATAGGGATAAAAGTTGTCAGAAGCCAGGTAGTTAATCATCTTCTCAGGCTCTAGATGACACCTCTGGAATATGTAAGTTTGATAACTAATGACGTGTATTAATCGCTTTATTGATATGCATGTATGATTGAAACCTATAAAAACTTACCTGCTGTATAACTCGGCGCGCAGTATCATCCAGATGCGCTTTGATGATACTCATGCCTTTCATGACATGAAATAAAGCGCTTTCTTTGAGCACGTACCCTTGTTGTTTGACTTCATTCAGTTAAGACAACAAGTATATTGGCGAGAATTGAGTCTAATCCTCTTTGGTTCTGGCAAGACGCCCCATTCTCTATCCAAGTGATAGACGGATGAAAGCAAAGTGGCTGAATCAAACAGGAAGGCTGGATTCTAGAGGGATCTTTTCCCCGCAACACATGTATGCCAAAGTCACACAAAGACTAGGTTTTCCCCCTTTGCCAGCCCAGCAGTTTTTCATATGAGGCCCTTAAGCTGTATTTAATCCCTGCAAGTTTAAATGAGGGTTTAGCGAGCTGATAAGGAGGTGGAAATACTGCTTAGAGCTTGCTCAAGAGATAATAACATTAATGAGATATGCTTGCATGTTATATATTTACATTGGGATGCCAGAGGTAGCACCAATAGTATTTTAGGTATTAGAGAAATGGAATTATCAGGCCACCACAGTCATACAAAGTGCCGCGACCCTGGGCCAAAGCCATGGACTGGGCCTTCTGGCATGTCCTGCATCCACTCAGTGCAATGATTCACACAATCCCTCTGCATCCACCCAAGCTTACCAGTGAATAGTGAGGGGAGGGCAACATATTGGTGGCAAACAGGTAACTATTCTCCACCCTCCCTATCAGCAAATGTGGCGGCGGCAGCAGAAGCTCCTCCTCCTTCTCACCCCTAGAGATTGGGAGAAGGAGGAGCTGCCACCACTATTTCCCTCCCATGCACCAAGTGGGGGGGGAGAGGAGAGGAGGGAGGAGCTTCAGGTGAGTCTTCATTGGAGCTCTGGAAGTCTATTTGGTGAGGTGGAGAGTTGATGGAGGAACAGTTGCCTCCTCCTGGAACCTCACACATGGGACCTGGGGCTTTGAGGATTGCTTGTGGATCCTCAGGCTTGTGCATAACTTGATAACTTGGCCTCTGGTTCAGCTAATTAATTCCTTGTGTAAGATGGTTGAATAATTGCAATGCCTCTGATCTCCTACATATGAAGGGGGAGTGAAGCACAGGAGTGGAAAATAACTCCCTGCAATGAAGGAAAAGGCACTGTACCCCTGCTAAATGAGCAAAGAGACATCTTTTAAAGTGGTGATTTTCTTATATTTAGCAGGGGGAGAGCAACTGGCCCTGTCCAACCCCAGCACAGCATCCCAGTGGCTGTTGCTGGTATCTGCCTTATGTTTATTTTTAGAATGTGAGCCCTTTAGGGACAGGGGGCCATCATATATATGTATTATTTATTTTTCTATGTAAACCGCTTTGTGAACTTTGGTTGAACAGCGGTATATAAATATCCGTAGTAGTATTTGTAGTAGTACCCAATTATCCCTCCTCCTACAGATGGTTCTGCAGCATGCATGTTCCATTTTATGGATATCTCTCTTTAAGGATGCAATCCTAGGCATATTTACTATTTATTACAACTACTGGAACCCAGAGGGAATTACTTCTGCATAAGTGTCGCAAAGGCATTTTCATAGATTTGCATGAAATTACCCTAACAGCCCATGGCTAATCTACCTGAGCTGAAATTTAATCATATCAAGATACTATGGAAGTAGCTGGTGTTTCCTTTAAGAGGGATTCCCAGATGTTGTTCACTACAACTCCCAGCATTACCAGCTGCAGTGGCCTTTGGCTGGGGATTATGGGAGATGTAGTCAATAACATCTGGAAATCTCTGTTAGAGAGAACACTGCTGGGGTCTTGTGCATTCCCACAAGTCTGAGTTGTGTCCTGTATGCAAAGACAAGAGTAGAGCAGCAGAGCGTTGGATCTGAATGTGAGAAACCCATGCTTAAATCCTCTGTCAACATGGGATTCACAGAGTGGTCTTGGGCTTGGGCTGGTCAGCACCTCTAATCTTAAACCTACCTCATAGGATTGTTGTGGGGATAAAATGAGATAAAACTGTAAAGCTCTTTGGACATGGCAAAGGACAACAGAATTGTTTTAAAACTGTCATAAACCCTATTTCTCCAGAAATCCATAAAAATGCGGCAGCTAGGCTGGTCTCTGGGTCATCTAGGAGAGACCATATTATTCCTGTATTGAAGGAGTTACACTGGCTGCTGATATGTTTCCGGGCAAAATACAAGGTGTTAGTTATAACCTATAAAGCCCTAAACAGCTTGGGCCCTGGGTATTTAAGAGAACGTCTTCTTCGTTATGAACCCCACCGCCCATTGAGATAACCAGGAGAGGTCCGTCTACAGTTGCCACCGGCTCGTCTGGTGGCTACTCAGGGACGGGCCTTCTCCGTTGCTGCCCCGAGGCTTTGGAATGCACTCCCTAGTAAAATGAGAGCCTCCCCATCTCTGACAATTTTTGAAAAGTCTTTAAAGACGCATCTGTTCACCCAGGCTTTTAACTGATACTGTTCTGATTGTTTTTAATGTTTTAAAATATTGTTTTAAAAATTTTAATTGTTGTGTTTTAAATTTCTTGTTTTTGTTTTTAACTGATGTTTCAATGTTGTTTTTATCGTGTTGTAAACCGCCCAGAGACGTAAATTTAGGGTGGTATAAAAATATGTTAAATAAATAAATAAATAAATAAATTCTGAACCTGAATACCTTTCAGAAGTGCTATAAACTTTTCCTATCTGAACTACTATTTAACAGCCAGGGCTATAATTCTTGGGGCTTACTCCCAAGAGAGGATAGAATTGCAGCAACCTTCTGGCCATAATAGTGAAGGGAGATAGCTCCTCTTCCCATTGATTCATCTCTCCACCCCAGTAGGCGCACAGGTGCCTGAAGAAATTAAAGAACCAAAAATGGACCTTCCCCTTTCAGACTGCAAACGTATGTGTGCTCTTGCTTCCGGAAGAGGGCTGGGGTTGCACAGTAAAGGAGAGTGAGGAAAAGAAAAAAAACAGATACCAGTGTGAGGGGAGTCAGCCTGCAGAAGACACCCTGCTCTTTACTGCCACGGTCACAAAGACTCCCATTCCCACTTTGGTTTTTCCCTCCCTTTGGCCCAGCATTGCCGGATCTGGCCTTGGACAGACTCCTCCTCTATTGCTCCTATGCATTTTCACACACCTGAGCAGAGGAGTAAGGGGAGGGTGTGTGCATGCCATAGTCAGTCTAATTGAGTTTAATAGGACTTGCACCCAAGTAAATGTGCATGGGAATGCACTCTTTCTCTTATATAATGGGTTCGAATTAGCCCTTTAGCTTCTTGGGGTACTATTAACCCTTGGCATTTATGTGATAGTTGCTTCAAATGGACAGGGCACTGCCTTTTTGATGAACTGCAGGAGTAATTTTACAGAGCGACAACTGTCTTTGTTGCTGCCCTCCCTGTAATTTGAAATCCTAAATGTCTCCACTGTTATCTATGGACACCTCTCACTTTTACCCTGGTAATCCAAACACACGTATATTCAGAGCTGATATGTGACTCCATAATTTAACAGATTTGTGTCTATGGGAAGAGGAGGTGTTTGAAGCCGGAAGCACATGGATGGATACCACAGAGAGATAGTCTGGACCGGCCTGCATCCGGGAAATAAAGAAATGCTGTGGGGCGGACGCACCCTGCGCGGTCCTCGCCTGAGCTCCCTCGGAGAGCCAGTTTTACGTACATCGTACTGTTCAGCTGCATCTGTATTCCAAATGGGTACGAAAAACAACAACTACTACTGCTACAAATCAAGTAATCACGCATTGCGTCCAAACCGGCTTTCCGTCGTTTTTCCATCGGAAAGGGGGGAAAACTACAAGTCCCATAATGCATTGAGCTCCAGATTGTGACATGAGGGTGTGGTTTATTTCGAGCTCTAGTCTCGGCCCTTTCTCCACGGTTGCTATAGGCCACGAGCTTCGTTTGAACTCGCCAATAGGAACGCCGTGAGTGGCGCTGCTGCTGGGCGGAGCCGCCAGTTCAAATGTGCCATTTCAACAATTTGCGTTGTTGCAAAGTTCTTTCTTCGCTCCTGTAGCCTCGGGAGAGTGAGTGTCGGGGACGGCTTGGAAGCCAGTTCTGCTGGCTGGGGTGGCGTTCATTGGTCGCCCCCGGAGCCGGTGGCGGTGCATTTGGTCTTAGCGGCGCTTGGGAGGCAGAGTGGCGGCGAGTTTAACGCAGGTGTGAATTGTCCGCAAGGATCCCCCTTCAGGTACCCGATCTGACGAGGAGGTTTGGGGTGGCGTTGAGGTATTGAACTTCCTAAGGGGTGTGCGGGGAGGCATGTGTGGCAGGGCCAGCTGAGCAGCTGGGGGCGGCTGAGGAGCATCCCGGGTCTGGGAATCGGCGGCGGGCCGTTTAAAGTGTTATTTCGCCCACCCGTGGTGGAACCACGCCCACCCCAGCCATAAAATGCATAACTCAGCCGGAGTTTTAACCGGCTCTCCTAAAAGAGGGAGAATTGTCTAGAAGTCGCGCAGTCCTTTGACCTAGAATAGAAACTGTGCTTCTTAATCCCAGATACGCGAGAGCCTTGTGCTTCCCTCAGTACGGAGGGAAAGAGACTCTGTGCATGCTCAGACGAGACTGACGGTTGTTGAGCTGAGCAGCAGTGAGGCTTGGTTCGCCTTTAAGTACATGTGATTTGTATTTATTTATTTTTGGTATACTACAGTCCTGGTGCATAAATGGGACCATAATCAAGCAGGTCTCATGCTTCAAATACCTTGGGGGTGGTTTTCCATGCCTCTGGTATCAGGAAGACTCATGGTAGCCATGTTGCCCAAAAGGCCCAGAGGAGCACTGCTGCTGATCTAAAATTCATTTGAACAAGAGGTGGCCATTACCTATGTTTAGCCCTTAAACTATTTATTTTATAAGTTTGACATATTTATATCCTGCCCAAAACTTGCATCCCTGGGTGGCTCACAATAAAATACAAATTACAGCACAATAAAAAGGCTAAAACCACAATAATTAAAAAAATGTTTAAAATGATCAAAACAGTATCTAATTAAAAGCTTGGGTGGGGGAAAAACATGTCTTGACTGCCTTTTAAAAAGTCATCAAAGATGGGTAGTGCATTTCAGAGCACTCCTTCGCTTATTTGAAGCCAAGTCACTGGTGCAACTCCTCTATGGTGCTCAGTTGGGCCCCTTTTTGAACTTTGCCCCTCTGGAGCTTGTCCAGTCCAAATTCCTAAAAGCAGTCATTCTAATACTAGTCTATGATGAGGCAGGGCTGTCCTTGTGGCATGGCTGTCCCCCCAGACCTTGCTCTTTTTGCCCCCATTAGAATTAACTGGAAGGGGGCCCCACACTGGCTGATTTGCTGTGGGCCCTGTGCCCCGCCAGGGCTCTCTAAGGGCAGCCCTGAGTGGAGGCCGGAGCTGACCACACTCCATTACTGGTTAAGACTATCATACTTCTCAATGGGCCTAGTCCCCCTAATACTTCAGAATGGCTACCAATCCACATGGAAATGAACTCTGTTGGTGAAAACTTCATCACTTGAACTCTCCCCTTCCCACTTACTTTCCATGGATTGTGAACAGGCCAGAACACTCTCTAAATCAGGGATTCTCAGCGTTGGGTCCCCGGATGTTATTGGACTTCAACTCCCATAATCCCTAGCCCCATGGCCTTTGGTTGGGGATTATGGGAGTTGAAGTCCAAAAACATTGAGAATCCCTGCTCTAAATTGTGCATAATGGATTCAGAGTGCCAAAATGACTTGGGCAGGATCCCGAACTTCCTTATCACTGAAAGTCTAAGATATGTAGCAACACCTGCTGTGTCTCGTATGCAGCTAGAAGCTCCTAATCACAGAAGGATCTTAACCTTGGCTCGCTGTGATGCCCTTTCTTCGCCTGTGTTAGACGGAAGATACAGGAAGATCTCCTTTTCAGAACTTCTGTGCCCCTGCATATCTGGACAAGTTGATGCCACCAAACATGTCCGTCTTCATTGCCTGATTTATAGACACTCACAATACCCTTATTCTCCCACTAACTAGGTTGCCAGGCCAATACAGGAGAACCTCCATATTTCTGGGGGTTCCATTCTTTGCTACTACTGTGGACATGGAAACCACGAATATGGAGGCATTGGGCCAAAGCAAATGCGTAGGTTAGGTTCCTGGAAGTCGGGAGAATGGCCAAAAAAGAGGGGGAATTGCCCTTTAAACGCAGGGGGAAGTAGCCTACCATGTTTCATGGGTCTCCAGCAGTGCCCCCAAATAGGTTGGTTTTTTTTTTTTAAGGCCAAAAATGGCTGATGTTTTCCCCCCCTGGTGTTTTTTTTAATTTATTTTTTAAATGAACCATTTTGAGGCTCTCTGTCTAAAAATGCTGGCTGGAAATGAACTCCGAGGTCATTTCTGGACACCCCAACCTGCGGATTTTGATTAAGTGCCATTAAGTCAGTGTCGACGTTTAATGACCACATAGATTGATTCTCTCCAGGATGATCTGTGGATATGTGAGGTTAACCCTTTTTTAGTCCCACCCCCCATGTAGCCTGAGGTTGGGTGTCAATTACCCGACTGCTGCTTACTGAGTCTGAGGCTTACAATTAACAAGGTTCTCCTGTAGTGTCTCCCTACTACTCTCTGACTGTAACACTTTCATAATACATAATGTTGTTAAGTTCTGCACAGCAATATGCAAATTTCATCAGGATCTGACCTCCAGCAAGAGTTAATCAGGCCTTACACAGCTCATACCTGTACTGTTGCCTTATACTTGGTCTTATAGCTTTACTGTTTCAGCTTATCTTTTTAATTTTTTAGAAGCATAGTGTATCATTCTTATATTTTTATATCTTATATATGTGAACTATTATAGTTTACAGTTACTGTCCCAATTTTATAGCTTTTCACAGTTTAATAGATTTTCATCTATTTTAGTCTTACAGCAGTTTTATAGTTTTTATATAATCTAACTCTATAGTTACTGTTTCCACAGTTGCTTAGCATAAAAGAAATGTCTTGTTTCTAATGCTATATAGCTGTTAATTTCATTGTTTCTATATTCTTTCTGCCTTATTCTGGTCAAAGACTGAAATAGAGATGTTGATTGATTTATTGGTATACTAAGCCACCCAATGCTGCCAGTAGTGGGGAATTGACTTGAATTAGGGAGCCAGAGGTTGCCAGTTTGAACCTCCGCTGGTATGCCGGGCAGGAGCAATATAGGAAGATGCTGAAAGGCATAATCTCATACTGTGTGGGAGAAGACAATGGTACACCCCTCTTGTTTTGACCACATGGCTCTGTGGTCACCAGGGGTCAACACTGATTCAAGGGCACACTTTACCTTTATTGGTATACTAAGTACTTCACCATTTTGTCGTTGGGCTCCTGCAGGGCTTGGAGACTTAGAACAGCAAAGCAAATCGGGGGATTTACTTGACCTTTAATGGTTAGAACTCTCGTAGCAAACTTCTCAGTTAGTCTTTTCTGCACACCTATTTAGAGTCAGAGGGAAGCAGCCTTTGATTCCTAGATGTACTAGCATCTATCAGGCAGCAAGTCTCTTCATTGCATTATATGGAACTCAGATCTCTGACAAGGTGTGTACTGATTTGCTGGAGTGTGAGAATGCAAAAACAGAGCCCCCTCCCCCAATTTTCTGCAGCACTTTAAAATAAATAAGTTATCTTGCATCTTTTGAAAATGAAATTCATGTTTCTTAAAATGCAGACTTGTTGGCATCCACTTGAAATTGCAAGGAGCCTTTCAAAAGAACTACAGTGGTCCCTCGACTTACGAAGATAATCCGTTCCGAACGCACGTTCGTAGGTCGAAATTTTCGTAAGTCGAAAAGCGCATCCACGGAGATCCGGAAACATTCGTAAGTCGAGGAAACCGCATCTAAAAATTCATAGGTCGAGGAAGCCGCATCTAAACCGGCAACGACTTCCGGTATTTTTTGTCGTTCGTAAGTCGAAATCTTCGGATGTCGAGTACTTCGTAAGTCGAGGGACCACTGTATAGTAAATGGTAGGCCCTTGGATTCAATTCCCTTTTCAAAGGCATGGCCATCTGCCCTCTATTCATCTAACCCCTGCTATCTGAACAAAAAGACACTTTTAAAAGCAGTTATTCTCTAACAGGGGGAAAACCCTCTCCCTATCCAACCCCAACACACACACACACTTGCTGCTGCTGCTTACCTTATGTTTCTTTTTAGATTGTGAGGCCTTTGGGGAAAGGGAACAATCTTCTTAATTTTTTTCTTTATGTAAACTGCTTTGAGAACACTTGCTGAAAAACAGTATATAAATATTTGTCATCTTCATCACTATAAATTCATAATTTGATCCAGATTGCCACAAGTAGAGAGCAACAAAAACAAAGGCTATCATGGTACAGAAAGTAGCTATTCAACACCTGCCATGTTGTCCAGCCTGTGGTGTAGTGGTTAGAGTGCTGGACTAGGACCCGAGTTCAAATCCCAATTCAGCCAGGATACTAGCTGGGTGACTCTGGGCCAGTCACTTCTCTCTCAGCCTAACCTACTTCACAGGGTTGTTGTGAAAGAGAAACTCAAGTATGTAGTACACCACTCTGGGCTCCTTGGAGGAACAGCGGGATATAAATGTAGTAATAATAATAATGTGTGCTTCAAGCTGAGCACACTGTTTTTACAAGCTGGGCTGACAGATGGCTGCTTGCATTTCTAACTGGGATGTTCTGTATATGAAATTGTCTTGCAGTTATACCATGGAAGAAGGACAAATCTTGCCTTCAGAATGTAAATTGGTGGAAATCAAACCTAATGACAATGTGAATAATGGTAGGTAGTAAAACATTAACTAAAGATCTGAGGTGTTCTTGTCATAACTCTGTAAAGTAATTGTCATGGGATGTGTCTGGAATCAAACTGAGTCCACTCAGTTCAGTAGATGAGAAACTGATGTCTATTCTCTTTTTAGGAGAGACTAAAGCCAGATAGAACTGGGGCTGTGTGAGATTTCTCATCCTACTTGTCTATACATCTAGTGCACAGTCTATTACAAGCTGCAGAGAACAGTTGCCTGGGAAAAAGCTTGAAATCACTCCTGCAAATAGGTCTGATCACATGGGGCAATTGTCAGTCTTCCCTGTAGTCCTTAGTCTTGACCTTTACTGTCTTTCACTGTCAAATACTCTACCTTTTTTAGCTTTTTGTCGGTGTTGCTATGCAGTGCTAATTGAATATAGTTACAAAAAGTAAGACAGTAATTAAATGCTGCTTTAAACTTGAGTAATTTTGAAACTTGCCTGTAAACTGAAAGGTTCTGGAAGGGGACACACCTTTAGTTACTATACTGATGGAAATGGTCCAATCTGTAACTTTATGAAAATTGCTTTTTGAAAGTGATCCTTGGCTGAAATTCGTTATCAAAACTCTGATCTATATGTTCAATTTCTATTGTCTGCTCTCTTATTCTGGACTAATTGAGACTGGCTTCTGGGAATTGTAGAAATACCTGCTGTAGTTTTAACTGAAGTCCTGATCTATTAAAGATAGTGGGTGGCATTCTGACTAATGAAGCATATGCATTAGTAGAGTCTGCAGGGATGCAGCAGGAGTCCTTGTGCAACTCCTGCAGTGTCCTTGTGCTCTGGAAGTGCTCTATAAGAATGGAAACACATTGCTGCTGCCCATTACAAGAAGACTGGGGGAATTGTGTGAGGCTCCCACTGCAGCTCCGCAAATCCTTCTAACGTCCGTGCTTAGGATGTCAGCCAGTGAGTGTATTGCAGTTGACTTGAATGGTAGATTGCCACACTCATTACCTTATGATTAATCTATTTACTTAATTCAACAAAATAAAGTAACACTAAGGCCCTGATCCAAAGATCTTCTGGAGTAGCAGATGTGGTGCTGGTTATAATGACACGTCCCTGTGAGTTTACTGCATGGCTGGTCTGTGCTGTCAGCTTTGATGTCAGTTACTTACCTGTCTTGTGGGGAAGGAAAGGCAGGTACCAAAGCCCCGTCTTTCTCAACCCTGGGTGTTTGATGTGAGGATCCAGTACCTGGATGTACACCCATAGTACCTGATCATAAGGGGATATACACATGCAAACTTTGTCCATGCAAAGATCATCCTTTCTGGATTGGGGCATATGTTCTAGGTTATATTAGAACTCTCTGCACTGTATTGATAGAATGAACTCATACTTGTTGCAGAGGCAACCAGCTGCACCTTCAGTATGGAAAAGGGGAATAGGCTAACATCTGAACAACAGAAAAAATGTTGGTTAATATAATCGTAATGGTGATAGACTATGTACTTTTGTAATTTCAGACTGCCCCTTCCTGACTGATGAAAAATTTGACTTTGACCTTTCACTGTCTCCTTCAAGGTAAAGTGTAAAGTAAAGTGCGCTGTCAAGTCGATTTTGCCTCCTGGCGCCCATAGAGCCCTGTGGTTTTCTTTTGGTAGAATACAGGAGGTTTACCACTGCCTCCTCTCATGCAGTATGCATCTTCCTATACCGCTGCTGCCTGATATAGTACCAGTGGGGATTCGAACTGGCAACCTTCTGTTTGTTAGTCAAGCATTTCCCCTCAGTGCCACTGGTGTAGTATGCCTCAAAAGCAAAACACATTCTTATCGAGTACAGGATAAAGGTGTCTAACTTGTTCTCTTTCTTCTAGTGACCATGAGGATGAAGTCTTTGTTGGACCAATGGGCCATAAAGAAAAATGCATTGCTGTGTCACTAGAAGCCCATGAAGGGAGTGAAGATAAAATTCTACCAGCACCTGGGGATAAATTAACATGGAGCCCACTTGCTGGGGAGAAATATGTGGAAATTTTTAAAGAGGCTCACTTGGTGGCTATTCAGTTGCAAAGCGGGAGCAAACCCAAAAGAAATGCTGGCAAGCAGGAAGAACAAAAGGCAGAGGTCTCTGACACATTTGTGCAAGACTCAAAGTTGAAGCAGAAAATCTTTGAGAACGGAATAGAAATTGAAAAAACGCCCAGGATGGTTAAGAGAGAGACTTATTGTGTGTGGGAAAGCCCATTATGTCAAATGGCGCCTTCATTTCAGAAGTATTCAAGGCAGCCTGTCACAGAAATAGACAATTCACATTCTCCACAAATGCCTGTAAATACACCTAGTCCTGGAATGAATACATTAACCAAAATAGCTTTCACGCCTTTAACACAAGGACATAGTCACAAAAACAATAAAAAGACAAGCACACTGCAGACTATAAAGACTTCCGCTGCTTCTGGACATAGCAACTACTTCGCATTGGAACAGGTAAAGATTTTTCCTTTTGTATACTTTAGAGAAATGTATAAAGGCCAGCTGTCTGGTAATATAAGTAGCAATGTTTCCTGCTAATGTTCAAATATTTTAATGAGACTAGAGGTTGTTCTTTACTTGAGCTCCTCCTAAGCAAAACCAATAACTACATTCTTCTGGCTTTATTTAGTCACAAAGTCACATTGAACTGCTCAACCTCAGCACAAACACTCCTATTCTGACAGCATTTCTGACTCTTACCGCTGAAGAACTTAAGAATCTTTCATATTCTTGTGGTGGTCTTGATTTCAGAGGCTTATAGTTCATGTATGTTTGATCGTGCACACTTAAATGCATGTGTTTGTAAAGAGCCTGCCTTAGTGCTGCTGTAGGAATTCACCTAGCCAGTGGTATTTGGATGGAGGAAATGGAATAACAAGGAAGCATAGACAAGATTCAACACTAGACCCAGAGTGTACCCAAGAAGAAGACTAGAGGGAGTCATGAAAGTTCTTAAAGTACCTGGTTAAAATACTTCATGATGAAAAGCCATTTGATTTCCGGAAATGTAGGTGGCTTTGCTATAAAAAGCAGATCTTAAAATGCAGGGTGTTTGGTTTTGTTTTTTGTTTTTGCTCCTTCAATATGATCCCCAAACACTTGCTGGTGGTTTAAAAAAGATAATACTAGTTGTCTTAATCCTCTGTAACTGAAGAGGATGATAATGCTCTGCCTTTAGCAGGAAGCAAAAACTGGGCAGGAAATAGACTGAAGTCAGTCTGTAGAGGGCAGTCAGAATTGCTTCCCTGGGATCCAGTTCTCAGAATGCTTATTGGCCTCTTTATGCAAATGCCAGGAACTGCGCACACTTCATGTTGCATGTTGCCAGCACCAAGGGCTGTTGGTTCACAAAGCATGTTCATAAAGTGAAGACTTTCCTGAAGAACTGTATTGCCCCAAATGGTGCTTTTCAGTAGAGTTGGTGAATTAAACAGAAGTGCCAACCAAGTGGTATTCCAGTGAGAGGGAGAAAACGTAAATGAACTGGCCCTGGTAAAGCAGATATTCAGTACTTAATGTCTGGAATAGAGTGACTGGTAATCGTTTAACTAGAGGGTTAGTTGCAGCTGGAAAGTGGTGCTTTAGCAGTGTCTCAATTATTTTCATTTGTGTGTGGAATGAGTTTTGTTCTGGGTGGCAGTATCATGGCAGTGTGTACACATGTGCATTCAGAGTGGGGCCTTCCTGATTCAAACTGAGCGGGATCTAAAATTAAATGAGCTGACATAAACGTGTGTGTGTGTGTGTGTACACGCCTTAGAGGTAACATTGCTTGTGAGTAGATAAGGATATTCAGTTATCCTTATCTACTATCTTAGAATAATGAGTGAGATGATCTTTCAGACGATGATATCTATTTTTCCTCCGAAACATTTAAAATCTGAATCTTGCAGTCAAAACAAGGAAAACCACGTAGCTTTTCCAGCAAGAATCACTTGAACAGTCTGGGGTCATCTGAAGACTTGCTTTCTGACAAATCAAGTATTGCTCCAGATGTAGGAGACTTGTCATTCTGTAACAGTTCAGTGGTGCAAGACAAGAGAACTCTTCCTACTCCTAGCAAGGTGAGTGCTCTCAATGAGTGTAATTCTTAGCTCATAATCAATATGAGCTAGGCACTAGCCCCTTAAATGCCTGCCTATTGGCAGTAATGGGTTGGATGAGGGATAATAAATTAAAGCTGAATCCAAGCAAGCCAGAGGTGCTCATTGTTGAGGGGGTTGTAATCTGCAAGATGGGATAGAATTTCCTCTCCTGGATGAGGTTATACACCCCCAGAAAGAGCAGGTTTTTAGCTTGGGGGTGCTCTTGGACTTAGTTCTCATCCTTGTGCCTCAGGTTGAGGCTGTGGCCAGGAGTGCTTCTTACCACCTACGACTGATTTGGCAACTCCACTCATTCCTTGATGAGAGTGACCTGAAAACAGTAGAACACCAGCTGGTAACTTTCAGGTTGAACTACTGCAATGCGCTCTATGTAGGGCTGCCTTTGTATATAGGTCAGAAACTTTAATTCAAAATACAGCAGCCAGATTGGTCTCTGGGGTATCCCAGAAAGCACACATTATGCCTGTTCTTAAACAGTTGCACTGGCTGCTGAAATATTTCTGGGAAAGGTACAAAATGCTGGTTATTGGTTTTTAAAGCCCTGAGTGGCTTAGGACTGGGTTGCCTGAGAGAGCGCCTCTCTCAAACAAGATCCCCACTGCTCATTGAGATCTTCAGTAGGGATCCATCTTCGGGTGCCCCCAGTTTATCAGGTGGGGACCTGGGATTGGGCCTTCTCAGTTGTCTACCTTGGGTTGTGGAACGTGCTCCCTGTGGATATAAGATTATCTTCCTTGGAGGCCTTTGGAAGAGCCTTAAAGACCCATCTTTTTAGCCTGGTTTTTAATGATATCTAGTTCTAATTTTAATCTGGTTGAAATGTTTTGTGTTAACTTATGTGTGTTTGATTTTAATGTAAACTGCCCTGAGCCACTTTAGGAAGGATGGTATATACACAGAATGAATGAATAAAATAACCATGGGTGGCATCTGGAACCCTTAATTCAAATTATATTATACTGGTGGTATCAGATTAGCAGTCTTTAGATCATTGCACCTCTTGAAAGTTGTTCTGCTTCCTCCAGTATGAGGGAAATAGGCTTAGCAAAGAATCAGTTGTACTATGAGTAAGATGCTGCAGTAGAGCAAGGCTGCACAGCTCTGGTTTTCCAGCTGTCTTTGGTCTACAACTCCCATCATTCCCAGCCACATTGGCCAATAGTTGGGATTATGGGAGTTGTTGTCCAGCATCTGGGGGAGGGCCAAAGTTTTGCAGCCCTGCTGTAAAGTAATGGACTCCTGTGTGACTTGGCTGCTAAGCAGGAAGGGCTTTATGCTGCTCGAGTGAAATGAAATGGAGCCGGTACAAAGACTATGCATTGAGAGAATTGTCCAGGAAATGGGGGGTGGGGGGAGGATCCCAACTGTTAATCTATGGAGAGATACAGTAACTTTAATGTAAGAAAAAAAGATCTCCAGCAGTGTTCCCTCTAAGAGGGATTTCCAGGTTTTGACTATAATTCCCATAATCCCCAAGCAAAAGCCACTGCAGCTGGGGATTCTGGGAGTTGTAGCCAACATCATCTGGGAATCCCTCTTAGGGGGAACAGAGATCTCCTGAATGCTTATTAGAGGAGGACTATACCTGGCTATGTTTATATATGTTTAACTGAATAATTTAAATCTCGAAAAAGCAGCTCTGGGCATGACATAGTTCTATAGTATATTCTGTAAGAAGTAGAGCAAGAAATTGCAAGAGAGTTTTAACTCCACATTGTTTCATATTCTCCGTGTCTAGTACACAGAACATCAGTTGATTAGTAGGACAACTATATTAGAAGCCTGGTAGACATTCTCAATAGACATTGTTTAGAGGTCCTAATGTTTTCACAGCTCGGGATAAAGACAACGCAATTGAAACCACCTAGTAGCGTTCCTATACGGAGGAACACTTCATCTTCATCATCCTCCCTTTCCAGTTTGAACTCAAGTTTTAATTCAAGTCTGTCCACTTCTCCTAACAGAGGGAATGGTAATTAAAATTTTACTTATTGTCTTAGTGGGATAGGCTCTGCTGATGATGGCAAACGAAATAAAATGAGGGAGAAAATATGATGGGGGAGACAGTGTAACAAGAGCTCTGTTTCTAGAAATTGCTAGCCTGTAATATTTTAGTTTCTTTTAAATGCCTCCCGAATAAGGTGGTGCACAACAAAAAGGATCAGAAAAAAAATCTGTGAAGATGGGAGTTCGTGAGTTGTCTGAAGGACAGAGAAGTGTGGCGCACACACAAAAAAGAGGCAGAGACCTCTTGGGTGGAGTCTGGAAAACTCAAAGATCTGATTCCACAGCAAGCAACAGTTCCAGAATGGTCAGGCATTAACTCTAATGCTTCCAAAAACATGGTTTCTTTTCAGTGTTAGAAACATTAAGAGTTCATGTCTTACCATTTTTGCTCTTTTGTTTGCAATGGAACTGGATCTTTGAATGTGTACAGCTTTTTCAGTGTCTTAGTGTCCTTTGCTGCTTTAACCAGCCAAAGGCACACCACTCTTTTAATACCAACGATCTTTTTAGTTGGCTCTGGCTGAACATTTTTGAGAAGACCATTAAATCAATTCTCTGAGTACTAACTGACACACGGTAGTAGTCAAATTGTATCAGCTGTGTGAATTCTTAAGAAGCATAACTGACTAACAAATTACTTAATAGAAGAGCTATCTAGTATATTCTCAAATATTTCATTAATTGGAGTTCTTCAAAGGCAGTTATTGTATGGCATCAGAACTATTCTGCTGCAGTTATGTGCATCTCCTTAGGATTCTGCAAGCTGGTGACTGAAATAGCAATTATTTTGAGTGTGCTATCTATAGACCACTTTTTAAAAAATGGCCACCTAATTGAGACACCTTGCGTAAATTGAGCCATATTACCTTCCTTGCTGTTTTTTCTGTCTGAAACTCCTTCCCAGAATGCCTGTATGGCACCACCATTGTCAAATTTTACTTTTTTGGCTTAAATATAAGCTACCTTTCAGCTGAGGAGAGCACACTAACTGCATTTCCCCCATTATCTTTGGGTTTCTTCTGTCTTCTCCTAGTTGTGTGTTGTTCAGACTATATAAGTTCCTTGCAACAGGAATTTCACTCTTTGCTTGTGTGATGCTGCAAAGCACTGGGTACACACTGTGCATGTGCGTGCATGCACACACACATGCATATATAAAATAAAGTGTGTGTGTGTTTTGTAACTGACCCAGATTTTACTTGTCTTCCAGTTAAAATGATTGTTGGTGCAAAGGCTTCTTTGAAAAACTCCAGGTTGTCCCTCAGTACAAGCAAGATTTCTGTGGTTAGACCTATGAGTGTGTCATCTATGCAGTCTTCTCATTTTGATGCCTCTGGAAAGCAACAACAGTCTACCAGTGCTATTAAAAGAAATCCTTCTATGAATGTCCCCAAATATAAAGCTAGTCTCACATATGAGAGTTCAAGCAGTGGGATTCGGAGAGAAAATTCAGAATCTAATCTTCAGAAATTATCCCAAAGATTTGTATTTGGAAATATAAGAACAAATTCATGTTCCAAACCCAACACTAAAACAGTATTGACACGCCCAACAAAGGAAGGTAAGAATCTTGATCTTACCAAGGTGATTGAGTCATACTAGTTCATCTAATTTCTAGAGTACCTCTAGTGTCATACTTATTGTTATATGTAATACTATTGCATGTGGTGTGGAATAAGGACTGAACTGAGAACTTGAATATGCTTATGCTTGCAATGCTGAGGTAATTACTGGAATTTTGCTTTTTCCTTAGAGAGAGATTCAGAAAAGGCAGCAGCCAAAATATTGCAGCCAATTAAGTTATTATCCTATGGCAATATTGAAAGGTAATATTCTACAGTGTTCCCTACTTGTTTCTATTTGCAAGTCTCTGTCCATCTTCTCTTAAACTGCTTTGTAGCCACATAGAAGTATTGAGATAGCTTGAACCTATATTTGGGGGATCTGTAGTCTTTCACGTTGACTCCCCTCCACCCCATGCTTCATACATCTAGGAACTATAGTAAAGAAGATGATCGGCAAGTCTGTTGTGCAGTGTTGAGGGTCTTTGTTCCTCATGAGAAGAATTCTCTGCCACACCCATACCGTTTTCGTGTTCAAAAAAGCTCTAACTGGCAAGAGGGATCCAGACCACATTGCTGGTCTAAATGTTCACCTAGCAATCAACAGTCTGCAATATAGTTACCATGTTCTAGACTGGAACTAAAAATTCTTCCACTGCTTTCCTCATAAAAAACCATGAGCACTCTGCCCTTCCTGGGCGGCTGGATTGGCCACCCACACGATTACTGGCTTCATCTCGGAGCCGGTAGGGGTGGTGGGGATTGGGGGCTTCCCGGCCCCCAAAAGTCCCAGGCTGCCCCATGTGAGTGCGGGGCATTCTGGGGAGACACCTGATGCCTGGAGGCTTGTTGCTGCCTCCTGGTCGGGGGTCTCCTCATGAGTTGCCATGGTGTGGAGCCGCGCCACAGTGACTCACAATCAGAACAGTGTTAGTGGAGTGCTCCTTCCACTAACCTTGTTCTAGAGGAGGGGGAATTAAGCAGGCTAGGCACTGGGCTTGCCTGTGAGCCCGTAGTTCTCATGACTGCTGGAAAGTGGGCTGGGCTCCTTTAGCCCGCTTTCCAGCGGTTGTGAGAATAGCCTCGTTGTCTCAATTTGACCATCATGCTAAACCATGGTTTGTGGTAACTTTACTTTAGAATCTAAACTCTAGTTTGTGCTTCCACATGTATAAGCAAACCATGGTCTAGAGCTGTCTGTCTGCTTCATTCTAGAGGCTGAACTGTCATAATTGTGGTTTGTCAGTTCAGATATGCCAAACCATAGTAAAGCTTCCTTAACTATCTCTTGGAATGGTGTCTACATTGGCCTAATTTAAAGTGCAATTCTTGCAGTTGGGATTAAATGTGGTATGCAAACGTCAGATGATAGGATCAAAAGTTACCCTCAAATATGTCTTTTTTGCTACTGTAGTGTGTCCCTCTTAAACTGAAAGATTGTGCTCATGTTTATCCCTATGGTTAAGGTCAACAATTCTGAGCTTGGAGTTTGAATTTTGGAAAAAAACCAAAAACTTAAAATGACTATAGTTTGTCTACAGTGCTTTAGCAGAGCAGAACACTGTTCAATAAAACAGAATTGGTTTCAAGCCTTTCCACAGCAAGTTTTGAATGGGGTTTCAGCTTGACTATATTACAGAGAAGTGTTTTATGGGGATATCTTGAATACTGATCTGTGATCTTAAAACTAAAACAATGTCTGTGACTTCAAGCTTTAACACATTGTATCTATCATTCTAGCAATGTTGCAGGCAGCCCACCTGTCAAACCATCAGAAGACAGGACTTTGTCAAATTCCTGTTCTGTTGCAAAGTCTGCTCTACGGACTCCAGCCAGTGCAAAGCATTCTTCATTGCCTACACCCATTGGTCGTCGTATGTCAGGAATTCCAACAATGACACCGAAAACTGTGCCCAGATTAACATCTTCTCCCAATCTTATTCCTGTTCGTCATGTCTCCAGTGTGTCCTCCAAAAAGACTCTAGCACCTAGGTGAATTTAACCTTAAAAACTCAACAATACTAGTGTAATGCTCTCATGAATACTCACCCTTTTAGTAATTCAGTTTCAGTATCACTGGCTGATCTTGACTTCAAAACAGAAAGCCAATGTAGGCTGGAGTGTCAGTGCTACTGTTTAACTGCTCTGGAATCCAGTGAGGACTAGGCTAAGTGTTTAAGACAGATTTGGAATACTTTGGAGCTAGGGGTGCATGCAGACCGTTTGCAGCAGTTTGGTCTGAATTTGGGCCGAACTGCTGCTCCGCGGACCAGTTTGGTTGAACAAACCAGCCTGGCTGGGCAAACTGATGAACCAACCCGAAGTGGTTCGCAATTGAACCACTCACACCAGCCTGGTTCGCAATAGACCAGTTTGATCACAAACTGGTTCTGCACATCCCTACTTGGAGCTGGAATTCAGTGTCACATAAGCAACTTCTGTTCAGTCAGATGCATAAACTGTACCTGCAAGGCACAGGCTTTTGAAATATTCCCTACAGTGGTAGGGAATATGGTAGAGTACTCAAGAAGTACTTAACCGATGATGTGCATTGAGTACTTCTGGTGCCCTTTTAAGGGGCCATGTCAGAATGTTTTGGAAGTGCCCATATGTCTAATATGTGTGACCATGATTGGTTATGGCTGATGCATGTATTAATGGTAGGAAACATACATTTACCACTTTGTGTGAAGATAGGTGGGAATTAGAATAGCATTTTATCTGCTTGTCTACACCCATTTGAATGTATATCTGTGCTCTTGACTTCTTTGGAGCAACTTAATTACTTGAACTTGATTTTGCTAATATTTTCAGTAACAAATGAAGTAGTCTAGGTTGCTTTTGGCGTACTTCTGCATGAAAACAGGTAAAGACATGTCCATTCTTTTCTAGTTCTAAATGGGCAAAGAACAAGGCACAACTGACCTCCAGCTCATCATCTGAAGGGGACTTGTCTCCGCCACAAGTTGTATCTATTGCACTTGATTTTTCACCAGAGAAGGCTTCTGTAGAAATGGTACAAGACTTGGCTGAAATTAAAAAACCAGCTGAAGAAATGCAAGCTAAGGAGGTAAACTTAAACTGCCATGGCTAAACTTAAAGCGTGAAGCATATTTGGAAGTTACTGTTGCAAACACTACTAGTTTCCAATTGAAACTCAATGATGCTAGCACCCTCTAGTGTCTTTATTCTCATGGCAATGCTTTAGTAAGAGGTTGCTTATTATGGCATTTCAATGAAGGCGGGCTTTTTCTTTATTTAGGCTTGCACATTGTTCTACAGATTGGTACCCTGTTAAACAACTTAAAATAATCCAGATGCTGGCTGTGGATATTTAATGCTTTGAGGAGAGCTACAGTGCTGTTATAAATGACTGTCTCCAAATAGTATTGCTGTGATTTCTTAATCCTAGGATGGGATGACTTTAAGAAAGGTAGATGGTAGCCCTATGTATACATATAGTACCTCATTAAGGGATTATTTTGGCTGTCAGAGTGGTACATAGGAAGCTGCCATATACAGAGTCAGACCACTGGTCCATCTAGCTCAGTATTGTCTACACAGATGGGCAGCGACTTCTTCAAGGTTGCAGGCAGGAATCTCTCTCAGCCCTATCTTGGAGATGCTGCCAGGGAGGGAACTTGGAACCTTCTGCTCTTCCCAGAACATCTCTATCTCCTGAGGGGAATATCTTGCAGTGGTAAAAATCTAAATACTAGGGCAATGAATCTTGTTGACTTTATAATCTGGTCTGAGGTATGGCAAACCATACTGGAGCATTTTTCTCTAGAAACTATTCATTAGTATAATGTATGCTCTATAATAAAGAGCTAAAGTGTCCGCCCGTGTCTCTGCACCCGTGTCTTTCTTGGGCGTTCTGGGCATGCGCGGAGCGCATGCTCAGAGCGCCCGAGAAAGATACGGGCGCAGGGACATGGGCGGCCATGTTGGCTCCTGGAGGGAGCAGGGAAAGATGGTGGCGGTGGCAGGACTGGCCTGACCGCGGGGGGGGGGGGTGGCGGCGGCAGGACCGTCCCTGCTGCAGAAACAGCCGCGGGGAGAGGAGAGGCTGTGGCGGGTCTTGCCCGGCCACCGAAAAAAGAAGGGAGAGGAAGAAGCCGGTCGAGGTGGCGGCAGAGCCGCCGCCGGACATGGTGAGGCGGCGGTGGGGGAAGCAGAAAAGGGGAGACCCTCCGCAGCATGGAGGCTGACGGCAGCGGGAGGGGGAATGGCGGCCCGGAGCGCACAACTCCCCAAGCGCCCGTTATTTTAACGGGCCTGAAAAAACTAGTTGTATAATAGGACGGTGCACGTTGTGGGAAAAGGGGGATTTGATGTCAGAATTCCCAGCCCCCTCCGCCAGGAGGCATCAGAGCATGGGGCAAGTTCTCCATTTAGCATGCTGGTGGTGGTGGCGGCCCTTTAACTGCCTGCCCAGCACTGTTGCGGGATGACTGGGCAGTGCAGCGATATTTGGGAGCCTGAAGGCGATGGGCAGGGAGTGCCACTGGGAAACCTGTTTGGCTGCTGGGAGGACACACGGGCTTCTGGGGATTGTAGTCCCTCTTCGAGCTCTGAGCAGGACTGCAGTTGCCGGAAGCCCGTACATCCTCCCAGCAGCAGTGCAGGCTTCCCAGTGGCATTCCCTGCCCGCCCACCCCAAGCTCCGGAACACGGCTGTGCCGCCTAGCCGCCCCTGCTCCAGTGCTGGGCAGGCAGTTAAAGGGCCACCACTGCCACCAGCATGCTACCTGGGGCACTTGCCTCGTGCTCTGATGCCTCCTAGTGGTGCAGGCTAGGAATTCTCCTTTTTCCGACATGCACAGTCCTATTGAATAATATACATGTAATGTACATTACATATGCATTCTACAATACAGTATAGGTAATGTACTGGATACCATTAGATACATATTGCTACAATACCGATTGGGATTGGGGGCTGCTTCTAGCAAAGGGCGAATGTCTTTAAAGAAACTGGCAGCCACAGCAGTGGGGTGTTGAAATGCTGCCTTGCCTCTCCTGGTGCTGTCCTAGAATGTGCCAGAAAAGGAAGCAACATTGTGGTGATGTCCTGTCTTGTCTTTTTTTTCTCTTCCTGGTGCATTACTGGAGGGGGAAATGGCTGTGCCCAGTAGTTATAGTGTGCGGCCATCCTGCCCCCAGTAATGCACCAGGAAAAGGAGATAACATCATGATGTTGCTTCTGTAAATGGTGCATTCTAGCCTTGCACCAGGCAAGGAAAACCCTGTTGGAAAGTGGACAGTTTCTTCAAAGAAGCCAGCGCTTTGATGTGCCCTCCTCCCCATTCAATCCTATCTTCAACTCTCTGCGTTCCTGATTACCCTCTGCATTGTCAGCGTGATGCAGGAATGCCCAGGATTGGTCTAATAATTCAACACAGTCAACTAAATTCTATGGATATTCAAAGTAACAGCCTTTAGTGGCTAACGTCCTGCAACGTCCTGTCCCATAGCAGTTCTATTGTAATCTGACTGACTATATTTTGGGAAGCACAGTGAGTTGATCTGACATCTTAAATGTTGTTGTTTTTTCTAGGGATTGCTGATAGATACTAAAATAAATAAAACACCAATTCCTATCCAGGAATGTGAAAACAAACCACTCATTGATCTCTTTAACACTCCTGAAATTATTAAAGCTCCTCTAATGAAGCCTACAGAACAGGTAAAGTGTACACCCATTTTATCTTCTTCACTAATGCTGTTTTTATGTCAGTATACTGGCTTCAGGATGCATCTCGGCCTAGCTGCACGCTTTCTATTACTGTTGCTTTTTTAAAAAGCCATTTAAGCACTAAGTATGCTAGCTTTGTGTTCACAGTGCATGCAAAGACTAGTTTCTGACCTAGATTATTTTATATACCGCCTCATCCAAATGCTCTGGGTGGATTAGAGTCTGGCATTAATTGGATATTTCAGTATAAACAGTTCAACTTTGTTGTACAGTAGTATTTAAAAACAATCAAGAATGCCATCTGAACAATCTAAGGTTATTAACAAATGTAGGCCTTTAATACTTCAAGGGCACAAAGATTAAAATGGCAGTCCTAACCTTTTGTGTTCCAGTGAGTTCAATAGGCTATGCCCAAGTAAATGTGGGTAGGACTCACTGTAGGCTAAAGGAATGTCTTAACATTTTCTCTCTTGTTCAATTTCTAGCTAATTGATTTGAGTTCACCTCTTATTGGACTTAGTCCTGAAGGAAATAAAGAGAATCTGCATTCTCCTCTACTGAAATTCTGATCTCTTGGACCAAAATTAATCTCCACTAGCATGGAAGTGTGTGTGTGGCGGATGGCACGACTTTCTTCACTGAAATAGTGGATGTAACATAAATACATTAAAAAATATATGAGATAATTGTTTGAAATTTAAATGGGGCACTTGAATAAAATGTTAATGTGTTGCTGCTAGGTAGAATGGGGAAGGTGGTATTTAATTTTTGATCCTGATTACTGTAGATTATAGCCTGTATTATGTGCTTGCTATTGCTTAATGTGAATTGTAAAAAATTCAAAATAAATTCTAGAAACTTCTTAAATGTTACAAGCTAAAATAAAGTTATATTTTTAATATCTACTTTTAGAACCAATTTTAAGATGGAAGCACTATTAATACTAAAGCTTTGTGTTTTCAATTCAGACACCTATTCTGCTAGCCTTTAGTATGTGAAAAGTGTGCTGTTTAAACACCTTAGACTCTAGTTTGTGGTTAGATACCTGTAATTCAAACAACTTCTGTAAATTTCTAGATACTTGGACTCCTTGACCAAAACTGATAACTGGCCATACTATATAGTCTGCTGTCTTATGCTGCCCACCTTTTTGTACTGAAAACTTGCTTTGTAATGCTCTACCTGTATCACCATATTGCTTGCCTATAACAGACTGACCATTGGGCCATCTAGGTCAGCATTGTTCTGTGATTTGGCAGCAACTTTCCACAGGGTTTCAGATCTTCCCAGCCGTACTTGGAAATGCCAGGGATTGAACATGAGACCTTCTGCTGATGGTGAGGTATTGTAGCATTGAACATCTGTGCTTCCTTTAAATACAGATGGTGCAATACAAAAATGTTAGGTTGCGATCCTTTTATAGACAATGAGGATTCACTGTTCCTGTATACTATAGCCCATGTTAGATGATGATACACTCATGTCCCTACATGCTGGCATGCCCCTCTCCCAGGTACAGCATTTGTCTGAAAAGACAAATGCACTACTTGAGCAAGGACCCCTTGTGATTAGGGATGCTGGTGATTCAGTGTACCTAGTCACTGGGAATCACTCTGCATATTAACATTTGCCTCTTCAGACAATTCTTGTATTTGTGGTGGTGGTGGGGGGGGGGGGGAGAGAAGAGAAGCAAGGTTCACTCTCACGATGGCAAGCCTGAACAGGATTTCCTTATCCATATTTCATTAAAATGAGCAAGGCTTTTGCTATACGTGCAGAAAAAAGCAAAGAGAGCTACTAATGAAACAGAGTAACCCCATCCACAGGAATAAACAGTAAAGAACTGAATCAGGGATGGGAAGATATCTCCTCTGCCCAGGATTTCACAAAGGGTGATTATTTCTCTTTGGGTACAGTGAGATGTGGGTACTAAGGTCAGCCTTGCCTTCCTGTAACAAAAAACCCTAATTCATAGAACAAATACAAGAGACAATAATATAGGAAGCAGGTTACATGGATCGCTTCTCCTACAGTACGTGGATGGAATCGTTCTACAGTGGTCCCTCGACTTACGAACTATTCGACATCCGAATTTTTTGACTTACGAAAGGAAAAAGTAGCCGCACGCTTACGAATTTTTCGACATCTGAACGGAAAACCGTTGGCGGTTTTAGATGCGGTTTCCTTGACTTACGAATTTTAGATGCGGTTTCCTCGACTTATGAATTTTGATAATGTGGTCGTTGCCCCATGGCGAGCAATGCTCCGCAGGAGTTTGCATTTTGCATGCCTTTAAAGTGCACTTGATAAAGAGTTTTGCACATAAAACTGGGTGTCTGGGTCTTTTTCCTAGGCTCCGGAACGAATTAATCCATTTCCAATGCATTCCTATGGGAAACTGCTTTTCGACTTACGAACTTTTCGACCTACGAATGTGCATTCGGAATGGATTAACTTCGTAAGTCGAGGGACCACTATACTTCTGTCTCCTCTCTCCAGCCCGCACCTAGATAAAACATTTTAAAGCACAATTTAATGCAGAGTAGGGGTGGGAGAATCCAAGCTTTGAGAAGCGCCCCTCCCCTTTTTTGGCACAGCCTGGCAACTACCTGCATGAAATGGTGGCTTGGGAAGGCACAACCATTCAACAACAACAAAAAATGATTTGTAAAAACATCTACACTTCCAGAATAATGAATTTTAACAATGCAATTCCTGAAAGAGCCAGCAGAGCAACAAAGATCTATTCAAAGGCAACTAATTTTTGATTTACAGAACACTGTGACTGATACAGTGTCTAACCTTGGATTTATCTTTTAGCTTCAGTGTTCCATTCCTTGACTGTAAATTGAACATTAATTGATTGCTCTACTGAACTCAGTTGAATTTTCTTCTGAATAAATATGCATAAGATTGTGCTGGATATTCACTAATGTGCTCAATCCATGTATTGGAAGGAATTGATGGCAATGGTTTATGGTCTTATTTAGAACAGAAAGGTAGATATTGTTTAAAAGTCTGTTGACATATATACTGGCTACATTGAAATCCCTTATGAATTAAGAACAGCCCTGCTGGATCAAGCCTAAGGCCTATCTAGTCCAGCAACTTGTTTCACACAGTGGCCCACCAGATTCCTCTGGGGAGCCCACAGGCAAGAGCTGAGGGCATGCTCTCTCCTGATTTTGCTCCCCTGCAACTGGTATTAAGAGGCATTGTGCCTCTGAGGCTGGAGGTGACCCACTGCCACCAGACTAGTCACTGATAGACCTGTCTACTATGAATTTGTCTAAGCCCCTTTTAAAGCCATACAAGCTAGTGGCCATTACCACATCCCGTGGCAAAGAATTCCATAGATTATGCACTGTGTGAAAAAGTACTACTTGTCAGTCCTAAATTTCCTGACCTTCAGTTTCATGGGATGATTCCTGGTTCTAGTATTTTGGGTGTGTGTGATAAATTTCTGTCTACCCTCTCCACTCCATGCATAATTTTATACACTTCAATCATGTCTCCCCTTAGTTGCCTCTTTTCCAAGGTAAAGAGCCCTGGATGCTGTAGCCTAGCCTCATAAGGAAGGTTCTCCAGGCCCCTGATTATCTTGGTTGTCCTCTTCTGCACCTTTTCCAGTTCTACAATGTCCTCCTTAAGATACAGTGACCAAAACTGTATGCAGTACTCCAGATGTGGCTGCACCATAGATTTGTATAAAGGCATTATAATATTACAATTTTTATTTTCAATCCCCTTCCTAATGACCCCTTTTTCACAGCTACCGTGCACTGTTGACACTTTCAATGAGCTGTCCACCACGACCCCAAGATCTTGTTAGTTACCGACAGCTCAGATCCCATCAGAGTATATGTGAAGTTGGGGGGTTTTGCCTCAATATGCATCCAATATGATT
The DNA here is from genome assembly GCF_027244095.1 of Hemicordylus capensis. NCBI lineage: Eukaryota > Metazoa > Chordata > Lepidosauria > Squamata > Cordylidae > Hemicordylus > Hemicordylus capensis. The sequence goes on from NC_069661.1 coordinate 155,287,754, forward strand.
TGATATGAAAGTTGTGTGTGTGGTGGTCAGAGTTCTTTTACACACACAATTGCTTATTGTTCTTTAATTTTATTTTATTTAACATATTTGCATACTGCCCCAAATGCAAGTCTCTGGGTAGTTTACAACAAAACAATAAAAACAACAAATAAAAAGGTTAAAACATTACAACAATTAAAAATTAAAAATGTTAAAACTTAAAAACACAAAACAGTATCTACTTAAAAGCCTGGGTGAACAAATATGTCTTGACTGCCTTTTTAAAAGTTGTAAGAGATGGGGAGGCTCTTATTTTAGTAGGGAGTGTGTTCCAAAGCCTCAGGGCAGCAATGGAGAATGCCCGACCCTTAGTAGCCACCAGATGAGCCGGTGGCAACTGCAAACAAATCTCCTGATGATCTCAGTGGGCGGTGTGGTTCATAGTGAAGAAGATGTTCCCTTAAACGGTTGAAATGATGAATGCATATGTACTGTAAGAAACCAGCCCCTCCCCTTGCCAGACTGATTAACTGTTATGAAAAATATAGTAAGCTTCCTTTAAATAAGCAAAGCAATATTTTTCACTTTTAGAAAACTTGCAGCTTAGAGGAAAAGAAAGTTCAAGTCCCTGCTTCAAAGGGGATCATGGCTCTGCATGCTGTTTTGAAGCTTGCAGGAGACCTGATGTTAATTAGCCACATTTGCATGTAATATGGAAGTGGAGTTTAAGGGGCCAGAGGTTGGACTATTACATCTGAATGTGTGCAACTTTGGTTCTGCAAGGTGAGCGACCTGAGGTTTCTCTCTGGAACTCAAATTTGAACCCTTGGGTTGTGTATTTTGTCACCCCAACATGAGGTTCACTGCAGTTTGTGCTATGTCCAAATGTGGAACCACACGTTGCGTTCCTTTCAACTGGAGTTGAGGGAGGAAGCTCCTCCCTCTCTCTGACCATAATTGGCTGTGTGGGCTGTTCTTCGTGCAAGAAAGAAGTCTGCACAGCCGGATCTCCCTTCTCTCTACAGTCTCGCTGACTGCAGAGAGAGTGCTCTTTGTTACATCTGAATTTGGACAGGAGAGCAGGGGTGGGGTGCAGAACCATGGGTCCATTGGACCTGTGGTTCTGCGTTACTTGTGAATGCGGTCAGCCTCAGTGTGTGAAGTGTGCATTTGCCTCAAGAAATAATTGGATGTAGACAGCAGGAAAGCTTGAGGAGCATCTCACTTGAATCTTTTTGGGGAAGAGAAGATACTTTGGAAGGAGGAGAGAAAATGTGTTTTGTGGGAACAGAACAGCACTTAACATGCGGGAGAGAAAAACACTTGGGAGATAACATTTGTGTGGGGAGTTTAGTAAAATGAGGGGGGAACTCAAATGCTTGTGTGGGCATCTGCATCTCTTGAAACAATACAGCTTCAACATCCATGCAAGATTTTCTCCACTGAAGTGAACACCTACAGCTTCTGCCTAGAAAATTAAGCACTGCACAGAGTGCTCCTAAACATTGCTACTCAGACATAAACCCCACTGAGTTCTATGGGGGCTCACTCTCAAGGTCAGTGATCTTTGGACTGTAATCCATAAAGACAGGGATTACTAACCTTGGTGTGTAGACGTTATTGGACTACAGTTCCCAAAATCCCCAGGCACCTGTTGGATGTGATGGGAGTCGTCGTCCAACAACATCTATAGACCCAGTGTTGGGAACTCCTGCTTTAGAGCTGCGCAACTTCATACCTCCAGCTGTTGGACTACAATTCCCATCATCCCTGATATGACCACTGTAGCTGCGGATTATGGGAGTTGTAATCCAACAGCTGGAGAGTTGAAGTTGTGCAGTCTCCTGTTTTAGAGACCGACTGCTGCTCTCTTGTCCGGGCAAGGGCGGAGGAAGGGGCGGGCAAGGCAGTACTTCTCTTCCCCTTTGTGATCTCAACTCCTCCCAGGGGCGGTCCTGTCCCATCCCTGGCTGGCTAGCTGGCTGGGACTAGCCGAGGGAGGAGGAAGAGAGCAAGATGCTGGGGGCTGCGGGCCGGCACGTGGTGTGCGCTTTGTCAGGCGGGGTGGACAGCGCGGTGGCGGCTCTGCTGCTGCGGCGGAAAGGTGAGGTGCAGGAGGGAGGGGGCCCTTGAGCGCCGGCAGCGCCCCTCATGTCTGCTCCTTTGGGGAGTGTCCCCTCACACGAGCCAGCTTCAGTGCCGTCAGGAGGAGGGACCTTTCCTCTGCCCGCCCTTCCCTTCACGAGCTCCATGTGAAGCTCTCCTTCTCTATGAAAAAGCGTCCTCCTTGCCGGGCGGCCTTTATTGCTGCGCACGCGCAGTTCCTTTCCCCCCTCTTCGTCGTGCGCGTTTGGGGACGCGGTGGCTTCGTTGTCGCTTCGCGGCTGTAGTTCCCCCAAGTAGCGTCCTTGCCTATTATGCACAGCTCGAGCGTGTGCACGTTTACTCGGAAGTAAATCCCGCAAGTTTCTTACTCCCAAGTGAGCCTGTCTAGCATTTCAACCTGGATTCCGCACTTGGATGATTGATTGGCGCCTGGCACGGCCTTTCCAGAGGAACCATGGGAATTGTAGTTCTGCGAGATTAATACGCGATTGGTCCATTTGAGACTCCGCCCCCCCTTGCCTTAGTAGCCCTTGAGTTCTCACGTGAAAAATCACTGCTCCTCTTTCGTGCCCCAACCATTACTTGGTGTGATCATGCTCGTTTCAGTAGGGATTTTAAGAAGTTTATATTTCATTCGTGCTAAGCACGATACTGACTGCCAAAACAAGCCCCCGCTCCCATCATTTATTGGGTCTTTAAGGTAGGATCTTTCCAATGGGCAAAAAATTCTCATTAGGAGTCTGGCGGTGGGGTGATGCCCTTGAACTTTAATGGCAGGCAGTGGTAGTATTGTCTTCTAGGGAGGCAGATTTGTACAGAATAATAAGGAACAAATTGGCAGCCAGTGATATTACTTCAGCCACAGTCACATGCTCCAAATACCCTGATCAATAATCTGGCCGCTGCATTCTGGATCAACTGAAGTTTCCCAGCACTTTTCAAAGACAACCCCACATTAAGCACATTTTAGTAATCCAAACACAACGTAACTGAGACATGTGTCACCATGGTCAGATCTACTTTTTCCAGGAACAAACAGAGGTGGCACAACAAACTTTGTTGGGCAAAGATGATCTTGGCCACTGCTGGGCACCCATGTTCAGAACTAGATCCTGCAGCACTCCCAGACTTCAAACCTGCATTTCCAAGGGGAATGCTACCTTGCCCCAGACAGATTGAATTCCAGTTCCCAGACTGGCAGCCCTTCTGAGAGGTGCTCTTGAAGTCTTATCTGGATTAAGCTTCATTTTATTTGCCCTCATCTATAGTTAATAACTATATTATATACATAATATATAGTGCAAACTGAATAGCATTGTATACAGTATCTAAGCATGACATACTGGGCTGATTGGCACAGGGCTCCAGCACTGAAAGTTCAGGAGCAAGCAGAGGTTTAGGCTTGTGCTCTTTATGCACCCCACAAAATCCGTGATGTGAGGTCCCACCATGCAATCGCCATGTGCACACTGTACAGTCCACGCATGAGAGTCATGATTTTTGCTATACCAAAATATTTTTGATAGAGAAAAAGGCAGGCAGCTTCCCTGAACTTTCCAGTTTGTTTTTCTCGGGAGATACCACTACCATTGCCTGCCATTAAAGTTCAAGGGCACAGCCCCACCCTCAGAGCCCTAAAAAGCTATTTTTCGCTAATGGAAAGATCCTAACGTTTGGCAGACAGTGCACCAGTTCCATCTGCTCACCTCTTGTTAGTATCCATTCACTGTGCTGGTTTTGACTTTAAAGCCCTTTACAGCTTGGGACTTGATACTTAACAGACTACCACCTTCTGTATGAGCTTGCTTGCCCATTAAGGGGTTCTGCAAATGCTTTTCTCTGTGTCCTACCAATATCTGAGGTGTGTTTGGTTGAGACATGAGGGAGGGTCTGATCAGTGTCCATTCCTCAGAGGTGGTACTCCCCTCTTAGGGAGACCCGCCATGCTCCTCTTAAACAGGCGTTTGCCTATAGGGCTCTTTGTTTCTGTAGTTACTGACTGTTCTGTACTGAATTTTAGATCATTCTTTATCAGCTATCTTGCCTTGGTTTTTGATATTTTATTGTTTTTGTTTTAATTTGTTTTTTTCTAAGTTACCTTGAACACTTTTAATGGAAATGTGGGGTTTAAATGTATATATTATCAGTAATGTTTAACACTAGGTACATTTGCATGAAGAAGAAAAATGTCTACAGTTTTCTACCTATTATGTTCTTAATTTCAGTATGCCTTATTTTATTTTTTTAGATGCAGTGCTGTTTGTATTTTGAGGTAGGGAGGTTTCTTCAAAATTTCAGAGAAGGAACTATTGTGGAGATTTATTGCTGAGGAAAACGCTGCCAATTGGATAGTGAATGACAGAACAATGTTTTAGGTAATTCTTCATATAAAATAATTTTGCTTGTTTCTCTCCTTTCTGGTCCACCATAGGATACCAAGTGACTGGGGTTTTTATGAAGAACTGGGACACTGTGGATGAAACAGGCATTTGTTCTGCTGACAGAGACTGTGAAGATGCTTATAGAGTTTGTCAGATACTAGACATTCCATTTCATCATGTTTCCTATGTAAAAGAATATTGGAATGATGTGTTTAGGTAGGACAGTTTTTAAAAATAGTTTGTTAAAATAAAGCTTTGCATAATGGTGAACAGTAATGAGGCAAGAGGTTGGGATCCCAAATGCCACTTAGGGATATGCATTGTGGCCACCCCACCTCAATTTCTTCTCAAGTGCAGTTTCCAATTTTGTGTCAGAAGCTGCAGCTTTCCCAAATTTTGGGAGCAGGTTTTTAGGTCGTGCAGAGGGTGAGAGTCCACATTCAAAACCCTGTTCAACTCAAGGAAGTGGGTGAGCTATGGTGAATAGAAAACTGAGACCATCAGCACTGTGGTAACCCAAAAAGGTTGTATTAACTGGGCTTAGAAATAGTATGTGCAGATCAACATTATCATGCAGAAACAAACATCTTGTATCTTTAGAGAGATGCAGAAAACAGTATTCTTCGATATGGTCTCTGTGCTTTGCACAAATGGGTGCAAAGCCCATTTGTGTAAGAGCACAGATGACCACTAGAAGAACCCAAGTTACAGGTAAGCAACCTGATGTTCTGCAGTATAATAGAGCAATGTGCTAAATAGCAGAACAAGAAGGAGCAGAGAAATTATAATGTTCTCAGGTTTTTGAAATGGGCTTCCTAAGCATAAGCAGAATCTACTTAGATATATCATTCTTCTGGTTCTGTGTGGAGGTAGGCAAACCCATCACAGCCAGCTCTGCCTAGTATCTGCCATTTCCAGTGCTGGGGCAAAGTGTGGGGGGTGGGGGCTTTTTACTGAAACTAGAGGCATGCTGGGATGGTGCAAAGGGGACACCAGAAAGGGCATGAGGACATCTTGGAACTTGAGTTGCTCCCAGTGCTTTACACATGGGAAAAGGATGTGTGTGCTCCTGGTGTCTGTGCAGGCTTTCAGTTCTGCTAACTGAGCAAAGAGAAATATTTTAAAGTGGTGATTCGCTTATATTTAGCAGTGGGGGAGAAATTGTCCCTATCCAATCCCAGCACAGCATCCCACCAGTGGCTGTTGCTGGTATCTGCCTTATGTTTCTTTTTAGATTGTGAACCCTTTGGGGACAGGGAACCATCTTCTTTAGGTATTATTTATTTTTCTGTTTGTCAACTTTTGTTGAAGAGCGGTATATAAATATTTGTTGTAGTAGTAAAAAGCCCCCCTCCTTGCCCACCCCAGAAATGGCAGGTACTGCATGGAGCTGACCAACTCTGTGGGGTGTCAGGGATGGTACATTTTTGTTGCAATTAGAGATTCTGGCGCACAGCCCTAGAAAACTGATTGCTCCGCTACAGAAATCTTGTTTTGAAGAAAGTACCATTGATCAAATAGTTGCTTTTGCAGAAAATATGTAGGATTATTGGTAAACCAATAATCAGTGATCAGGTAAGACAGCCAGCGTGGTGTAGTGGTTAGAGTACCGGACTAAGACCGGGGAGACCCGAGTTCAAATCCCCATTCAGCCAAATACTAGCTGGGTGACTCTGGGCCAGTCACTTCTCTCTCAGCCTACCCTACTTCACAGGGTTGTTGTGAGGAGAAACTTAAGTATGTAGTACACCGCTCTGGGCTCCTTGGAGGAAGAGCGGGATATAAAATGTAGAATTTTTTTTTTAAATGGTAAGATTTAGGTTGAATCTCACTGTCTGAATGACCAAATACTCATAATTTTTCTAATTGTTTTATACAGTTACCTTTTAAATGAATATGAATTGGGAAGGACTCCTAATCCTGATATTATATGTAATAAGTACATCAAATTCAACTATTTCCTGAACTATGCTTTGGATCATCTTGGTAAGTTATTTTTAAGTATAAACTATCTACAGTATAACAAAATAAAGAAATTAAAACCTCTTTTTTAAAAAAGTTAATTTTGGTAGCAAACTGGTATGAAAGTAATGTGTTTTGATTCCTGCTTAGAGGATCTTGGGAAGAACTTGCTCCAGATGTTAAGATTAATCTCTTGTCTTTCAGGAATTATGCAGTCATAGTAACGAAATGGTTTTGGAACTTGATGAATGTTTATTAAAATAACAGCACTTTCTAGAATCTGCCATCATGTGTATTTTTTTCTTTCTTTAAATGTGTCAGGAGCAGATGCAATTGCAACTGGACATTATGCGAGGACTTCCCTGGAAGATGACGAAGTATTTCAGCAAAAATACATACAAAGGCCTCAAGGACTTTTCAGAAATAGATTTGAAGTAAGAAATGGTAAGTGGGGCACTGCCTACATTCAGATCTTATATTTAATATTTAACACAAGGCTTGCTAATCTGTGGGAAGAGTCAGGCTCACACTTTGCAAAAGAAGATATCCTGGAAAAACTCCTGGATTGTAGACTGTCATCAAAGTGTTGGACACTGAGTGCTACTTAAGCTGGTTGGATTATGGTTCTGTTGTACTTTGTTGAGTTGCTTTGTATACATTTGGGGCTGTTTATTGGTTGGCTGATTTTACCTTCCAATGTCTGCTATTTTATTATGGCCCATAACTGAAGGAAATGAACTAGTTAGTCAGTCAGTTTTTATTACAGCCATTGGCCAGCCAAAAGATAAAAAACCAGAATAACAAATATAACTAATATACACAAATAGTGGCTGATAATTACACACAATAAAACAGTACTAGCTGACCCCGCACAGAGCATCTGTGCACTCTTTGGGGCCGGCGGTTACCTCTTCCCCCCTCCTTCTGCCCCAGTCTCTGCTTCCGGGCATAGCCGCCTCTCCTCCCCACTGCCACTTCTGCCCCCCCCTTTCTTTCCCCCCTCCTGGGCCTTGCCTCCGTGGCCAGGCCGGGCCTGCCGCTACCACGGCGACCAATCCTCCTGGGTGCGCCCTCAGCCAATCAGCTGGGCTCTGGGATGCACATTACAAGGCACACCCAGGAGAATTAATATAATAGAAACAAGCATCCAGGATAGATTACTTTAAAAACAGTAAAACAACTCCAAAAATTGAGACCTTAATCTCATAGCAATATAAAAAAATTTGGCCACCACTTTTGTGATGTCACAGCTTGCGTCCGCAAGGCAATATTGTGTATAAAAAAGCTCACACCTCCCAGGAAATCTAACTAACAGGAGGGAAATAAGTTCTTCTCTAACACCTTGATACAAAGAACAATATAACAAAACATGGGTAACCGTTTCCAGGAGGCCAGGGCCACAGGGAAGGAAATGAACTACCGTATATACTTGAGTATAAGCCTATCCGAATATAAGCCGAGGTACCTAATTTTACCTAAGAAACGAAAAAACTGATTGACTCGAGTATAGGCCTAGGGTGGGAAATGCAGCAGCTACTGGTGAGTTTCAATAATCAAAATAAATGCCAATAAAATAACATTAATTGAGACATCAGGAGTATATTGTGGGGTATATTGTGACCAGTATGTACTTTATTACAGGGGGACATTTTAGCACTGGCAGATAGATGACTCGAGTATAAGCTGAGGCTGATTTTTTCAGCACATTTTGGGTGCTGAAAAATTCGGCTTATACTTGAGTATATATGGTAAACATGACTGGTTTGTATACTGCAGTGGTAGGCAGCATTGGCTCTCCAGCTGTTGTTGAACTACAAGTCCCATCATCCCCAGGCACAATAAATTGTAGCTGGGAGATTATGGGAGTTGTAGTTCAACAACAGCAGGAGAGCCACAATTGCCTATCCCTACTATACTGTGTAAGATTATGTTGTTATAAAGGAATATTACATCCACTGTTCCCTCTAACAGGGATTCCCAGATGTTGTTCACTACAACTCCCAGCATCCCCAGCTGCAATGGCCTTTGGCTGGGGGTTATGGGAATTGTAGTCAACAACATCTGGGAATCCCTGTTAGAGGGAACACTGAGTTGGACTAAGAGATTGTTGTTTTGTTAGGAATGTTCTCTTGATAATGATCAGAAGACAGGGAAGTACCATTTTACTGTAATAATCAATCAGTCAATCTTTATTACAGCCTTAGACCAGCACAAAGTAAAAGGAACATGTAACAGGTGACTTGTCAAGAAGTGGGGGAATAAGGGTGTTTCGTGTATCTCTGTAGAGCAGTCAGTGAAGGAGGACATACTCAATAGTTTCAACTTGTCCTGAGTTGCAGGGGCAGAGACGGACCAGGAAAGAGATCTTCCTGTATCTTCCTTCAAGAAATGCTGAGGGAAGGGCATCACGGCAAGCTAGGATAAAGGCCCTTCGGTGGTTAGCTACTTCTAGTTGTGTAAAGTATCCAGCTGGTGGCGTTATATACCTTTAGACTCTCAGAGAGAAGAAAGTTTGGGGACCTATCTAGATCGGTTTGGTGTTCTGCATCTATTATGCACTGTTTGATACCGTATTTTATGGACTATAAGACTCACTTTTTTCCTCGAAAAATATCCGCCAAAATTCAGGAGTGTCTTATATGTTTTAACAGTTTAATATGTTAAAACTCTGAAAAACTGGATTAAAATTAAGGTGCGTCTTATTGTCCGTAGCGTCTTATAGTCCGTAAAATACGGTAAGTGTTCTGGCCCACTTGTAACCCAAGGAAAGTAGGTGGGGAGGGGAGAGTCCAAGTAAGGATAGTTTGGAGATAGAGATCGCTTCCATGTGGATTGGAAGCCGTCCAGCAATGTTGAGGGGGATAGGCCCCTTGGGAGGGGGGATAGTCTCAGCCAGTAGTTGAGTATGGGCAGCTAGACTTTGGCCTCCACTTTCACCAGGCCAGCTGGCTTCAAGTCATAGAGAGGCATTAGAGACACAATGGGGGACTTGCAGTACTGCTCTTAGGAAGTTGGATTGGACGAGCTCTAGAGGGCAAAGTTGAAAAGGGGGCCAAGCTGGGCACTGTATAGAAGTTGTGCCATCGACTTAGCTTCAGGTAGCGTAAGGGCTGTATTGGCCCCCTTTTGATTGGAAGAATTTTAGGATGGTGATGGTGTTTGGGGCAACATAGCCACCATGGGCCTTCCTAGTCCCAGAAGTGTGCTGAGCTGGCTGCTGGGTCTGTAATTGGCTGGGTCTTCCTTCCTGCCTTTTTTTTAAGATGGGGACAATGACTGTGGGCCCCAAGTCCTCAGGGATACCGTATTTTACGGACTATAAGACGCTACGGACTATAAGACGCACCTTAATTTTAATCCAGTTTTTCAGAGTTTTAACATATTAAACTGTTAAAACATATAAGACGCACCTGAATTTTGGCGGATATTTTTCGAGGAAAAAAGTGAGTCTTATAGTCCATAAAATAATGGATGTGAACAGCAGTGTTCTCTCTATTTTTCTTATCTTTGTGTGGAATGAGTTTTGTTTTGGGTAGCAGTAGCAAGGCAGTGTGTGCACATGCGCATTCAGGATGGGGGCTTCCTGATTCAACCTGAGTGGGATCTAAAATTAACTGAGTGGACATTAAAAAAAATTGTGAGCGCACACATGTGTACAGGCCTTAGAGGGAACACTGGTGAACAGCACAGCCAGAATGGCAGCCCAGCATGCTGGGTTGTTTTCGCTAGGGGGAATTAGGTTGTTGCCAGGGCTCTTCCTGGGCCTGAGCTGGGAGATCAGATCCATGATCTCAGATGGCACCACTGGAGGCCATGAGGGCATGTCCTCTGCATCTTGCTGAGGGCATCCGTGGGCTGCTTCGCCTTTGTATAGTTTGTCGAAGCGCCATTCCTCTGGTGAGATGAAGCTGTCCATGTGTGTCAGTCCATTGCTTCTGGCGAAGATGAGGTGATAAGCCAGAATAGGGCTGAGTTTTTGTTTCCAACTGTTCGAAGAAGACGTGACCAAGCAGCTTTCATGGCATCTCTTTTCTTGTGTTTGAGAAGTTGCTTGTATTGCCTCTTCTGCTTGAGGAGGTCCTTTGCTGTCTCTGGCCTTGTGTTGACCTTGTTGGTGTTGTAGTTCGCGATGAACATTTTTTTGGCTTCTACACATTCAGAATCAAGCCATGGTTTGGAGCAATGCAGGTGTGGCTTGGGGCGGCCGTTGTTTCTGTTTGTTAGGTGCAAACTAGTTCCTGCACTAGTTTGCTGTAGCTTTTGAGGATTGAGGTAGAGGATTCTGTAGAGAGCAGGGAGAGGTGAATGGGTTGAAAGTGTTCTGAGAGTTGTTCTGTTATTGTATTGTTCAATTGGGTGGACCATTTGATGCAACAGTCTCTTCCCGCTGACATTTTACTGTAATAAGAGAACTGTTAGAAATTTTTCCCTCTTAAATCAGAAACTTTAATCTTGAATATTTAAGCCTTTAGGTTTTAGACAGAAATACTGTGAAATCAAAATGCAGGTAAGCATCTACCAGAATTCCACACGCCAGGAGCAAGTGACCCTGTTCTTCTGGCAAGGATGACTGCCAGGAACCTCCAGCAGACTTTCTCTTTGGACTGGAATTTGGAAAAAGAGAGAAGCAGAACTAGTTTTTGCACTTGCCAGAAGTGTACCTGCCATCTCAAGAGGGAGAAGTCGAGTCTTCTCTCATTTCTGCAAGAGTTGGTAGAATGTTAGAAAGGGTGGGAGATGTAGCTGCTGTTTTCTTTTTCTTATCCAAGCTTCTGTGCAACTGAAAGAAACCCGCAGCTCTTTCTCGTAGGTCTTCTGTGCTTGCCAGTAAGCTCAAGGGAAAGGTGGCATGGACATTTGGATAAGAACAGAAACCCTCGCTCTGGTCTGACACTTTCCATGTGGGAGAATCTGTGTAATATCTGTGCAAGAGAAAAGACTCTGCCACTCCCTCAATCCTTCTGGCAAGCATAGAGGGCTTGAGGAAAAACTTGAATTTAGTCTCAATGTGTGATGCAGTCTGGAGAAGTGAAGCAGCAGCAGGCTAGACTTCTAAGGTTTCTTGCCTTCTCCATATCACAGCAGCAATGAGAGAAATCAGTGCCTCTCCCTTGGCGCATGCCTGAAGACTAGGGGTGTGTGTGTGTGTGTTATGGATAGCGAGGAGAAATAAAAGGCTGGGTAGTGTACCAAGCTGATATTTGTGGACCTCTGCAGATGGGTCAAGTTGTGTGGTGTTGTACTGTTATTTTGTATCTTTTCTCCCCGCATTTTGCAGCTGTAAAACTCCTCCGAGGAGCTGATCATGTCAAAGACCAGACGTTCTTTCTCAGTCAGATTTCACAAGAAGCCTTGCGGAGAACCATCTTTCCTCTAGGAGAGTTGACCAAAGACTTTGTAAAGAAGATAGCAGCGAAACACCACCTTCATCATGTGCTGCAGAGAAAAGAGGCATGGTAACATTTACTGGCCAATCATCAGAGTGTACATTGGGGTGATTCTCACTGGCTAGGCCTTGCACAAATAAAATGCCACTGAGTGCAGCAATGAAATTCTTAACTTTCAATTCTGTTTATTACTACTGTTCACCTGGTTTGTGCACTGTGATTGTAATAGTGATTATCATTATTACCTCTGGAGAATCCTTCCTTTTGAAAAACATTTCATGGTCAGAACCAGTGGCATTACCTGCATAAGCCATTTGTAGCTGTTGTCATTCAGTGGTAAAGACCACCAACTATTATAACTTGTGTATGTGTCTGATTTTGTTAAGCTTGTGACTGATATGTATACTTACCTAATAGCATACACATTAATAAGCCTCCCAAAACTGTGATATATAATTCTGTGCCCCATTTTAACGCCACCAATCTCTGGCAGTAGTATGGGTGCATCTAGTTACAAGACAGATCCAAAGGGGTTTAATAAAAAGTGCTTTTTCTGTTACTGCACTTCCCATTCCTGGTCCAATAGGTTTGTTAAATGTGCATCTTAGACACCAGAAGACTCAAATAAGAGGTGGTCATTGATATTTTTCTGAACGTTTTGCTGTGGTGTAAAATTGTGGCCAGCAGTGATAGCAGTTTTCCTTGAAGAGTTGATAATTCATTTATTCATCCATTTATTCATTCATTTATTCATTCATTCGATTTCTATACAACCCTTCCAAAAATGGATCAGGGTGGTTTACACAAAGAAATAATAAATAAGATGGATCCCTGTCCCCAAAGGGCTCACTATCTAAAAAGAAACTTAAGATAGACACCAGCAACAGTCGCTGGGGGTGGATAGGGCCAGATACTCTCCCCCTGCTAAATAGAGAATCACCACGTTAAAAGGTGCCTCTTAGGCCAAGTTAGCAAGGGTCAGAAGGAATGTGATTCTTACCTCATGGCTAAACTATTAATAGTTTTGCTGTGCACTGCAGGATTGGTGCTGGTTCGGGTATTGATACATTAAATTTGGTGGGCTATTTCTAAGGTACATTTTTGTAAGATTATGTCTGGATATACTTAAAAATCAGGAGCCATTTAGTCTTCTCTCTCAGCCTAACCTACTTCACAGGGTTGTTGTGAGGAGAAACCTAAGTATGTAGTACACTGCTCTGGGCTCCTTGAGGAAGAGTGAGATATAAAATGTAAAAATAATTATTATTATTATATACTGAAATGTCCATCTGTCTGTTCCCTATCCATTCCCGCGTCCTTGAGCTATAGGCAACAAACCTGGCAAAGTGACTGCCTAAGACTAGGGATGTGCACGAAACTGTTCGGCGTTCTGTTCTTAGAATGCCAAATAGGTTCGGAACCCTGCCTTCGAACCCATTCGAATGTGGGGGTGGGGGTGGCTTTAAGGACAGGGGAGGTGCACTTACACCCCCCCTCCCCACTGCCACGCTTCCCCCCTCTGGTGCTCTGCAGATAAATAGTTCTGCAGGGAGGGCCCACTCACGATGTGCACATGTGTGCAAGGCACTTCCGGTCAGGGAAGCAACGGGGTGGCAAGGAGGTACATTCCCCCCCCCCCCGCAGGACTGTTTATCTGCAGAGCGCAGGAGGGAGAAGCGTGGCAGCGGGGGGGGGGAGATGCACCCTCCCTCGTCCTTAAAGCCACCCCCACCATCGGCTCGAAGCGAACTGGTTCCATGCACATCCCTACCTGGGATCCTGTGAGTAATGTAAGGTACCTGGGAACCTCTACAACCATCAACAGGCGGATGTACAATGGGTACAGGCACAAAATTGATAGGGATGCAATAACAAAGAGAAACCAAGTGACCCTCTGAGTGACATAGGGTACTCGGGAACCCCTACAACCATCCTCCACAGACAGACAGGTGGATATACAGCAGGTATAGTCACAAAACAAAGAGCAATGCCGGGTTGTTCGGGCAACACTTAGGAACATAGGAAGCTGCCATATACCGAGTCAGGCCATTGGTCTAGCAAGCTCAGTATTGTCTTCACAGGCTGGCAGCAGCTTCTCCAAGGCAGGAATCTCTTTCAGCCCTATCTTGGAGAAGCCAGGGAGGGAACTTGAAACCTTCTGCACTTCCCAGAGCGGCTCTATCACTTATAGATAGTGTGTTAATGTTTTACAGATTACCAAATAGATGTTAATGTTTTTTCAATAGCAGTCATAAAAGAGATTCCAATTCTGGTAGTGAAGAAACTGCTTTGCATCTCTTTTTCATATGAACAGCATTTAGCTTACTGTTTCTGGTCTGTCTTCCTGAAGCTCTCTATGTCTTAGGAACATTGTATTTTCATACATTTGGCTCTGACTTACGGTTTTTGCCCTAAGGATGTTTCTGGGTGTATGGAGAAAATAAGAATATCTGCTTTGCAACTGCATTAAGATTTCCAACATATTCATACTTCTTGTGATGATCAGAGTATTCATTCATATGTTTTATTTTAGAGTATGGGAATCTGTTTCATTGGGGTAAGAAATTTTGAAAAGTTCATTCTTGAGGTGAGTAACTAAGGATTCACAACTTGTATAAAACTGTGTTAGGTTTCTCCTTTCAATTTTTTAATGTTATGTTGTGGAGTTTTGCTTTGTTCTTCTTTTCAGACTGTGTCCTGGGAATGGGTTTCACATATACTTTTTTCCTTTTTGGGTAGTATTTAGAACCACGTCCAGGCAATTTTGTTTCCATTGAAGATAACACAGTCATTGGAACACACAAGGGTAAGCAGGTATTTTCATCACTCAGCTAACATTAAGCATCCCTTGTGTTTGGAAAAATGAGCAGCTTAAAAAAAAAACTTTTTAAAAAAAAGCATGCTGTGAGATGTGAAGATTTATGGATCTGTGTGTTTTGGCTCTGTGTGACCCTGTATCTCGTGAGCAGGAGGCAAATATCATGAAGTGCAGCCACGTTCTCTCCTTTTCCTGAGTTGTCCCATCTAACAATGGATTAAGCCTTGAGCCCCGAGGCCTATAGAATATCAGCCTAGTCGAAAAAGCATCTGGCTATAAAAGCTTCAGATTAGTTAGTGAGCTATTATGCTGTTGCAGTCTATTACTACATTATTAGCTGATACATTGCAGGGGAATGGCGCTTTCTGACAGAGTGTTGATCCTTTAATGCCCTTAAAGTAAATGGTAAAGCAGTATAAACAGAAACATGTTTAAGGGAGGAATCTGCTAATGCTGCAAATTAGACCAGACATGTAAAGAGAGAATGATAGTTTTCAGAAGGGAAAAAGGGCGTGTTAGTAACTGCTAGGCATGGATTTGGTCGTCCCCAGCGAGAGGCGGAGGGGAAGGAAATCAAAGCAGGTTAGCTTTGCCTTGCATTTTTGCATTAACTGTGAGGGAACTCTGGGCCTGAGACCACAGAGCTGAGGATGGATAAGCTGTCGTTTTGTGTGGAGGCATCTGGCCTTGAAATCTGTGTTCTAGAGGCTTATTTAGCTGTAGAGCCTTCACTCCCTCAGTACACAGATACATGTGGTTCCAATACGTGAAACCCTTTGTGTTCTTGGTGGACAGCAAGATGGAAAATAGAAGTTTAAAGACCAAAGGGAGCAGCGAACTGCCGGTCTAATAGCAAAATCATTACATACTAATTTTCACGTTTTTGTGTCTACCGAAGACTTAAAATTTCAGACTGTTGACTTTAAATTCACCAGTTATGAAAACCGGAACTTTTATTGGAATTGCCACATTTGATCCATCGCTGTGACTGCCAGACTAAGCATGTAATCCTGATTCAGTCCCAAGTATGCATACATGCAAGAGCTGGTGTAATGCTCACACCTAAGAGTATGTGCTCTAAGCCAGAAGTCTCACATCTGCCTTGAACTCACGAGGTAGCCTTAGGCCAGCTGGTTCAAACAGAGGCTGGATGGCCATTGGTGAGGGCTGATGTGAGAAGTGAGGAATGAGAAGAGCTTCAATATCCCTTCCGGTTCTAAAAATCCGTGATGCTAAAGTCACTGTAGTCTCACCGTCAGCTGCCTGTTCTCCAATCTGTGACATGATAATTCATTCTTTCTTTCTTTCTTTCTTTCTTTCTTTCTTTCTTTCTTTCTTTCTTTCTTTCTTTCTTTCATTTTTCCATATCTCTATACCGCCTGACATGTGCATCCCTAGGCGTTGTACAGAACTTGAAATACAATCAATAATTAAAACAGGATAAAATGGTTGAAGCAGTGTTATGTTATAAAACAAATTCAGATTAATTAAAAAAAAAAAAAAACCTGAGAAAACAGGTGCATCTTAAGACTCTTTTCAAAATCAGCCAGAGATGAAGAAACTCTTATTTTGACAGGGAGTGCATTCCAGAAGCCCTCGGGCAGCTACAGAAAAGGTCCAGAGAAGGCATTATTACTGAGATATGCAACAATAAATAAATAAATAAACAAACAAACAAATAATAGTCCAAAGATTCAGGGGCCGGACAATGGACACGTGACAAAACTATTGGACTGTTTGATGGACATTATGCAGGGAGGATAAATGGATTTCCCTTTATTCCCTTTACAAATAATATACTTGGAACAGAAAAAGGGCTGCCTGGGGCAAATAAACATTTTATTCAATTACCATATCTCTGAATGTTCTTGTCTGGGAGACACAGTTAAATCTCTAGGTGCCGTGGCTCTCTGGCACCCAGGATTTATCAAGCCCTGGCTTGGTGGTAGTATTATGACTTGAAGTAAGTCCTGCTAGAAATCGATTGGACTGATTAAGGATTGGGAGAGGATTGTTTCAGATTGGGACGTTTGCTAATTTTACTGTAAAGAACAAAATGGGGGTTCTAACTGATGCCTTAGAATACATTTAAATTTGATCCTTCAGTGCAGTTTCTAGCAATATGACATACATGAGAGCCAGTGTGGTGTAGTGGTTAGAGTGCTGGACTGGGACCGGGGAGACCCGAGTTCAAATCCCCATTCAGCCGTAATACTAGCTGGGTGACTCTGGGCCAGTCACTTCTCTCTCAGCCTAACCTATTTCACAGGGTTGTTGTGAGGAGAAACTTAAGTATGTAGTACACCGCTCTGGGCTCCTTGGAGGTGGAGCGGGCTATAAATGTTAAAACAAACAAACACATATCTGCTATAAAATACTGACAACTGCTACTCAAGTCTATTATCCCTGTATGCTGGTAGTATTGTCAGCTCATTACTTAGTTTTGTTTTGTTTTTTAATTCCAAGTCAAAATGGTAGGATTCTCATTGGTGATATCTGTCAAATAATTGAAATTGACTTTAAAATAACAATGTGTTTTTCCGTTCCCTTGCTGAAGCATAGCAAACTCCTTGGACAGCTTTATCACTGTTGCAAATACCCTTGGAACATTCCTCGTGTTTCTTCTAATGCCTGCCTATCTGATGTTTCATTTTGAGTTGTGGTTGTTGATTAATACTGTCCCAAAGGCCAACGGCCAAAAGGGAAAGGCCAAAGGGAAAGAGCTTGCACCTGATCCTAGCTAATGCTATGTATGGAAATGCAGCATATTTTGGCATTTTCAGCCAGCATGGCAGAGGATTATCAGTGTGCTCAGTTTTGCCAAATACACATTTTTAGAAAGAGGATTTGTGCTCTCATACAGATACATTGTAATAGATTGTAGGAAGGAAGGCTTGCTTGTGAATTTTTGTAAGAAAATGTTGTAGTGGATGGGAGCTCCTTTAATTTAGTAAGTTCTACACTAAGAAATTTAGAAACATTTTTTCCCCAGTTGGAGGTGTTCTCTGCAAAGCATATGGAAAATGATTATTTCTGGTGAAAGAAACTGCTTAAATGCCATTAACAATATGATGTTTAAAAAACTGTTGTTAATATTATTTATTTATTTATTTATTTATTTTTAAGGTTGGTTCTTGTATACGTTTGGCCAGAGAGCCAGGATAGCAGGTCTCAGAGATTCCTGGTTTGTTGTCGATAAAAATGTAACCTCTGGGGATGTCTTTGTGGTAAGTTTGTTCATGCTTGTACCATTTGCGATAACTGCCAAAAAGAATGTGGTTATTATTGGCATAAACGTCTTGGCTTTTGCATACAGAAGAGAAACAAAAGCCGTTAAGTAAGCTGGTGTCAAGAAGTTTTATTATATCCTGTTCAAACTGGCTTTTGATTAACAGAAATGGAAAAGGATGTTGGCATCAGCTATCTAACAAATGGCAAACACTGAAAGAAATGATCAGGGAGGATTCGTTTTCCAGTTCAGTTGAGTGTTATCTTGGAAATAGTATAGATCAGTGGTTCCCAACCTGTGGGCCTCCAGATATTGCTGAACTACAACCCCCATCTTCCTCAGCCATAATAAATGTGGTTTTTCAGCCACAATAGATTCCCCAGGGTGGAAACCACTGGTATAGGTTGTTTTTAGCTTAACATTTGTACAACGTAGGAACATAGGAACCTGCTATATACTGAGTCAGACCATTGGTACAGTATGTTGCCTTAACCCTTGTTAGATTCCCGGCTGTGTAATAAAACCATGGTTTAGCCAAACACTCCCCTTGCTCCTCTGAAAGTCTACGTATAGAGAGACCAATGAGATTTGCTTGTTGTCTTGCAAAAGTGCGGTTGGAGATGTGAGAAACCCTTCAACTGTGGCTTACTTTGTACAGATTAATGCATAATGCAAACCCTTTTCAAACTATTCTTTCACATGCTGGTTTGTGACTTGTCCTTAACCATAGTATAGGTATTCCAAGGCAATGTTTATGGTTCAGAGGAACATACCATGCTTCAACATGATGTTTTCATAGAGCCAATGCCTCCTTGCTGTTTGTAAGAAAACAAAACATTAAAAATCGCAAGTAAGACAAATAATTGTCTTCCTGCTCCCAGAAGCACTTCACAGTATTCTGCATCATTGGGATTTTGTTGTATTCACCTCAGCAAATAAAGCTTTGAATCCTATTGTAGAAAGTTTCAAGGTATCAGGGGTATATTGTCCTTCGCAAAGGTACTGTAAATCAGAAACATTTTAAACAGCAACGTCATTCAATATGGGATTCTTTTAAAACTGAGGATTGAAAGTCAGAGTTTAAACCAGCCTTGTAAATAAGTTGGTGGCAATTGCTAGCCTGTAAAAATGTTTATTACTTTGCCCACAAATATATATATTAATTGCTAGTAGCACACTGAGAACCTGAAGAAAGGTGTGTGTGCACGCGCGCACACACACTCACACTTACACACACCCCATCTCTCTTCCAACCTACAAAAGCTCTTGTGAATGGTTGCCTGGAAGTGATTCTTTCACAAGAATTGCAAGTGGCTCTTTACCAATTTGGTCTGAAAAGTATGATTCAGTAGATATTGGTACTGGACTTGGATCATGGCAAGTCAAATTATTTCAAGCTTATGATCCCCCATTTTGTAGACAAATATCATGAAGTGCTTTTTAGAAACACTGTAGTAGTAATTTTTAATTTTAAGCAAGAGTTCTCTGCTTGTTACCCTCTCTCCATATTTGGTTTTTCACAACCATCCTTATGCACTGCTAGCTTTATTCTCTATGATTATCTAGTGTGCTGAGTTGGAAATTGAAATGGTTGCACTTTCAGGCACCCTCTACAGATCACCCTGCACTCTACAGAGATGTCTTGAGGACAAACAGAGTGCACTGGATTGCTGAGGAACCACCCGCAGACCTGGTTCGGGACAGAATGATGGAGTGCAGTTTCCGTTTCCAACACCTGATGGCGCTAGGTGACCAGACTTTTTTCATTTAACACATCTTGAAGTAGAAATGAGTTGAAGCACTTTTCGTGTACTTTCTTCGTGGCAAGAGTATGTCTTGAGATCATACTGAACAGCATTTATTTTTATAAGAACAGAGTAAATCTTATTAATATGTATTCAGATTAGAGTTAGCAACATCATATTTTGATGAGGATGCAGACACTTTTAAGGATTTTTTTAACTTTATTTTCTTTTTAGAACCCTGCACATTAACTCTAAATCAGGATGGGACCGTATGGGTGACGCTGGTGAAGCCAATAAGGGCTCTGACACCAGGCCAGGTATGTACTGCGGTTGCTTTAGGTTGTATCTATGTTTATCTTAGCCTTTTACCATCTTAATTTGGAAGGAGCTTCCATGGAATCCAGTAGAACCTTTTTGCTGGTCATTATGCTTAGGATGTGTCCGTTTGAATGTAAGAGCCTTGAGCTGACAGAACCTTGTCAAAATGTGTTTGAATTTCCTGGGCTGACTCTGTCCTCATTTCTTTATCACCATCATTTGATTGATTGTGTAGGAGTGAGAGCCTCAATAGAAATACGGGTTTGTGTATTACATTGCTGTTTGAACATTAAACTTTGGTCTGACACAGTGAAAAGTCTCTCTTGGAATTTTGATTGAAATGTAGCAACTGATTTTATTTATTTATTGTTAAATTTATATACCGCCTTTCATTCAAACAATCCCAAGGCCGTTTACAGCAAAGTATAAAAACAAGATTGTGAAAAAGACACAAAATATTAAGCTAAAAATATAAAACAAATCTGATTAAAAACTTAAAACAAAAGCATAAAAGCAATACAGAGTACAAAGAGCAGCAGCAGAGAGAATCAAATAAAAGCCTGGGCAAAAAGCCAAGATTTTACTCTCTTTCTAAAAGCTGTGATAGAGACTGAGGAGTGAATAGCCACCAGGAGAGCATTCCAGAGTCTGGGGGCAGCAACAGAGAAGACCCTGCCTAGATGCTTATCAGTGAGACTGTGCAAGTGTTATAGATCATGTTAGGCTGCTAATGACTGTGATAATGAATAAGGCAGTACTTGGCTGTTGTAGAAGATTTTCAGCCTGATCTTATGTCTGCTTGGAAGGGAGTACCACCGAGTTCACTGGTGTTTACTCCCAAGTAGATATACAGGATGACATCATCATCATTTATAAGTTGCTTTGAGAGTTTTGGCTAGAAGACAGGGATATATATTTTAAAACAAACACACTAGGAATGCAGCCTGTCTGCTTTTAATATAATCCCATCTTGCATCATGATAGCAAAATTATAAAGGATTATGTATAGGGATTGTACTGTAGAAAATAATAAAACAACTTTCAAAAATAACAAAAAAAAATGCTCAGTGTCCTCCTTAAAGTACATATTTTAGAAATGTGGTGTGTTGTTTACTACAGTTACCTGCATGAGTCCAGCTGAAATAATGCAATTTTTCTGCAGTTAACTGAATATAGGATAAAAATAAATGGGACTGAACTGCTCCCAACTTTCCAAAAGATAATCTGTGTCAGATGGTTCAGAAAAGCTGAGCTGCTTATTTTTCTTTAGACTTATTGTATTTACCTGAATCCAAGACTAGGTTTTTTCCAAGCTTTTTGATGTTAAAGATCAGGGTGTCATCTTAAATTCAAAGGGTAAGGATAACCTATATTTAACCTCTGTTTTTAAGGGGCTTGTCTCAAATTCAGAGTCATCATATATTTGGGTAAATACGTAGCAATCCTAGTCCCCACTTAGTCCTCAGAAGTTCAAGATGCATTTGGAATCCAGCAAACTTTGAAAGAGCAGTTTGCAACGCAGCATGAAAGGGCAGGCATAGCTGCAGTGCTCTTGAACAATAATTTCAAAATTGTTGTATGTACAAGTGGCTTTGCTAGATTGCAACTATACAGTCTCCTATTAAAAGGTTCTTTAATAGGTACTTTTTAATGTTATCTGAAAGGAAAAATATATGTAATATACGTGCTAGGTATTTTTTCTGGAAAAAGATTCTAGTGGAATAATACACTTATCTTTTTAAAATCTTGTAAGTGTCATGTACACTCTCACTTGTTTACCTTTGTATAACATCACCATGTAATACAAAGTAATAGCAGGAGGACTGGCTAGGTGTGACTTCATAATAACTTGTCTGTTCTTTTCAGGGCATAGGCACTCTCTGTGTCTTGTAAAGGTTGTCCCCATTTGTCTTTTCAGTTTGCTGTTTTCTACAAGGGTGACGAATGCCTTGGCAGTGGGAAGATTCTGAGATTGGGTCCGTCAATGTATACTTTGCAGCAAGGCAAAGCCGGAGAAAAGGTGGCGAAGATTGTGCCAGCTGATGAGGTCAAGGTTGAGCCAGCCACATGACTGCCTGCTTTCTGATTAATACAAAGACTGGGTTGGATAAAATATATGTGTTTGTTTGTTTTAAAAAGACCTTTCTGTCTTGAGCAGATATGTGGTGGATGCACGTGAAAGTATTTGATCTGCGTTTGGCAGATATTTTCACAGGTAAATTAAGATTGTGCTTCCAAGTTTTGTGTAATTAAAATATTTTTGACATGGTAAGTGACTTATGTTGGTGAGATACTTATAAAAGGGTTTATTATTTCTCTCTCTCAATTTCATGCACATGGGGTATAATCCCTGGTGTAATCCTTGCCTGTTTTAAAAATGGGATTTATGAATAAAAAGTATATTTTTTAAAAAGTTCTCCTCTAAAGATGCTGTCTGAGATGTAAAGACTGCTTAGACTTATGCAAAGGACTTTTGCTGGAATTTTTACCTCCCCACCCCCCTTGGCCAATGCCATATCACAAACTGCTTTTGGAATGCCCCTTTGTCATGCACTTTGGGAAGCATTGCTGTTTGAGAAACATCCTTGGACTCACAGAACCACAGAGCCAGCGTGGTGGTCACAGAACCTCAGAGCCAGAACTCACAGAGCCAGCGTGGTGTAGTGGTTAGAGTGCTGGACTAGGACCGGGGAGACCCGAGTTCAAATCCCCATTAAGCCATGAAACTAGCTGGGTGACTCTCGGCCAGTCACTTCTCTCACAGCCTAACCTACTTCACAGGGTTGTTGTGAGGAGAAACTTAAGTATGTAGTACACCGCTCTGGGCTCCTTGGAGGAAGAGCGGGATATAAATGTAAATAAATAAAATAAAATAAGAACTAGTTTTATAGCTCTTTGGATCCTGGCTACAATACAAAGTAGTGCACCCTATTATATTTGCACAGGGCTTGGGTACACAGCCTCATACTCCTTTCTCCACTGAATATCAATCTCCCTTTCCCTACTCTATATTGCCAGCTTTTTTTCTACCTGGGGGAAACCTCAGATCACAGTTCTCTGTGATCATGGCTGCTTTGTTCTGGCATATTGTCAAAAAACACCCTGAAAGTTCTCTCATCACTCACCATGTCATCTCCGAGAGCAGGATCCGGACTAGCAGTGGACTAGCACAATGCTCTTGTGCGAGTGGAAAGATGTATCATAAGGACCTTATTCAAAGAAAGGAACATCTGTTTCAGACTGGTTCTTGCACTAGCAGAAGATGTTGTGCAGCGTTTAGCAGAACAGTGTGCTAAGTGCATGTGGAACAACACAACCAATTGTGCTATCTCCTGCACAATTCCTTAAATATCCTGAAGGTTTCTGTAACCGGGTACCAATACTTTTTGTGCTAATAATTATAGGGAATAATAGGTGTCCTTGAACTGGTACTGATTACTAATGTCCGGTCTTCATTTGGAAAGGTGTTTGCACTGTATCTAGCACAGAGACTTTGATAAGAGGAGCGAGTTGCACAACATCGGTTAAGCCTGTAATTGTCATAGAGCACTGCTTGTGCTCTTCTCTCAGTGCTTGCAGAACAGTGCAGAGAAGTGCAAACCCCTTAGAGGTGTGCATTTTTCACCTTGCTCTAGTTCAAGTCTGGATCCTGCTAGCCGTTGGGAAGCCATGGCTGGGGAAAGTCCCTAACACCTGGGAAATGTCTTCTCCCGTGAATCTCCTAATAATCTTGTAACCTTGAAAGACGACTTCTTCTCTCCATGTGTAGCACTCCTCTCAGTGAGAGGAGAAACTTTATTTTTGAGTTGGTGCATTGTATGAACATGACATTTCCTGCAGTTGTTCAGTAATGGAGATGTAAAGCATTTTTAATAAAGAGACAGTGAGCAAAAACTACTGGGAACTTCTGGAAAAGACTCAGTGTCTTGTATGGCTCCTGCTTATTTTAATGAGACTTGCATACAGTAGGAAATCCCCATGGATCCTCCCCCAAACCTGAAATTCTAAACTTTATTCAGCTTTTTCAAAAACAGGGTTTTGCTAAAACTGACTCTCCTTGAGGGGAAGACCCATTACCTCTTCAGGTTCTAATTTTATGTTCTCGGATAATATTCTCCCCACCCCCAACATTTATAAACTGTGTGCAGGTTAATATACTAATATTTTTCCAATCTGGCTTTTGGAAAGTTTTTGATACATATTAAAAATAAATGACTCACTTCCAACCTTTTTATAAAGTTGATATTTGAGAATGTTTGCTACAGTTTTACATGTACCTCAGGGCAGGTGTTTCTGGATCACTGAAGATCTTCAAATAACCACATTTGAATTAATACCTTTTCACCAGCTTCTAAATGTATATCTATAGTAGACAGACATTTGGAGAGAGGAGGCTGTGAGCAATGTGGGAGCATCAAGTCAGAACAAGCTGTTCTAATATGAAGACCACCTAAGACGACTTTATAGCTGCTGGGTTTCTATAGAAACAAAGTTATTCAATCAGCATTACTATATAAAGCACCTGCATACAGCCATGCCAGCACAAGACTTCTTGGTTTCTTCCTAGGTTGGGGAGACTACAAAGCCTATGATACCCATGGCTGTCATAGTCAAAAGGCCTAAATTAATCTGTAACCATCGTCCTGTTTAGATTAATTTTTTTGGCCTGTGGGCTGGGTTTGGAATAGTCCTTGGGCTTGCATTCTTTCTCTTTCTTCCTTTATAGGCAAGTGAGCAACTCAGCCAGAAACTCACAGGTATTTCAGTGCAGGAGCTTGCTGACCTCATGAGATTAAAGACTGTAGAAGGTCTACAGTGTTAACTGCTGTCTGACTTCCCATTGTTAATGTGAGCTGTAACAAGTGTGGGTGCATCAGTGGCTGACATACTGTGCAACATTCCGTCTGCCTTGTAAGGGAACATGTGTGCAGTTGTGCAAAAGTGCTCTTGCACATAATGGAAGAATTGCATGACTGCAGTTGCACTATGGACAGTGATTATTTCCAATGGCTGTCCATTGCGTAACTGTTTGTACAGGTATGTTGGGCACAAGAATGCTGGGACATATGTTGGGCACATGAAACTGCTGGGACAGATCATCAGGAGATTTGCAGCAGGGTGTTAATCAGTATGCTTATGACACCCAAATCTACTTCTCCATGTCAACATCATCGGGAGAAGGCATAACCTCCCTAAATGCCTGCCTGGAGGCAGTAATGGGCTGGATGGGGGATAACTAACAGGCTGAATCCAGATAAGACGGAGGTACTTATTGTGCAGGGTCAGGAGATGATTCTAGGAGATACTCCTGTGTTGAAGGAGCTACACTGGCTGACAGTATGTTTCTGGGCAAAATATAAGGTGCTGGTTATTACCTATAAAGCCCTAAACAGCTTAGGCCCTGGGTATTTAAGAGAATGTCTTCTTCACCATGAGCCCCACCACCTGTTAAGATCATCTGGAGAGGTTTGCCTGTGGTTGCCGCCAACCCGTTTGACAGCTACTCAGGAACGGGCCTTCTCTGTTGCTGCCTCTGGACCTTGGAATGCGCTCCCTGTTGAAGTAAGATCCTCCTCTTCTCTGGCAACTTTTAAAAAGGCACTGAAGACACATTTATTCACCCAGGCTTTTAATTAGATTTATAGTTTAAAAATTTCTTAATACTGGGTTTTAATTTTTTTTTAATGTTTTAAATGATTTTAATTGTAAACTGCCCAGAGACGCAGGTTTGGGGTGGTATAGAAATATTTTAAACAAACAAACAAACAAATAAAATTTAACCAACTTATACGAGTTAAAATGCCACTCATTAACCAGAGATCCAAAGTGTGTATCCTTGCCCACATGCTTAAATGGCGATTGTCCTGTCTCCTGGCCAAATCAATTTTCAGTGTGTGGTGATGGAAATAGGGGAAGTTTTGTTTTAAAATTAAGCAAGATTGTTGATTGCATTCAGTAAGACAAGCAGGTGCCAACACCACACTTGCTTTTGTGCCTAGAAATGAATTTAATCCCCCTGTAGAATGCAACCGTGTCCTTGTTGCTGCTCCCAGGAAGAAGATCATCTTTTGTGACTGGAGCAGCTGTGGCACTAGCCCTGGCTGAACGCGAAGGGCGACTCGTTTGGGGAGCAGGATTTCTACAAAGTTCATTATCCACCATGCTAGCCTCTTGGGAATACTGGGGTTACCAACGGTTTTCACGGCCTGCTTTTTTCTGCTCAGCCTTTATGTGGCTGCAGCTGGAGTCAGTGGGGCTCTTGGCCTCTTCTCTTTCCTCCCAAAATGACCTGCTTGGATGCATTTCAATATCAGAAACCCAAGCTGCTCTTTCTTGAATAAATCAGCCATATTTTCCCTGCCCCATTTGAAAACAATAATATATTTTCCCTCTGTGTTCAATAGGGCTGATTGCATTTTTGTGGATTTATTTTTCAACTAAAATTCTCAGACTTGTTGAATGTAGCGGGTTTTTAGAAACTGTTGAAATTTAAATCTTGATGGATGTCTCTCCCCATGCAATTCCCCTCCCCTCCCCCCCCCACCATAGGTGTCCATCTATTTTAGTACGTAAGCTTGTGGCCAGGCTGTCATTGTCAATATTACATTTATGGAGTACTTAATTTTTTAAAAAAATTAAATTTAAAAAAATGTATTTAAGAATAATGTGTTCCCAAGGCAGGAGGCAAATTATCTGAAAAAGAAAATGTTTATATATTTAGAAAATTCATGCTTGGGTTCAGGCACATTCGTTCAAAGTCTTGTCTCCATACTATTCAAGAGTTTTCGTCGCTTGGTGTATCTTTCTTTTGAACTGAAGTACTTACTGTAAAGGCAAAAAGTGATCTAAACCTTTCACCTCCAGCAATATTTGGAAGGAAAAATTGTTGTTCTTTACATGCTCTGGAGAATACAAACTTACAGTAAACAGCATCCAGTGATTGTTGCTGGTGTCTATCATGTTTCTTCTTCCTTTGGGGAGAGGGATCCATCTTATTTTTTATTGATTATTTCTCTATGTTTGGAACATAGCTTTGGAACCTTTTGTTAAAAATCGGTATATAAATATTTGTTGTTGTCGATATCCATGGCATTGACTTGGTCAAGACCACTTGGTGAGTCCATAACTGCACACAGTCTGAATCTGTAGGTTTGTACAATGGGACCCGTACATGGGGGGCTGTAGTGTGTCTCTAACCATTTCTGAGAATGAATCCTTGGATGCTTTCAAAACAACTGGTCTTCCTGCCCAGGCTGGCTCCTGCTTATCGCCTCCTCACTTGGTGATGGCACCCCACTTCTGTGTTGACACCAGCTGCTAATGTAGGTGCAGGATTTGATGTGCAACCAGTTGGGAGCATCTTGTGGCTACAGTAAGATAATGGGGTGTGTGCATCTTTGTGCCAAGAGTGAGTGCCATGCAATGGCATCGGCATATCTGAGAGTCATGTTGTGTGTGAAACACGTTGTTTCTGGTTTGTTTAGTGTAGAATGGCAACCTTCAGTCTGGCAAATTATGGACAGTCCTGCCATTAGCCCGTGTCTTTGATCAAAACAAGCTTTAATGGGCATTATAGCCCTTTATAATCCTACTCAACAATTCAGTTTTCAGAGTGATGAAAAACAAAACAACAATACTGTGTATTGTATTTTTACAAAACAACATAATTATGATTTTAGAGGTGATGTGTTTCACTTTTTTAAAAAAAAATGCTCTAAGCCATCATGAATTCATATGTGAAGACTGGTGGCATATAAATCTTCTAAATACATTTTGATGTTTTTAAAATTTTTATTGCATCCTGAAAAAACTAACTTTTCAGGAACACATTTCTGAAACTGAAGACATCACCAATGGAAATTATTTTGTACACAATTTTTCAGTCACAGAAATTATGGATGAAGTTGGTCTAATTTTTTTAAATTTTGGACCGAGTTCCCAAACTATAGTTTAAAATTATGGTGAGGTGGCAACCTTTGTTTACTAGCATGGTCTGTTAATTTGTACTCTTTTACGTCACTGGCAAATTTGTGAAATTCCTCTTTGAACTGCCACATTTGCTCAGCTGAGTCCTATTGACTTTTGGATAGTTCTTTTAAGCCATTCTCATAGTGATCATGGTTATTTTTGTTGTCAATTCATTGCTTTGCTTTTCAGCTGATCCCATAATGAACCAATTACAGCAAAAGCTTTAGCATTTTAATACACATAGCTGTTTGAGATTCAGTAATCCACCTAATAGTGCAGTGGGGAAGTAACTTGCCTGGGGAGCAAGAGGTTGGCGGTTCGAATCCCTGCTGGTATGGGAAACACCTATATTGGGCAGCAGCAATATAGGAAGGTGCTGAAAGGCATCATCTCATACTGTGCGGGAGATGGCAATGGTAAACCCCTCCTGTATTCTACCAAAGAAAACCAAATGGCTCTGTAGTCGCCAGGAGTTGACACTGACTCGACAGTGCCTTCACCTTTTCTTAATTACTAGCCTTTAGTTACAGAGCACAACTGCTACTCTTACCATTTACCTCTAGTGCATATCAAGGCTGGAAACATTCAGGGTGCCAGGTCCCTTGGACACATACAAATTTGATTTGAACCTCCAAAACTTTCACAGCCCTGTTTTCTGCTGATAGGCTAGGTGCTGTACGCAATGCATACAAGTAGTAACTGATCTTTTATGAGAAGGCTTGTAATTAGTTTTCTACCAATTCTATCTGTTTTGCTACAATATCTTCCTAACGCTGCAATCCTAAACATGGAATAAATAAATTCTGCAGAAATCAGTTTGACTTCCTTCAGTGGAAACAGGTTTAGGATAAGGATGTTAAACATGTTCTATGAAGTTACAGTGGCATAATTATTGATACCCGATTTTAAGCATTGAAATCCTTATGCAGGTTACCCTGGCTTCTTATCATAATGTAATTATTATTTGTTTGTTATTTATCTGTGTAAACCACCCTGAGCCATTTTTGGAAGGGTGGTATGGAAATTGAAATTTTAAAAAAATTATAATTATTATAATTAATTAATTAATTAATTAATTATTAGGCTCATTCTGTTGTTCCACTGTGTTTAACAATCAGTGGATTTACCCTTTAGATCATCATTATGGTAGCTTCTGTAGTAAAAGCAACTGACCAAAGGATGATGGTGTCCACTTTTAGAAGAGCCTTGACTATTTTTCACAGAGCAGCTGTGACACTCTTCGATTAGCTTAGCTCTTAAAAAATGGAGTTGGGAGTGGTAAAAAAAAGTTGATCACACTGTACATCTCTCTCTCTTCTGTTTGGATACAGGAGAAAGTTTTTACTTGAGCATGAGAAAATTAGTATTCATGATCTGGACAAAAGACTGTCTTATATATGCAGCCTTTTGAATTGACTCTTTGTCTGAAAACTGTGTCTTACGGGAGCTGGTGCCAACACCTAGATGACCTAGGCAATGTCTGGTGTATTCAAGATGATGTCTTCGGTCTCCCTTCCATTCCAAATTTTGGCTGGAGCTGCTCCTTTACTCGCATGCAATTGCATTTAGAATTCTACTCAAGAATCAGGGAATGTGATTATGGACAACCCTTTACACATGAGGGCACAATGGTTGTTAACACAAAACACTCTTAGGGAATTGAAGTGCTGGAAGGGGAGAGACTGTATGTAATATTTCCTACTGTCAATTATGATGGGCTCAAAGTATAATCTTTGGCTTTTAACCACACAGACTATGTTGATCAGAGATTAGAAGAGTGCACTGTGAAAAGCTCAGTGCTGCTGGAACAGATGGATTCTGAGTGTCTTCGGATGTGTTTGCAACCAGAAAGCTTTCACTGCAGGAGAAGACACAGAGAGCCAAGTGCCTGGCTGCTTAGCAACTCTTCGTTGGTTATTCAGAGACGCTGAAATCCACTCGGCCCAGAGGAGGAGGAGGATTTAAGCTGCGTACATATTAGCAGTAGTGGGGGTACACTTCTAAAAACATGGTTAAATAAAGTGTATGGAACTGAAACAAATAGTGGGGGGGAGTAAACATTCTGCCATCTTCACTTGAGTTTTCCTGATGTATTGATGCTCTATATAAATTGGGCTACAGATTCGTGTGTGAGTGAAAGAGAGAGAGACTAAAAAGCTGTTTTATTTTTATGATAAAGTTTTATTTTGAGAGAAAGAGAGAACGTGAGTGTGTGTGTGTTCTGGTCATTAGCTGACATACTCTGCAGTGCAATGCAGGTGGCTCTGAGCCATCCATGCTGCTGCACTCTCCTAAGCAGCCATTGACTTGAGGAAAGCACTACATACATTATTTCCAATGTAAGCAATAGGCCTGTGCAGATATGGATTTAAAATTTGGATTTTATCTGAAATTGTCCCAAATTGGTAAAACTCATTTTTTTTTCTTAAAAAAAAATCAGATTGGTAAAGTTGGAATTCTGAAATATCAAAATTTGATTTTGGGAATACTTTGGAAATAGCAAAATGGAATAGGATCTTCCCCATAGAGGTGAATGGGGAAATGGAGTGGGGGATAAATAACCCAAACTCATCAGTTGGTCCAAGAGACTTGAAACTTGCTGCACATGTGGTCAGGCCCTCTGTAGCAAATTTGAAGAGAATTGCTTAATCCTCTGGCTTATGTTGAATTTTTTTTGGGGGAAAGGCTAAAAATTGTGAGATCTGGCTTGTTTCAAGTCAGAACTTGACAAATTCTTTTGAAACGGAAGACCCTCCTTAGACCATCATTCCACCCCATGTGGAGGGGAAAGAACATTCCTTTGATTTCTCTTCCCCATTGCAAGAGCAGGCAGACCTTTTAAAAGGGATTAAAAGGACTTCACACCTTTTAATCCCTTAATGGCTAAAAGGGAAAGTGAGAAATTCTTTCTAACCACAAAAACTGAAACATTCAAGGTACTTCCCCTTTTACTGACTGTGTGCTTCTGCACTAACACTTAAAATTGCATTGAGTTTCCCTTTCAGAGAATAAGGATATAAATGCATAAAGGTAAAGTGTGCTGTGGAGTCGTTGTCTTTGGTAGAATACAGGAGGGATTTACCATTGCCTCCTCCCATGCAGTATGAGATGATGCCTTTCAGCATCCTTATATTGCTGCTGCCTGATATAGGTGTTTTGCACAGTCTGGGAAACATACCAGCAGGGATTCGAACCACCAACCTCTGGCTTGGTAGTCAAGTCATTTACCCGCTGTGCCATTAGGTGGCAGTTAATAATGGTCTTCCTGGTGTCCGCCTTTTATGGAAATGATTGACTGAAGCTTGTATACAAATTCAAAACCTTAATTTATTGTTGAGTTCTCCTCTCATCTGTGCTTCAATTCCAGTGTTCTGCACA
Source organism: Hemicordylus capensis (assembly GCF_027244095.1). NCBI lineage: Eukaryota > Metazoa > Chordata > Lepidosauria > Squamata > Cordylidae > Hemicordylus > Hemicordylus capensis. The sequence continues at coordinate 155,319,025 of NC_069661.1, forward strand.
TTAATAAATATACATTTGTTTAAAAAACAAAACACCCTCCAGTGTCTAATCTGCCATAAACTGTAAAAAATAGCTTCTCATTTCTTCTGTGGTTAGCACAGCTGACACGCTGACTGCAGCAGTTCTGATTATAACAAAACAAAATATCTACCTACCTACATCTCATTGGGGCAAAATATACACACAGATGTGAAACAGCTGAAACATCATTTAGCACATACTCAAGTGTGATAGGCAGATACTTACACATTCAAAACTTTTTTTAAACATCAAAGTTTCACACAGCATGAAAGCAATATTTTTAAAGAGCCAAGCTCTTTCCCTCTCCTCTGAAAAGGCCTCTTGAGAACAGGGTTGATTAAAAACTGGTGGTTTTATTAAAATGAAGGAATTATATTATTTTAAAAATCGGTTCTATTGCCACCCTAAAAACAACCTGGTTTAAAATGACAGTGGAATGTAAAACTTAGAAGTCTGCATCCAACCAAATCCATAGTCCTCTATAGTAGTGGTCTTCTCTATTTTTCAAGTGGGGGCCACTTAGCAGGAAACTTTCAGTGTAAGAGCCATTTCCTTGGCACAGTGCTGCACGTTTCTCTGTGCCTTGGGAAGGGCTCTTTAAGAGAAATGTAGCCCATTCAAGCCCCAGTGTCATCTTGGAAGGCACCCATGGAGCCCTAAGAAGTATGGTTCTTCCCAGGGCTTTCCCTGTAGAGCTCTATGGAGAAAGAACTACACTTCCCAGAGTTCTGAGTGCACCTTCTAAGATAGTGCTGGGGCCTGAGAGATGATGCTCTGTTCCCCCTTAATAAAGCACCACCTGTACTGGGCAGGGTGGGAATGGTCACCTTTGCATGGTGCAGCAGCAGGGGGGCTTCAGCCACAGCTTCATCCAGGCCTAATAAACAAAGAGCCACATGTAGGGTCAATGGGCTTTGCCTCTGGTTGGGCCTTGCAATGAAGAACACTGTTCTATATCCCATACTGAGCATGATTCAACTAACATTAAGCACTTTTAAGTCCCAATGAGTTCTCGCTTAATTCTCCCACGGAAATCAATAGCACTTAAAACTTAGCTGGATCATGCCGCTTGAGTTAAGTGTGCTTGTCTATATTAAAGAATGAAGCAGAAGGGGAATGTGAGTTCTGAGGTCAAGCATATGGTACAACAGATCATGTATATATATAATATTGTTCAAGTTATCACTCTTTTAGACTGTCAGCATGACTTTCCTTGTCACAGAGAAGCAAAGCCCTTGTTTCTGGAAAGTTTTGGGCACTCAAGTTTTCAAGTTAATGAACTTGCTTAATGTCTCTATGTGTATAAAATAAGAAAGCCAAACAGAAATCCTTACTTTCACGGCATATTCCCTAAGCAAATATAAACTCTGTAGTGCAAAAGGCACTCTGTAGTGTTTTAACTGCAATAGCACCCAATTAGTATGAATGCTTGTCCAGCAATTATATTAAAGTAGAAAATTAATTTAAATCAGCAATATTTTCTGTCTACAGTTTCTCTTGCCGAGTTAAATCTTGAATTAAATGACTTTGATTTATATCTCTCCACTGTCTTTGAAAACTTTGAAAAACTTGTGCACTCAGATTTACTGTGGCTGACATCCTGACTAATGAAGCACCTGTACAAGGGGAGAAGCACTAGTGTAGCTTTGGTGCTCCTGGAGAGCTCCAGACTAATGCTACACCAGTGCTTGTGTGTGTATGTGAATTTCCATGATCTCCCCTTCCCCAGGAAGCCCTCTGTGTCACCCAAAAATATGTCCCTGAGGGCTGTGTGACCCTCGGGGACATATTCTCGGGCGGCACAGAGCAGTCGGGGCAGATCATGCAAATTTCCTCCCGCTGCTGAGCCAGAAGTGTAGCAGAGTTATTTGAATTTTTCAGGAGCACTGGTGCTTCATTCATTGGAATATCAGCCTGTGCATTTTATTTCACTAGTTGTGCTTACCAGAGAATTCCCAAATTTTATTTGGTCTGAATCTGCTTATTCTGTTACATACATTCACATAAAGGAAGAGCAGATATTTCTGGGACAGGAAGGATAACGTTATACCTACATACCTTGTAACTGACACTGGAGATAATTGATAGCAAATGCATTGTTTCCACAAGAGGAAATGTAATCCACTGGGAATTTCTCTTGCACATTGCCTCACCACAGGGGAATGAAATCAACAGGCTAATGCCGGCTGTCGTCATGTTGCAACTTTAAATGTCAGCATGTCAAGAGACCCAAAACTGTCCTTGTGCACTTACTTTGAGTCCTCTGCCTAGCCATGGCTGAAAACTCTCAAAGGGTCTCTAGAGTACGCCGGTCACCGCCCACTGAGGGATATTCCTCAGGATATAACTTGGAAGCTGCCATAGCCCTGAGTTTGCAGCAAGTCTTTAGGGATGCCACGGTTCCTGCCTGAAATGAGGTGGAGGCCATAAACCCTTCCTCCTCCCACCCACCTGATACCCTAAAGCCAATCACTGTCATGCTGTGCAGCCAAAGGTCTCTGCCCTGCTCTGCCTCAGGGCTGCTGTGCACTCGGAAGCGGCCCCAACATGGGTTCGGAATGAGTGGTTGTGCAAGAAGCGTGACTGCAGTTCTCACCACTGCGGTAAATGGGGGGAAGGGTGCTAGCACGGCTTGAGAAACTGCTCAAGGACAAGGTCAGGGCTGCTTCCAAGTCCACAGCAGCCCTGGGCAGAGCATTAAGGAGATGTTAGGCTGCGCATCATGTCAGCCACGGTTTTTCTGTCCTGAATAGTCAAACCACCTCTCTTATCGCTATTCCCCTGCTAACTGAGCAAAGAGGCACCTTTTAAAAGTGGTGGCTCTCTTTATTTAGCAGGAGGAGAGCAACTGGCCCTGTCCATCCCCAGTGGCTGGTGTCTCTCTTATGTTTCTTTTTTAGAGAGTGAGCCCTTTGTGGACAGGGAGCCATTTTATTTATTTGTATCTATTTAAACCGCTTTGGGAACTTTGGTTGAAAGCAGTATATAAATACGTGTTGTATTCAGTTGGGAGAAGAGGAAGCTTGTCAAACGTATATATTTAGCATTTATACAATGCCTTTGATGAGTATTCAAATCATTCACATTATCGCAGTAATCCTTACAACACTGGGGTGGGGAGGGGCGATTGACTTTTGTTATCATGAACAATTTGTCTTGCCTAAGACACTCCACAGTATGTTGATGGCTGAGGCAAAATTTGGACAAGAGACTTATTTGTTTACAACTCTCATTATGCCCTGGCACGACTTTGGTTAATTTCAATAGGCCCTGTATAAGTGAAATTTGCAATGGCTTGTGCCCAGACTCATTTTGAGGCATAGTCAAAACAAAAGGCATCCCACAGCAAAAGAATTCTCTTAAAGGTTTACATTGTCCAAGCGGCCTCTTTCAATGCCACAGAAAACACAGGTTAATAAGAATTTTGTTCACGCCTGCACTGTGCAGCGGTGGGGGCGGACCCTTTAAACGCCTACAAATATTTGCAAACCACTGAGAAATTAAACCGAATCATCTTAGACTGTTCCTGCTCTGCTTTGCCAAAACCAAAGCAAAAAGGTGGGAGGGGGAAGAAAGTAGTTCATAGAAAATTCAGGGTTTACAGGATTCTTGGGTTGGCAGGAAAACATTAAAACTGGCTGACGCCCAAAGCAATGACCCGATTCCAGAGGGATGTTGCGCTAGCACAAAATGGTTGCTCTAGCTAATTGCACGACCACAAATTTGCTTGTGTTTGTGCCACAGTTGCACAACTGTGGCATCGCTCATTTGTTTCAATGGGGACATTTGCATGAGAGTGCAATTCTGAAAATCTCCATTTTTCAGTGAAACAAAGCTAACTTCTTGTGTTAGTGCAAATTTGCTTGTGCGACCAGTGGGTCATTAATCTGTAAATCAACCAGGGAGGTTAAAGGGTGACCAGGATCCAAAGTTGCACAAATGTTAATATAAAAACTAGATGAGATTGTACATTTAAAAATATATACATGTTTGGCCAGTTTTAAAACCTAGGCTGGAGATGGGTATGAACTCTGTAGCAAGAAGAAAATATCTATACATAGATGAAGAGTAGGAAAAGAGCCAGTCTGCCTTAATCATAGATGTTTGTCGTCATTATTGGTTCCTTTGTGCCAAGGCTATAAAAGCACATGCTGGGCAGCAACCAGGCTAGGGATATGACGTTGAAACATTTTGACTTGAAATAGGCCATTTTGAGTATTTTGAGCTCAAAACAAAATGCCCTTTAAATAAACAGCCTGTTCCAAGTTTGGAACAAAACAACCCTGTTTCGTTTTGAAACATTTCAATGTTTTGATCGATTTTCTGGCACTGGCTTCCGATCCTAGGGGACTTTGGGGGAAAGGTTAAAAATTTGTTAAAAATCACCTGCTTGCCCATTTCTTTTATGGGTTGGTTGGTAGGTAGCATCCTGCATGCTCTACCACCCAACCCACTTTGGTGTCCCTAGAACCTACCCATGGGGAACAATGGGGTGTTTCAAGTTTCCCCATTGTTTCCTATGGCTGGAACACCCGAAACATTTCGAGTTTTGTTTCATTGAAACAATTGGGTTGACCACTTTTCAATGAGATGTTTCGGCCATCTGCATTTTGCTTCAAGCTTGAAACAAAATTCAGAATCTGTTTCATACATTTCCCTAATCCAGACTAGGTAGTAATGACTAAGCCCTATTGAAATCAATGAGACTGTGCCAAAATAGTCATGATTAACTTAGTCCAGATGCTGCCTACTCTGTCCTTATAGCTGAAACTATTCTGACAAACTCTGCTTATAAACATAGATGTTCAGAGTTATGACAGCCTTTTTTTAAAGTCACTATCGCAGATTAAGTTGGGCTTGATGCAGACATTAGTTATGGTTTTTTCCTCAGATGTCAAATTCAAGTACATTTGTGCAATTCTTTTTTAATATAAAAAAAATAACAAAGCTCTTTCACAATTGCTCTCTTGCTATCAAATTTAAGAAAATCAGTATATATATATGAAATGTACAAAAGAACTTCTCAAAGAATCACCATACAAAATATATAAAATTATCTACAGCTATATATATATATATATTTATATATTTATATCAAAATGTGATTTTAAGACAAAGTGTCCACCACAAGCTGGCATAGAAGCTGGTGAAGGAATTAAAAGGGCACTTGGTGTGATACATCTTTCTCCTGAGTTCCGCAGTCCCATGGGAACAGAACAAAACCCCAATGTATCTGAAGAGCAGGGGTTGTTGGGTTGATGGCATGTCTGTTATGTTATTGGCCAATTGTTCCTCAAGCTCAACTCATTAAGCAGTATGGACTGCCCACCCGACAGCCCTCGCAGCATTGCTATGGCTCTATCCACTTTTCCAAATAGGCGTTCTTCTCCAGTGGTGAGTTTCCACTATTTGTTCCACATGTTTTGGCACTGTGTTATGTAGTTAGGCAGGTACTTAGTGTACCCTGAGTAGCCTTAGTGAGCACCACAGGAAAGTTGGAGAAGTCACAAGCATGCCATTCTGTCAAGCTTGCCCAGATATGACCTCCTTGGCATCCTCATTACGCAGCAAGAGTATGCAGAATCAAAAGGTCCCGAGGAAGTGACATCACAATGGAGTAGTCCACAGGGGGCAACAGTCATCACAATTTCCTGATGATTCAAATTGAAGTTTCGTTACTGCCTCTGTTCATGAGAAGAAGTAACCATGCAACTTAGGGTTAAACAGAGACAGGCTGACAATTCCAAGTGAAAATTACCTACGTAGCTTGTTTTAGTACGTTATCATGCAGGGGAATGGCCATGCTTCAACATCCAAAGCTTTTTACAAAGAGGCTCATCTTTGATGTGCCACAAAAGAGAAAAAATGGCATTATACATGTGTAGCAAGAAGAAAATATCTATACGTAGATGAAGAGTGGGAAAAGAGGCAGTCTGCCTTAATCACAGATTTTGTTGTGACTGTTGGTTCCTTCATGCCAAGGCTATAAAAGCACATAATGAGCAGCACCCAGCTGAAGTCACTTGTGACTAAGTTCCAATTAAAGCAATTACTTGTTCCACTGGGGTCAACAGAGCTTGACTAACTTGGCTTTGGGACCATGTCTGTAAGCCAATTCATAGTGGCCGACATGCTGCGCAGTGCAACATGGATGGTTTTGTACCTCTGCGACACTGCAGACTTCTAAAAAATAAATAAAAATGCCAGCAGTTGCATGCAAGAGTGCAAATACTTAAACTTGCATGATTGCACTTCCACAACTCTACTTATATTGGAAATAAGGTAAGCAGTGTTGCGGAAGTGCGATTGTGCATGTTTATTTATGTACTCTTGCACAAGACTGCCCATGGTGATGGGCAGCAACACAGGTTATTCAGACCTGCCTGTGTTACATTGTGTAACATGTTGGCTACTGTATTTACAACAGGCAGCAACCAGGGACTTACATGAATAGAAATGTTCCATCCCCCTCCCCTCGTGCACGGGAGGGGGGGCGGGGACACACACTTTTTGCTGATCTTCCCCTTCTGCAACCCCTGGGATCCCTGAAAATGACTGACATAATATGCAACATTATGGAGCCATAATGCTTCACCCCGGAGTTGCTACAGACCCCTAAGCCAGCCCTGATACTATTAGGAACCAATGGCAGCACTGCCTTCATTTTCTACATGGTGGCGAATAGGGGAAACTGTTAAAATGCTGCTTCTGCTACCACCCTTTGTGAGTCTGCAGGAGCCCTAGGGCTCAGCATTACAGCTCCATAACGCAGAGCATCATGCCAGCCAATATGTTTCTGATGTCCCTTAACCCTCTGGGACCTGTTTTTTTTGCGAGTCCTGGGGACCACAGACTGAAGAATTGATTGACTGTCATCACTCTTCCTTCCCTTGCATGAGTGGAACATCTGTTTACACATGTCTTAGTCTGGATGCTCCCCCAAACAGTTTTAGCATTATTCTAAATGCGGGGTGGGGGTGGGGTGGGAATCCAACAATATATCTAAAGTTAAATTAAATTACTCTCTGGTTCCTTAGGCTTCGTAATTGTAGTCACTATTTTCTATGAGCAATGTTACCTGTAAGGTGGGATCAATGGGGAGATAATTAGGGCCAAATGTTATGGTACAGTGAATCTGGAATTGACAGCCTTGTTTTTACTCAGTAAATAGCACTATGGAAGGGCCCCAACCTAGACTGGGACTGCGGTCATGGAGTGGCTTTAAATCTTTGCCTTCATCACAGTATGGATCGAGTTCCCTATAGCATCTGTTTGCCCCCCAAAGAAAGCTTCTGTTGGCACTAACAGGAGATTTCCTCTTGTGACAAGTAGGCGTGTGGGGTTGATCTGGACTGGAAGCATGGTGGGGGCAAAAGGTTAGAGCACCCATACAATGGTACCAATCCAGTTCCACTCCCCCTAAAACGCCTGCCACTTAAATTGGCCCTAATATTAGGCTTGACATGATGTGTAGTTTGATCCTTAGCAATCACTATTTAACAATATTTGGGGCTACTTGACTCAACAAGATATACTTCCATAGACATTAAAAATGGATCCGGTGTGGAAGCCAAATTCATCTCCTCCTGCTGTTTCGCAACATGCTACCTTACATGTTTCACACCCTCTCATTAGAACTTTCCAGTATTGCTTCCAGTGGGCAGACCTGGAAAGCACAAAACGCCAATTCCAATAACGTGAAGACAGGACTGCAGGAGTTATTTGCCACCATGACATTTGGGCTGTGGGAAAGAGGAATGTGTTGCTCCATGACCTATTGGTTATCTGCTGAGAGAATGAAGGGTTAAATCTAGATCAACTAGGGAGAAACAAGCAACTATCAGAAACTGAAGAGGGGGAGCACAGTGAGCAGGGAAAGGCAGTTCACAAAGCAGCACTCACTCAGAATCGGAGGTCTCAGCAGTTACTGTTCCCACGTGGACATTCATGGCCAACCCATTCATTTGTTCTGGAAGCTGGTCTCTTCTTGGGTTTTTTATTGTTACCCCAGAGTCTGAAGTGGAGCGAACTCCATTGTTAATACCAATAGAAGTCGTTTTTGAGGAGATAGTGGTCTGATTATAATCTGACAGTTTTTCCCTTAGCCGATTCTTCATGTTCTTGTCCACTAATGGAGGAGGGTATGTGACCTTATTTTTCAGTATGCCTGCCATGGAAAGAAAAGTTAAGTCATGAGAACTTCTAAAAAAAAATTATGGCAGTTTATAATGGGGATGGAAACAAATTCAAAATCTGCATTTAGCGGCTGACATGCAGTGCAGCACCCCATGTGCGCTGCTTGCAAACACAGGGTTGTTCCTTGTCTCCCAAGGAGTGAGTCCTCACTGCTGCATCACTAGGAGAGATGCAGCTGCAAGGAAGCACTCTTTAGGGGGCGAGGAACAGCCCTGTGTTTGCAAGAAGCAAGCACAGGCTGTTCAGTGGCTTCGCAGTGTGTGTGCCCAGCTCTTGGGTCCACAGGGCACTGTGCTGAATGTCAGCCAGTAACTGACTTTTCTTTATGCATTCCTATTTTTAAATAACAAAAAAAGTTTATCCTGTAACGGCAGCCATATTGATACCCAACCCTGTTTTGCTACCAACCATTATGAAAGGCAACTAGGTTCAAGGCATGAAATGAACACATGGTAAGTCTGTTCCACATAAAGCCCTTTAGGCGGGATCTTGGAGGGCAATTTCACACATTCAGCAGAAGCAACCCTGAGCCAAACCACTGAGTTTTCACTCATCAGGGAGCTCTCTGCCAAGTGTGACATGTGCATTCTCAAACGCCAGTCTGTCACTTCTAAACTCTATATCGTTAGCCTTACAGCAAAATTGTCTTAGTTATGCACCTATAATGTGTGGTGTGGCCCTGATCTTCAGAAAGTTTTGTTTTTGAAGTACAGAATAAGGACAAACACAAACATTTAAAACACATTTTTCAGCAGGGGTCTTTTGGGGGGGCAGGGGTTGCAATAAAATATAATATTGTATTGAGGTTCATCAATGCAATATAAATTAAAATAAAAAAAGAATGTACAAGCAATAAATCAGTCACCCCGCCCTCCAAAAAAGAAAAGAAAAAGAGAAAAAAGGGTGGAAATGCTTGACTAACAACCAGAAGGTTGCTGATTCGAATCCCCACAGGTATGTTTCCCAGACTATGGGAAACACCTATACCGGGCAGCAGTGATATAGGAAAATGCTGAAAGGCATCATCTCATACTGCGCGGGAGGAGGCAATGGTAAAACCCTCCTGTATTCTACCAAAGAAAACCAGAGGGCTCTGTGGGCGCCAGGAGTCGAAATTGACTTGATGGCACACTTTACCTTTACCTGCTCTTACACTGAAAATAGGTTCAGAAACTCAGACCAGATCCTGTCATACTTAGAAAGACATATTCCTTTACGAAAAAGGGGGCGTTCATACACTGCTAGGGTGACTGAGATCCAATTTTCAGTATCTGGAAAGTGCATTTCCGATTTTGCAGAATAATACATTTAGCAGCAAGAAAGCCCTGGGGGTTATTCCATCTACATCAGGAGGTAAGCCCAGTAACATTGAAATAGGGTCAAGGGGAAACTTTCTTAAGGAAAATCTAAGTCAACATTGTCAACTATCTCTTTCCAAAACTGAAATATAACTTTACAATTGAGAAAAAAAATGTAAAAATCCTCCCCACATCTCCAGCAGTTAACAGATTCACTAATACCCAATTCCTGGAATCGACTGGGGCCAGTATTCACTCTAAGGTGCTCACACACACAAAAGGTTTTGGATGTCCACTCAGTTCATTTTAGATCCTGCTCAGTTGAATCAGGATGGCCCCACTCTGAATGCACATGGGCGCACACACTGCCTTGCTAGTGCAACCCAGAACAAAACTCATCCCGCACAAAATTAGAGGGAACATTGCTAGGGTCCAGTAAGAATGAAAAACTCCTTTTTGTTGAACAGACTTGAGCCTCAGATAGTAGGACTCCTTAGCAGTTTCACAAAGAATCATATCTCAGAGACTTTAACATTGTCCCCATATTTTTTGCTTGAGCACAACTTCCTCACCTTTCCTCTGTTCGGGCTGCTGGTTGTTCTGCTGGGCCAGTGGCTTGTTCTCCTTCTGCTGCCCTTCGCTCTCTTTGTCTTGGGGGATTTCGCTAGTGTGGTTCCCTTGATTTTCCTGGTGAAGTTCCACATTCACTTTAGTCTCCACCTTCAGCTTCTGCGTTGCACCTGGCTCCTCGCCATCACTTGCCGTTATGCCCTCAGGAGGCCAGCAGGGTTTCACGTGGTTGGGGACTGAATCAGCTGCAGGGCACAACAAACAAAATCAAAGAAAGGAAGAGCACATACGTACTGAAACTGCAGTTTAGACAAGCCTCTCTCCACCTTATGTTAGTCTCACAAGCACCTTCTTGCATCTTCAAAAGAGAGAAAAAGCAGTGTATCTTAGATCTTTCTTTCCCCACAGCAAGTGCCAGATACAAATAAATCCTACATCAGCCTGTATAAAGCAAATTATTAATACTCCCATAGGAAGCTGCTTTATACCAAGTCAGACCATTGCTCCTAGCTCCATATTGTCTACACTGACTGGAACATGGGAAGCTGCCATATACAGAGTCAGACCATTGGTCTATCTAGCTCAGTATTGTGAACACAGACTGGCAGCGGCTTCTCCAAGGTTGCAGGTAGGAATCTCTCTCAGCCCTATCTTGGAGAAGCCAGGGAGAGAACTTGGAACCTTCTGCTCTTCCCAGAGTGGCTCCATCCCCTGAGGGGAATATCTTACAGTGCTCACACTTCTAGTCTCCCATTCATATGCAACCAGGGCAGATCCTGCTTAGCTAAGGGGACAAGTCATGCTGGCTACCACAAGACCAGCTCTCCTCCGTATGGCAGTAGCTCTCTGAGGTTCCAGGCAGGAGGCTTTCTCCGCTCTATCTGGAGATGCCAAGGAGTGAACCTGCTTCTGCATGCAAGCAGATGCTGCACACTGGGATACCTTACAGCAGACAGTACTGATATCTAAATGCAAACCAGGACAGATCGAGCTTAGCAAATTCATGCTTGCTACTGGAAGACCAGCTCTCCTCTTCTTCTCTATTCAGGGGATGGGGAACCTGAAGCAAAAGGATAGTACCCAAGGCCAACCGCTGACCAAGGATCCAAACCGACATCTTCCAAAAGGAAAAGGCCATGACAGAAGCACTCCAGCCCCCTCAAGGGTTTTGGAGACCAGGCACACAGCAGGAGCCGAGGCTCTGCGTGTCATGCCTTTACCTTTGGGGGTGCTGTGGAGCGGGCCCCGCTCCTTGTTTTTCAACGTGGCTGCGTGCCACTTCTTTTCTGCTTCTAACACATCTTCTTCGCTATCCGAAGAGTGGGAAGAGGCATATGAGCTGCTGTGTTCATCCAGGGACAACTCGCTGTCGGAATCCGAATCGTGCTCTGCAGAAGCAAATCAGCAGAAGAAGTATTATAATCATAACGGCAAGGCATCGCTACCTCTCCAAATACTACATTTCCAAATTCTGCATTTTAAAAGTGTCTGGATTTTGTGTGTCTGAAAGAAACATTCAGCAACAGAGGCACCAGAGAACACTGTGGGGAAGTCACAAGATCGCCACTCTGGCCCACCCGTTGCCCTGCATGAGGAGGGCGGAGCTGCTGCCGGCTCGCAGCAAAGCCAGCAATTCTGGATATTTGTGCAGGAGTGCAAATATTTCAAAGAGCCCACCCACACTCTGGAAGCACGAGCTAGATGGTGCTGTTTGCGATCTAACTGGCACTTCTGGAGTGCAGAGAGGCTATTCATAGTCTTGGCACTCTTATGCAACTACCCCAAACCACTGGGCCTTTCCGGCAAGCCTGCAGCAGTGTCGGCAGATCGGCTCTGCCTTCCTAATGCTGCACAGCATGTGGGCTGCTGGCCCTTAATATCTCTCATACATTATAACTGCCATTTGTTCAGAAGAGCTGGCTCCTATGCCCAGCCAGTCAATCTCTTTTGCAATGCATGGTGGCAGAGTGGGGATTCTTCCTCTGCAAAAAAGAGACAGGGGAGGCAGAAAAACATGTGCATCAAACCATACACATACAGCAGGACACACAAAGTCCTGGGATATGTTACATTATGTGCATGGTGGAAGACCCTCTCCCCTCCTTATTTTGCTGCTCTCTTACATGTGCTCCCCTTGAAGCACGATAGTAGACTGACAACTCCCTTATTTTAATGGCCTCCATCCTTGCTGTCACATTCAAAATGAACCAGATGCAAAATGGATCCCAGCTGACTTAGATTTCGACCTCTCCAATCAATGGTAAAGTAAAGTGTGCTGTCAAGTTGATTTCGACTCCTGGTGCCCACAGAGCCCTGTGGTTTTCTTTGGTAGAATACAAGAGGGGTTTACCATTGCCTCCTCCCACGCAGTATGAGATGATGCCTTTCAGCACCTTCCTATATTGCTGCTGCCCAATATAGGTGTTCCCCATAGTCTGGGAAACATACCAGCGGGTATTCGAACCGCCAGCTTTCTGCTTGTTAGTCAAGCATTTCCCCGCTGTGCCACTTAAGGTGGTACCAGTCAATAGTATGTTATAATTATTCAAACATATGCCTTTTTATGTATGCAGAAAGCTGCCACTGATGATTGACATCCAGGCTTATGTTGTATGTGCCAAAAACATTTCAAAGAGGAGGGGCAATTTTCAGCAATCTCTCTCCAGCCCACCCTGAAAATATGTCTCTGAAGGTTGCAAGACACTCAGGGACATATTTTCTGAGAGGCACAGTGGACTGCAGAAGAAAGGGGAGACTGCCAAAAGGGAGTCTACCTTGTTATGCACATGAAGTTTCTTTGGTGCATTCAAGTGTTAATCTGGATATCAGACACTGAACTGAACAACTAAAGAACCATTTATATATACAAAAAGGTGATGGCCAGAGGGGAGCAATAGAGGAAATGCTTGATTTTCTTATCTAATACCTTAAACAAATCCCTCTTACCATTGGACTTTGAAGGCTTCCTGTGGAAGATGGAGGAATCGCCTTCTGTATGACCAGCCCTTGCTTGGCTTGATGACACACTGAGCTTCTGGGCAGCTTCATCTCTAGAAGCAAGAGCTTTCCTAGTCAGTACATGCATATCATTCTAAGCAGCACCAGGGGCACACCTAAATTTCTGGGATGCCCTGCCAAAGGCAGTGTTTTGCCCGGTGGACTGTGTGATATCAGTAAAGCGGTTGCCATAAACATTTGTCTACATTTTCTTTAAATGCTTCAATTAAATTGCACAAAAGCTACAAGTATACAAAGAAGATGCAAAAGATATTCCTGCATAGAATCTGCAGAGTCATGAGGCAGGGACAATCAATGCAAAAGCGACACTGCAATGTTTGGTTTGTTTGCAAAAGGAACACGAAGAGAAAAGGAAAGGCCTGAAAGCCATGCGCTGCCACCAGATTACCTGAGAAGATAAGCAAGGTAGCTATTGTGACTCTTGGCTGACCTGACGGTGCTTTCGAGAGAGACCGTGGATTCCCCAATAGTGGTACGATACATATTTGGTTCTTCGATATAGGTGTCATTACAGTTCAAAGATCGCTGAGAAGGAAAAAGAAAATCGTGAGAAATGTTAAGCAGTAAAGGAACCATCAGCAGACTGTCTAAAAGCAGGGTCTTCCCGGAGCTGAACTACACAGAACCATGAGGTGAGGCTCTTGCTGGGCAGCTCAATTTCTGACTGCAAGCCAAGGGCTGTATTTTTGACTGTCTCCATATAAAAAGCCACTGAACTCAGAAAAATGGTATGTTGGGAAGAATGCTTATTGCCACTGCTTCCCTTGACATGCTAAGTTTTCTGTGCTCAGGGAGTTTTTTTTTTAATATGGCAGAGTACTCAAAGACATGATTCCCAAGAGCCACACCATGTGATCCTCTTGGTCATGTGCCTTGACACACCAAACTGTACATTCTGAGGAACTTTTCCGGCATTCATCCAAAGAGGTATTAGCCTTGCTAATCCTTTGCTTGAGCTATTCAAATAGTTGAACTTTCAAAGAGCAGCCAGTTTCTAGAAGTAAAGAGTTGGTAACAGTTAAAAAAGAACTCTCTGTTTCTGAAAGTCAAAGTTTGTGTGGCCTAAGGAAAGATTAGAGCTAACCCTCACTTGATTCTTCTTTCAAACAATCGCAGATAAAATAATTGAATCCCAGTATTTTCCACACCTGTAAGTGTAACAAAATCTTATGGCTACTACACAGATTACATTTAAGTATGCACTAAGATGCATCAGTGTATGCATAACATTGAGAAGTGTGTTATAAACATATGCTTTCATCTACATTCATCAAGAAGCCATGATTGGCTGCAGCTCCCTGTTGAGTGCCCTCCTTGTGGCAAACCTGGGTTTGCCTTTGCAGAATATGTGGCCTGGCCCATAGAGGGAGGTTATCAATATTATGGCAACTCGTAATATAGCAGCTTTGAATATCGGCAGTGTTCATTATTTTATCTGCCTAGAGCCACTGGTTCATGGCATTAGGCAGAATTCAAATATATTGAGGCTCTCTGTCACAGAGCCGGTAGGGGTTGCAGGGATCGGGGGCCGCTTGGCCTCTGGAGGTCCCAGGATGCCCCGTGAGAGTGCGCGAGGCATCCTGGGGAGACCCCCGAGAGAGGGAGGCTTGTTTCAGACTCCCAGAGGGGGTCTCCTCATGAGTTGCCGCGCCATGGCAACTCACGCTCGCCAAAATGGGGTTAGCGGAATGTTCACTCCGCTAACCTTATTTAAGGGGAGGGCTACTTTGGCAGGCTGCCCACCAGAGAATCATATATACAACAAACAATAGAATCTACATGAACAATAGAGTCCACGGACTGTATATCAAAACAGAGCAATAGAATCTATGATGAAATTGATGGTACGGTGAGCCCCGTTTCGAAATGGCTCTTTATCAAGTGCTGCTGGACATGGATCTTGTGAGTTGACATAAATCAGTATACTCAACATATATACTTGTTGTATATATCATTATTCTATTTACACTGAATATACTTTCCAATATAGTAAATTTCCATCAGATTATGGTTACATTTTTTCCTTTCTATTGGCTAGTTTCATGGGGATCTTTTTGGTACTTATTGTAGTATATAGATCTCAGTACGCTATATTTTTTGCTTGATCTGATCCAGACACTATGTGCACTATGTGGTATGTGCCATACCAAGGGTTACGATCATCTTTTATTTTTTAAAAAACTACTCAGACTGATAACATTCTGGATCTGGATCATTGGATCCATGGATGAATGAAGATAACTGAAGATCAATGGAAATATGTTTTAAGAACAAAGCACCATAGACCGCAGACTCCACTTAATACAGAACAAGATCTTCCTAAGGAGTCACTGGCTGTTCCCAGCGTTCTTTGATTTAGGTACTTCACACACTTAAGGGACTGGATAGGTAGAACTGCTCTGACGGCAAAACATATTCTGTTTCACTGCAAAACAAGATTCGGAACTCATATGGATTCATCTGCAGAGGATATGTTGAGCCTACCTAACAATGAAAATATTTGGGGCCTCTGGGCCCAAAGGCAGGGTGGAAGTGTTGTTTTTAAACAAATAATAAATATATTCAATCAACACTTAAACATGGGAGAAGTTTCAAGTTATATAGTCTTGTTTATTGCAGCCTTTGAAATGTAACCTGAAGCTCACTGAAATGCTGGAGAAAAGAAAAGGCATGTTTAATTGACTTTAGAACAACTGAGCTTTTTCTGTATGACATTTACTTTTTTCTTTTCCTTCCCCGCTCCCTCTCTTTTCTCCCTATGCTTGCTTGCTTACTCACTCCCTCTCTCTTTCTCTCTCGTATGGTTGGGTTGATGGGTGGGAGTACAAGTTATACACTGTTACCATTTAGACAATAATATTACAACCAAAATGTAATAAAACCTAATGAGAAAAATAAGCAAGTTCTAGGATAAGCCTTTTAGGATGATCTGTGCAGAAATCAATTCAGGATCCAAATACAACACAAAGAGGATTATAGAACTATAAATGTTTCCATTGCAACAAGTGGGTTTCTACACTTTTTTAATGCTACCAGCAACAACCAGCTATGTTGTTTCTTAACTTGTGGAGAAACAAGGAAATTAATAGTGGCTGACATACTGCACAACAGTGAGCTGGGTCTCACGATCAGTGAGACCCGGTTTTTGTTAGTGCGCAGGGAGAGAGCCCTGGGCGGCCGGATCAGCCGCCCACACAATTGCCGGCTCTGTGATGGAGCCGGCGGAGGCTGGGGGGAGCGGGGGTGCACGGGCCCAGGAGCTCCAGTATGCCCTGTGCGAGCGCGCAGGGCATACTGAGGAGACTCCCGGAGCGGGGAGACAGCTTTGCACCTCCCCTCCGGGGGTCTACTCGTGAGTAGCCATGTTGCGGCTATTCACGATCAAGCAGCCCGGGTTTGCAGAGCGCTCGCTCCGCAAACCTGGGCTAAGGGCAGGGGTAGTTTAGAGGGTTACCCGCTCTAGAACCACCGGGCTTGCAGCCGAGCCCTGTGGTTCTCATGATTAGCAAAAATCGGGCTAGGCTCTCCTAGCCCAATTTTTGCTAATCATGAGAATAGCCCCAGTATGTCAGCCTCGTAACACTGAGTTTGTGCAGTGTGTGTTAATCAGTGGACTTACTCTTGTGTGACACAAATACATTGTTACTAGGTTGATACACTATTGTGCAGTATGTCAGCCCTTGTTAAATATGACAAGGAAACTATTGAGATACAGATTATCATTAACTCTGCAACTAAATTTGGGGATAAGGCCATAGCTCAGTGATAGAGTACTTAGCATGCAAATGGTCCAAGATTCCGTCCCTGACATCTCCAGGTAGGGCTAAGAAAAATCCCTGCCTGAAGCTTTGTAGAGCTGCTGTCAGTCAGATTACAGAATACTGAGCTACATGGACCAATCGTCTCAGTAGGCCTCTGTGCCCAAAGGCTAAATGGCTATCAACACATAAACGTCCTACGTTTTAATGTGAGAGAGTGTATATTTTTCAAAATGCAGAATTCTGAGCCAATTGCTGAAAATCATCATTAGAGAGAGCTATTATGTGCGCACGCACAAGGAAATGCTTTTGCAGAATGTTTGCTCCTTACAGTTAATAGTGTTGCTCTTGTCGCTGTGGAGTCATCTGGAAGGGGCTTCTTTCCAGTGAAAGTATTTTTCAAATGTTTCCTGACTTCCTTGTTGAATATACAGTGGAAGAAAAAGATGAACAACCCCTAGATTTTTTGAAAGGGACAGAGAGGAAGGAAAAAGAACAGAATATGCATTAACATTTTATTCTCACCTAATCTCAGACATACAATCTGAAGTTTCCTAAAACAGTCTTTGTGATTATCTCACAAGATAGATTGTGGCATATGTTAAAACTAACTTGGATGTAACTTCCCCCCTGTGGCTGCACCTCTAGCACCAAGTCCTCCATTTCCCCACCCACTGTAGAGACTGCATGAGCATGGGCAGCGCATGGGTGCACTCAATGGCTTACATGATGTGCAGCGTGACGGCTCCATAACACTCTGCCCCAGGGCTGTGGCAGACTCCTAAGAAGCTCCGATGCTGCTCTGAATGCACTACCAAGTTTTCCGCCTAGTGGTGAATGGGGAGAACTTGTAGGGGGAGAATGGCAATTCAGTCCCCAAATACCAAAGCCAAGCCAGTTTGGTGAGAAAGCAGCAAGCAAGAGGTCTTGAGACAGTTCTTTAGTATTGAAGAACTACAAGGATTAATTTTTTTAAAAGATTACCAACAAACATGAAAAAGCCTGCAGCTTAATTTCAGCTGTAGCTCATGGATGAAGATTGAGATCAAAACAAACAGCCATCTCTGGAGAGACAAAATGGAGACTAACACTGGAAGAACAAAGAGGGGAGGAGTCCAGCACTTTTATTCATGACCCTAACCCCACCCCGCAGTGGTCACTATGAGATATTGCAGCTGAGAGCTGATGCTGCCAGGGTTCTAGCTCCAACAGAACTGCGTTAGTGCTGCTTATGCAACCACTCATTCAGAGCAACGTTGGGGCTGCTTAGGGGTCTGCAGTAGCCCCATGGCTGAGTTATATGGAGCCATAATGATGCACATTATGTAAGCCACTGGGTTGATCAGGGCTGCCACACCCCCTAATGGGACATGTCATCAGAGAGTGTATATCTGCTGCTCTGATAGGAAAGGACAACATATATCTGACATAGTGGAGGTAACTGTGGAGTAGGGGAAGATATTCTTTGCTGAGGCTATTCTGACAATCACCAGAAAGTGGGCTAAGGAAGCCTAGCTCTCTTTCTGGTGCTCATCGGAACTACCGGGCTTGCAGGCGAGCATGGTGGTTCCAAGATGGCTAGACCGCCTAAATCCTTCCCTTAAACGAGGTTAACATTGCGAGTGCTCCATTAACCTCATTTATTTACTCGTGTGCCACCACGGTGCATGGCAACACATGAGTAGACCTCTGGCCAGGAGGCTACAAACAGCCTCCTGGTTCCGGTGTCCCCCCAGAATGCCCCGCGCACTTGCGCAGGCTTCCTGGGACTTCCGGGGGTCCAATCCCTGCAGCCCCCACTGGCTCCGTGATGGAACTGGTAGTCGCATGGGTGGCCGATCCAGCCTCCAAGGGCTACATGTTTGATTGTCTGCGGGGAGAGAGGGCTAAGCCCACTCTCTCCGGAAACCATTGTGAGGCGCTTCACACCACTCGTGTGAAGCACCTCACTAACCTTTTGATGACCAGGAAATGGCATTATACATCACGCATGGGAATAATCTGCAGATGGAATGCCACTGGAGCCTTGTGAAGCAATTGTTAGTCTGGTTTTTTGGTTTTAATTTAGAAGATGCAACATAAAGGTCCTGAACAAAAACCAAGCATCATGGATGATCTACCCTAAAGAAAGGTTGCGGACTAGTAAAACTGATATGTTTTATTGTGTTTATGCTGTTTGATCTATCTGTAGGCCTATCAGCCCCGATTCAAAATATTAGCCTTTCTACAAGGAATATCTGTTGAGGGAGCTCCTCTTGCTAGAGGGTAGTATGCATGATACATGCAAATTTAAAATGAGCAAACAAGCTCAAGTCTTACAGTTTATTATTATAGGTTTCCAGTGTGACCTCTGATGCTGAACAAGTTGCCAACTGTTTTGTTAATTGATCCTCATAAGGTTTAAAGCTTAAGGCACGAGTTAAAAACCACAATTAAAAACAAACAAACATTAATGGGTAGAAATACAAGGAAAACATTAACTGGGATTTGGATGAAAAGGTAGCTCAAGGAATATGCCACAGATCCTCCTTTTATTGTTCAGCAACTGTTCAAATGAGTCTTAATAGCTATACAGTTAGGAGAAGATCCATTTACTGGAGACTGTCACAAGATTTCCCAAAACCCTTCAGTGAGTAAAGGAGGATGAAAGCCACTTTTTAAACCATTTTTAGCTATGTCCCATTTGAGCTGTGAGTCCTTCCCATTAATAAGGGGGAAATCATGACCAGAGGCAGCCTGTGAGGGTGGCGCTGGGGAGGGGGAAGCAAAAGGTACCTCTAAAAGACATGACTGTCGATACAGGCGGCACTTGGAAGCTGACGGGAGCAGAGGTGCCCTGCCTGGCATCCCATGTGGCGGCTGCTCCTACTGCACTCATCTGGCCTCTGCGTTTGCGCAGCAGTCATTTGCGTAGTCAGCATAGTGCTGATGATCACACCAATGACTGCCTCACGTGCGCAGAGGCCAGATGAGTGCAGTCGGTGGGGCAGCTGCCATGCATACTGCAGAGTGGGGTGTCGGTGCTCCCGGCAGCTTCCAGGTGTCGCTGATATTGACGGAAATGTCTTTTGGAGGTACCTTTTGCTGACCCCTCCCCAGCGCTGCCCTCCTAGGCCGCCTCTGGTCTTGACTCAGTATTGCACTGGCAGAGAAATGATACATCAGCACAGAGCATGAAATGGATCCAAAGACATGCCATTCAGAAACTCTTTTACAACTTACCTGTAAGCAGCTAAAGATGGCAAACAGGTAGTGAAATGTCATGACATCGCTGTTCACTGCCATCAGGCCCAGTAACCAGGTAACACTGATCAGTAGTAGTAGGACGAAAGCAGTCCGCAGTACAGAGCTAAATGAAAGCCATAATATCATTTCTAACAGGACCGCATTCACTCCCATTCCCAAACCCATCCCAGGAAAGAATGAATTATGGGATGTGGCTGGTTGAAATGCAGATTTACAGTACAACACACAAACAACACTAAATCATTTGTTTTGTGACCTTGTTAAGAAATACTTTATATTTCTGAGCCTCAATGATTGCCTCAATGATTATAAGCAGATATTTCAATTATGGATTTGTGTCTTGCCAACTGACTGTGTTCCAAGTATCCACTCCATACATGGAGCAGTAGCCACTGGCAAGGCAGGTTATAAGTGTTTTCATCACACATTAACTACTGTGTTATATATTGCACATATCAGCACTGTCTTCCTCACTAGTTAATTCAGGGAGCCATAGTCATCTCAAGGTACGATACAATACTTTATCTTTCATATTTTACTCCGCTGCCTCTTCTATAGGGATTTTTGATCTCGTTATATTTCCTCATTACTGGCTGACTTCCCAGGACATAGAGATGTATTCTATGTCAACAATCTGCTCTCAGATCAGAAGGAGGAAGTAACAATTAAAGTTGCTAAGTTTTGTGAGGCAGCTAAGAATGCTAGACAACAGATGGTAAACCAGATTATGTAAACTGGAAACTGCTAATTAGGATGAGATAATATTGGATCTCTGTATATATTACTATTATATCATATGTGTATTATTATGTATGCTTTAAATTTTGGTCTATGACCGTAAATAAACATGATGATGATGAAGATGACAATACAATACTTTTTCTTTCTTCATCTGTTCCCCTTCCTACATCCCCAGATATCACCAGCCTGTTTTGATCCATCATGAATGGGTGGGAGAATCAGTTGTACAATATCACTTAAATGTTTCTCCACCAATTAGAATGTATGTGAAGACGAGCTGTTAATTGCTCCCAAGATAACAGGCAAAACTTCTGGACTGCATAAAGAAACAGGCTCACTGGTGCAATTTCAGCTGCCAGGGGTTGGAGGGTCTACAGGTTCCTTGGGCTGTAGTCAGCCCCAACTCTATCTGCAGATACTTCTGCCCCATCCCCGAGGGAAGAGTATGCAACTTGAACTATGTAGCCAAAAGTTAGGGGCCAAAACAGACTGTCGTACACATAGTCACATTGCACACAACCAGATAAAGTGCATCCAAGAAAAACTTTGCAAGTCCTGCTATAATCTATCTTAACAGCTGCATCTGAAGTGATGGTAGGGCAAAATAGTTTAAGAAATGGAAAAAGAAATGATGACAAAGGCTTGACTTCACTTTTCAAACTAATATTTGACTCATCTTGAGTTTTGAAAAGTCACAATGTCCCATATTATCACTGCTCAGGAATGTTTTCTTTTGGCCATTTCAACAGACTTACATGACTCCAGTTTTCTCCAGTGAACGCTGTCTTCGTTTGCATGATGCTTTCACTGCTAGTATGAAGATTACGAAGTTGGTCTTGAGGGAAAAGCGGATCAGTGTAGAAGTTTAGATTTGTTTTCTTGCATAAGTTCACCAAAACCTGTAAAACTGTCCTAAGTCCTACAAGGTTCAAAAGATCCTCTCTTCACATTACACTTTACTTTCCTAATTCAAGGAGCTTTGGCTCAATGACCGCTGTAAATTGAGATTCAACTCTTTTATGTCTGCTCTAAAACAAACTTCCAAACGAAGTCCTAAGACCAATCACTGAAATAGCGGATGGATGAAGAACAAACTTTGTTCCATGCAACAGGTATTTATGCCAGTCAGTTATAACTGTGAATAAACAAGTGCCACCATCATAGACGAAACTACTTAAACATTTTGGAGAATTGTGTGCTGAATAATGCCTAGCCTTTATTTAAGTATGGGACAGCTCGGGGGCCTGTGAGAAATTGAGGAGGGGATAAAAAACAGTTGAGAAATTGTTCTGCAGTAGCATAAGACTGCTGAGCTCCAGGATATTTCTTACACGCCTACTAGGAATGTGCACAGACTGTCTGACTGATGGTTTGGTGAGGGTTACCTTTAAGGGACCAGGAGGGTGCTCTTACCTACCTGCTACCGCATTTTCCCTGCCAGCATAGTGCCCAAAACCACTGGCGTAGGGCAGCAGATGGTTGCAGCCGAACCATCTGAACCGGTGGACCTTTGAGCTGGTTTGGTGGTCTGGAAAAGGACCGCTGAACCAATTCAGGCACATCCTTAATGCCTACATAGGAACATAGGAAGCTGCCTTCTACTAAGTCAGACCATTGGTCTATCTTGCTCAGGATTGTCTTCACAAACTGGCAGTGGCTTCTCCAAGCTTGCAGGCAGGAGTCTCTCTCAGCCTTATCTTGGAGATGCCAGGGAGGGAACTTGGAACCTTCTGCATCCAAGCCTGCAGGTGCTCTTCCCAGAGTGGTCCCATCCCCTGAGGGGAATATCTTATAGTGCTCATATGTAGTCTCTCATTCAAATGCAACTAGGACAGACCCTGCTTAGCAAAGGGGACAATTCATGCTTGATGCCACAAGGCCAGCTCTCCTCTCCTAGCGCTGAACCTCATCAGTCCAGCACAACAGCGCAACTGATGGGGAGTTTTGATTGCTGAAGTCAGCTCATCTAGCCTGAGCCTGACCAGTGCAGTGCAAGGAGGAGATATTTTTATCTTACCCCCTGCCACTCCATATGCTTAAGTCTATTTTCACTCCTAATTTCAGGATGATTTAAAAAGCTGTTAGGGGTTCTGCATCCTTTGCAACTGAAAAAATCGGGAGTTGGAGTGAGAATTAATTAGGATCAGGGGCAGCACTTTTTTCCAATCCTACTTATAGTAGGATTGGTCTTATATATAGTAATACTTATATATAGTATTATATCACTTAATTTTTAAAAAGTTCTCAAAGCAGTTTATATAACAAAATGAATGATAAGATGGTTCTTTGTCCCAAAGGGGCTCAGGCTCTAAAATTTGCCCTCTGTCCATACTTTTCTTAGTTTCAAAAACAGATCCCTTAAAAAGCTTATAACATCCTCAACTGGGGACAGCACAGAATTTGAGTCAGGGTTCACTTCTCTCAAACCTAATTGCCACCTCCTTCATAATACTGATCAAGTTCTCAAAATTACAACTTTTGAGTTGGTTGAAGCCACGGACCTCACAAATACTTACAGCCACAGATCCCAAAATTTGAATACCAACCCCTCTCCCCAAAACACACACACACACACACACACACACACACACACACACACACACACACACCCTATCATTTTAGAAAACTGATTAAAAATGTCACAAAAGGATGCTTTATTTGCATCAAGTTATGACAGCAATTTGTAACTATTAAATTGCTATTGAGATTTTGTTTTAGGATGAGTTATCAGTGATGTGCTGTTAATATTAGGGATGTGCACGAATATCTTTGGCACCGGCGGGGGTAGTACTTTAAGGGTGGGGGAGGGTGTACTCACCCCTCCCGCTGCATTTCCCCCGCCGGCGCCCTGTTATTTTTAAGCCCCTCAGGGCGGCAGCGTTCCTCCTTGCCGCCCCGTTTCCCCAATCGGCCGGAAGTGGCCGGAAGTAGCGAGCACGCGTGTGACTGATGCGTGCACGCGCACACACGATGGGCGCACGCGCACTTGCTACTTCCAGCCACTTGTGGCTGATGGGGGAAACGGCGGCAGGGAGGAACGCTGCCGCCCTGAGGGGCTTAAAAATAACAGAGCGCCGTCAGGGGAAATGCAGCGGGAGGGGTGAGTACACCCTCCCCCGCCCTTGAAGTACTACCTACGCCAGCACTGAAATGCTGAAATCTCCCCCCAGCACTGAAACGTTTCAGAGGCCTTTATAATGGCCTGTGAAACGTTTCGGGCACATGCCTAGTTAATATGTCTTTTGTGCATTTGATTTGTATTAAATATATATATGCTGTATATAAACTCTGAGATTGTCTCATTCTCTGGTTGTATAACAATAATCAATTCAGTTCTGCAAATGTTATGCTGTTTCCAGTTTCTGCAATACTTACAACCACAACAATCACAACGGGTCCTGCGAAGCTCCAAATTAGGGTGTCGTGAACAGAGAGCCAGCAGAAATCTGGATTCCCATAGCCCTGTGGATCCAGACCTACTGCAAGACCTATATCACACAACACAAAAGAGGAATGCAAGTCTGATGTATAGAGTTCATTAAAATGTTCAATTCACATTCAGAATCCATGCAGAGAGTATGAAATAACTATTAGGTAAAAGGCATGAAAGTCACCATGCAGAAATAATTAACCATCAGGTACTGTGGGACAGTCCATTAAAATATATCTTATACAAATGTAATTTGGCAGAAATAGTCTGCTTCTCAAGCCTGAATACCCACTTTGTGAAGTTTACAACAAAATGTGGCCAAACATCTGCCTCTAATATTAGTTGGCAGAAAATGGACTTCTTTCACTTTCTACATCTTGCCTTGTTAATATTTTACAAAATTAAAATGGGACCAATTTCTGCTCTCAGGTATGTCTTAGTCCATCTGCTCGTAAGCGCAATAAGCATGAGATACCTGCCACCAAGGATTTTCAGTCCCTCCCAGTTCCCCCTGTCTTTTTAGCCATAGCATAGCACAGCATAGTCTTTATTTCAGTCTTTGACCAGCACAACAGCAAAATAGACAAAAATGGTTCAATCTACTCCTACAAAATAATAAAAAGTCTTGATAAAATTACTTAGCATAATAAGTAGACGAAGCTAGACGTTAAAACTATGAACATAAAACTATATATAAAGGTTAGTCAACACTAATAACAGAATGACACTGAGTCGTTTGGGCCTTCCCCCTCCGGTGCAGCGGCCATGTAGGAGGCCCTCGCACCTGCAATTGGCCTCTGTGTGACCCAGGCCACGCAGAGGCCAATTGCACAGGCACAACGGCCTCCAAAGTGGCCACTGCGCCGGAGGAAGAAGGCCTGAATGGGCCGAAGAGCTGGCCGAATGAGCCAGTTTGGGCTGCAAGAGAGGCTGGCGGGGGGAGGGGGAACCTCCGTGGAACCCCCGTCGCCTCCAACAACTATCCCGAAGGGGGTAAGTAACTTTTTTAAAAAATAAAAAAAATCTGCAAAATACAACCCCCCCATCCTTAAAGCGACACCCCCCCCCCGGCATCGAAGCGCCGGACCGGGCCATGTGCGAACCGGTTCTCAGGCCTCTAAGATGGCCTGCGGACCAGTTCGTGCACATTACGACTCCTCTCTGTGATCAGACAGATGGTTCATGAACAGTCCATGGCATCACAGCCATTCAGCAAGTGGCTAGAAGGGCTAGTGATATGTCAGGCAGTGGTAGAGTAAGTACAGCCAAGCACATTAGATACATGAACACCCTTAGGAAATTGTTGTGAAACATTCAAAATCTGATCATAATATTGCTGTGTTGCAGTCAGCAAAAAAAGAGAAAGAAACCAACCCAAGGCAGTATCTAAAAATCTCCTTAGGCATGTGCACACATGATTCAAGAAATATATGGAAAGTGCACACACACATGGCTTTCTGACCACTGAGCCTAACATTTCATCACAGGCTTTCTTGGAGTTCATTGAGTTTTTGGAGCATGCCTGTAAGGCAGTGTAAGTGGGTAGGGATGTGCACGGAACCATGGCAGGGAGGCTTGAAGGCGGCGGGGGCTCCCTTTAAGAGTGGGGGAGGGTACACTTAACCCTCCTGCAGCTATTCCCCCCCCCCCCCGTCGTCCATGTTTATTAATGCCCATCGGGGAGGCAGCGTTCCTCCCTGCTGCCCTGTTGTCCTTGTCTTCCGGACAAAACCGGAACCCCAATGGGCATTAATAAACACAGACGCTGGTGGGGGGAAAGTGGCAGGAGGGGTAAGTGCACCCTCCCCTGCTCTTAAAGGGAGACCCCCGCCGCCTTCGAACCGGCAGAACCTCGGTTCTTTGAAATGGTTTGGCCTCCAAACCGGTTCCATGAGCATCCCTATATGTGGGGTGGGGCTGCTATTAGAAGACTGGAGATTTGTTGTGTGTTCAGAATGTCCTGCTTTGTGTAAACCTAATTTTTGGATAGGATTTCTATATTCTTTAGGCTTGTTTTAAGGCTGCTCCAAAAGTTACAAGAAAGGTGCGTGCATTCTGGTGAGCTGCATTCATAGGATAAGCATGTTTTTTAAAAAAATGTTGGAATGCACTGAAGAGAATTTGGAGGACACACTTATCGGTTAGTTGCTTAGAACTTGGTAGTGGATCATGGTAGAAATTGTTAGATAAATAAATATAATAGTATGTCTGAAAATATATGGCAAACGTGCCTATTATCAACACTAACATTTGTCAGGGATGCTTTAGCTGTTTCCTGCTCTGAGCAGGGAAGTGCTCTGAGATCCCTCTCAACTCTAACATTCTGTGGTTCTGTGACTGACAAGTCTGAGTTCTTCAGAAATTCTAATGTTATAGGACTCTAAGGCCAGATTATAAGAGGTCTCAATTACATTTCTTGCATGCAATAATATCTCACAGGTGCCACCTGGTGAATTTGGATGACTTAGGATAATTCCTATCTATAAGGGGTCGAAAACTGAAGCCCAGCTTCCAACCATTAAGAATAAATATAGAAAAGGTAATGAAAGAAATGTGCAACGACCTGGAAGATCTCCTGGAGAGTATCTGTGTCAAGTACCTCCCTGGCTATGCAAAATAGCTCCAGATTTGTAATCTGTAACTCATAACTCCAGGGTTATCTATTATTTCAGGTTCCAATGAATTTACCTTACACTCATGGGCCAATTAAGCTTTCAACTTCAAATGCTGAAAAACCCAAAGGGGCCTTAAATCTAGATTAAAGGACTGTTTTAATAATAAAAAAAGAAACTGTAGACACACAACTTTTCTTTGTACAATCTTTTTTGAGAATGGCACAGTTTAGGTAATGGGATACCTGAGAACTAACTTGGGTTTTAGTTACTTTTCACAAGGAATACAACTGCAGATAAACAAACTTGGTAGGAAAAGTAGCTTTTCTTCTCAGATACTGTCTGTCTGCAGTAACTTATTTATGCCAGGCAGCATTTTTTTGTAAATGTTAATTTAAATGGCTTACACGTCAGTGGCATGTGAGTCAACAGAGGTACATACAAAAAGCACAGGTGGCAGGTATCATCTTAAAGAGGCTCTCTACTCTCACACATAGAAGGAGATGCATCTTCTAAAATCATCCCTGCTGGGTCTGTACAACTGGGCAAAGAGGCACCCTTTAAAGTGGTGATTCTCTTATATTTAGTAGGGGGAGAGCAACTGGCCCTATCCAACCCTACACATCATCCCTCCAGTGGCTGTTGCTGGTGTCTAGTTTATTTTAGACTGTGAGTGCTTTGGGGGACAGGGGACCATCTTATTTTATTTACTTTTTCTACACAGACAGCTTTGAGAATTTATAATGAAAAGTGGTATAGAAATAGTCATCGATGTAATTGACTAGTTAATTGATTGAAACATACAATTAATTGTACAGTTAACTGACTATTTTCATTAATTAAGTGGCAGCCCTGTTGATTAATTTTATTTGAGCCCGTGGTAGTCCACCAATGTGTTTGATTCATGACTGCATTCCATTAGCACAAATATAAAACTAGTAGACACCCACAAAATGTCACTGAAAGGATATTTATCTTCACTCGCTGTCTATGCAGTCACACAGATGGTTCTCTTCTCTTCTCCCTGAAAACAAAAATCCTACTGGAAACACCAGGAGCCTTCTCTATCATGGGATGTGACAACAGATTGCTGGAATTTCCAGCAGCGGTACAGTCAGGGGTGCATGCAGGTCCAAAAGCAGCCCAGACCCGAAGAGCTTTGGAGCCTGTCCCGCCCCCTGCAAGCCCCACCTTATATATATTTTTTAAAAATTCCTCCTGCTGCCCCACCGCTGCTCCTGTCTCTGGGGAGGGGGGCTCCAAATGATTGGGGGGATCCCCAGAGCCCCGCCGCTGCCCCACGCCAATCCCACTGCTGCCCCGTGCCGATATTTGCCATCTTCACAGCCGGGGTGGGTGGGGGGTGATCGGCGAGTGGAGCAGGCCTTGTGGCGGTGGCAGCATCCTGTCCGGCAGGTGTGCCTGCACAGTGTGAATAGCGATCGTCACATGCTGTGATGTCACTGGCATGTGACGTTCCCTATTCACACGGTGTAGGTGCGCTCACCAAACAGGCCACTGCTGCTCTGTTCACCCCCCCAACCCCCAGTGGTGAAGGTGGCAAATATTGGTGAGGGGTAGCGGCACAGCAGCAGGGCTCTGGGAGGCCCCTGATCATTCAGAGACCCCCCCAGGAGGCCACACACCCGGTCCTCGAGGTCTGTGGCTAAATCCACCTCTGGGTAGAGTGATAAGAGCCCCTGGTGGCGCAGTGGTAAAACTGCCGCCCTGTAACCAGAAGGTTACAAGTTCGATCCTGACCAGGGGCTCAAGGTTGACTCAGCCTTCCATCCTTCCGAGGTCGGTAAAATGAGTACCCAGAATGTTGGGGGCAATATGCTAAATCATTGTAAACCGCTTAGAGAGCTCCGGCTATAGAGCGGTATATAAATGTAAGTGCTATTGCTATTGCTATAAGGTAAGCTCTATTTCTACCCCAAGCACTTACAAGAATTGCAGAGGGGGTAGATGAGGCTTTCTGCTCACTATTCTTCCTCCCTCTACCACAAACACTAGTGATCTTCAAAAAATCTTCAGAAACACTAGTGATCTTCTCTTCTCTGCCTCTTTCCCCCAATATCCTGGAAAACACATCCTTCAGTCTCCCAGTGAAAAATGCTGGGAAGACGATGTGGGTGGATAGAGGAAGTGCAGAGAAATGAGGCAGGCAGGACTGGGGTGGGGTGTGGGAGGGCTGTGAGTGGAGAGTGAGCAAGAGAGCGCATGTGCATATCAGGGAGTTAACTGAATCTGCACATTCTCCTGCCACTTTTCACCGATTCCCCTTCCACTCTGCCACAAGTCACCCCATTTGTTCACAGTGCAGAAGGCAACAGAATCCCATCCTTCTGGCCAGGCCAACCCAATGCATCTCAAGTCAATCTCTCCACAGTTGCGGAATCCTTCAGAGATACTGTCCTTCCATGACTAAAAGCAGACTCAGGTGTTCCCATGACCTCTATTTCCAGCAGCTTTGCTGACCTTCATTTCTGTCATGTAGGTTCAGAAGGCCAAGCACAGCTCATCTGTCTCCCTCCCCACCTTTTCCGATTCCCATTGATATTGCAGTCACTCCAATGTTCATTGCTCCTAAGCATGCACACCAATGTCTCCAACTAAAGTATAGCATTAGCAAGTCTGAGCTTTTAGATGTTTTTTGTTTGAGTGGAGATTTTCTGCTCCAAGACCACTTTATTTATTTTATTTATTTATTAGAAAGTGCTAGGTTTGGAACTTTGAATCAAGCCCTGAATCAACAGCCTCCACCGAAAGTAAGCACTTCAGTTGATCATCATATCACTCACTGGCAGGTGGAAAATATGGTAGGTACATGATCCTGGAGGATGAAAAAAATTTGCTTGTCTGGTGATGAAAACATTGCCATTTATTTTAGACATCTGGATGACACAGTGTATCTCTTCTTCTTCATTTTAAAACATTTGAAGTGTTTCTTGTTTCTCCCTTGAACACCAGTTTGTGTTTTACCCTGACTGTTGACTGTATGGCTAATGTTCATTTTGTTGTGGTCAGAAATTTCATGTTGGTTTTTTGAGGGTGAGGAGGAGTACTGCATTTTGAAAGTACTTACAAAAGGTCAATGTAGGTTTTAAATTTCAAAATAAACCTATTGCAATAACTCACTAACTCTATCTCTAGACATTGAGGCTGTTCTGATGCACAGTCTAACCCAAGCTAAGGAACTCAGGTGTGCATGAGAACCACTGGGATCGGGCCCAATTCCGGTGGAGCAGCGTCGCCTAGCCTGGCTTTTTAAACTGCCTCCTAGATGGGGTTAAGGGAGTGAGTGCTCCCTTACCTGGGTTTTCTGCTTGTATGTCTCCTCAGGCTGTGTTCAGCTCGAGGAGACAGAGATGAGCATTTAGAGCATCTGTCCCCTGGGGGAATCACCCAATGCACTACACTTGGTGCTTTGTGGGATACCCGAAGGCTGGGGCGCATTGTCCCGGTTCTCTGGAGATGGATCGTGTGGGAGCATGGACTGTGCTTCCAGCAACATTTTGTCATCGTCTGGATGGAAGGTTAGTGAAGCAAAGCCTCCCCTGCACCCCATGTGAATAATCTCATTGATTGATTGATGATTGATTAAGTGCCGTCAAGTTGGTATTGACTCGTAGCGACCACATACATAGATTCTCTCCAAGATGATCTGTCTTCAACTTGGCCTTTAAGGTCTTTCAGTGGTGTATTCATTGCTGTTGTAATCGAGTCCATCCACCTTGCTTGCTGGTCGTCCTCTTCCTCTCTTTCTTTCAACTTTCCCCAGCATTATGGACTTTTCAAGGGAGCTGGATCTTTGCATAATGTGCTGCAAGTATGATAGTTTGAGCCTGGTCATTTGTGCCTCGAGTGAAAATTCTGGATTGATCTGTTCTATGATCAATTTGTTTGTTTTTGTGGCTGTCCATGATATCCTCAAAAGTCTTCTCCAGCACCAAAGTTCGAAAGCATCAATGCTTTTTCTATCTTGCTTCTTCGAAGTCCAGCTTTCACATCCATAGAATGTCATCGGAAAAATCACTGTCTGAACAATTCTAATCTTTGTAGGTGTAGACATGTCACAGCATCTAAATATCCTTTCCAAGGCATCTCTACCAAGTGCTAGTCTACGGAGTATTTCTTGACTGCTGGATCCTTTACTGTTGATGGTCAATCCTAAAAGGCAGAAGCTATCCACCACTTCAATGTCTTGATTGTCCCAAGACCCCAAGGAGACGCGGAGACATGTGATGGTGAAACGGTCAGTATTTATTTTGATCTGATTACAACCATACAGGCTGGGATTGGCAAGCCACCCCGCATGCAGTGCGTTAGCTAACGGGTCGGCCACCTGTTAGGCAGAAGCTATCCACCACTTCAATGTCTTGATTATCATTTCTGAGGCTGGTTGCTGTATTCGTTGTCATTAGTTTAGTCTTCTTTACATTCAGTTGTAGTCCCATTTTTTCACTGTGCTCCTTGACTTTCATTACAGAGCTTGCAGATCATCCACATTCTCAGCTATCAGAGTGGTGTCATCAGTGTAGTGAAGGTTATCGATGTTTCTTCCTCCAACTTTAAAGTCATGCTCATATTCTTCCAGTCCAGCTTCTCTCAGTATATGTTCAGCATATAAATTGAATAAAGAAGGAGAAAGTATACAGCCTTGTCTTACTCCTTTGCCAATCTGGAACCAGTCTGTTTCACCATGTTCCATCTGGACTGTGGCTTCCTGTCTTGTGTATAGGTTTCTCATTAGAACAATGAGGTGTTCTGGGACGCCCATTTTCCTAAGGATATTCCACAACTTGACATGGTCAACACAATCAAAGGCTTTTCTGTAGTCAATATGTAGCACATATTGACTTCTTTCTGGTATTCCTTGGCTTCCTCAATTATCCAACATGCATCAGCAATGATGTCTCTTGTTCCTCAATCTTTTCTGAAACCAGCTTGAACATCCGGCATTTCCCTTTCCACATAGGGCTCTAATCTGCGTTGGATGATCCTGAGCATTATTTTGCTAGCATGTGAAATTAAGGATATTGTGCGTTGGTTTGCACAATCTGTTGAGTCTCCTTTCTTTGGTATGGGTATATAGACTGACCTCTTCCAATCTGTTGGCCACTATGTTGTTCTCCAAATTTGCTGGCATAGTTTGATTAGAGCCTTGACTGATTCTTCTCCTGTTGCCTGCCATATTTCTGTAGCTATTCCATCAATTTCTATAGCTTTCTGACTTAGTAATGACCGGAGTGCTGATCTAACTTCATCTTCCTGTACTAGAGGTTCTTGCAAGTAGGGAATATCTTCTAGAGCAGGGTTTCTCAACGTGTGGATCCCCAGATGTTATTGGACTTCAACTCCCATAATCCCCAGCCCCAGTGGCCTTTGGTTGGGAATTATGGGAGTTGAAGTCCAATAACATCTGGGGACCCACACGTTGAGAATCCCTGTTCTAGAGTATCCTGGGATGTTACCGTCCCTGCTGTACAGGTTTTCAGTATACTACTTCCATCTGTGTTTGATCTTCTCTGAATCAGTTACTGAGGCAATTCTCATGATCTGGCAAAATCGGGCTAAGGGAGCCTAGCCTGATTTTGCCCATGCGTGAGAAACACCGGCCTTGCAGCCGAGCCCGGTCTCACCAAAGCGGGTAACCCGCTTAACTCACCCTCCCCTAAGCCCAGGTTAGCCGAGCGAGTGCTCCGCTAACCTGGGCTATAGAATTGCGTGTTGCTGTGGTGTGACTCTGTGCCGCAGCAACTCACAAGTAGATCCCCAACTGGAAGGCTAAAAAGCAGCCTCCCAGATTGGGGGGTCTCTCCAGCATGCCCTGTGTGCTCATACAGGGCATGCTGGAACTTCTGGGGGTCGTGAGGCCCCCAATCCCTGCAGCCTCCGTCGGCTCCGTGATGGAGCCGGCAGTCTTGTGGGCGGCCAATCTGGCCACCCAGGGCTCTGCGGGCACTCGTCTGCGGGGAGAGCGGGCTAAGCCCACTCTCCCCGCTTAACCTCATCTGGCGGTTCCCATTGATCATGGGAACCGCTTCACTATCTGTCCTTTGGCATCCCTTAAGATACCAATTCGAGGTTGGAACCTCCCTCTGAGTTCAGAGCTCTTTTGGAAAACTTGCCTTGTTTTTCCATGTCTATTTCCATCTTCAAGGTCTTTACAGGTGTCGTTGTAGTACTGCTCCTTGTATCTTCTAACAGCTTTCTGAAATTCCCTATTAAGTTCCTTCCTGAGGTCTTTATCTTTCTTGACTTTGGTTTCTCTCTTCTTCTTGGCAATTTCCACCATCTGTTCTGACATCCATTTGGCTTTCTTCTGTTTCTTGGTCTTTGGCAGTCTCTTTTCACATTCGTACTTAACAACTTCTCTGCTTTCATTCCACAGTTCCTCTGGTTCCCTGAAGTTCAGAATTTCAAAGCGGTTCCTGATGTTCTCCTTGAAAATGGTGGGTACATTCTCAAGATCATATTGTGAAAGCTGGATAGCTTTGCTTTTCTGCTTTAGCTTGACTTGGAAGTTGCACATGAGCAGTTTGTTATCTGTTCCACAATCGGTCCCCGGCCATGTCTTTGCTGTTATAACTGAGCTCTTCCACCTTGTTGCACCAATAATGTAATCAATTTGATT
The DNA here is from genome assembly GCF_027244095.1 of Hemicordylus capensis. Lineage (NCBI taxonomy): Eukaryota > Metazoa > Chordata > Lepidosauria > Squamata > Cordylidae > Hemicordylus > Hemicordylus capensis. Next base: position 155,352,555 of record NC_069661.1, read on the forward strand.
ACTGTGTACTCCATCTGGTGATGTCCATGTGTATAGGCGCCGCTTTGGTTGTTTGAAGAATGTGTTATCAATCAAGAGATCATTGGCTTGGCAGAAACTAATAAGTCGTTCTCCTGCTTCATTTCTGTTTCCTAGACCATACAGTCCGACTGTGTTTTCCTCCTTACCTTTTCCAACTTTGGCATTCCAGTCTCCAACCACCAGCATCACATCTTGCTTGTACGTTCTGTCAATTTCAGACTGAATTTGAGCACAAAACTCATCAACTTTCTTTTCTTCTGCCTCAGTTGTTGGGGCTTAAACTTGAAGAACTGTCATGTTAAAGGGTTGTCCATGAAATCTAATTGATATTAGTCAGTCACTGACCGCATTGTACCCAAGTACTGTCATTGCTATATCCTTCCTGACTATATCCTTCCTGACCTCATTAATTCTAATTAATTCTACATGTGCAAGTGAAAACTAGAGTATGTTTGGCTCTCTCTCCCTTTGGAGACACAAAACAAAGTAATTATAATAAAGCAAATGAAGTTATACCTGAGGTATGTGTACAATTCTTGTTGCAACTTGAATTCAGTTGTGTTTATGCCCTTTTATCCACACAGGAATTGCTTTAATTAGGGCAAGAGGCACCCAATACAAATCCTATCTGTTGTTATTTTGGTTGCCATTGTATTTTGAACTGTGCTATCATCTAAACATGTACTTGATTAGGACAACCTTATGAGAAAATTTTTTCTGCAACTAAGCTGGGTAAGAAAAAGGAAGGAAAGGGAAGGAATTGGAGGGCATAGATCTACATTACAGACTTAAACAGATTTAATAGTCATTCTCTTTCCTCAGGGAGCTGAAGGTCCACGAAAGGTGCTAGAGATCTCTAACATTCAGCATCCCAACCTGCAATTCTCAGGATTTTGAGTGGAAACCATGAAAGTCACTCAAGCATAAAACAACTGTATGTTTTCAGTATAGATAAAAGCTTCTCTCTGGCTGGCTGTTTATTCTTACCTGTTATAATGGCAGGAATCCCCCAGCCCATGACATAGTAGAACCTCATGTGTCCAAAATTGATATTCCTCACTTCAGTCAACATGCGGTAGATGTGAAGTTGTTCAACGAACATCCAGGCGAAGGTGCTCATGTAAAAGTAGTGCAAGAGAATGGCTATCACAGTGCACACAAACTGGAAAAAGAACGAGCCCGATTCAATTAGAATTGAGTCTGCTGAACAGCGAAACATTCTAGCACAATCTTGATGTGTTAGGTGTAAGCAAATATTAATAAGGACCACTGTCCAAAGACCTATTTAGGAAACCTTTCCCTTCCACTCTGAATAGCAGAACACCATGCTATATTATAAACTGCTATGGAAACTCATCTGAGGAGAAACTGTGGAAAGTTTATCCTAGTGTGGAGAAACTCCTTAGAGCAGGCCTATACAACTTGTGCCTCACCAAGTCAAGTGCAGCCTTCAAGCAGTGCATGATAGCCAACCAGGACCTCAATAAACCTTCTGCTTTTGCTGTCTGTCCAGGGTGGACAGTAGGAGGGTGGCAGCAGGGGTGAGGAATAAAGGTTGCCAGCGGAATGACATAAAAAGAGACCTGCTATAACACACCAAAGGATCCATCTAATCCAGCATCCTGCTCTCAACACTGGTCAGCCAGATGCTTCCAGGGAGTTTAGACTCAGGGCACAATGATCCTTGTCGTCCTACCAGCAACTAGGGTTCAGAGGCATATTGCACTTGGCAGGCCATAATACATGGCTTGTGGGCTGTGTTCAGCTTGGTGAGTTACAAGTTGTGCAGGCGGGCCTGACTGAAAGGAACAAGGAAGCTGCAGAAAGTAGAAGGTCCTGCCAGCGATCCCTAACATTGATAAGCAATGCAAGAGATACACTCTCCCCTGCACTGGACTGCTATGGAAGAGTGAGTAGATTGGCACTCGGCCACATCAACTAATAAAGACATGTACAAAGAACTCAGGGAGGGCCTGGACTTCACCTGGCAACCGTACAGATCTCCTTTGCACTCCGAGATATATCCTCAGAGTCCAGACTTTGGTTTCCCTGCCTAGTTCTCTAAGTGAGTGGTTCTCAATGTGGGGGCCTCCAGATGTTGCTGAACTATAACTCCCATCATCCCCAGTCGCAACAAACTGTAGCTGGGGCTACAACTAAGGTTGCCAACTGTCCTGCACTACGTGGGATGTCCCGATTTCCTGCGGGGAAATTCTTGTCCCGTTCGGGACTCAATTTCTTCTGCTTTTTGACCTTTAAATTTTTGTATAAAAAACCTTTAAAGCGGCAGCGGAGCAGGGACTTGGTGGTGAGAGCTCTCCCAGACACTTCCCAAACGATGTATGGCTCTGGATGGGGCAGGGGCAGGGCTTGCCGGGGTGGTGCGCGGGTGATAGGCACACCACAGCGGCCGCTTAAATTCACTGAAAAGCACTCACCGCAGGAGGAAGGGGAGGAGTCGGGAGGAAGGGTGGGTGAAAGGCTCCCTTCCTTGACCCTGCCTGCCACCAAATGAGGCAGATGGTGCGCCTGTCATCAGCGCGCCGCCCCAGCAAGCCCTGCCCCTGCCCCATCCAGAACCATACATAGTTTGGGAAGCGGTCAGGAGAGCTCTTGCTGCTGTGTCCCTGCTCCGCCACCACTTTAAAGGGTTAAAAAAAAAAATTAAAGGTCAAAAAGCGGGAGAAATTGAGTCCCGAATGGGTTGCTCAGCAGCCGCTTTAAAAGTAAAAAACAAACAAACAAACAAACAAAAACCAAGCCCTGCCCCTAGGTGGCCATGCCCCAGGCCCCCTCTACTCCCTGTCCCAAATACAGCCAACACAACGTTGTCTACCCTAGCTACAACACTGAAAATATACCACAGCAAGTAAAAAGCTTTTACTCTCAATTGTAACGCTGGGTTTTTTAGGCTTCTAAAAACATTTTTTGTACAGATCACAACGATGAAAACTGTTTATTTTACACCCCCAAAAATCCTTTTTACTCATCAATCATCCATGGATGACTGAAACCTCTCCCTTCCATGTGAATACTGTTTTACAGAAACGTATAAAAGCTAAACTGAACATCAGGTAACTTCATTACATCTGTGCTCCCACATTCTTTGACTGTTCATGCTCATTAGTGTGTGACTTTTTGGACAATTCTCATTCCACAAGGATTAATAACAGCTTGAAACACACACAGCTGATATTTCTCCTGGAAGACATCCCCATGGTTTCAGGGAGTGGCCTTCGACTGTACTGTTGCCAAAGCAGTCCCTATGTTGGATCAACAGGCCCATGTTTTAGAGATGAAATGCTTCTGTTGGCAAATGTGAATGCTGGAGATAACTGCCTTGTGAGGGCAGGAAGAGCTCTCGTTCTTCCCAGCACTTTGCATTTTAGTGAGAGGCTGCCTGGCAAAACAATCAAGTACCCAGGACAAGAAGAGTCTGAATGGAATAGCTCTGACCTCACTCAAATGGAATCAAATCCACTGGTCCTGATTGATTGACTCATTTAGGTCTTATCTACTTCCCTTTCCTATCACCTAAGATTATCATACCTATTCAGCCCCTGGACTTTTCATCTAGAAATTACTAGATGAAATTCCCACTCTGGAAGATCCCTTTTAGAAGCCTCTTCTATATCTTGCTGTCTTTGTTTTGACTCCTATAATTGCCCTTCTATAGTCCTCAGTGTTCTTTTGAGAGCAGGCAGCTGGCACACACAGTGCCTCAATATATCTCAGAGTTTCCAAAAGTGTCAACCTTGTACTCCACCCACTTCACTATGGGATACAGCTTGTTGGCACATGTGCACAAGTCTCACTTGAACTCCTTGACTGGATCTCCTCTGTATGCCTTTGGGCTCTTTGGACTAGACGATAGCCTAGGATATTGAGCTAACCCATTGAAAGCCTCATTGCAGCACAGAAAACCCCTTGTTCTCCTTCTTGGGACCCACCTCTTCCCTTTGAGGACCTGTGTCTGCAGATTGGGGTAGGCAGAACCTCTCCTCCTCCTCCATTCTCCACATTTGCTTTCCTAGCAATCCACGTAACTTGCACTACTCCCCCTACTTCTCCCCATCTCTTCCACTGGAACAGCCTTCAGTTTCTTTCACTTCAAGTCCATCACTCATTGTCCAATTGTGAATTTTATCTTTTAACTAAAAAAACTCCTTTGGAAAAGACCTGGTTTTTGGAAAAGGACAGTCTTCTGACAGTCTTTAGAGTACTTTGATACTCCATCCAAAGTCCTAAGTTACATGTGTTGCTCTCGTAAAGAGTTGTGGGTGCTAGTATTCTGGGACATCTCTACTGGGTGGGCAGCAGCCAGACTCTCAGTCTGGTTAGAGTTTCATGCCTGCAGAAGGGAAGCAAGTCCCCCTAGTTCTAGAATAATTGCTCCAGAATTGATTTGGTGTTCCTGCCCAGGACATACAAATGAGGTACACACATGTGTACGACACAGGTTGAGCAATAAATTATAATGCATGGTTTATTAAAGGGGGGAAATAAATAAATCAATGGTTTAAAATAAAAGACTGGGCAGTATCAATCCACTGGGGAAGAAAAATTAAAAGGCTATTTTTGTCCAGCTAGTATCAAGGCAAATCAATTTCTGAAAATCCCAGCACACACAAGCCATGAATATTTTAAAACATAAACAGGTCTCCTGAAGCTACTTGTTAAAAGAAAAGCAGAGACATAACTTGAGGGGGAAACTTTAAGAAAGAGGAGAACAGGCCCTTACCTGATCTCCGCTGCCCCATGCAGCTTCCTGCTGGGGCGACGCTCAGCCCAAGTACCCCTACGTGGCACCAGCATGTTCAAGCACCGGACACTCCGAATTTTAAGTTTACTGACAGATTAACATCTTGAATTATTAAATGAAAGCTAGAACTTCAAAAAGTTCCTTTGAATGCAACCTTGAATCAGAATCTGCTAGATCAGGCAAAAGGCTGTGAGAGAAGCCTTCTCACTGACTTGCAAAGTTATCGATCCATCCTCCCATGCATTTGGAGGTGAACCAACCAATGGAGATTGTACATATGCATATTTAAATGTCTGAATCAGTTCTGTTATTGTGGAGCTTGCATGGTAAGCATTGTCTGCATGGTCATGTAAACAGTGTGAGTGCTGGGCTTCTGCTTAAAGGTCTTATGCTTCGGTTTGGCCCCAGTTGTTCTTAGCAGGAACAAGGCCAACGGAGGATTGACAGACATGCCTCAAATAATGTCTCAAATGAAGTCTGCTATAGTTCTAAAGCAAAGAAGCAGTGTGTTATGCAAAGGCTACTGAAGTTAACTCTTACCGGATTTTCTGTCTGGTTGATTCCTATCAGGAAGATTAACTCAGAGAAGAAGAGGGCTGCTACCAGGTTTTTGTGGATGCTGTGCAGGTTGGAACGCAACGTTCGGATCAGGACAAGGAGTATAAAAGTGAGCAGCAAAGCTACCAGTGAGATGGAGACAGTTGCATAAGTGATAATCTTCAGAGGAAGTGCCTCACCATTCTGTGATGTAAAAGATTAATTATTTTTGCTACATGCCTTTCCCAAGTTTTTTTTTAAAAGCACAATTAATTTCTTAGTCACTGACTTGATTTGACAGAAACAGTTTACACAGTATAAAGGGAGTGAGGACTATGGTGACTCAACCCTCAGAGCATGATAAAAATGCTTCAAAAACAAACCTTCAAAAATGTACTTGATTCACTTGGGAGGATTAAAAATGAAGTAATAAAGAGAAAACCATAATTAACTGGATTTCAAACCACCTAACTAGTTTTATTTTTTAATAAGATTTATAGCTTCCTGAAGAATATCCATACCAATAGATCACCTTGTGCCAAGAGGAAAATCTTCAAGATGAGTAAACTCAAGTAATCCTTTTGTGAGCAAGTCTTTTTGAAGAGCTTGTAATACAACCTTTCAAAAGACAAGAGTAATCCCATGCACTGAAGATTATGCTACTCATAAGCACAGTCCAGAGACTCTAATAAAAGTCACTCATCCGTAGCAATCTTAACCTGTTCCACAGCATTTTGTGAGGAATTTTTGTGCCTGACCCAGAAAATGCACCTTAAGCAGAATTAAGAGAATTTCAGATTAATTTATTTAAAATGTTTCTGGGTGGCAGTTCTCATCATTTTGGAGAGAAGTGCACAATCTTACCCTGCCCGGTACATGCATGGAGGCTCTGTTAGGAAGGAGCAGCCACACACACAAAGTCACCATGCCATGGCTGTCTAAAACTGTGCACTATCTGGCATGGTAAGGAACGCCCCCTACCCACCCACCCCCGGTCAGCTTTCCAGAAGCCTGGGCTTTTGCATGCAGTGGCTACTACTCAGAGGAAGGGGGAGGGGTCTTCATAAATGCAGGTAGTAGGTACATTAGAAAGAGCAGTACTGTATATATGGGCATTAACTTGTTCACAGTGGCCCCAGCATGGCCACAAAGACAAAAGTGAGGAGAGTTCAATGCATCTAGTAGGGCTGTGTGCTTTAGTAAAGTCGGATTTCTGGTGTCAGAAATCCCTGCCCACACCACCAGGAGGCAGCAGAATGCAGAGCAAGTGCTCTGCGTAGTGCAGTGGTTTTGGTGGCCCTTTAACCTCCCATCCAGCCCTGGCACAGGAACAGTTGGGCAGTGCAATTCTTGGGAGATTCAGGGAGTGGGCAGGAGGTGATGCAGGACAGCCTGAGCTTCTCCACGAAGCTCTGAGCAGAAAGTGAATCAGTCCCTTAAAAAATAAATAAATTCTAACAGGGTCCAAAGAGAAAATATGAACATGGAGAGTGTGGGCCGCAACTGCAGCAAGATGAACTTTAAATGACAGAAAATCAAGATTTAACTTTTAAAACTTGCTTGCCTGTAACAGTAGTTCTTGTAGTGCCCCACTGTCCTTCACACTTTGGATGTCTGGGTCTGCGTAGACAGGATCTCGGAACCTTCTAGAGCTGTAAGCTATATGCTTTTTGGCAGTAGCCCCGCCCCCTTGGTGACACACATACAGCCCCTCACAGATTACCTCCCTCAGTCCCTGACTGCCGTGATCATACATAACAGGTAGGTGACTGTTACATCGGGGAGGAGGGAGGGTCATGGGAAGGACAAAGGACCGCTACAAAAACTACCATTACAGGTAAGCAACCTGACCTTCTGTATAGTGGCCCTATTGTCCTCCACACTTTGGAGATTAGTGAGCTATTCACCAGGACGGCGGGAGAAGCTAGCATCTACTGAAGAACTGTGTCGTGGATTGCTGCTCCATAGTATGAATGGGCTCTTAACTTGGTTTCCAAAGCACAGTGGCACATGAAGGACAAGGGTCCTTTCCATGTTGCTGCCCAACAGATGGCATCTCATGGAATTCCATGGAGGTAAGCCGTAGAAGTTGAACTGCACTTGCAGAATGTGTTCTAATGGAGGGCGGTAGTGGCTTCTTCTTCAAGTGTGTAGGCCTGTTTGATGGCAGATGTGATCCAGGCTGACAATCTCTGGCAGGAGACTTGTTTTCCTTTGTTTCTCCCAACATTGCAGATGAACAAGGAGGTGGACTAATGGAATGGTCAAGTACGTTGGAGATAAAAGGACAATGCATGTTTCACATCTAGGATATGGCAAGTACCTTCTTCATCTGAAGACAGCGAGGCAAAGACCAGAAGGCAGAGGACCTGAGAAACAATTTTTATTTATTTTTCTCCCCCTCACATGGTATTGAGACACCACTTTAGGTAAGTATTGAATGTCCAGCCTAAATAGGACCTTATTCTGTTGGAAGAATTTGAAAGTAGGGGGTGGGGGTTAGACCTAAGGGCCCTGATACTCTAAGGGCAGAGTAATTGCTAAGAGGAATGATGTTTTAATGGCCAAGTATTTCAGCGGGCATGTAGCTATCAGCTCAAATGGTTTGTGTATGAGCATAGAGAGAACCAGCCAGGGGCATAGCTACGGGAGAGGGGGCCCGTGTTCATCCCTCTCTCCGGCGGCCCGTTGGAGTGAGGGAGATAATGAAGATCATAGGAAGGGGTGGAGCTGGGGGGCGCTCAGGAGTTTGGGGGCCCGGGTTCTTTGAACACATCCACTCAATTATAACCAGCTTAAGATCCCATGGAGGGGCTAATCTTGGAGCTGTGTATTGGATACAAGCGAATCAGTCCCTTAAAAGAAAAAAATTCTAACAGGGTCCAAAGAGAAAATATGAACTTGGAGAGTGTGGGCCGCAAGTGCAGCAAGATGAACTTTAAATGACAGAACATCAAGATTTAACTTTTAAAACGTAACAGGTATGAAAGAAGTCCAATGAGGCCTCTTTGGGGCTGATCCCTTTGAAGGTCACAAAAATGGTAAATGGTGTCCATTTTGCCCTGTAGAAGCACTGCATCAAAGGTTTCCTGGCAGCAGAGATGACACCCAGGACCTCTTGGTCTCAGATCACCGGCTGGTGATCTTCCAGGCTTTGAGATGAAGACTCTTCAGGTCTGGATGAAGTACTGATCCTTGCTTTCTGGCAAGATAGGTTGGGATGGCTGGGTAGAGGCAGATGCCTGACCTTTGGACATGGCTAGCAGAGTGGAGAACCAGGCGTATTAAGGCCACCAGGGAGTGATGAAGATGCAATCTGCTGCTTCCTCTCTGATCTTGTGTAGAAGTGTTGGTATGAGTGGTAATGGAGGAAACATGTATAGCAGTTCCTTGCTCCAAGACAGTAACACATCTCCCGAGGAGTCACATCCTTGGCCCGTTTTGCTGCAAAACTGTGTGCATTGTTTGTTTTCCTCAGTGGCAAAAATGTCTGTGTGTGGATGATCCTATCTGTTGAAGAGGCCCTGCACCACTGAACGGTCCAATGACAATTTGTGTGATGTGTCTGTTGCGTCTGACCCAAGAAGTCTGCCCATATATTTCCCTTCCTTGCAATGTGTATTGCAGAAGGCCAGATCTGATGATGGAGGAACCACATCCAGATACTGATGGCTAGGCATGACAATGCTGGAAAGTGTGTGCCCCGCTCATGGTTCAAATATTACATCGTGGTCACACTGTCTGCCATAGCCTGCACAGAATGGCCTGTGAGAAGCAGCTGCCTCATCTGAAGGCATGCTAGAGACAGGATGCTGGTAGTGGATGCCATGAACCCCAGCATCTCCTGTATGGACTGTACTGGATGAGTGTGTGATGTTAAGATCTTGTGGGCCATGGCCCTGATATCTGCTATCCTTCAGGAAGGCAAGGATGCAAGAATCTCCTGGGAATCTAGAATGGTGCCTCAAAACTCTATGGTCCTTGAGGAACTGTTGACTTCTCACAGTTCACGCACAAACCTAGTTCAACTAGAAAGGTCAGCGTGGGGTGGATATGTTGATGCAACAATGACTGAAAAAATGAGAGGCTAGACAGATAGAATAAATGAAAAATTAAATTAAAGAGAAAGGGTAAAGAAGTTTGTTTGGTTGCTGTTTGTTTGGTAAGGAAGTTTGTTTGGTTGCATGAAGTGAGGCAGAAGTCACTATCCTGAAGTTGCTATTGCAGTGGTCGGAAGAAGACTGAGGGAAGTAATCTGTGAGGAGCTATATGTGTGTCACCAAGGGGGTGGGCCTACTGCCAAAAAGCTTATAGTTTACAGCTCTAGAAGGTTCCGAGGTCCTGTCTACACAGACATCCAACGTGTGGAGTACAATAGGACCACTAACATGAACTACCATCTCCAGACGTCCCTGTGTCCTCCCAGCAGCCGCACAGGCTTCCCATGCTGCCCTGCATCACCCCTGCCCACCCCCAAAGCTCCCGAGAATCACTGTGCCACCTAGCTGCCCCCATGCCAGTGCTGAATGGGCGGTTAAAGGGCCCCCATCACTACTGCACTACCTGAGACACTTGCCCCACATTCTACTGCCTCCTAATGGTGGGGACAGAGAATTCCAATATCGGAAATGTGACTTTACCAAAGCACACAGCCCTAGCATCTAGCCTATATAACCCACCAGAAGAATCCAGGAAAAGGCAGGCCTGAAGCTGGTATTAAGAGCAGTGGCTTAATCTATGAATAATTCTTTTTTTAGCACCAGCTTCAGGCCTGCCTCTTCCTTCATCCTTCCTTTCTTTGGGGAGCTGCCGTTTGTTCTCTCTACTTTCAGCTTCCTCTTCATCACTGGGCAGTGACAGGGAATTGCCATTGTTCTCCACAATGGGAACATATGAAGGGGCTCTGAATTCTGAAAATGTTAGCTAGTTTCACACAGGAATGAATTCTCTCCCAGGTGAAAGCTTGCCACACAGAGCAACAGAAGCTCAATTCCTAATCTAACGTGATTGCTAATGAACCAGTATGGCTGAAGAACAGAACAACAATTGTGGAATGGTCTCTGTATAAAAACCATCTTCATATTTTTGTGGGTTAGGCTTCATGCCTGACTCTTCTAACTCCATTCATTCACATGACCATTTTTTGTTAAGCAGTCAGGCACCCTGTGTTGGAGAGAGACCTCCTAAGTCATCAGTAATTCACCTCACAGGCTGATGGTGAAGGAAAGTGCAATTAAAACCATACAGCAATTTGCAGATTACGAGTGCTGTATAAATGAGAAAGAGGAGCAGTTCTGGGTACTAATTATGAGCTGGTGAACGATTCTCTATGTGCCTAGTTTTCTCACCACTTTGTATCAGATCAGTGGTGACATTTTGTATCACCACTCAGAAATGGTGGTTTAGGGCATGTGGTAATAAAGAGTATGATTGAACAGGACTCACATAATAAAGTTACAGCTAAAAAGGCACCCAGTGATTGATACAGGTGATCAGGGCATACTATCTTGACAAACTGGTGGCTTGACTTTAAAGATAAAGATAAAACACTAAAGTTCTTAAAAAATCAGTTCACTTATTTCTTCTAAACCATCTTTTTAACCACTACGGTTGCAGGCAAAACATCAGGCAATAACTACTTACTTCGCGTTTTGAAATATCCATCAGGACAGCAAAACTGGTCATGTGGCTGCACTGGCAAATGATATGGCTTTGGCTTCTCGAAAACAGCTCACATCCCTTTGATGACCAACCTCCTATTTCTCCAATTCTAGTAAAGAGAAGAAGCAGCAAAGTAAGAAGATTTATTGCCATTTGGTGTTTATCTGACTGAGAGATTGAATGGATTTTGTCAATTGACTCGTATGGTCCATAAATGGCCATTTCCTTCACTCGCCTTCCTCTTAATGAGATTAATACAGTTCTCTAATTCTATGTACAACATTTTGTAAGGAAATATAGACCAGAATGATGACTAATTTGGAACTTGGTGCTTCCATATATTCCCACACACTTGTCAAGAAAGACAACTACCTACTAGCTCAGGCAGTCACAGGCAGCCGCTGTATTTCAAGAAGCAATTGCTCAAAATAGCAAGAGGTTGCTGCTTCTTTAAGCTTTGCCTCAACATGACAAATGACCAGATTATATGGAGGTAGCTTAACTAACCTATTATTATTACTTTATTAGACTTAGCTGCCTCTTTGATCTTCAAGCAGTACTGATTCTTCTCCTGGTTAGAAACCTTTAATAAAACTCCATTATTATAAGTCTTTCTCATTATTTTCTATGTATATATTTTTATATCCTTGTATTGATTATAGCAGTATATAAACACTTAGTGTAAGGTACTGTTTCCCACACCTTCATATATGTCATTTTGCGGTATTGCATATTTTTCATAGCTCTGTAATCTCCGTAATTCTGTGTTTAGAAATACAGGGCATAATCCAGCCAAAATGAAGGCTGTTAAGCCCCACTGGTTTCAATTAGAAAATTAAAGATGTTCTTAAATCTCTCCCACTGAGAAGTGCTTAACTAGCCCTCTTTTAGACAGTCTTTTACTGATGTAGTTGCTGCTGCTGTTCTCATGCCAGTAAGAGATCATCTGAAGTAAAAATCAGAAACATGAAGGCTCCTGGGCCTAATCTGGCCCCAAGAGGGGTACTGTTAGGCCTAAATTGCCAATCAAGTGGCAAGATTGGGCTGTGGAGGGAGTGCTATCTCTGGCAACAGACTTGGCAGCAGGCCACAGAGTCAGACAAATGGTCCCCAGTTAACCTCTCCATGGATCTACCTCCATGTCACTGTTCCCAGGGACAGGGGCCACCCTGATTCTTATCTTGACTATTCAGCCCAGACAGAGTGCGGTCTGTGGAGGAGTCCTAGAGATCCCCAAGCTTGAGAATCTCTGAGCTGAAATCACTAATTTGGCCCCTCAATCGCTCACAAGCTATCAACCTAACTGCCTTGATTTCCCCTCGCCATATGGATCTCCAACCTCATCATTCCAGCCCAGGCAAAGCTGCAAGACAGGTAGATATAGTCCCTTCCCTGCAACTGTCTTTTGTAGAACAAGAATTCTCTTCCTCTCTTTTCTATCTTCTACTAGTAAAAGTGGAGCCCCTGGGGACCCCTTAAATAGCGTGTCTCTGACTAACGCATTGGTGCTTAGAAGAGGAATCACTGAGCAGTATCAGTTGTCTCTGCAGGAGCAAAAACCAATCCATGTTCTTTCCCTGTTTGACAAATGAAGCATAGTGAAGAGCCATATGTGCAAATAGATTTCTTCAACTATTATTATTATTTAATACATTTAACTCTGCCCTATGTTTGCCTAAATTCTAAATAAATAAATAAATCTAATAATAATCTAAATAATAGTGACTAACTCAGGAAAACTCTTGTATCCTCCTCTCAAAACCTAGCTTCTTCTTTTTCTTTTCAAACAGCATGCAGAAGTCACCTGGGCGCTTTCCAGATTACCAGCTACAACAGCAGTAAAATGTTTTGGCTTGGCAGATCGCATTCAAAACATAATAAAGGGATGAAACGGTTTGTTGTGCAAAGCCACCAGCAGGGGGAGCAGTCTTTTCTAACTTGTGCAAAACTCCTATAACGGGAAAATACAGGGTTGGGGTTTTTTTTGGCAATGCACATGTGATGTTATAGGACTGTAACACAGCAATAAAACCCGAAAGAAGGCATCGGAAATGTGAACAGCACCTTGTCAACAGCACAGGGGCTGCAAAGTTGAAACACAGGTAGAATGGAAGCACACTTGGAGGACACATAGTGACACTGTTGTAGCGGGTAATCTGGAAAGCGCCCTGGTCTATCTCCAAAGCAGCTGAATTGCATTAACATGTTTTGCTTCTCCCCTCCTTTTCTAACCAGCCTATTCCTCTGGTTTGTGGTTCCCTGTGTCAGTTAAACCCCTGCCTCTCTCAGGAACCATGTCCATGTAACACTGCTGTGCTAGCAGCTAGAGTAACAATAAGGAGACTTGCTAGGAGTCATGCCTCTCATTTCTCTATGGTTACCCCCATTCATTTCAATGGTTATTATTGAATGTATTGCTTTTCTGTGTTGATATTCAAGCAATCAAGTTTAATCGCTCAAATTCCCCATGTTAACGATTTTGTTTATCATTATTACAATTTGTTATCTATGTGATTTATTCCTCAAGTGCGATTGTGTATTTTGATTGCTATTCAATAAATGTTGTATATTTTGCATTAGAAGCTGATTGTCCCCATTTGTATCATTCCCATGTCAGGTTAGCCCTCGCTGTAAAGTTCCCACAGCATGCATGTGTCTTGCCCTATATATTGTAAAAAATGAAGATGATGAAGATCAAATGGGAGCAACAGAAAGCTGCTGATAATGAACAAAAATGCCTTTGAGTCAACATTCTTCTTCTTCAAAATGATAGCCTGACCATGTGTGTGTCTCAAATGATCTCAGTTTAATGTTATTAATACTTCTCCCCAAGAAAAGAATTGTGCTCATAGCAATCAAGGAGTGGACAAATAGATGCCATGTATTTTCATGGGTCCCAGAGCATGATCTAAGGCAGGCCTGCTCAACCTAGGCTCCACCCCCACTGTTTTTGGACTACAACTCCCATAATTCCCAGCCACAGTAGCCAATAGCCAGGGATTATGCAGGTCTCGGTATGGTCAGTGCCATTAACAAATTTGGTTTGTTTCTAACTGCAATTGAAAGTTAAATCCTTCAGACTCGCTTACAGCCAGGGGAGGTGGGAGGAGAGTGTGCTCCTGAGGCTTTGGGACATAGCACACAACCAAGTTTTAACAATAGTTCCATCTGACATCTGAACCTGCTCATAGTGTGCAGGGACACGTTAAGCACAAGGGCCTTCTGCTGATTGGAGTTAAACTGAAATAAGTATTCCAAGTGAGCCCTTTACCATTTTTTTCTTCCTTCCTTGAGTTTTTATTTTAGCTTGCCACACGAGTTGTGCCACAACGAAGCAAATATGTTAATTAGAAAACCAATTTTATGAAGGAACAGCCTTTTTAATTTAGGTGTTACGTTAGCTATTTAGATATCTATCCTCCCTGATGGGCAATGACCTATTTCCATCAAAATGGCCACATGCAATTCCCTTCCAAAATAGTGCAGTTTATGAAACGTACGCAATTGAATGGTTCCAGAACACGCAAACTGGCTTGGTTCTCTCCTCAGTTTCCAGCATGACATGCTCAAGTGTAATGGGGTTCTCCAGAAGATTTGGCAAAGACTCCCCATCTCTGTAAACGGTTGCGCTGATTATTGGGGTGTTAATGATGGGCCGATTAGGTAACCTGGCAGAAGAAAAGTGAATGACGATTACAGATATGCAGAAAGGGATGATTTTCCCCAGTTTTAGGTGAACGTCTCACATTATATTTGATCTGGAGTCATCACTGGTGCACATAGTGCTAAAAATAAGGGCAGTTAAAACACACATGTTCCTCATTTGATGACTGAGTCAATCAAGTTATGGCTTGCATGTGCTACTGAGCTGTTTCAAGTCAAACACCACAGACAGAACATCCATATCAGCTCAGGCACAATACTTTCCCACTGAGTCAGTTCATATATCTAGGTGCCAGCCATCTAGTAATCAAGAATGAAATTATATACAGGTATGTGTGAACTGGCCTTAAAACTTCAATAGCTAACACTTCCTATTGAACTGATATCTCTTACGACAGATTAGATTCTAGTATTATCTAGAACAACCTTTGCGGGGTTATCTGACCACAGCAAGGTTGGAGTCAGTGACATGGCTCAGACTGGCAGTGTGGTGTAGTGGTTAGAGAGTCCTTTATCACAGTCGGGAGAAGGGGCTCAAAAGGGGCAAGAGGAGGAAGCCTTGAAATGCTTACCTCTCCCACAGATGATATCCCTGCTGTTGCTGGGTAGCAGATTGCCCGCCCAGACGACTGCTGGCTAGGCTTGAGCCCGAAATGTTTTGGAAGCTATTATGGAGGCCTCCAAAACATTTTGGCCACCAGGCTGTTCCGGCGGGGGAGGGTGCACTTACTCCTCCTGCCGCATTTCCCCCACCGGCGCTCCGTTGTAGCAAAGCCCCTCGGAGCGGAAGCGTACCTCCCTGCTGCCCCGTTGCTCTTATCGGCCAAAAGTACTGGGTGTGCGTGCGTGGCAGATGGGCACGTGTGCGCACACAACAGGCGCATGCGCGCCCGGTAATTCCAGCCAATGAGGGCCACGGGGCAGCAGGGAGATATGCTGCCGCCCTGAGGGTCTTTGCCTCAACAAAGCACCAGCAGGAGAAATGTGGAGGGAGGGGTAAGTGCACCCTCCCCCACCCTTAAGGGAACACCCCCGCCGCCACTGGAATGGTTCTGGGCACATCCCTACTGCTGGCTGCTTCTTGCAGCATGGAGGTTGCGTGGTGAGAGGCCCCCAGAACTCCCATAATACACACCTGTGTGTAGGTGCCCTGAGGAACCACGTGGCATGACAATGATCAGTTAGCCAGGGATAAGTGTGTGCTCACGCCCTTAACCCTGGCAAACAGCTGGGCTCCCTACAGGATTTGCTGCTGCGCCACCACCAGGAGCTGCATGGCTCCTGGCAGTTTACATGCACAGCAAAGATCGGGCTTGGGTAGCCAAACTTGGTCTTTACTGCATGTGTGAACAGCCTCAGAGTGTTGGATTAGGACTGGGGAGGCCCAAGTTCAAATTCCCACTCAGCCATGAAACTCAGGGGGTGGCTCTAGGTCAGTCACTTATCCCTCAGCCTAACCTATCTCCCACAGTGTTGTTGTGGTGATAAACATAACCATGTACACTGCTATAGGCTCCTTGGAGGAAGAGAGGGATATAAATGTAAAATAATCCTTTTAATCCCTCTGGCTTGTTGACAGGCCAGGATGTGGCTGATGCAGAAGGTAAGATACTGGTTCCTGAGAGACCTAATCTGAGACACTCTCCAGCAGTGCCTTACAACAATGCAGAAAGATATGTGAGCAAATACTATTTGAGTAAACCAGGAATTAAAATTACAGCATGTTTGTTTTGTTCTCAGGTAGCACAACCTTCTCTTCACTTCCCAAAGCAAATTAAAGAAGATAAAGCAAATTAAGATTTCCCAAGACAAATTAAGGAAGATAAAGTTTTACCTTAAGCTCCTTCGGTCAGGATCATAGTTCTCAGGCAAAAGCTGCCCTAGGGTTCGATATGTAATCACCATGACAACAGCATGCGGGTTAGACTCTTCTGGATGCCGTCGTTTTCTTTTTGAAAGTACATTTTTGCTGTTTAAAATATCATCTTCCATTTTAGAAGAGAACTTATGGTTTGAAGGCTTCATGGTAGGAACTACTAAGGACAAAAATCAATGCCAGATTTAACTGTCATTGGATTACCATTCAAAGAGATAAATTATGGAATTCTCAAAACGGAGGTAATTTTACAATGGTAGATTTCACTTTTTGCTTTAGAACTCTGTGATGTATGGAGTAAAACAATAGCAAATATTTACTCTCTTTTATTCCACATATTGAAATGGTTCTGGTAAACCGGATACTAAGCCACACCTGGGCCTAATTTGGAGTAATACCCATTTAAATATGCATAGACAATATGGTTCTCAAACGTCAGGGAGATGATGAGGTTTTGCTTCTCATATTTGTAGATTGAGCATTAGCCATATTCTGCCAAACTGTAATCTTGCACACAGCACATTACAGGATCCTACGTTAGGCCAATGTGGTGGGCTCACTTTTTCAAGATCTGAAAATATCCCTTAAATGTGTATTTTCATGAATGGTTATGCTGGCAATGTAAGCCTATGCAATTAGCACCCACATTAACCTGAACTTCTGATTACCAAGATTTAGACCTCGTATCTCTCAAGCTATTTAGAAAAAAATTAAGATTGCAGTGTACATTTCTGCTGTTCAAAATCTCTCTAACTCCGTCTACAGAACAATTTAGCTAAAAATGCAGGCTTGAAAGATTTATTCATTGATGTTCGAACTCAGACGCTATCAGCACTGATGAAAAAGCTGAGCGGGATGGTAAAGAAAGTAGGTAGTGCAAGTCAATAAGGAAAACTTAAAGAGAAAGATGTATGGAAGGAAAAGGAGGGGAAAATGAGTGTGTGAAGCATGGCAAGAGCAGTGTTGTACAAAAGGAGGATTAGAAAGATAATTCTGAGATGGGTTGGCATAGAAGAGACCATTATTCTGCCAAAAAAAAAAAAATGTTCTTTTTGCAAAAGAACATGGTAGAAGCAGCTGATGGCCTGGAATAAAACATTGGAATTCATTTTGGGAAAGAATGGGGGCGGGGGGGACAAAACAAAAATAGGGCACATTTGGTTCAGGTTCCATTTCTTTTAAAACTAATGTTACCATGCATGCATGGGTATGAATATCCATTCTTTTTCGTTTTAAAAAAATAGAAACAAATCTTACATAACTTAGTTTTTCCTGCTGTTTATTTCAGCAGTGGAAGAAGCTACAATGGGCAGTTGCCTCTTGGCAAGCACCACTTGGAATAGCTGCATCTGCTCACAGATACAATGTTGTCCCTAGATTGCTGATGAAAAAATGGTAGCAGCACCATGTTTTCCATGATGGTAGCGAATTTGTTTTGCCCCAATTGCCCCAAGACAATAATGTGCCCCAGGGCAGTTATGGGTACACAAAATGGTGACTGCCAGGAGGCAGCTGTGGGTTGCAGTACCTGCCACCACTGATGCAGGTGGTACAAGCTAAGTAAGACTTTACACATACCCCCCAAATATGTCAAGGTTCAATATATTTTCCCATGTAGCTTTATGGGAGGCATTAGATTGTATTAGGAAAACTCTTTTCATTATGACAGGTGGAATATGTATAGCGGATGGGTCAGTATAATGCAGGGATCCCCTTGTATGTGAGTATGCATGCACATAGACACACACTGCCCTTGGTGACCCCAGCCACAAAGAATCAAGTATGTTCCATCTCCACAGGCCCATCTTGAGTTCTGTTTCTTTGTCACACTGGATCAGAGAGTTCTATGATAAGTTGTGAATTGGTTTGTAATAGAGACTAAGTATGCACAAGAGTTTAACACCCTCTAAAGTTCACACAGCCGCTGATAGTTATCTCCCCCATAGAATTCAGAGTCCCTGGAATCTGAGCATTGTTCAAAAGCTTCTAGAGTAGCATTCTACCTTTTCTAGGAGAAGGTCTGAGCAAAGTAGCAGGAAACAAAACAGACGACTCCAAATCACTAGGATAATCTTCTTTAATCACATCAAACTGTGGTACTTTAGCTCCCGTAAAATTAGACTTTTCAAAGATGTCAACAGCAATAACTAAACAGAAAGAGAAATTTACCATAATATACATTAGCAGTTCATTTCTGCAAGAAACAGTTCAAACTTAGTAAAGTTACACTGCAGTAAATTTAATTATTTGTTAGCTCCACAAACTAAATTCTGGGCAAACATATATTCCATTTTTTTAAAAAAAGTCGTGCCTTTTTTTTTTTGAGCCATGCTTGTGCCTACCTGGATGAATACTCCCAGGAGCTGGTTTGACAATTCAGTAGCTGTGTTTTAGGATGGAAGTCTGGAATTTGGGGGTGGGGGAACTATATGAGGCTGCAATCATATGCACCCTTGCTTAGGAGAAAGCCCCACTAAATTCAATACATGCATAAAATGGCACTGTGAGAAATGAGTCTTTATCCAATCTGGGGGAAAAAATGCTGGAAAATACCTGAGTCAGATATGCATCTGAATATTCTGGCTCAGTGAAGATTTGTGCCTCAAGTATTCTTAGCTAATTTAGTTCTTGTATCTTAACACTCAAGTACAAGCTTGACTCAAGATAGTTTGGTCCTTGAGGTTTCAAATCTAAGTAGTACGCAACCCAAGGTTCAAGTCTGGCCCCTCCAGCACTGTGATGCCCAAAAATCCATTTATCATAGTGATGAAGTGTAGGGTTAAT
Source organism: Hemicordylus capensis (assembly GCF_027244095.1). Classification (NCBI taxonomy): domain Eukaryota; kingdom Metazoa; phylum Chordata; class Lepidosauria; order Squamata; family Cordylidae; genus Hemicordylus; species Hemicordylus capensis. The sequence goes on from NC_069661.1 coordinate 155,371,859, forward strand.
GACATTTATTTATGCTATGCTACCTCCCTACCATCTTAAACCACCAAAAATCACTTTGGCAGCTCAATTCTACACATTGTATCTATTTGGGGAAACAACTTTTTAATTCCAAACCGGCAGCATATTTAGATAATATTCTTATCCCTAAATTTAGGCGTCCATTTACTCTTGCCTGCCTAAACGCCCTTCCGACGGCTGTTAGGGATGGTAGATATAAAGGGATTCCATTTAATTTAAGGATTTACCCCCGTGGAATGGGTACCGTAGAAACTACCCCTCATGTTATTTTATACTGTAAATTTTATAGCAATGCTCGTTTAAAACTAATTTCTCCTCTTTTGGGGAAATTTCCAGGTCACTCTGATGAATTTTATTTAGAGTTTTTGTTATCTTAACTTTTGTAAAAAGATTACTTTCAATGTGGCTAGGTTTTGCTACATTGTTTGTATTATACGCTCTAGTCTTGTGTAATTTTTGTTGTTGTACAGTCTGATCTATGATCGTAATAAAGTTTATCTTTTACATAATAGCATATTCTTATTAGCAGAATAAGGACAAATATATAAGAGCAGTTTTTAAATATTGCTATAAAATAAAAGACTGATAATTTCCTGACATTTAACAGTGTAAAAAATCTGCTGTCTGAGATAGCCCCCCCACCCCACCCATTCTGTGTCATTTTAGCACTGATATGGCACAAATATTGACATTTCAGGTACAATTGACATTTACGTCAAATGTACCCTAAATATTTTCCTCTGTTGCACCTTTGGTGATTGTCTTTCATCCTTCCACAAATTCCTGTCAAGGCCTTCAGCAACTACAGAATTCTTTGCCAACGAGGATTTACAAGGCAATTCTTTGCTTACTGAAGTCAGAAAAAGGTATGTCTACTCTTACAGCATTGTTATCTTGTTTCTTTGCCTCTGCTTGCCTTTTCTGTGCCACTGTACACTGTTGCTGAGCTGGGGGAGGGGAGGAAATTGATAGCTTTGGGATCCTAGCCAGGTGCTTGGTTTGACTGAGAGCTGACTCCTGAGCTTCCATGAAGCAGTCATGAATAGCAAGTACCTTTTAATCTTTGAGCACCCAGCATTTCTCTTTTACCATTTAAAAAGTCGTTCATTCTGTACATTTGGATTACACAGCAGGAGTGCCCAATGCTTTAAGCAAGCATGTCACAGGAAGAGACAGTATTACCCCCCTATGCCATATAGTATAGGTATACTCCTTTCACCCCACAAAATGCCTGTGGTGTGGTTTTGCCTGCAGGTTATTAAACAAGGAAGCAGACAGCAGTACAGTGAAGCAGGAGAAGCAGGCAGGCGTGTGGCCTAATGCTATGCCATAGCCAGGACTGTGAGCCTTCCAGTTCCTATCCAGGTGTGTCACAAACCTGTGCTGCTCACGTCACTCAGGCCACAAGTTGGCCAGCCGTGATGTAAAACACCATTTGTTCGCCTCTTGGCTCAGAAGACCTTCTTATCTTTATCTGCACCATCAAGGAAACAGTGCACTGCCCATGTGAAGGAAGATAAACTCACTGAGAGAAAAGTCACCCAGAGACGAGAAATAGTTCAAACTTTCACGATCGGGTATCTTCACTCAGATCATAATCAGATCATCAAAGTCTGATGAAAGAACCAAATTGATATTCTGAGATCCGAGATGTTGGGAAATCTCATCTGATACAAAAATGACAGCTACTTACTCATATTTGCTGTCACAATAATAAAAGGTTTCATGTAGGTTTTCTTCATGTTCTTTGCCACATTGCTGAAATATTCTTCATAGTGCTTCAGTAGGTGTGCTGTGCCCCCTTCAGTCCTCTGGATGTGCTCCCAATGCTCTTTGGTGCTGGGGTCCAGAAGAGCACTGCCTGCTTTTATGATATTCTAGGAAGGGAAGGAAAATATGCGACTCACAAAGTAACAGAACAATACTGTCAAGAGGAAGTAACTAGTTTTGCTGCTGCAAATACACTTGCAGCAAAACACATCCTACAGCAATCTTGCTTTAAAAAATGAAAAAATAAATTACTTAAGTTGGGTACAGATCAGTGTTCTCTCAAATTTTATTCATCTGTGTGCAGAATTAGTTTTGTTCTGGGCAGGAGTATCAAGGCAGTGTCTGTGCATATGCATTCAGAGTGGGGCCTTCCTGATTCAACCTGAGAGGTTTGAGTGCGTCCACATGCTCATGCCTTAGAGGGAATAGTGGTGCAGATGATTATATTTTAAGCACTGCACCTGGACCAAGATGAGAATGGCAAACCCGAGTGCTTGAAGGAGTATGCATCAGCCTAAAGGTGGAATATCTGTGGTCACTGATGAGGCCAGATGGAACATAGTGCTTGGCTGCTAGTGCTGAACAACAATCTAGAGGGAGGAGGCCAGTGCCTCTCATGTGGCAGCAACAGAAGCAGAAGTCACTGGGTCAGCTCTAGCTTTGCAAGCATCTAGCTGTTGGCTGGTCAGCAGTGCCTAGCGTGGGCATACATCAATACCATCATCAGCCCATGCTTGGCATGGCTGGCCAGTCAGGAAATGCACTTCTGCATGGTGATGATTCAGTCTCCTACTATCTCATCCCACTGGTTAGCAACCCCTTCCCCTCGGCTGCTGCTGCGCTGCAGCAGCGAACTATGTTCTGCTCCTCTTCATTTGTCATCACTGTTGAGCAACTCAGGTAAGCAGGATCTGCATGCTGCTCTGAGGAATGGCCACACTGCAGTTTCCTGTGCCGTAGTGACTGGTGAGGCCTGCTCCAGGGGGTGGGATATAACTTTTTAAAACGCTGAACTTACCCCCTGCCAATACCTGGAATCCTTAGGAAACCAATTATGGCTGAACCAGTACTCCATCCCTGCCACTCAGCTGGCCTCAGGACATACATGACACCCATTTCAGTGTTTAGCATGGCAAAAACCTGCCATACTGATCACTAAAAAGGCTGTTGCATATGCATGGCAGGTGTTGGTGGTGGGTAAGTTCAGCTTTTTAAGGGTTATATTCCACCACCCTCATTGGCCACTACAGTTCCTGTGCTCTTGGTTCCACGCCCGGGTGCCAATTTAAATATCACAGTACCCACATGAAAGCTGCCCAGAAGTCCTGGAATATAAACAACAAACTTCAGTTCCCCACCCTCACTTTATGTGCAGTCTTATTCAGTGTTCTTTTAATTAAGGAAAAAAAGTTAAGATTTACCCTTGCTGTTTTCTACAACATTCATGTGCACAAATTACAGGGTTTATTTTTAAAACTCACGCACATACTAAAATCCCAGTCTCAGTAAGATGTGGAGCGCCTTCTATGTTTGTGTATTGTCAAGTACTGTAACAACTTTTCTGTTATGTTCAAGTGAACTAATTCACAGAATACTTTTCTGTTCTGAGGCTTTTCTGCATAGTAGCTATTTTGGGGAACTGACAATGCAGTCATTCAGCACATCCTATGCCTACAGCCCCTGCACATCAAGGCACTGAGCACTGAGGCTCTCTTCCCCTGCCTGGCCACAGAACTGAACGGGACAGTTGAAGGGTCAACATGTGCTGTTCATTCTTCATGACCAGCTTTATGGTACATAGGCAATCTTCAACTTATGACATAACTGGCTCCTGAAAACTGTGTCTTAAGTCAAAACATCTTGACCCAGATCCAATTTTCCCATAGGGAACCATGCTATAAATGGGGGCTTGGTTCCTGAACTAAGGCTGGATACCCTATTCTTAACAAAATGATCCAGAATTTGTACTAAAACAATTGTAGAAAGCTCACTGCATGCAGGGGACCTGTGCTGCTGTCATAATAACGTAAGTTCTCATCTGTTTTGTTTTTATGGCTGTTTTTGGTGGGATTTTTTAAATGGTTTTAATTGTTTTTATTGTTTTAATGTGGTTTTCTGGGATTTTATTGTATTAATTTTTATAAACTGCCTTGGGATAATTGTATGAAAGGAGGAATACCAATTTTTAAAAAAAAAGAAAGAGAAGAAAGAAGAAAAAAGAACAGCCCTGCTGGATCGGGCCCAAAGCCTATCTAGTCCAGCATCCTGTTTTACACAGTGGCCCACTAGATGCCTCTGAGAAGCCCACAGGCAAGAGGTGAGGGTATGCCATCTCTCCTGCTGTTGCTTACCTACAACTGGTATTCAGAGGTATCTTGCCTCTGAGGCTGGAGGTGGCTTATATCCACCAGACTACTAGCCACTGATAGACCTGTCCTCCATGAATCTGTCCAAGCCCCTTTTAAAGCCACCCAAGCTGGTGGCCATTGCCACTTCTCATGGCAGATAATTCCAAATATTAATTATCTGCTGTGTTAAAAACTACTCCCTTTTGTTGGTCCTAAATTTCCCGGCCTTCAGTTTCATGGGATGGCCCCTGGTTCTAGTGTTGTGAGAGAGGGAGAAATATTTCTCCCTGTACACTCTTTCTACTTCATGCATAATTGTATATACCTCTATCATGTCACCCCATAGTTGCCTCTTTTTCAAACGAAAACCCCCCAGATGCTGTAGCCTTGCCTCATAAGGAAGGTGCTGCAGGCCACTTGATCATCTTTGTTGCCCTCTTCAGCACCTTCTTGAGTTCTATAATGCCCTTCTTAAGATAGTGAACAGAACTGTATGCAGTACTCCAAATGTGGCTGCACCATAGATTTATATAAGGACATGATAATATTGGCATTCTTATTTTCAATCTCCTTGCTAATGATCCCTAGCAAGGAATTTGCCTTTTTTCACAGCTGCCATGAACTGAGTTGACACTTTCAACAAGCTGTCCACCATGACCCCAAGAACTCTCTCCTGGTCAGTCACTGACAACTCAGACCCTATCAGTATATATGTGAAGTTGGGGCTTTTTGCTCCAATATGCATCACTTTACACTTGCCAACATTGAACAGCATTTGCCATTTTGTTGCCCACTCACCTCGTTTGGAGATATCCTTTTGGAGCTCTTCACAATCTGTTGTGGATTTCACTACCCTAAATAGTTTAATGTCATCTGCAAATTTGGCCACTTTGCTGCTTACCCCAACTTCTAGATCATTTATGAACAAGTTAAAGAGCACTGGCCCCAGTACTGATCCCTGGGGGACCCCCCTTCCTCCATCCCTCCATTATGAAAACTGTCCATTTATTCCTACCCTCTGTTTCCTGTCCTTCAACCAGTTACCAACCCACAACTGAATGTGTCCCCTTATTCCATGACTGCTAAGTTTATTCAAGAGCATTTGAGGAGAACTTTATCAAAAGCCATTTGGAAATCCAAGTATACTATGTCAAAGAAATCACCTTTATCCACAAGCCTGTTGACTCTCTTAAAGAACTCTAAAAGGTTAGTGAGGTAAAATTTGCCCTTGCAGAAGCCATGATGGTTCTTCTTCAGCAAGGCCTATTTTTCTATATGTTTAACAATATTGTCCTTAAGTATGTTTTCCAGCAATTTACCTGGCACCGAAGTTAAGCTAACTGGCCTGTAGTTTCCTGGATCCCCACTGGATCCTTTTTGAAAATCAGAATTACATTAGCTACTTTCCAGTCCTCTGGTACAAAGCCTGACTGTAGGTATAAGATACATATTTTTGCTAGGAGATCAGCAATTTCCTTCCAAACTCTTGGGTGATTGCCATCTGGCCCTGGCATTCTGTTAATTTTTAGTTTTTCAAGACAGTTTAGAACAAAGATGGTGGTATGTCAGTCACAGGCATGCAGAAGAGAAGTTGATGGTGGAGAATCAAAAGTTGCTCACCCTTGTCAATCTCTTCCTGCTCACTGCAAGCCCTTCCCTTCTGGCAGTGAGATTCTGCATGCATCTAGATGGCTGTCGGGGACACTGCCCACCATCTCTCCCATCTAACGCTGTTTTAATGAGACTATGAGATAAAGAGAAAAAGATCCTGGCCCATTCCCAGTCCACACACCACTTCTCATCCACCCTCCTTCCCTGATACGGATATCAGGAAGGAGAGAAGACAAGAGGCAAGCTATCCAGTTTCCGCTTTTCCTTCTCCTGAAAAGTGAGAAAGAGCCAGGAATGGAAGCAACTGTCCTCCTTCTCCTGAATGATGGTAAGATGGAAAAAAATAAGAAAGGATGGTGGGAATCAGCATGTGGGCTGGAAATGTGCTGGGTGTGCTTGCTCTCTCTCTCTCTCTCTCATTGTCATAGTGCAGAAGCTGAGCCTGGAGAAGGAGGAGCGGAAGCAGCAGGGGCAGTATCTTCGAGGAGCAAATCGGCCAGTCCCTCTACAATTGCAGATGCAGCATAGTCATGATGATGATGCAAGCCTGAGCTGCCATTGTCATCTCCTCCTCCTCCAGCCTGCACACCAGTAGCCATCTAGCCAGCCTCTCTTTCAGTGGTGAGTGTCAAAGCTGAAACATAGTTGCAAAGTTGAAGCAAGTTGGCAATTAACACACAGTAAGTGCTGTTTGTCTCAACTCACAGATCATAAAGCTGAGAACTGTCTGTATTCCAGGGGCAATTATGGAAGAAGATATGTTTGAATTCATTCTGGAATTGACGCTGCACAAATGACACAGCTCATGTTTTCTCTATAGCAGTTTTGACATCTCCTACCTCATTGAACTCCACATCCCTTGTTGCAGCCAAATCAAAGCCCTGTTGCTGGCTCTCGTATTGCAATACTCTGATCATCATTTGGTAGGCTGTTCGCACGTCATTCCCATAAAAGGCGTTTGTTTGGTTAGTGGCATTCTGGAGCACTTTGGCTATCTGCACTGACTTGTCACCATCCATGCTGGTCTCATTGCGGAGAAGTTTTTCATTCTGGTATGGACAAAAAACACACACCCTTTAACTTGGCAAATAAACTCCATCCCTGCTTTCATAAAAGGCTTAATGGAATATTGATTCATCTCTTTATAGCCAGGTTTGTCTTTGAACTGATTCACATGGTTCCCTGGCTTGTAGGTCTACATACAATTGCATGAGGGACTGAGGCCTGTGCAAATATACTCCACGCACAGTGTGTGCAGATTGTCATGTAATCCTCTATAATAAAGAGCTTGGCGTGCGTCTGTGTCTCCCTCGGCTGTTCTGGGCATGCGCGGAGCACATGCCCAGAACACGCCAAGGGAGACATGACCGCCGGGACCAGGCGGCCATGATGGACGGGAGAAGGAGAAGTGGCAGCCGAGGAGAAGCGGCCGCCACGAAGCCGGGCGGGGGGAAGAGGTGGCGGGGGAAGCTGGCCGAGGCGCGGCCGAGGCGGCGGCGGAGCCATGGCCGAGGCCTGGCCGCGCCGCCGAAGCCGGGTGGGGGGAAGACCTTGGGGTTCTTGCCCGGCCGGGGAGACCGGCCGCAGCATGGAGGCTGGCGGCGGCAGGAGGGGGAATGGTGGCGGGGGCCCCGGAGCGCACAACTCTCCTAGCGCCCATTATTTAACAGGCCTAAAATAACTAGTCAGACATATTTGTGTACATCTGTGCAGCCTACACATGGAGTGGAGGCTATACAGGAGCCCAACACTTGTTCCCCACCTATACGTACTGCCTGGGACACAATGGGAGTCCATTGGGACACAATGTGAACCAGCCTTCAATGGCCTCTTTACAATCCCACATATGGGATTTATGCAAAATATCAGAAAGAAGCTTAACTGATCCCTTCCAAATGTAAAGATAATAAAGGCTGGTTTTAATCTTTGCCAACATTATTTGAGGCAGAGCCAGCGTTTCCCACTCAATTCCATTCTGACACCTGTCCTGCCCCACAAGGGTGTGAAAGGGCCTGTAGTAGTGGGCAGGATATGTGACTGCCTGGAGGAGCAGTAAGAAAACAACAGTTATAGGTAAACAATCCTATTTCTTCTTTGTGCAATTTCACATGTGGGAAATGGTTGAGCAGTTCTTACTGGTGGGCGTAAATGACATTAGGCAGTTATATTCTGGAACATTATCCAGTCAGAAGTGCACCTAGGCAATTTTGGAGCCTGGACCTAAAGGCCTTTGGAGGCCTCCCTGCTTGCTGGAGGCCTCCTCCCTCCCCACTGCAAGTTAAGCATTATCCTCCTATTCTTATCCCACATATTTCTTTCCCTACTCCCCTGCTTTGTCTTTAAAGTACCTGGCACAGGTCATAATCTGTGTTCCCTCTATCAGAGATTCCCAGTTGTTGTTGACTACAACTCCCAGAATTCCCATCTGCAATGGCTTTTGCTTGGGGATTATGGGAGTTGTAGTCCACAACATCTGGGAAACCCTGTTAGACGGAACGCTGGTCATAATCACACTCAGTGTGGGCCAGTGGCGATCACACCACCCAGGACAGACTCAAAGAGGATCTAGGGGGGCCCAGGTGGTGTGGAGGCCCTGGACTTCGGCCCTGAAGTCCAGGGGTAAGAGCACCACTGTATCCAGTGATATGAAAAAGTGGCAATGGTACATTGCACCCATCAGTAAATGTTTCCCTTCTGCAAAGTACAAAATTCTTACCATGACTTTAAGGTCCACAAAACCAAAGGTAGTGCAGTTAAAAAGCTCAGGAGGGAGCCAGCCTTTCTCACTGTTACAGTGCCGGACAGCATTTCCTTAAATTAAAAAAAAAAAGGTAAGAGAAAGATAAATAAGAACATAAGACCAGCCCTGCTGGATCAGGCCCAAGGCCCCTCTAGTCCAGCATCCTGTTTCACACAGTGGCCCACCAGATGCCGCTGGAAGCCACAGGCAGAAGCTGAGGGCATGCCCTCTCTCCTGCCATTACTCCCCTGCAACTGGTACTCAGAGGCACCCTGCCTTTGAGGTTGGAGGTGGCCTATAGCCCTTCGACTAGTAGCCATTGATAGACCTCTCCTCCATGAAGTAATCCAAACCCCTCTTAAAGCCATCCAGGTTGTTGGCTGTCACCACATCTTGTGGCAGAGAATTCCACAAGTTGATTATGCATTGTGTGAAAAAATGCTTCTTTGTTTGTCCTATATTTCCCGGCAATCAATTTCATGGGATGACCCCTTGTTCTAGTGTTATGTGAGAGGGAGAAGAATTTCTCTCTATCTACTTTCTCTCTACACCATGCATGATTTTATAGACCTCTATCATGTCTCCCCACAGTTTGTCTTTTTTCTAAACTAAAAAGCCCCAGGTGTTGTAGTCTTGCCTCATAAGAAAGGTGCTCTAGGCTCCTGATCATCTTGGTTGCCCTCTTCTGCACCTTTTCCAGTTCTACAATGTCCTTTTTTAGATGTGGTGACCAGAATTGTACACAGTACTCCAGGTGTGGCCACACTATCTTTTTGTATAAGGGCATTATAATATTAGCTGTTTTATTTTTAATCCCCTTCCTAATGATCCCTAGCATGGAATTTGCTTTTTCACAGCTGCTGCACATTGAGTTGACACTTTCAACGAGCTGTCCACCATGACCCCAAGATCCCTCTCCTGGTCTGTCACCGACAGCTCAGATCCCATCAAAGTACACTTGAAGTTGGGGTTTTCCATCCCAATGTGCATCACTTTACACTTGCCAACACTGAAGCACATTTGCCATATTGTCACCCATTCCCCTAGTTTGGCGAGATCCTTTTGGAGTTCCTCACAATCTGTTTTGGATTTCACTACCCAAAAAAGTTTGGTATCATCTGCAAATTTTGCCACCTCACTGTTTACCCCTACTTCTAGATCATTTATGAATAAATTAAAAAGCAACAGTCCCAGTACAGATCCCTGTTTGTTTGCCATTTATAACTTACTAAAGAATTCATTATTTTAAGAAAAATGTACATTTTAGCTTATGAATTAACACTCTTATGCATGTAAAAGAGGTAAGTGATTTTAAGACCGAATTTTCTATCAGCGGCCAAGGTTTGTCTATCAATTCCTTGTGATTTAAGTTGCATCACACATTACCATACATAACACAATAAAAATATGTAGTAATGCTTCAGAAAAAAGCGGATATTCTGACTGATTTCTCAAACAGGAGATTTGGTTTTCTCTCTCATGTTACAACTATTTCATTATCTCTTGTATTTGAATGTACTGCCTTTCATTGTGTTATCCTAAATCTGCTTTGTAGACATTTGTAAAAAATCCATCTAATTGAGCCTTCATTTTCTGCTCTCTAGGCTTCTATTTCCAGGCTTTGATAATATATTATCTTCTGTGTGTAAACCAACATTTCTGAATCTCCCTTTTTCCCACACTGAAGTTACAATAAAACGTTTAACATTCTATCATGCAACTCACCTGTTGATCCCTTGGGACAGGGCACAGCAGCGGGTTGCCCAAATTTGGTTTGTGGCCACCAAATGCCAGCCTCAAATGCTTTGGGGCATCCATTATATACCACTAGATAAGGTAGAAGGGAAAGAAAGGACATTTTTTCCCCCTTGGCAAAGTAAATTGGTTGAAATGATAGCAAATTGGCAAAAGTAATTTCGCTTGGTTTAGGGCAAGTGCTAATATGTTGTTACAGTAGAGTGTAATTTAATAGGCTTATTTTGTACTTGGAAAGAAGCAAGGTGAGGTATTTATAAAACATCTATCCACTATTGATTTTTAGTTTCAAAAGAAACCAAGGATAAAGCAAAACCTCTTAATATGATAACGTTCCATGTTGTAAGCTTTTCATATGCTCTAAACACAACAGTAGGCATCTTATTCTGCACATAGGGTGGCCTTAGAAAGGTATCATTAGCTGCAAATAGTTTGAATATTCTGTTACCTTTACATTTGCCCAGGGCCAGTTGCTATGGCACTAGAAAAAAAAGTTAGCCCATATATTTCTCACGCAGCACTCCAAGGGGTAAGATGAATAGTCAAGATAAATGACAAGCTAGCTATTGTGACCACTATCTTTGGCTACATTGTGGGAAAGCTGCTGTTCACGCGTCATTAAGGGCTAAACTACATATCATGTTGTCCATTATTAGGGCTGATGTGCCTGTTCTTTCCTCAGTAAACAGCACGCGTGTGTGTGTGTGTGCGCGCGTGTGCGGGGGGGGGCAATCTGGATCAGAACTGCAGCATCCTTGAAAGTGTGGAGATGGCCTTATGCAGACTCAATCCCTGTCCTACCTGGCATTTAGAACAAATAAGAGCAAAGGGTTAAAGCCCTCTTTCCCCCTTTGCTCTTATTTGTTCTAAATGCCAGGTAGGACAGGGATTGAGTCTGCATATGGCCATCTCCACACTTTCAAGGATCCTGACCACATCCTCAGACTTAAACTGGAAAAAATCCAAAACTACAGAGCAGAAAAGTGCTATCAGTACAGTACAGCATTTGGAACTGATAATGTGGTATCCAGGTGGTGGCAGATGCGAGCTATTTTATCCTCAAAGTGCTTTGCAAATTGGTCCCAGCAGGTGAGAGAGGTGTCTTCCAGCTGACTGGAAGGGCCAAGATGTATCTGGCTCCACACCATCTAAAAAAATTCCACTGGGCAGCTCTCTCGCTTTGCACTATTCTACAAAGCACTCTGCAGAGAAAACAGCTCGCATTTGCCACCATTTCCAAATGCCATACTGGTGGCACCTGTCTGCCCTGTAGTTTAGGTTCTCTTCAACTTAGCACAAAAAGAGGTTTCTAGTCCTCAGGTACATGACAATAATAAGAAAGGTGTGTTGTTTAGTAGAATGCATACTTTCCATGTGGAAGCTTCCAGGTCCAATCCCTGATGTTCCTAGCTAAAAAGACTCTAAGTAGCACAGCTGGAAAGAGCGTTAGAGAACCACTGCGAATCAGAATAGACAGTACTGGGCTAGATGGACCAATAGTCTGAGTTGATATAAGACAGTTTCATATGTTCAATATCATCTTCCGACTAAGCAAACAAGTTCTGTAATCGCATCAGGTGGTTTGCACTTTCCCTCTGTATACTCCAACACAGGTATTCCTGCCCTGTGGCCCCCAGCCTCCTTCCTACTGTCCTAACATAAGTGATCCCTCTGAGTTTTGTAACAAAGCTTGCAGCCCACCAACCATCCCATTTCTACAGAATAAATGGATGAAAACATTAAGAAAAAATGAAAATGCACTACATTTCTTCTGTCTACTGAGTTGATTATAGTACATAGACTTGGGGCCATCTTTAGGTACCTTCACAGCCATGAACGGTAACTTCAGCAAAGGGATTGTCACAGCGATTGCACTGCCGCCCAATCACTCCTGGTTTACAGGGACACTGCCCTGTTTCCATATCACAGGTACGAGTATGGGATCCAGAAGGGAAGCAGTCACATGGATAGCAAGTGTCACTGCTTTGTGGCCTGTAATAGTTTGACTGGAAAAATAAAGAAAATATTCACAGATGTTTCCAAATGTTAGCAATGGGTATAATTTCTGTTTCAAAGATCCTTAGGTACATTTGTTTTCAAGGAAAGGATACTTAAAGTAGAAACATTGGACAGTACACCACTAGAAGTAACTACATGCCTGTCCCAACCTTCCATGGCTGGGCAAGGTGATTGAGAAGGTGGTGGCCAACTCCAGACAGTCTTGGAGGAGCTGATTATCTAGACCCATTTCAAACTGGCTTTCGGGCAGACTATGGGGTGGAGACTGCTTTGGTCAGTCTGATGGATGATCTCCAACTGGAAACTGACAGAGGGAGTGTGACTCTGTTGGTCCTTTTGGATCTCTCAGCGACTTTCAATACTATTGACCTTCTGGAAAATCCTTCTGGAACATCTGAGGGGAATGGGGGTGGGAAGCACTGCTCTGCAGTGGTTCTGCTCCTACCTCACAGGCAGATTCCAAATGGGTGTCTCTTGGAGACTGTTCTTCGAAATCTGAACTTTCCTATGGTGTCCCCTCAGGGCTCCATATTGTCTTCGATGTTGTTTAACATCTACATGAAACCGCTGGGAGACATCATCAGGAGATTTGGTGCTGGGTGTTATCAATATGCCGATGACACCCACATCTATTTCTCCATGTCAACGTCAGAGGTTCAGGGATGATTCAGCATTTCTTTCCCTTAATCTGAGACAAAGGCTTTAATCTGCTACAGTCTCAGTCTATAAATTGGCTCCAAACAAGATGATTGCTCCCTTCCTTACCTTACACCGACACTCTCCATTAGTCTTATTGCAGTCAGGATCAAATCCCTTACTGTTCTCACAGTTACATGGGCCGCAAATAGGATTTCCCCACCAGCCTCTTGGACAGGGCAAATCAATTCTACAAAGAAAGCAGAATGCAAAACAAAACAAAATGGGAATCTCTTTTAAGTTCCATGTTGGGATTATGAAATAATGGCATTCTTTCCCTGCACTGAACCCACTGAAGAATAACGTTCCCTTCTGTAGTTACCCAAGCCCCACTAAAATGATGGAGGTTTCATTTTGCAATACTACCTGGTGAATTGATCCCAGTAGTATAGCTTGCATCTTTTAGACTATTGTACTAGATTAATGAAGATTTTAATTTACAGCCATCTTTTATACAATTCTGTGAACAAATAAATAGAAGTGAAATCATATAGTATAAATATTTTATTACACTGCACTTTTAACCATCATTTGACTGCAGGTCCTGTGTGTCCTGAGTATCTTTCTAACTGTGCTTTTCCCCTCCCACCCTTTTCCCCCTTGGAACTTAAAAAAAACTGAAAACAGTTCAAAAAAAAAAATAGAAGTAGGAGAAAGGAACCCTTTCTTCCTGCTATAAACATTGTTTTGTTTTTAGAGAGGCACTGACAAAGTGTGCTAAAGGCTATTTATCTACATGTAGCAAGTTTCAATAAAGATGATGGTAGCATTTTCATGTTATTATAATTGTTATGCACAAAGTGGAATTTGTATTACAAATACATACGATATCTTAAACTACATTAGAATATATTTACATTGAATGTTTCTGGTACATGATAAGAAATGAAATAAAAAAGGAGAACAGATTGTAGTAGGCTAGCTGGGCCATCAGTTTGATTGAATTTTAGGCAGCTTCTCCATATCCCTATACCAATGAAATGGAGGGTGGGTGGGTGGGAAAGGCAATGTATTTACTGGTATATTTGGCTTACTTGCTTTCACAGTACTGTCCATAATAGCTATGCCCACATTCACAGGTGTATCCATGAGAAGAGCTTGGTTTACGGATGCAGGTGGAGACATGCTCACATGGGTTCAGGCTGCAAACATCAACGCAGTCTGTCCCAAAGTACCCTGAGGAGACAAGGTTATAGATGTTCAGCAACCACGGTATAATTGTGATTTGTGAGTCTCAGGAAGCTAATCTATTTTAAGCTTATACACTAATAATACCTCTTGAGTTTCCCTTTTCTCAAAACACACTGACTAGAAAGGTTATAGTTAACAGTGCTAAGTGGCTTTACTTTTCAAGCCTTTGCAATCACATTTGGGTGCCACTGAAATTTTTATTTTTATTTTTTGGCTTAAGACATTTGCAGGTAAAGACTTGCTCTCCTTTAAAAAAAGATCCTGCTCCCCTCCTTGTGGCGCCAAACATCCCTACCCCAAAGATAAAGAGAAAGCCATAACATCAGTCTGGATGTGGAACTGGCACACACCTCCCAGTTGTGCAGCTAAAAAGCTCATGATCAGGTTGGAAGCCCTGTCCCTGGAGATCAGCTGTGTCACATCCAGGGAACTATCAACAAGTAGAGTGGCTAAGCAAGAGATCTTCCACAATCTATATTTATAGTTTAGAGATGCTGAGGTCTAATTTCAGTTGCTCTTCTGCCCAGAGCCTGGCTTGCAATCCTGCTGGAGCAGCAGCTCTTAGCAAAGTTCTCATTTCCTCTAGGGTCAGCCTCATGTCTGCTTGAAGCCTGACAAATCCAGCCATCCACTCTACCATTGTGTCTGTGCATAGATTTGGCAAGGTTTTTGCCAATTCTTTGGCTTCCACAAGACTCATATTGCTAATAGTGACAGATTGTCCCTGGACCAGACCATTTATGTCTCTTCGTGTAGTAATGCTAGAGGTGAGGGCGGCCACTGTCTCCCTAGCTTGCTGGGGTTCATTCTCCCTAAGAATTTCACTATCTGGTTCTTCTATGGCTGATATCGCTTCCCATTAGGATCAATCTCGGTTATGCTGGCAATGTGAAGGGTCTTTTGTTGCAATTCTTTTTGTAATTGTTTGATTTGGGACTGGCACGTGCAGGGCCTTTTTGTGTCTGGCCTAGGTTTCGAAAGTTCCTTAATGAGATCCCTGTAGCCAGGGATGGCTGAATTCTTTTTCTCCAATTCAGCCAATTCTGTGGCTAAATGCTGGTTGGCCATATCTAGACTATCAATGTGATTTTTATAATTATGTGTGGAATCTTCCAGCTGTTTTAGAGCCAGAGATTCCCTGGTTTTTGCATGGCGTATCTCTTCCTGAGCGATTTCCAGCTGTGAAGTCATGTTTTTAACTTGCTCCAAGAGCTCTTCATTTTTATCTATTAGTGTTCTAATTTTTCTATCTTTATGGTCATGGTTCTCTAACTGCTTATGCAGAAAAACTCTGAGGATAGTGACTGCTGCTGCATTTTTCTCCTTTTTATTTGGGCCCTGTCTACTACAGTACTCCTTGAAGAGAGCCTTACAATCTTCAAGTTCTGAAAGTTTCTGCCTTACAAACTAAATTTGGAAAGGGTGAAGCTCCAAATTCCTCTAAAGCTACCTCCCATTTCCCCTTCTTGGGTCCTGAAAAAGCGCCACTAAATTCACTTCCCTCCCAGGACTGAATCTTGGGTTTGCTCTCCTTCTCCCTGCGCTTCCAGAAAGCCATGGTGTCACCAAAATCCCACCGCTGCCACAATTTATGTTACAGACCAGGCCTGATTTATATACTAAATATGCTCATTGGCTAGTATACAAAATAGGTCTGGCTCATAAATAATGTCACCAACATGACAAGGTTCTTTTATATTAGTGACCACGTTTGATCTTTCTTCCTTGCATCCAGATCAAACGTGGTCACTAATATAAAAGAACCTTGTCACGTTGGTGACATTATTTATGAGCCAGACCTATTTTGTATACTAGCCAATGAGCATATTTAGTATATAAATCAGGCCTGGTCTGTAATACCATGAAGAGATGGAATTAGACACAGATGCATTCCATGGAATCTGTTTTTTTCAAGAGATTCAAAGCTGTAGTACTTGGAGCAACAAAAATGACAGAGATCTACTGAGCACCATTCTAGATAGCGTTGAGTGACTCTCACATTTTTTATTTATGGGATTATGGGTAAGAAGTTCTGCAGTTGTTGCCAAATAATAATTAAAAAAAAGGTTTGTAGCCACAGAGTTCTAGAATTCCACAGAGTTCTAGAATTCATAGGACCTCATTATTATAACTCGCTTACTTCAAACTATTCTTACCTGGATCACAGATACACGAATAACTGTCCCAGTCATCACTACAATAGCTGTGCTGGGGACAAGGGTTAGAATCACAAGGATTATCCACTTCACAGCCTTCCTTGACATTAATCTTGATTGCTTGTTTCATGTTCAGCGTAGCCACATTTGTAGATGTCTCCCCCATTCTCACTCCCTGGAAAGATGGGAGCAACAGAAAGCATGCTCAGTATCACAACTTAAGGCGCACTGATGCAACTGCAAAACAGTATATCTCACCAAAAATAAAATAATTCAATGAAAGCTAATGAAATGGAATCCAGATTTCTTCAAAGCTAGTTGCAGAAAACAACCTGATACTGCTGTCTTTCTGGCCCTCCTTAAACTGGCCTGCTCTCAAAGTAGACAAGCATGCTTCTCATTGGCAATATCTCATAAACGTAAGTAACTACTTATATTCGGTTTTCACCTGCAAGCAGCCATAGAAACCCTGCTGCACTGAGACTTGATCTCCAGAGACACCTCCCACAATAATGCTTTTCATTTTTAATCCAGGCAACTGATTTCCAATCTGTACAGTGCTCTGAAAAAGAAGAACAGATAAAAAGATTGCTGCTTTCCTACAAATGCTCAGTTACACTATTCCACTGATTAAACAAGAAAGCATAGTCAAGAATAAACTTGAAGTGGTAATGGAAAGAGAAGCTGTTCATGTTGCATTTCTGATAAGCAAGCATTTTCAAAAGGTAGCATGCCCCTTCCTTCACTCCAGCTCAGCCCAATTACACCAGGGCAAACCTAAAATGATCATTTTTTTCCTTTCATGAACGATTACTTCTGTAGACACAGAGTGATGGAAACCAAATAGAATTAAGTTTTCTTATGGGATCTAATGTGCCCTCTGTGAACCTTGGAAAAGCTGAAAACAGCTTGACAGAATCATAGCAAAAATGCAGCCCATCATGCACAGCTGGAGAAAACTGGATTTCTGAATCCCTCCAAGATGTAAGTCAGAAAGAAACTTGGCCATGGTGCAACCCATAGTTGTGTCGCCATGTGGTACAACTTGCAGCTGCCTTTTTTGGTCTCATTGTTATGCTGAAAGGTTATAGATGCCACCTCACCTGATACATCCCATAATCTAAGGACACAACAGCCAGGTACTTGATGTCTTTGCCATCCTTTGCACTCTTCAGCTCTATTAACAAGTGATGCCATTCTCCATCACTGATTCGGGATTGGGTCATCTTCAAAC
Organism: Hemicordylus capensis; assembly: GCF_027244095.1. Classification (NCBI taxonomy): domain Eukaryota; kingdom Metazoa; phylum Chordata; class Lepidosauria; order Squamata; family Cordylidae; genus Hemicordylus; species Hemicordylus capensis. Next base: position 155,389,397 of record NC_069661.1, read on the forward strand.
TGGCCACCAGATTCAGTCCATCATACACTTCAAACACCACATACTTGTTCAATATCTGATAAAAGTAAACATAAGCTTTGTTCATTGTGGAGGGAAATACATGTTTAAATACATTTAAATCCCTAGTCACATACAAATAACAAAATGCACCTTTATTTCTTTATCTGTCTATTCTTCCTTCTTCCTACAAGGAGCCCAGGGCAGTGTACATGGTTATGTTTCTCCTCACAACAGACCCATGAGACAGGTTAGGCTGACAACTTCCAGATGTTCCTACCCATGCACTGTGGAGGCTCTCCATCAGTTGCCCCTCCCTATGGAGGCAAGGTGAGTGCCACCAGGGAGAAGGCCTTCTTACTTGTGGTGCCCCACTTCTAGAATTCTCTCCCTGGTGAGGCTCACCTGGCACCTATGTTATTTTCCTTCAGGCCAATGAAGAACTTTTTATTCTCCCAGGCCCTTTTAGAAACATATATTTTCCACTACTGTTTTAATCTGTGGTGCCTAATTTTGCTGTATTGCAATTTTAATTATTGTTATTGTTTTTATTGTACACCAATGTGCCCATTTTTAAATAGATATGTGGCTTTTAAAAACCCACTTGAATGAATAAGTAAATTCTCTATAACTTTTATGTTCATCTCGGCTGTCAAATCTTCATTTTTTTAACCTTCCAGACCTTGCTATCCTTTGTTCTTGAATGTAATTGGAAAAGATTTGTACCATGGGTCATTGTGAAATTCATGCCTTGGATGGATTGAGAAGATCCATGGATTTTGTGCAGGGCTGCCTTTGAAAAGTGTCTGGAAATTTCCACTAGTCTAGAATGCAGTGGCCAAATTACAGACCAGAACAGGTTATCATGAGCATGCAACTTCCTTGTTGAAAAACCTCACTGGTTACCAATTTGTTTCCATGCCCAATTCAAAGTAATCATTTTGATTTTTAAAGTCCTTTATGGTTTAGGACTGGGGTATCTGAAATACTGCCTTCTCCTTTATGAACGTGATTGCCTGTTAAAATCCTTTGTGGAGGCCTTTCTCTGTATCCCACCAACATCTGAGGTGCATGTGGTTGGGACACAGGACAGGACCTTCTCAGTGGCAGATGTGGTCTGCCATGTCACATCTCTGTTGACCTTCTTCCATCAGATGAAAACTTCCTTTCTAAACAGGGTTTTGCCCTATAAGCCTCTTGATTTCTCTCCTGATTGCTGGCTATTTTATAATAAATATGCCTTCTTTATCTGCTACCCTATTCCTTGTTTTAATATTATAGCTGTATTTTTATGATTATTACATTTTAATATTATATTTAATATATTTTAGATAGACAGACAGACAGATGTATGCTGTTTTATCGTTTTAATTGTTTGCATTTCTGTAAGCCACACTGAGCATTTTTTAGAGTAAAATAAATAAAAGTACTACTACTTGGCTTTCATTTTGAATCCAGTCTATTATTTCATGCCAGAAACATTTGGGTTCAAGGCAAATTGACTGATTCCATTACCAACACTGTAACATGCTATTTTTCCTGTCTGGAAGAAAAAAGTATGAGATCTGTGAGAAGCTAGGTAATGTTGATTCTGTCAGGTGGGATACCTGATTCCAAATGGTATCAAAGAGAATCAGAGTAGTAGGTAGAGTGATATTTTATGGGTGTGTGTGTGTGTAAGCTGGATTAGACACTGCCTGTTTTTGGATACTTGGAAACTCCAGCTCAGACTGGGTATAAAGAAAGGATCAGAGTCTCAGGGCTAAAGTAGATGTGTGCTGACTTAAGTTAGTAACAGGAGTGCTTATTACTGTAAGTGCATCTTTTTTCTTTAAGTAAAACAAACAAACAAATATTATGGCAAGTGGTGTTTGTGTGTCTCATTAGGATCACAGTGTGCAGGAGGTTAGCTGTTTCCCAACAAATGTTGCCCCCTAAAGTTGCTCTATTCCCCCAAAGCAGCTATTTGCTTCAGAGAGCTGTTTTGGTGGAGGTGAGGAGGAGTTCTGACAAGAAAACTGCAAGGCTGATCAAATATATGAATATTAGGAAGCTGACCAAGACCAAGAGTATGAGCAGACAACCCCGTGGGGTCACCCACAGCAGTTTTAACATAATTTAGCAACTGTTTACAGATTTATTTATTTATATCCCTTCTTTCTCCATGGAACCCAGAGCAGTTTACATGGTTATGCTCATCTTTATCCTCACAGCAATCCTGTGAGGTAGTTTAGGCTGAGAGATAAGTGACTGATCCAAAGCCACCCAGTTTATCCAGATTATACCTCACACAGTATATGCTTTTCTGAAATTAAACATTCTTAGGTTTGAGATATTTATTGAAATTTATTACACAAAGCTTTTAAGCTACCACTGAACAAAGACAGAAGGGATGGAACCTACTATTATTTACTACCCACATTCAAGCTTAGTGTTGTCATTTATTAATTAAGGATTTTTTTTGGTTTTATGAATGAATGCATTATACCTGGATGTTTATTTTGGATGATGCTCCTGCATTTGCTTGCATTAGCATGCCATTAACCTTCCGGGTTCGAAACATGAGACCAATGTACCACGGTACAGAAATAGTGATATCGAGCTCACTCCAGATGATGATGCTCTCTCCACTGAAACGCTGAGGGAAAGGCATTACTGCAAGGATAAAGAAAGAGCCCCATCCTGTTAGCCAAAAGCTTTAAAATAGCAAATGCATGGAACTGGTAATGATTAATTCTCTGTTGCACTGGCTTTAAGAAAAAGACTACAAATCCTCAAAGGTAATATTAAGATAGTAGCTGATCCAGTGCAGAGCATCTGCGCCCTTAGTTCTCCTTGTCTCTCCCACGACCATCTTCATGTTGTCTTCAGCCCCAGTCCGTTCTCCACCCACCCCCCACCCACCCCGCCTTCAGCCCCAGTCTGTTCTCCCCATCCCAATCTACTTTCTCACACCAACAGATAGCCTCTCTGGGTGGAAACAGTCACTTAAGAGAGGGCCATTTTCAGCAGGAAAATGGTGCAAGGAGAAAGCCCCCTTTCCATCCATTGCAGTCCTGAGCCAGACTGGGCCTGTCATGGCTGCTTTTTGGAAGAAAAAGGAAACACAGCCCACTACCTGTTTATGATGGGATTAATGTCATGTGTAGTGTTGGCCTTAAGACCTGGTCAATGCACGTAGCAGAATGAGGTGGTAGAATGGACTGCATCGCTTCAGACTACAGCTACGGCTCACATGTTTCAATGCTCCCCTGCATCCTTGGAAATAGAAAATCAGCACAGTATGCATCTGGATTACTGTAACACGCTGTAGGTGGGGCTGCCCTTGAAGAATATTTGAAAACTCCAGCTAGTGCAAAATGCCCATTGGGATCATATTACACCAATTCTGAAAGAGCTGCACTGGCTACCAATTTGTTTCCAGGCCCAATTCAAGGTGCTGGTTTTGACCTTTAAAGCCCTTAATGGTTTGGGCCCTAGATATCTGAAGGACTGCCTGCTCCCATGGGTTTCTGACTGCTTGACAAGATAATCAAAGAGGGCTCTGTTCCATGTGCTGACAGTGAGAGAGGCTCGGTTGTCAAGCATGTGGGACAGGGCCTTCTCAGTCATTGCACCCAGGATTTGGAATGCTTTCCCAGCTGGTATCCATTCCTCAGTCTCCTTGACAGTTTTTAGGACAAAAGTAAAGACATGGCTCTTCACCCAGGCTTCCAAATGAGAGTATTTTTTACTAGGGATCTGTGAATCAATTTGGGTACAAATTGGTCTATACCAGATTCTAGATGATTTGAGTGATTTGGAGTTAGAACAAATCGTCCCTGTGGTCCACTGGCTAGATCCAGGTCCAAATCGAATCGTGCCAGATTTGATTACAATCAATTTGAGATTTAGATTCCTCCTATTTATTTCCCCAGATTCCCAGCTTTTATTTAAAACAAAAAGCTAAGCTCTAGCCCTTGTAGAAGTGGAGCTATGGAGCAAAATGTGTGTTCACTATTTTTCAAGTGTCTGGATTCTTTGGTGTATAATAACTTTTCCTCAATGAATCCTTATGAGGATTCATTACACATTTTCATTTCTTCTATTCATTATGACTGTCTTTGGACAGTGCCAGTTGTCAACTGCCATGTGCCAACTACACCCCACTCCCACCCGCAAGGCAGTGGGGTACTACTCAGTTTATGTTCTAGGAATTATTGAGGTATTTAAACTCTTTGGTGTCTAATAACCTTTCCTCAGAATGAGTCCCTATAAGGATTAATTACACACCAAAGAGTTTAAACACCTCAAAAATTCCTAAAATATAAACTGAATACCCAGTGGCTTGTGGGTTGAGGGATCGTTGGCACATGGGATGCCACTAATTCCCCACCCTCACCTGCAAAGCAGTGGGGTCAAAATGAACAGAAGAAGTGAAGGTGTGTAATATAGACAGCAAAGGGCTAGAGCTTAGCCTTTTTTAAAAAAATTAAAGCTGGGGAGCCATGTTAGGGTTAGGATAGGGCGACTTCAAATCCCCATTATTCCCTATGGTGGAAATATACAAAATCAGTACAAACTAAAGTCATTAAAAATCAACCAAGTGTTCCACTGCCTTGAAATTTCGGTGGTAGGTGGCACCATAGGGACCTACCCACCACGCACATTTGGTGCCCCTAGCACCTTTATAAGTGGTCTGAATTGATCAGAAGCAAATTGAATCTAAATAGAATCTGAGGTGATTTGTGGGGGACAGATTTGGACACAAAACAAATCAGGCGTGATTCGATTTGGGCACAAATTGAATTGAAAAAATTGATTTGTGCACATCCTTATTTTTTTACTGCTCCTGCTTTGAGTCTTATGTATTATGATTATTTCTGTTTTTATGGGTTATTAAATTTTTAATAGATATTATTTTATATTTATATTATCTCTACTTTTGTATTTTAATTATGTATTGTTTTAATTTTTGAAATAATCTGTACCTTTGTATTTTAATTATGCATTGTTTTAATTATATTGTAAACTGCTTTGAGATTATTTGAATGAAAAGCAGTATATAAATTGAACACTAAATAAATACACAAATAACTGGAATAGAAACTTTACCTCTGAGGTGCTAGTTTCCTATTTGCAAGCAGTAAGTGAGTGTTTATTCTAACATGGAGTAGCATTAAAACATGGAAGCATTAAAAATTTAACACGGAGGAACATCAAAAAATCCAAAACAATGCTGCACAGCAGTGCTAGTGCAAGCCATTTCTCCTATGTCTTCCTCTTCTCTATAGTCCCAAGATCCCCAAACAGCCACTCCTGAATCTTGGGAACAGTGTGGGAAGTGTTGGCTCCAGGGATGAGGGGAGAAAGCTCAGAAACCAGCTGCAACAGCTTTTGCAAAAGGAGTTCTGCTTATGGAAAGTGTATCTGCCCAGTTTCTGGGGATTCCCACTCCCCAACAACCCACACTTCATCCCATGCCATTGCTGTGGGTCCCTCAACTATCAGATCTGGCTTTTCAGGGGGTTCTGGGGACTGCAGCAAAGAGACTGGGGTGGGGAAAATGTCTTGTGCTAGGGATTTTGCACTAGCGCCACTCTGGATTAGGCTTGTGCCCGAAATGTTTCAGAGGCCATTATGAAGGCCTCCGAAACGTTTCGGCTCCAGGGGCCGTTTTGGTGCTTTGGAACTGGCGGGGGTAGTCCTTTAAGGGCGGGGGAGGGTGCACTCACCCCTCCCGCCGCATATCCCCCGCCGGCGCTCCGTTACTTTTAAGCCCCTCGGGGTGGCAGCATTCCTCCCTGCCGCCCCGTTTTTGTCATCGGCCGGAAGTGGCCGGAAGAAGCAAGCGCACGTGCGCCTGTTGCGGGCGTGCACGTGCCCGTCTGCCATGCATGCGTGTGTGCACTACGGGTGCATGCGCGCTTGCTTCTTCTGGCCACTTCTGGCCGATGACAAAAATGGGGCGGCAGGGAGGAATGCTGCCGCCCCGAGGGGCTTAAAAGTAAAGGAGCGCCGGCGGGGGATATGCGGCGGGAGGGGTGAGTGCACCCTCCCCTGCCTTTAAAGGACTACCCCCGCCAGTGCCGAAGAAACTTTGTGCACATCCCTACTCTGGATACTACAAATTATCTTCCATCGACAGTCTTGTACAAATCATTCTACCTCCTCATTCTATTTTATTCTGCTGCACAGGTAGCCAAGGCAAGTTGACACAGATCTGGGAAGAACCCACAGACTTTATTGATTGGCAGCTATTGCTCTTTCCTAGGACTGTGTAATAACTACAGACATCAATGAAAAAGCCACATGAAAGCATTTTGCTGAAATCAATATGATAACTTTATTATATAAAGAAGCAGTGTCTTGGAGAGAGACACTGAGCTACTAAAAGATAAAGATATATATATATATATATATATGTATGTTGGAGATGAATGCGGTGAATACTGTAGAAAATACTTTTTACGAGTTTATCTCGATACTCGACTCTGATTAGCAGATTAAACCACAACAGAGATTGCTCTGAGGTGACAGGAAATGCTGAATGAAGTTAAAATTGTCCTGGGCCACTTTCTCACACAGCTCAACACAAACTGCTGCAATCAGGGGTGCAAATCCACCTGCAAGGAATTTGAGGAGTTCCCCCCTCATTGTTCTGATCCACCTCTGCCAAATCTAATAACCCTGTATTATGTATCTCTCCTGCAAAAGTCTCCTTTCTTTCCCTCCCTCGCAATTTCTAAGTGTGGAATTGCTCTTCAAGCTTTCCCTCTGTCTACACTCCTCTTTCCCTCTCCAACGTTTTTTCTTTCTGGCCGGCCACCTGGCCAGTTGCTTTTTCTGGCCGGCTGCTGCTTTCTCCCCCCAGCTGCTGCTGCTTTCTCCCCTCGCCACTTGCTCCTCCCTTCCAACCACCACCGCTTTCTCTTCCCCTCGCTGCTGTTGACGCTTTCTCTTCCCACCCGCCTACCCATTCTCTGGCCTGTCCGTTGGCCTTATGTAACCATCCACCATTGCTTTCCTCTCCCTCTCCCCTCATTTGCGAACTCTCGCGAGAGCTGCCTCACATGGGATTAGCCACGGGTACATCTTAGATAGATAGATAGATAGATAGATAGATAGATAGATAGATAGATAGATAGATAGAAAGATATGTGTCATACAGAACAGATACACAGGGAAGCACACAGAATCAAAGTACAAAACACTTGATGGAATTTCTTGATTGATAATCAAGCCCCTATTAACTGAGCAGCTTTTAAAAGTGGTGATTCTCTTTATTTATAGAGCAACTGGCCATATCCATCCCCAGTACAGAATTCCTCCAGTGGCTGTTGCTGGTGTCTATCTTATGTTTCTTTTTTAGATTGTGAGCAATTTGGGGGCAGGAGGCCATTTTGTTTGTTTGTTTGTTTGTTTTATATCCATGTATAAAATAAAATAAAATGTTCGGGGACTTTTGTTGAAAAGCTGTATATAAATATCCATCACATTCATAATAAACAGAAGCTGCCTAAACAGAATCATGCAAAGGAGCCCAGACTTGGAGTTTGGCATGTAGACTGCCGGCCTCTCTAGAAAGGACCATGCCACTCCATTATGTGTAACCCATACTGCTACACATGCTATATAAATGTTAAGTTTATAAATAGAAGTTTCCCATTGTAGGTCACCTTCACAATCAATATTAAGTACAGCTGATGAGTTCCAAAAGTTTTTGCCTGTCTGAAATGACAAGCCCTAATAGATTAGATTTGTATACTGTTGGTTAACCGGCAGTTGTAGGTGAACAACTTACCCAGTTGTCGGTGGAAAAGATACATAATTTCTAAATTAGCAGCAGAAATCCCTGTAAGGATTTTATATTTAAGATTTTCCATAATGGTATGGGCCTATCAAGTTCTAATCCCTAGGCTGTACTGGGCATGCCATGGTGTTTGATCAACTCTGATTTCATGGCCCCAGGTGGACTGCACAAAGGGGGGAGGCATTATTGCAGCCTACCAGGTGCATGATAAACTCAATTTTCATGGCCCCAGGCGGGCCACAAGAGAAAGGCTTTATACCCAGTAGGCCAAAATATATAGCTGATGTGCCTTATACAGAGCAGGGCTGTATATTTAATAGGTCTGCTATAAATCATGAATATGTAGTTTTCTAAAGTACTTGGCATTCAGCAATTTTCACCACTTCAGCGTTTGGTTTCCCTTTGTCATAATTGCAAATAATTTTCTTCTAATGATATTAGTTATGTCCCTTTATGCATATTCTGGTACACAGTTATGTTACGGGAAAAAGTAATTGATTTTGGGCCTCCTGACAATAAAATGAATTAACTGCTTTTTTAATAGGATTTTTGGCAAGAAAAGCAGTTGAACTACACAGGAGCATAGAGTTATGCGTCTGGTGCAACTGAATTTATATGCAAGGCCTGCAGAAGGAACTAATAACCTGCTACTTAATGTGAACTGACTCAAATCATGATTAGATATTGACATGCTGTTAAAAGATATTTTCAAGTTCATTAGTCCTACAAGAAGAAAACAGGCTTTGCTTTCTTGGTTTAATGATTTTTTAGAACAATGATGACAGAATCTTAGATCATTTTACCGAAACTCAAAAGAAAAAAGTGAAAAAGAGCCAGTCCTCGAATGACTGTATACATTTTTTTTTAATACTAGCATGGGCACTGCACCATGTGCTAAGGTTGTTCACTCAACCTAAATTGCTGGTGGCTAGGGAGGGCTGGGGGGAAAGCAGGAGTACACCTACCTTCCCCCTCACAATAGTATTGCTCCCACTGCAATGCCGCGGTGCACATGATCACTGCTGTGGTGAGTGGTGCAGCATTCTGAAGGCCGGGGAAATGTAACCTGGCCTCCAGAAATCCCACAATGTACCACACGAGGAGTGTGGTGCATTGGAGGATTCCTCTGAGAGTTTGGCACTCTAGGTGCCCAGCTCTGTGTCCACACTTTAGGATCTCAGCTGTGCATGAGGGGATTCCTCCATGAGTCAGGCACCTGGCTCTGTGTGCAGCCCGAGCATTCACACAACCCTTTACCTGGGTAGAAGGACACGCTTGCACCCTTCTATCCTGATAAATGGTCAGGTAAAAAACCCGGTCTAACCAGGAGGGCACACGAGCAGCCCTATCCAAGTAGGGCTGCCCAAGCCTGCTTGAGTGAAAAGCCTTACTGTCATTGGAGCAAGCTATTCCAATGGTATTCCATTCCACCATTTCAACACAAACTTCCCTCTAATTAGAGATTAGTCAACAACAGTGGTTTGCAATCTGTATTCTGGTGAACCCTGGGATTCTTTGGAAGTTTATTTTCAGTTTATCAGTAAAATGATCACTAATGGTAGAAAAGCCATTTTTGGAAAGGCGGTATATAAATTGAAAAAATAAATAATAAAAGCTTCCCTGAGAGGCAGCTTGTCACTACTGTTTTTCTTTTTTTAAGAATATAAGGCTGCTGGCAGGTCCTTCATATTTTTAAACATGCATGGTATAGGAACTAGTGAGTTTGTTGCTAAAGAACCAAGTGGACTGAAATGCAAGGCTGATGAGTCACACATGGCCCAGATGTTGCCCTATCACTTGTCCATTTATTATGAGATATTTCACCCAATAAGTAGAAAATGGATGAGTTGCTTACCTTGCTCACAATTTTTCCCACCATACCGCAAGGGACACTCACAAGTATAGGTATTCCACTTGTTCACACAGGTGCCTCCATTCTGACACCAGTTGGTGGTGCAATAGTTCTTCTGAGCTAAACAACCTAGAATTTCAAAAACCAAAACCAATAAATAGTTTAACCCTGTTCAGTGCTTTTTACCTGCCTACAATCCCCTATTAAAACAAGCTGTATTATCACATGGTTAACTTTCTGAATAATTGCAACTTTACTCTGGGGAGTAGTAAGGAGATGCAGTTCAACAAACTCAAAGATGAACTCTGGAAGTGTACTGGGATTTTTCCCTTTTCTTCCCTCACAGTAGCTGGACAGTCCCAAGTTTTGAAACTTGGAGCAAGTTTTTAAAAGCAGTTACCTATTCAGCACAAGTAACTGCCGTGAGGCCCTCCAGTGCATGTATGCAAAGTCCTTGCAGGCAACCAAAGAGCTTCTCTGGCCTGTGATTCTTAGAGTTAGGGGAATCATAGCAGCAATTTTACTGCTCAACAGCAAAATGGTAGGACACCCAGCATTTTTCTCTTCAGTGCTATATTCAAAGTATAGGCACTTCTTAAGTGTCCTTTGACCCTTAGATGACTGAAGCTGTGTCACAAGTGGTCAATGAACTGCTGCCTTTGAAAGCTGCTTGTTGGTGCTCACCCCTTAGACTCATAGAAAAAGGTACTTACCAACATATGAGCACATGAGTTGCTCAATAAACTAACCATGAGCCCAGGCCACCACATACTGCTTCCCCAGAAGCTCAATTTGTTTTTATGGAGCTTGTGCAAGGTTCCCATAAAGGCCGCACTAAAGATAAATGGAGCCCGGAGGATGTCACCCTAAATATATACACAGGATTGAGTCCTATATATTATTCACGAAAACCCTTATGAGCTTAGCACGTGTGTATCTCTGGGATCTCCTCTCTCAGTCAGTTGTATCCTGACCTGTGAGGTCTTCTCAGCTGGCCCTCCTTAGTGTCTCTGCTGGTGTAGTGTGTAGTGAGTGGTGCCTGGGCCCGTAGGAGGGCCTTCTCTGTGGCCGCCCCTCTTCTTTGGAACACTCTTCCCCCCCAGATTCGTTCAGCCCCCTCCATGGCTGCTTTTAAGGCTCTTCTTAAGACCCACCTGTTTTGCCAGGCCTTTGCCCTTTAATTATTTATTATTATTATTATTATTATTATTATTATTATTATTATTATTTTAATTAATTGTTATTGGTACTGTTGTTCACTGCTTAGAGTCTTTGGAGAAGGCAGTATATAAGAAAAAAACAAACAAATAAGAATATATTACTATGAACAATACACATGATCAATTTGCTCATGAACAAATATATTACACATAATCTTGTAACCATTTCAATCTGCTTCATTTCCCCAAGAAATTCTTAGTTTGCACAATTCTCAGTAAAACAAAAGTGCTGTTTATTGCTCTCCACCTCAAAATGTGGGGGTTCATACCTGCAAGAGTGCCATTGTTGGCTATATAACTAGCCATATCAATTGGCTTGCTGTCAATGGAGAGGTTCCTCATGCAGCCAACAAACTGTCTGTTGAGAACAGGAAAATCTTCAGGCAAGTTTGGAACTCCTCCAAGAAGCAGAGGGCCAGTTAAATCCAAGGACCTAAAGAAATCAGAAACCAAGTGTCACCCATTTCCAGCATTTAGTGTTGTGGACAAATGGGAACTAAAGGGTTAACATACTTTCTATATGCCTGCAGAGACATATATGTACAGTAGCTGTGAGGTGCCTGAATCTGGTTATATTGTTTAGAAGGCACTGAGGAACAAAAGTATTAAAAGGAAGGGACTATTACATTTTGTACACTCTAAGGAAAACCCTGGCCATATTTAAGGGATCAATATATAGTTATACTAGTGGGTGGGGGCGACTCCAGTAGAGCAAAGCCATTAGCCTTTTGAGTAACATTTCAAGAAAATACCACAATGAGAACAAATTGACATGTAAATAATTTTTTATTTTCTTTATCTGAAACCTGAAGAAACATTTCTCTATATATTTAATTCTCTTACGGCCGACAGAGGAGAGAACTATGTGGGGATGCGTGGGGATGTTTGGCAAGCCCCACTCCCGCTGCAGCCATGACCAATGAAAAGGCGGGGGTGAAGCTGCTGCTCAGGCCAGGACAGACAACGGACTTAGGAGGCGACATGGCAGTGGCACGGCCGCCCAAAAATGGCTGCCTGGCTGGCAGGCGGGGAGGGAGGGAGCCAGGTGGCAGGTAATGCCCTGCCGCCCCGGAGGAGGCCTCCGGCGGGCTTAGGAGGAGGTGCGGTGGCAGCAGGGGGAGAAGCGGCCTGGCAGGGAGGGGGGAGAAGTCCCACCTACCTCAGGAGGGAGGTGGTGGGCCCGGGCTGAGGAGGCAGCTGTTGTCAGGCCAGCCGGTGGCCTGAAGAGAAGCAGCAGCTGCTGGGCCACCAGCGGGCTGAAGGGGAGTAGCTGCCAGCAGACCGAAGGAAAGCGGCCACCAGCAGGCCAAGGATGAGAACTGAGTTGGCGGGGGGGAGAGCAAGTGAAGCAAGTTGTGGGGGCTCCAATGGCAGTAAGGCTCTTCACTCAAGCAGGCTTGGGCAGCCCTACTTGGGTAGGGCTGCTTGAGTGCCCTCCTGGGTAGACCGGCTTTTTTACCTGACCATTTATCTGGATAGAAGGGCGCAAGTGTGTCCTTCTACCCAGGTAAAGGGTTGTGTGAATGCTGGGGCTGCACATTGAAATTAGGAGCTGATAGTCCTCCAATGCCTCCTTGGTTTCCCAGCATGCTTTGTGTTCAGGATTTGCAGAATGTTCCGCGCTCATAATGTCCCACCTCAAATTTCAAGTATTCCGAGCTCAGAACAGAATGCCCTCAAAGGAAGGGCCTATTCCAACCTCAGAATTGAATGCCCCGTTTTGAGTTGGAATGTTCCGAGCACTATTTTGGAATCCAAAATGGCATTCTTCTGGCCTCTGTGCATGTGTGGCGGCCATCTGTGTAGTCAGCACCATCATGCAAATGGCCACTGTGTGTGCACAGAGGCCAGAAGAGTGCCATTTTGGATTCCAAAATAGTGCTCGGAACATTCCAAAGGAAGGGGCTCACCGGGTTGTTCCGATCGAATGTTTAGCACATTTTATGTTCTGTTTCAAACTTGCAATGCAACTCAAAATGTATTTCATGTTAACAGTAGATTTGTGTTGACAGTAGACTGGAAAGCCTCATTACATCAGCAGCTGCCCACTGACTGGCCACCAGGGACTGGCCACACTGCTGAAGTTGCTCCAGCTACGGGATCATAAAGTGTGCTTTGCAGAGTGGCACATTCATGAATGGCAGCCCCTGAAGCCACAGTTCTCTATTGTTTCCAGGCCTGCTGGGTTTCAGTAGCTGGAGAGAAGAAGTAAGTGAATCCACATTACCAGAAAAGCAAGGTAAGAGAGCTTTCCTCGCCTTCAAGCTTGATTAAGAGCAGGGTAAACCCTAACCACCTTAAGTGGCCCAGCAGGGAAATGCTTGACTAACAAGCAGAAGGTTGCTGGTTCAAATCTGCTGGTACTATATTGGGCAGCAGTTATATAGGAAGGTGCTGAAAGGCATCATCTCATACTGCGTGGGAGGAGGCAATGGTAACCCCCTCCTGTATTCTACCAAAGAAAACCACAGGGCTCTGTGGGCACCAGGAGTCAAAATCAACTTGACAGCACACTTTACTTTACAAACGTTGAGCTACATTGCTTTGAACAACCTAGGTTGGAGGGATTTTCGTGAGTTCACATAATAATGCAAACCAGGGTAGAATGCCTTCTACCCTGATTTTGATTATTGTGTGAACAGTCCTATAGATGCTAGAATCCTTCATATGATGTGTTTATAATTGCTTTTAATTACTTTCTCAAATTTTCTTATGGTTCTTAAATATCAATTTAGTCTGTGTTTAAATAGGACCTAATGTGAAAATATTCAAACCAGGAAGGACAGAGGATTCAAGCAATTTAATTTATGCTGAAGTTCGTTAAGCACCTCAAGACATTTCTATTTTCATGTATTTTCCAATTAACCGAGATATTTTATAGTGGTGTTTCTGTCTCTATTGTCTTCCATTACCCTTTCCATTTTTATGCTTCTGATTATATAGATTGTAAGACTTTGGAGCTTATATTTGTTTTTTTTTTACTATGTTCTTTTTAATTCTGTGTTTTCCTAATCTACAGTGCCTTCATTTTTGTGGGTACTTCAGAAATGAATTAAAGGTTGTTGCTATTAAGACTTCAGTGCATAAACAGAAACTCTTATTTAATACTATCACACTTGAAAGTGAGTTTACACCCGACAGTGAGCCATATTTTGTTAAGAGAGTAGGTGAAAATCTGTCAGACGTATATTTCATATCATTGCTGAATCCTGTGCAAGAATGTAAAAAACTAAAACTAAAAACCTCTTTCTCTCTTACTTTTTTGAGCCAGTCTGAGTTCCCTGAGCGGCACACGAGTAGTTTCCAATGAGGCTTCCAAAGCGCACGGCCACTGCAGTGTCACAGTCATCCACTGTCACTACTGCCACCTTTTCCCCTGAAGGTCCATGAGGAATACCTAATCTTCCTATGTTAGGCTTCAAAAACAAGAAGAAAGAGGGGGAAATGCTCAGCAAAACCACAGCTATTTCTCAGAGAAACAATGTATCATTCACATATATATGAAAATAAAATAGCATTTTTCAAAACACTTTTAGCAGGACCAAAGTGAGCTGCATATCAGATTTATTTTTCAAAAAAGGCATCATCTCATACTGCGCGGGGATGGCAATGATAAACCCCTCCTGTATTCTACCAAAGAAAACCACAGGGCTCTGTGGTTGCCAGAAGTCGACACAGACTCAACGACACACTCTACTTTACCTTTATGTGAAGTCAAAAAGAATGTTTCCCATTTGAGAGGGAAAGAGAAAGGAGCTAATTATTGTTTACTTGATCATTGGCAACATCCCAAATAAAAAAGCACAACTATTATTCAATTATCAATCAAAATCACAAATCACTAATGGGTTGATCCAAAACTGTTATAGTCAGCTGTACTGAGAAGTCAGTAGGACTTCTGGCCGCAAGGAGACGGTAGTTCAGCAGATGGCATGATCTAAGTAATTGGATCTCCATCCCAAATTTGTTTACTTGGGAAAAAAGTTCCACTGCTGAACATATGTCATGGATGTTAGAGGAGCAAAAGGAGTTTGATGTATGATCACAAACTTCTAATCCCAGCACTTTCTAAAATTTACTCAAAAGAAAAAGGCCAAGTCCAAGATCAGTAGAACACCTGGTAGTGAAACTGGGCAGGAAATGTGGATAAGTACAAACTGTTTCCAAACTGTTAGAAAAACAGTTTGAAGCTGCAGCAAAACATCTCACCCACATTCATAACCGAGTTTAGAACCTCAGAGAAACCCTATTGAGTGTTCTAGTGAAACCTGAAATCTAGATTCATAACCTACAACGCAGGAGAGAGCTCCTAAAAGTATAACTCTATGCATGCTTATTCAGTAGTTTGACCCACTGTGTTCAATAGGGCTACTCCTTAGTAAGTGTGTTTTCGATCGCAGACTAAGCATTGTTCGCAATATTGTATGCGCATTTTTTTAAATTTTATTTTGTTACTCCTAAACACACTGGAGTTACTCAAATGGACATACATTAGTTAATATAAACTGGAAATAGTGTTATGATTCAGTTCTGATTAACACATAAAATGTAATCATGAGATCATTGCACAATTTCTTTGGTGTCTAATTTATTTTAATCCTTACATTCAGAAGCATATTCTATATATAATCTTGATGAAAGACTGAACCACTGTATTTGGTTCTCCAATGGGAAAAAACATAGTTTTAATTTGCATAGGTACTTTGCATAGAGGATTTTATGAAAAGTGATTTCCTGGTATCCAACCACCCCACAAGAAGCATGTTTTCCATTTCCTCTTATGTAGTTTGGCATCTATCAAGCAACACTAAGGCTTAATTCTCAGAAAAAGCAGATAAGGAGGTAAACTTGTGTCTGGGCTGCACACAAAGAACTAGACGCCAGAGGGAAAGTAACCACTCTCCCCGGCATCTCATTTTATTTTAATGTGTGGGACATTCTTTCTGCATAGAGGAGCACTTATGTGAGCCTCACCTGCAGTCTAAGAAGGCACAGCCTAGAAGCTGATCGGCTCATCTGCTCTTTATGAGAACTAGACCTCAGACAGGTCTTCTCTTCCCTTATCCCCATGAAGAGTGATCTTTGAATATACTTGTAACTACAGCATTAAAAATTGGAGGAAACTGCTATTCCTTCTGAATGTGACACTATGATCTACTTGATTTTTAAAATATGGAAAAAAAGCTAAATCTACAATGCTAGTGATTCAAATGCAGTCTGCTGATTATGAACCCTTTAGAAATTGCCAAGATGAGCATGTCCTTTTCTTCAGCGAAGGAGCATAACCACTATTTTCTTAATCAAGTTGGCAATTAAGTTTTGGGAACCTCTCAAAAACTTAAACCGGATTTTAGAAAGGCCAACTGCAAGCATTTTTGGCATCTTTAGATGAACTGCCAAAATGCTTCTTCTATCTTGCAAATTAAGTAGATCACGGAGCTTTGGACCTGACAGCTTGTGCTCTCCAGCACCTCTCAGCACATCCTCACACCCAGTTCCAAAAGGTTCCTGCTATACTGACTGGCTCACACTTCAGATCTAGCCCTAGATCTCTATGTCTCCTGGACATCCCAGCTCATTCCCCGTTGCAGTTTCCTATTTCTCCCTTGCCTCCTTTGGACCTCCATCTTTTCCTCTTTCACTGCCCTTGATATGCTATATGCCTTGATATTATATTCTGGATATGCTAGATATGCCAATGAAGCTCCAAGAAGAAAGCATTCTTTCCATGTGCAGTTGTAGCAAAACTCTATTAAAGTGTTGCCCTATGTAGCCATCTAGTGGTAAAGCCAGTTTTGATTCAAATTCCTGCTTCTTGGCTGACCTAGGAACAATTTGGGATACACCACTGAATAAAAGAAAGATATGCCCATAGCACATTATAGGAATGGCTTTTCCAGTACTGTTCTCCTTATTTATGTTTTAGAGAATAGACCGTTCAGTAACCTGTGCTTTTTGGCACCTAAAGATATGTCTTTTACTTACAAATAGATGACAATAGCTTCTAACACTACCTTTTGCACTTGTTTACAGACCCCTGAATGCAAAATGAATGGATACCTTGATCAATTGTAAAGGGAACATGCATGCTTAAATTGTAACTTCCCTTTAAAAAATAAATGGAAGCGGGAACTAGGGAAGGACTGGCTCCCTGTTTCTGTTTATTTTAAAGGGGGAACGATAGCCATTGACAAAAATGTGTGCTGCTTTCACAACAGACACAGTCTACATATATTTTGCACTTGGGTACCTGCACTCATACAAAATGTAGGATGAGAAGGTCCCCTTTAGACCTAAGGGATGATTTAAATTCAAAGAAATTTATATGGTTGCATGACACGGCCAGTGGTAGAGGCAAAGTGTTCCAAGAGTATAATTTTATGCTCACCTCCATCTAGATAGCCTGGATTTGATGGCTTTCAGGGTTTTTGTGTGTTTTTTTGGCAATAATTTGTTCACTCTCCCAGGCTTAGCCTTACATGCCCATGTTAGCTGGAAGCCATCATTCACTAGTGGATAATATGCATTCCCTTTGCATTCAGGAGTAAATGTTCAGTGTTGCGTAGTTGAATTTACCAGCATGATTGCCATTATTGTTAATGGAAGCAATTTAACAAAGTTTTTGTTTGTGGTGCTTAAAATGTACTTCTTGCTTGTAGTGCTGCAAATGTTCTTCTTGCTGCTTTCCCACATACTGTTCATATGAAGACAGGTTGTGAGTCAGTCTTAAAAGACCACACACTGTTGAGCAGAGAGATTTGAAAGAAGAACGAAGTAGGTAGGACTAGCAAAGGATGTAATTACTAATAATTGACCTGAGATGGCTCAATTTCATTTTTATTTATTTCATCTCAAAAATTATAGCAGTAGTACCCAGGTGGCAGCCTGTGAGCAGCATATGGAAGAAGCCAAGGCCAGCGGCTTTCAATCAGTTCCAGCCAGGGCAGAGCTACCTTCGGTGCTTCTGCTATCCTTCTGTCATTCTCCAATGTTCTGTGTATCCAGTGGCTCCTTGGTGTGCTCAGGAATACTGTCCCCTATAATCACTGGAGCAAGACAGTATTCCCTGAACTAACATAGAAGCCACCTCGAGGCTCAAAACAGAGTGAGGGGTTACACAAGGGCTCTCAGCCCATGCTTGAGGACCACTTCTACCTGACCTCTTCAAGCTTCCTATTTTGCCCATCTTTCTCTCTACTCACAACTTGGTGAGCTGTACATGCACTCATGGAAAACCTTCTCTGTTTTGAGACCGGCAAAGAAGACATCCTAACTAGCGATGGGCTCCTTGCTAAACAGTTTAGCTGTAGGGTTGTGTGTCCCCCCCCTCCGCCCCACTTCTCTGCTGCCACCTTTGGCTGTCTTTGAATTACGGGGCAAAGACTGGTTCCTTGCTGGCCCCTAAGAAGGACCACAGCTTTCCTTGCTCAAATAAGCATGCTAGGATGTATGCTATATTGACTTGCACATATTAATGGCATTTCACATATTAATGACATCAAATGTGAATATGACACTGCACATGAAGACAATAGGAAGATACAGCCAAGCCACATATTTGTAAGCACATCTTTCTTGCATACATATTTGTACAGTGGTCCCTCGACTTACGAACTACTCGACATCCGTAGTTTTCAACTTACGAATGACAAAAATGACCAGAAGTTGTTGCCGGTTTAGATGCGGCTTCCTCGACTTACGAATTTTTAGATGCGGTTTCCTCGACTTACGAATGTTTCCAGACCTCCGTGGGTGCGCTTTTCGACTTACGAAAATTTCGACCTACGAACGTGCGTTCGGAACGGATTAACTTCGTAAGTCGAGGGACCACTGTATATGTTGTAAACACATATTTGTTGCATGGTTTTTTAAATTATTGTGTGTAAAACATTTTACATGATGTACTATTATCTCTATTATGTGTGAAGCTGCCTTCAAAGTTGATAATTCTTATCCAGCTGGAAAACTGGAATGTAAGAATGCAATCCAGTATTTGCTCCCGAATACAGATCCTACATTCTGATGCAAGGAGAGCAATGCAAGTATCCTAAATACACTTGTTTTTAAACTAGTTCTCCATGACAAAACAAACATTTGCAGGATAAAGACAAATGGGAGATGTTTTACTCTCTCCCATAATGACATGGCCTGAAATATGATCTGGACAAGCTGTCATTCCAAGGCAGTGGAGGTTTTTAAATCTGAGCAGTTGCATATTATTATCCCATAATTTCTAGTGTTTCTAATGCTAGAGGCCAGAGAAGCAAGGATGCAATTCATGAAGTTCAGGGAAGGCTCCTGAGAGAGACATTATTATTGTGAGTGAACAGAAACAGGCTGGCTGACCTGGTCAAGCAGCACAGCATTAGATCCCTGTGGATCAGACAGAGATTCTTCACCTCCTGCGCTACCAAGGCTGGTGATCAGGGAACTGAGGAACTGGAAGGAAGTTCAAAACTGAATACTGACATCTTCCTGTTCCTAGGGCTAAAATCTTTCTGGTCCTAAGAATCAGGTGATCCCGAAGAACCAATATGTGCCACTGTCTGGTATATAGTACTGCTGTATTCCTTCAGCCTATGCATTGTACTGCTGAGCAAAACCACTCGGTGCTTCCAATTTGCCTGACTGGCAAATTGTGCTTCCAATTTGCCTGATTGGTCCTGCCCCCTCTACTCAATCTTGCTGCCTCTTCCACTGTGGAGGCTAAACCGTGCCATTTGTGCAATGTTTTCAGTGCATTGCAAACTGAGTAGGGGCGTAGCTAGGAGAGAGGGGGCCTGTGTTCATCTCTCTCTCTGGCTGCCCCCCAGAGTGTGGGAGATAATGAGGAAAATAGGGAGGATTGGAGCTGGAGGGCCCTCAGGAGCTAGGGGCCGTGTTCTTTGAACCCTTTGGCTCAATTATAACTACGCCCCTGAAACTGAGGTTACTTTTTGCATGTGTGGATTGGCTTTTTGCATACCATGATGTGTACAAGAAAAGCTATTCTTTTGCCAAACTTCACTGAGTTTGTCACTTAGTCTCATTATGTACTTGGCCCTCTTAGAACATTGTAGAACACCTTGGAATGTTGTAGTGCCTCTATAAATCAGCATAGAAAGACTCAAAAGCTGGGGCTGCCATAGAAGAGAATGGCACCCATCATCTGCACTCCAAAGCATAGTATATGAACAAACCCTAAGAAAGGAAACATGAACCATCATGTGCAGGCCTCTGGTTTTATTTAAAAGGAAAATATGCAAGTATGTTTTGATAAACACAGACACTAATCTTATGTTGTGACTGTTTTACAAATGGAATCTTTAAAATCTGAGGGATGAAGTGTACACTGTATTATCCTTAATCTCCAGATCTCATCTGCATGGTGTTTACCATAATGCCATCTGCATCTTTCACAGAGTTGTGGTTGTGGATATTTGATTGGATCAAGTATCTGCTTTAAATGAAAGGAGTATGTTAGCCATTCTGAAGCCCATCAAACTAGCGTAGCTTCTGTTTTCTACTTTCAGTTGGAAACAGAAAAGGCAGGAAGTTTTCTTTCCTCTTTTCAAGAAGTTTTAAATCACATCTGTTAATAGTCCTGTCATTTAAACATTTTCTTCACAAAATCTAGCCCTACAACAGCTCATAAGGAGGCATATGTAATCAATTTCATAATGCATATAATTTAGCAAAGATGGTAATTGAGAATATATACAGATGCCTAGCAGCCTCATATCTGTTCAGTGCCATAATGGCTATGCTACCACAGCATTTAATAAACCCCTGATGACTGGGCTGTTTATCGTATCAACCATTATTATCATCATCATCATTTATATAGCGCCTATAGATACGTGTCCAATTAGCAAGAAAGATCTACACACATAATCTGCATTCCGCACATACAGCCAATGAAGATACAGACACATGTTCTTATTAGGGATGAGCCCAGACCGGTCCGGAGGCCATTCTAAAGGCCTCCGGACCTGGGTGGTTCAGTTCGGGGTGGGGGGGTTGCTTTAAGAGCGGGGGAGGATTTACTTACCCTTCCCGCCGCTTTCCCGCTCTGGCGCCCGTAATTTTAGTAGTAATTGGGGCGGCAGGATACCTCCCTGCTGCCCCTTCCACGCTTTTGCTATGAAAAGCTCCCAGGGGTCCTCTGCGCGTGCATGTCACAGAGACGTGAAGCGCGCGCACAATGTGCGCGTGCACAGAGGACTCCTGGGAGCTTTTCATTGTGAAAGCGGGGAAGGGACGGCAGGGAGGTATCCTGCCACCCCTATTAGTACTAAAATTACGGGCACCAGAGCGGGAAAGCGGCGGGAGGGGTAAGTAAACCCTCCCCCGCTCTTAAAGCAACCCCCCACTCCAGTGCCAGACCGCAGTTTGGCGGTTCCGTGCACACCCCTAGTTCTTATCTATACAGCAACGCTATCTGAACTTTGCGGAGGTTGATAAATGCATTTTATATTAATATACTATAAAGATGAGCCTCCTTATCTGTGGGGTCCATAGCTAAAGGTGGACCCATATTAAGTGTACTAAAGATAAATAATCTATGTGCCTAATCTGTATGGGGGAAATATTAGTTAGAGCTCTGTTTTGATTTTTTTAGCTTAATATTTTAATTATGTAATTTTTATAACCTTGTTTTAATTTTTCTATGTGAACAGCCTTGGAATTGTTTTAATGAAAGGTGGCATACAAATTTAACAATAAATAAAATAAAATAAATATTATAACAAGCAATATGCAAAAACAATGAGTTGAAAACACGTTAATACCCTTGAAAATGAGACAAAACAAGTTTCATTATGTTTTAACACAAGCCTGCTGAGGAGATGGCATTTTATGAACACTTTAGTGATTTGCTGTACACGCATGCGAATAGGCTCAGACACTCAGACATAAGCACATCCTGTGAAAAATAAAGTGCCCAAATTTGGCAGCTTTGAGTTTAATGGGAATTAAGCAGCCTGAGCTCAAGATCACCCCCTTTGTTTTGTTTTTTTTAACCTCAAAGTCCCTCAGCCAGGAAGATTTATCAGATAATTTTTTTAAAGCCATTCAAAACAATAACAAAATACTGCTAAATGGCTTTTATTTTTTTAAAAAAATACTGCTAAATAAACTTATTAAAAATAACAAAATATTGCTAAATAACTTTTTTTTAAAAAATTACATTCTTGTGTATAAGTCATGCCAGGATTTTTTTTGGTTGTTACTCAGTAGATCAGTTATTCACTGTTTTGACTGGTTAAAGGTGAAAGAGAACCTGTTTCCTCCGGACTTTAAAATGGCTAAATGACTATTTTTTTCATTTGTGTGGCAGAGGGGGAAAATATCACCAGCACAGAAGTTGTGATTTAAAAGGATCATGTTAATAGTAGTCCAGATCTCCCCCCTCACTTGTTGCAATTAGTAGAAAGTGGAGCAACTGGTAGCAGAATCTACAGGAAGCCAAAGATGCATTTTCAGTTTAGACTTTCAGTTCAGCCTCATTAGGCAGAATGCCACACTCAGAAAACCCTTTCATTGACCTCTCGGTTTGAGCTCAACAATCTAATGTATGAAAGAGAAGAAAGGCTTCAGATTCTCAGGCGATGTTTCAGTGGTAAAAAAAATCTCATTAGCCGTTTTTTGCTATGGACACTTTCTCACTTGAGCCCAGCTATCAGAGTCAAACCTGGGTGAAAATTAAACAAACTGGAAACAACAAATAAAGCCGCAGGAAGTACGAAAGGTGCGACATTTTCAACCTAAGAAAAAGCAGTGAAGTGAATGCTCAACCAGCTTTAATGCTTTTAAGAGTGGGTTTGTAGACCTCACAGATTTGAGCAGTCAAGCAAATGAAAATTAGGAGGCCTTGGGAGAAAGCCAATACAATGTTAAAGTGCCCTGTCCCAGGGAAAGCAAATAATATTTAAGAGAAGAGAGCAAAAGGGGCAGTGAATCCTTCACATATTTCAATATAAAGATACATTTCTACTAACTGCCAAAGGTAAAGAGGAATATTGTACACACACACTTTCTGCCTTTGATGTGTCTGATTCAGCCCCTCGCCCCTCCACACTCATTAAAGGAACTGGGTTTTGTATCTGCTTGTTTTTGGCTGGAAAGAATGCACACCCATAATGACACTTTCCATGGAATGAGAAAAGATCTTCACAAACCTACAGAAGTAGCTCACCTTTTCCTAAGAGAAAAACTATTTAGTATCAGTATCGAGTTTTAGAATTGAGCTATTTAGTATCAGTATCGAGATTTGAACAAGTTCCAAATATTCCTTAACAGGTCTGAGCGCACACATACACACGATACATATTAGTCCTTTAGTAATTTGGTTTCACTTGCATCTTACCCCAAAGCTCAAGATGGATTGCTAAAATACAGGCACTCCCCGACTTACAAACACTCAACTCACAAACGACCTATACTTTCAAACAAAGCTCCATAACATATTAAATTCATGAAGTCCCCAACTTACAAACACCAGCCGGCACATACAAACAAGTCATCCCTCATAGGAACTATATGCATTCCGAGTTATGAACATCCAACTTACAAACAAACTTTTGAAACACAACCTGTTTGTAAGTTGGGGACGCCTTGAATCTTATTTTACCTTTACTACTACTCTGTAATATCTTAGACTGTAGCCAAATTATTCCCAGAGGTTCATACAACCTGACCAGCAGTCCTCTTGCGTTAGATGTTTTTGTGCCTCCAAAAAAGAGTTAAAATGATACTCCACCCTATCAAGCTTGGGCTGAAGCCACAGGCACATCATAGGATGATCAGGGGCCTAGAGCACCTTTCTTATGAGGCAAGGCTACAACACCTGAGGCTTTTTAGTTTAGAAAAAAGACGACTGCAGGGAGACCTGATAGAGGTCTATAAAATCATGCATGGTGTGGAGAAAGTGGAGAGAGAGAAATTCTTCTCCCTCTCCCATAACACTAGAACCAGGGGTCATCCCATGAAATTGATTGCCGAGAAGTCGAGGACCAACAAACGGAAGTTTCACACAACGCATAATCCACTTGTGGAATTCTCTGCCACAAGATGCGGTGATGGCCAACAACCTGGATGGCTTTAAGAAGGGTTTGGATAACTTCATGGAGGAGAGGTCTATCAACGGCTACTAGTCAGAGGGCTGTGGGCCACCTCCAGCCTCAAAGGCAAGATACCTTGGAGTACCAGTTGTAGGGGAGTAACAGCAGGAGAGAGGGCATGCCCTCAACTCCTACCTGTGGCTTCCAGCGGCATCTGGTGGGCCACTGTATGAAACAGGATGCTGGACTAGATGGGCCTTGGGCCTGATCCAGCAGGGCTGATCTTATGTTCTTACAGGACGATGAAAGTTGATGGCAGAAACCAGCACCCTCTCAGGATACTAATGCCTGGCTGAAGCAATGCCTCTTGTTGCTTCATGGGAAATGTAGCCTTAGCCTCCTTTTCTATCAATTAAATATTTTTTTGTTTCCAGACTAAACTCATGCTCTACATATCTTAGAAAGGTACCTAGAAATATACAAGGCTCAGCAGGTACCAGCTCCTTGAAAGTAATACCGATGAAGGGACTACGCACAGAACTTATATTGGTCTTGATTATGCAACACATTCAACACACATTACGGGGAGAAAAACCTTGTATCCGAACAGCAGCATAGCAGATTCAATCCTGGCCTTAGTTAGGTGGTAAGGTGAAGTGTACATTATAGTGAGTGACAAAGAGGGACACCTGCTTGCTCTATCCATGGTCAGATTTCAGGTCTGGATAAGGTATATGAAAAAGGTTACCTCATCATGGCTGAAAAACAACTTGGTAATGTGACATAGCAATGAGATGACTGCTTGGGCACACAGCCCACTGTAATTTTCACTGAGCTAACTACCTGCTAGGGCTGATTCTCAGTCATGTGAATATGCCATGCCTTCAGAGAATAATATCTTTTTTTTTTTTTTTTGCTATCCATTAAATGCTCACAAGAGTTTTATTTCTAATATCTGGAGATTCCTCCATTACCTTCTAGCACATTGTTGATATAAATAAAAATTAATGAGAAGACATTTTTCCAGTGTACTTTTCCTTTCTCCTTCAGACGAATTCTTTTAAAAGCTTCTGAGTTCCTGAAGCTTACAGTGTAATTACATGCAGATAAGGGTACACTTCAAAGTACTTTCAGTGAATTCCTAAGGTGCCAGCTAAATGACTGTTAGGAGAAGTGTGCCATGCTAAATCCTCTCTCTCATTAAAGAGATTAAAGAAAATGCCCCACATTATTAAAAAAGGTGTTGAAGTAAAAGAGTTAGAAAACAAAAAGAACATACCTAATCATTTCTAGAAGTCTGTGGCAAAAGAATTGGTTGTCTTGTTCAAATCAATATGGGAAATCCAGCCATCTCCTCATTGCCTTAGGCACATTGTTGCCAGGGCACAATGCTAAAGTGACAGAAGCCACAATGGGCAGAATGCTCCTTCTATTCAGCTCCTAAAAGTAGGGCTGGCAAGGGATGCCCCAGACTTTTACACCTACAGCAACCTTATTATCCTTTGGCTCCCCGACTTGCTCTCTCACCAGCCTTCAAAACCTTCCTTTCTTGTCCATTTATTTCCTGCCCTTTCTGTGCCTAGTCTTCTGAGGTTTTGCCTCATCCTACTTTCTCTTTCCCACTTCCTTTTTTCTATTCCGTCTTCACTACCTAAAGTCTCTCCCTCTTTTGTCTCATTCCATTTATCTGCCCTGTCTTTTGGCCAGCCTCCCAATCCACACAGATACAGAGCATAGAGACCTTCTTGATCTTAAGCCCTATGAAGTTTCTTTGTGCATGCAGAATTTGAATATATTATAAGAACATTGAAATACTAGCCTTGATCATGTGAAAACGGCACAAGTTATAGTAACTTATGGCAATGTTTCCTGTGGGCTGTTGTGGATAAATTAAATGTATCCAGACATCTTTCCCTTTTTATATCCCTATGTTTTGTCCACTTCAGGAGGAGAAGCAATATCATGAAGCTTTATGGGAAGGGAAGGAATATTACAACGAACGGGTTCAGACAACTCAAAGCCTGCCAAGCCTGCATGCTCACTCCTCTACTGATGAAAGAGTGCTTTAGGGAAGATATAGAGCAGAGATTTATAGAGATGTATAGACCCCTTTCTAACAATAAAATCATGTTAATAGAGTAATAGAGTATTTTGTCCATATCAAAGCAGATGCATGCAATGATTAAAATAAGAAAATGTATCATAAGATGGCATCCTAGGATAGTATCCAGTATTTCATCAAAGTGTTTTCCCAACATTATAAAGCTAGAGTGGCTATTGTTCTCACACACACACCCCTCTGTCTGTCTTCATTTGATCCACTTTGCGAATTTATGTTTTAGCAAGATCAACCTTGCTGCTGCTGTCAGTTTTTATGGACTTACAGCCAGACTAAATAACTTCTGAGTAGTCCTACTGAACAAATAGAACCGTAGAGTAACTCCTGAGTAGGGATGTGCACAAATTGTGATTTGATCACTGGTTCGAAGCACAGCCTGGGCACCTTTAAAAGGGAGGAGAGCAGGTACGTACTTGCTCCTTTGTCACTTGCAGCAGTTTACAGCTGCAATGGCACTCCTCCTTCAGTTGTCCTCGCATGGTGGCTGCACGGCTGTGCGAGTGCAGTTGCGGGGAGTGCCACTGCCATGTGAAGGCAGCTGGGGGGTGCACTGCCACAGCAGGAAGCTGCAGCAAGCGGTGGGGGAGCAGGTACGGACCAGCTCTCCTCCCTTTTAACAGTGCCCTAGCTGTGCTTCAAATCAGTGATCGAATCACAATCCAAGAACATCTCTACTCCTGAGTAGCAGCATCTGCTAAGCTAGTCTGGATACTAGCTATTGTGTTTTATTATTTTATGCTATTTTTAATATGTAAAAATATACATATAAAATATTCTATATAATTATATATAATCATCTTGCATATCACCTTGAGATCATGGGCAAAAGTCACTACAATAATAAATAAAGATACATAACAAAGTAGAAATAAATAAATAATAAAACATTAAATTCCAGAAGGGTGTTAGAACTTATCTAAAAATTCAGAGGAATCACACTGTACAACCTTCCTAGAACTAGACCACCTCAGAAAGCAGGCAGAGGATGGCATGATTCATGAACCCCAGATATCCAGCATCTCAATCAAGTTTCTTAAAGATCTTCAGGCCCGAGTATGCAGCAGTGACATCATTGTTGTGCACCAGGTGTGGAGAGTGAGATTTTGCTGTGGCCTTTAGACCGTGAGGTCCCTCTCTACCACCTTCTTGGAGTTATTTACAGCATCAGGAGTTAATTACAGCATCCACTTCTTGTACTCATTGGAGGTGAAGGGATCCAATTTGTGGCCTAGAGGCTATAGGTTCCACTGAGGTAGGTATGAACTTGAGCCCCCATGAACCATAGCTGCTCTATATGTACCATGCATGTGTGAGAGTATGCAGAGCTTGAGATCTTGATTAGGTTATCAGAAAAAATTAAGTATTTCCCTGCCCCCCCCCCCAAGAACTAATGCAACAGAGAGAGAGGTGGATGTGGGAGGCAAAGCCAAAGTCTATAGGATATAGGAGGATCTCAGCTGCCTGGCCCTGGTGCACAATGATGATTTCATTGACGAGTGCCAGGAAAAGGAAGGGATATGACCACCCCTAGTCTTTGTGTTGCTCTTTTGGCAATATGCTTGCATATGCTATGTTTATAAGATATGGCCAGTGGCTTAAACACCAATAAATATTCATTCAATCAACTGGGGCAGGTTTCCCCCCACCCCCCAAAGCACAATGTTCTGCTGATGCAGCAAACTTCATTCAAAATCGCCCGAGACAATTACAAGGTTGACTGGCTAGCATATCATTAACACAGACAGCAACACTTGGGGCACTTGAGTGTGAGAGTACATTAAACATGCAAGCCCCCAGCAGGACTAAATGCATTGTGTACAATGAGCTAATACATTCACTTTTGAGCTGCATCACTTGAGATGCATTTGGGCTTTGTGTTAACTGAAGAGCTCCTTGAAGTTTTTCTGTAAAGCAAATGCACTAGCTTTTCACAAATAGTTTCAAAGATGGGCCCCTCTCCTAATGCTCTATGGTTTCAAACTTTGTCAAATTCTTGGAATTTTTGTGTCTCGTAAATATCCATGTTCAAAAGCCATGGAAACATTAGTGATTTGAGGGATGGGGTGGGGGTCTCCAAGTCTTTCACAGAAAGCTGATTTTTCTCTACTGCCAGCCTTCTGATAGGATACGCTTCATTTGATCAGTGTGATATATGTCCTACAAAGCATTAACTACCACTAACAAGCAAGAGTTCCAAACTAAGATCTCATTCCTGTGGGAGAGTGTGATGTTACCATTTTTTATGCAGATGAATGCTTTGGTAAAGCTCCTGATCAAGTTCTGTTCAAAGGGCTTGATGATATTCCTGAGCTCTTTTCATCCCATACAGCTTCTCCAGTGAGCTTGTTTATGTGGGTAATCTTCTCCACTGATACAGTTTATGCAGATAATCCTTTCAATCCTTTAGTAAATTGGTTCTGAAGTCATTGGGTTATAAAATCTCAGTGTCTCTCTCTCTCTGACCATGTGGTGACAATTATACCACAAATTTGGAAAATAATTCCAAGTGAAATTTCCTCCATCAGTCTTTTATTTTATTATGCTTTAGGCTTTTATTATGTTCAGAATCTCTGACTAAAAAAGATAAGCTGCTCAACTGTGAATTCATTCCACATTTATTCAATTGATTTATTATATTTGTACACCGCCTCCAACTTCTGTCTCTGGGCAGTTAATAACAGAAATTAAAACAGAAATAAAAACCTTAAAACAATTTAAAAACACAAGTAACGTCAAAAAGCTTGGGTGAATAAATGTGTCTTTAAAAAGTTGTCAGAGACGGGAAGGCTCTTATTTCAGCAGGGAGAGCATTCCAGAGTTTGAGGGTAGCAACAGAGAAGGCCCGTCCCTGTATAGCCACCAGACAAGCTGGTGGCAACTGCAGATGAACCTCTCCAGATGATCTCAATGAGCTATGGGACTCATAATGAAGAAGATGTTCTCTTAAATAACTAGGGCCTAAGCTGTTTAGGCCCTTTATGGGTTATAACCAGGACCTTATATTTTGCCCAGAAATTTATTAGTAGCCAATGTGGTTCTTTTAATATAGGAGTACACTGGTCTCTTCAAAATGACCCTGGAGACCAACCTGCTTGCCTCATTCTGTACCAACTGCAGTTTCTGGACTATGTACAAAGGCAGCCCCATACAGAGCACATTGCAATAGTCAAATCTGGAGGTTACCAGCATATGTACAACTGTTCTGAGGTCGTTTATCTCAAGAAATGGAGGGAGCTGGTGTATCAGCCAAAACTGATAAAAACACCTCTGGCCATCAACCGGAGACACCAGGGAGCGATCTGGATTCAGAAGCACTTCCAGATGTTTCCCCCCCCTCCATTGTGAAAACTGTCCATTTATTCCTACCTTCTGTTTCCTGCCCTTCAACCAGTTACCAAAGAACACATTAACCCGTCCCCTTATCCCATGACTGCTAAATTTACTCAAGAGCCTTTGGTGGGGAACTTTGTCAAATGTTTTTTGGAAGCCCAAGTATATTATGTCAACTGGATCACCTTTATCCACATGCCCAAGATACTCTCAAAGAACTCCAAAAGCATAGTGAGGCAAGACCTGCCCTTGCAGAAGCCATGCTAATTCTCTTTCAGCAAGGCCTGTTCTGCTATATGTTTAACAATTTTATCCTTTAGTATGCTTTTCATCAGTTTACCCAGCACATAAGGTAAGCTAACTGGCCTGTAACTTCCCGAATCCCCTCACCCTGCCATGATCCCTTTTTGAGAATGGGAGTTACATTAGCTGCTTTCCAGTCCTCTGATACTGATTGTAGGGATAAGTTACATATTTTTGCTAGGAGAGCAGCAATTTCACATCTGAGTTCCTTCAGAATATTTGGGTGTTTGCCATCTGGCGATTTGTTAATTTTTAGTTTTTCAAAACAATTAGAACATCCTCTCTTGTCACCTCAAATTGGCCCAGTTCTTCAGCCTCCAAGGCTGAGAAGCTCAGTTCTGGAATGGGTATATGGTCAGTATCCTCTGCCATGAAAACTGATGAATTATAATTATAATTCATTCAGCTTCTCTGCAATCTTCTTATCCTTCTTAATAATCCCTTTCATGCACTCATCATCTTAGGGTCCAACTGTCTCCCTGGCAGGTTTTCAGCTTCTGATATATGTAGATGTTTTTGTTATTTACCCTTGGCACTCCTAGCTATATGCTCCTCAAACTCTCTTTTTGTATCCTTTATTGTCTCCTTACATTTCTTTTGCCAGAGTTTATGTTCCTTTCTGTTCTCTTCATTTGGGCAGGATGTCCATTTTCTGAAGGAAGTCTTCTTCCCTTTTATAGCTTCCCTGACTCTTCTTGTTAGATACACACTGGAATAATCCTGAACTTAGTGGCACCTTTCCTCCTTTTTGGTATACATTCCAACTGAGCTTCTATTATTGTGATTTTGAAGAAGTACCATGCTTTTTGGAGCGATCTGACCCTCCTGACTTTTTCTTTCAGCTTCCTTTTTAACAGTTCTCTCATTTTTGAAAAGTTTCCCCTTCTGAAGTCCAATGCATCTGTGTTGGACTTCCTTGGCAGTGCTCCACTCGCATATATGCTAAATTGGATTACACTATGGTTGTTATTCCCCAATGGTTCAACAATTCTGACAGCAGGTCCTGGGCACCACTCAGAGTTAAGTCCAAGGTCACCTTCTTTCTGGTTCGTTCCATGACCAACTGCTCTAAGGCACAGTAATTTAGCATGTCTAGAAATTTGGCCTCTCTGTCAATACCCACACGTGAATTTTCCTAGTCTATGTAACAGTAATTGAAGTCACCCGTTATTACAGCACTCTCTCTCTCAATTCAAATCTGTACACCGCCTCAAACTTTCGTCTCTGGTTAACAATAACATAAAAAATTAAAACATACACAAATATCTTAAAACAATCTAAAAGTCAAAAATGCCTTTCTGATTTTTTTCAAAGGCTCTTTGACACCTTTCTGATTTTTTTCTCCAACTTCAGGTCACTCTCAGCGTATTGATCCCAGTGGGCAATAGCATGTCCCTAGTAACACATTTCCTTTCAGCCCTTGTATTGTCACCCATAATGATTATGTGGAGGACTCCCATCCTCCTGTGTTTTCTAGCCTGTTGGATTCTATCCCTTCTTTAATACACAGTGCTACTCCACTCCCAATCCTCTCCTCCCTGTCCTTTCTGTAGAGTTTGCACTGAGGAATAAGAGTGTCCTACTGGTCCTCACCGTTCCACCAGGTTTCTGTTATGCCCACTATATAACTATTTCTTCAGTAGCAACCAAGCACTCCAGCTCGCCCATCTTGGCTCAGAGGTTTCTGGCACTGGTATATAAATATCTATACACTGAATCTCTTACCTGGTGTGGGCATATGCTATCTCTCTTACTGTCATTTGACCTTTTTGAAAAGCTGGCTGTCTTCTCTACTCCTGGTTCTATTCTGTACCTTTTTGCTTTATCTGAAATGTTTGCACCCTCACACTTTAGGGGATTTTGCTTGCCAAACTAGATACCACCCAGTATCTACCAGGCCTTTTACAACAACCCCCACCAGATAGTATAAGCTATGTCAGTCAAGGGTCAAGAGAACATGTGATAGTTGTTCTTGGAATGTTCACACCATTCCAAGCAACTTGTCTACATCATCAGGAGTCACAAACTGAAACTGATCCACAATAACCACATAAGAGGAGTTGCTGGACTCTTCCACATTAGACTCTGCAATAATTGTGGGGTCCGAATCTGTCAGACTGAATAAAAGAGATTTTATACAAGAAGACATTGCTGTTAACCTTAAGGGCAACTATCAGGTAGGAAGTCTGTAAAATTGGTTCACCCACAAGGTGACCAGGCTTTTAAACAAGATCAGCAGCAGAGAATGAAATCACACACTCCTGCTGTAACACAAGAGAGCACCCCAGTGTACTAAAATTAGTTCAGGGGGATGTGAGAGAAAAACAAAAAGTCATTGCAATTGCAATTGTCAAGTTATAGAAATACATTGTGGAAGTGTGCTTAATTGTCTGGCCCTATCCATCCCCAGCACAGTACCTCCAGTGACTGTTGCTGGTGTCTGTCTTGTTTCCTATTAGATTATGAGCCCTTTGGGAACAGGGATTTATCTTGTTTGTTTGTTATTTCTCTACGTAAACCACTTTGGAAATGTTTGTTGAAAAGCGGTATATACATATTTGTTGTTGTTGTTGATCCAGATTAAAGCAATTTTTAGCTAGATGGATACACCACATACACGGAACAAGGAAACTTGTAAATGTTTCACCTTGTAAGGATGTTGCTAAGCTAGCAAATTGATAGTCAATCCGGTTAAAGGTTAGTTATCTAAGTTGTTTGTGGAACCATAGGACTGAATACAACCTATGAGACAATGTGATGTACCAATGACTATAAAAACAGCTGCTGCGCAGGCCAAAAGTGAAGAGAACAGAAACCGATGCTTTGCTTTCCATACCTCTACGAGCACGTACAATAAAGCATGAGATACCCATCAGCTGGGAGTCTGCATATGCTTTAAAGGATCTACAAGACCCCCTTAGGAGGAAACCTCTCAACAACATCCTTCTATCCACTTCTGGGAAAGGGGCTAGTGTGTATGCCCTATGATTGCCAGGCAACATGGCTAGTGAGGGGCTATGTAATGCTGCGCGCATGCCCAGAACGGCCGAGGGAGATACGGACACACGCCTGGGCAACACAGACGGACAGGCAAGGCTTTTATTATAGAGGATGACAGAAAGAGGCACCCAGAAGTTACTACTCCCCAAACATGCTTTCAAAACACTATTCTGTTTTCTATTACAATGGGGAGTACATTTCTAAAGTATTTCTTTAGCTTCGCTGTAACTAGGCATATTACCATGTCTTCCCTGTCATGTAATGAGAGGACAACTTCTATATTCTACTGTGCTGAAAGTATGGCTGGTCATAGACTGATCCCCATTTGAATCCCCTTCAGACTATATACTTCCACATGGATTGCATGGCACATGACTAACATTTTAAGAAACCACTGCACTGTATGGAAATTTATAATGTAGCTCACTCCTATGTGTGTTTGTTCATGAGTAAATTCCACTGGCTGATATTCTGACTAACACTACCCACTTCTAACAACAGTGATCATGCAGCGCTAGCCCTCATTCTTCTCTAAAGCATGGGTGTTCTTGTGCAAGAGTGCAACTATTCTCAGAGCTCTCTCTGTGCTCCAGACGTACTCTTTTACAGTGGAAGCATATTCCTGACCTTATCTAACAGGGATTCCCAGATGTCGTTGACTATAACTCCCAGAATCCAAGCTGCAGTGGCTTTTGCTTGGGGATTATGGGAGCTGTAGTGCACAATACCTGGGAATCCCTGTTAGAGGGAACACTGCTTCTGGAGCTCAGAGAGTACTCTTGCTCAAGACAGAGTATCCATGCTTCAGAAGTGTAGGGGTGCCTGGTTCTTAGAAGCATGTAGCATTAGTCAGGATGTAAGTTATTAAGGCTCTACACACAATCCATGTGTAGAGCCAAAATGGGGTCTGCGAGGGGAACGGGTTTGACCCGCTCTCCCCGCAGATGATCAGGTAGCACTCCCTGGGTGGCCAGATCAGCCGCTCAGATGATTTCCCAGCTCTGTCCCAGAGCCGTTTGGGGTGGTGGGGATCGGGGGCATCCTGGCTCCCAGAGGTTCCATAAGGCACCGTGCAAATGCGCGGTGCCTTGCGGGAAGCCCCCAGAGGCCGGGAGGCTTGTTGTAGCCTCCCAGTTGGGAGGCTACTTGTGAGTCATGGCAACATATGATCTTTTAACCTGCTTTTCTGGTGCTCATGCGCCTGAAGCCTGGGTTAAGCAGTGGGCTTCATAAGTGGGCTTGCTGCCAAGCCACCACCGGGAGCTGCGTGGCTCCCATTGCTGCACACAAGCAGCAGGAACTGGGCTGGGCTCCCTTAGCCTGGTCCCTGCTGCTGCTCGTGAGAATCGCCTCATGGTGTTTATCAGGGTTGACTCCCAAGTAAGTGTGCGTAGGATTGCAGCTATTTCAAATAAAAGGTATTTAGCCTCCAGACTCATTAATTACTTTTCAAAGCATTAAAGCCACTTTCTTCTTCTTCTTAAAAAAAAAATAAATCAAAAAAATCACTACTATTAATAACTCTAGGATCAAAAATATTTTGCACACCCAGAGATTGCAATTGAAGCTATTCAACTGGAGTTTACCTATGATATTGGATAGTTTTGTTTTCCAGAGGATAACAGGATAACCGTGAAATAGGTGTAGGACAGGCATGAGGTGGAGTCAACTGTCATCTCAGAACACAACATAACTGTGGTCACATAACTGCTATTATCATTCAGAACCTGTTTTCCAGAAGGAAATGAGATAATCTATCTTTTAGCTGCAGAGGCAGCCAGGAGTGCAGGATTTGTTATGGTGCCATGAATGGAGCCTGCCCTTGTTTACTGGAGATTTCAGAGATAAAGCAGTATTTCTTTATACACTGCTCAAAACAAAGTGCCCAATTAGTCTGTCAAAGACTGTATATACATCAGTTAGTTATGTATATACTAACTGAAAAACAAGCAACAAAATTCTATTTTCCTTCACGCAGCATATGAGGATCAAATAGACCACACTTTAGTTTTCCTGAAATATATTCATTTGTTGGTATTTATTCAAATTCTGTACTTTGGGCATTTCCCATAAAAAGACACATGCTCAATTTAATTTTGGATAAAGCTTCACTTTGTTTAAAGAAAGATATTTTAACTGTTAGATAAAAGATAACACATTTCACAGCAAGGGAATTTGGAAGCACATCAAAGATTTTAATTTCAGAAATTCCTGCTTGACAAAATCAGTCAAAGTCCTTCTCTTTTAAGGCTCATTGCAGGTGCTGTAATAGGTTAAAGATACCTGTGTGCTCTTGAAACTTTGCACATATAATTCATCCAAAGTGGAAATAATGTTGGAAGCCTGAAAATGCTTTGTATACTTCAACAGGAAATTAAATTGTTCCAGGTTTTTAAAAGGTGATTAAAAACAGACACCCTTATGAAGCTGCATTTGAATTCCCTCAAAGGTTTCAGAAAGCAACTAGTCACTATGTTTTCCTGTTTGTATCATTGCAAAGGCAACACACCTTGTAGCATAAAGGATTCACTGAAAGAATGTAGCGGAGGGGACTCATGTTTGGAACTGTATAAGCATATTAAAAAATAGAGTATATGAACACCATACAGCAGGATCACCTGGTTGATTGGGTGAATGGTTCTACTGAAAATTGTGTTCTTACATCATAATTGGGGCTTGTTCAGGATAGTGGTGTGCATGAACCAGTTTGAAGGCCATTCAAAAGGCCTCCGAACCTCGATGCCGGGGGGGTGTCTTCCTTTAAGAGCGGGGGAGGGTGCACCTACCCTTCCCGCCGCTTTCCCTCCACTGGCGCTCCGTTTTTAGGAAACTTCTTGGGGCAGCAGCATACCTCCCTGCTGTCCCTTCCCCCGTTCCTGGCCGGAAGTGACCGGAAGCAGTGATTGCGCGTGCGCCCACGTCGCATGGGCGCACGCACACCGCATATGTCACACACGTGACATGCATGCGTGTGTCCGTGTGATGTGTGTGACGGGTGTGCGCATACACACGGCGGGTGCATGAGCAGTCACTGTTTGCAGCCACTTCTGGCCAGGAATGGGTGAAGGGGCAACAAGGAAGGAGCTACGCTGCTGCCCCAAGAAGTTTCCTAAAAATGGAGCGCTGGCGGGGAAAAAGCGGCTATAGGGGTAAGTGCACCCTCCCCCGCCCTTAAAGGAAGACCCCCCACACCGGCGTCAAACTGCACTGCGGCGGTTGCAAGCACACCACTAGTTCAGGATTGCTTCCCAGGAAATAGTACACAATGTTTTAAAGAACTTAGAACCCATTCCCATCTTACTATGCAACACACCACCACCACCTTGCATAGATACTCATACTTTAGTCAAGAAAAAACATGTCTAATGTAACATCAGTTCAGGCACTAGTGTCCCAATGGATAAATCAAGATCAAGATATTCCATTATGGATAGTTGCCGATTCATTCACACATATACTTTTTGTAGAAAATTAGTTTGAAAAGCAGTCTTTCCATTTGCAAATATGTTGCCAAAGGTCTAAGAAGAAAGAAAGCTACAAAAGAAGTATGAAGGTACTGATAACACAGCCAAAATTGTTGTCTGAACAATATTTATTATTCATTCATTCATTCATTCATTCGATTTCTCTAGCGTTCTTTAAAAAAAATGGCTCAGGGCGGTTTACATTTTTAAAAACCCAATTAAAATCAATTAACAATTAAAACAGAAACTATAAAACACTATGGTTTTATATAAAACAGTATGGTATGTTTTATAGAAACTATAAAACAATATGGAAGTTGAGAGATATTTGATACATTAGTTTGCTGTTCAC
This sequence comes from Hemicordylus capensis, assembly GCF_027244095.1. Lineage (NCBI taxonomy): Eukaryota > Metazoa > Chordata > Lepidosauria > Squamata > Cordylidae > Hemicordylus > Hemicordylus capensis. The sequence continues at coordinate 155,425,866 of NC_069661.1, forward strand.
TGACCATATAGTAAAACCATTTCAGGGTTAAGACGGCCAGCTTTGTACTGGCTAAGTGGTTTGGGCAAGTCAGAAGAGATGGCCATGCAAACCTACAGGATTCTCTACAGGTACCAGCATGGGCAGCAGCAATATAGGAAGATGCTGAAAGGCATCATCTCATACAGCGCAGGAGCAGGCAATGGTAAACCCCTCCTGTATTCTACCAAAGAAAACCACAGGGCTTTGTGGGCACCAGGAGTTGAAATCAACATAACAGCACAATTTACCTTTACCAGCACTGAAGTCAATTGTAAAGAGCACTTCAGCACAGAGAGGACACAAGCCTTGCAATTAAGTTCAGAAAGGTCAAGTGATGCAAGAGGAGCACATAATAAATGTAGTGAGATGGGTGTTTGAAGAGTCATCAATCTGACAAGTATTTGCAGAGCCGAGGCTTTATGCCGGGAGAATCTCACAACTAAAGAGGAAAAGAGTCAGAATTCCAGCAAGGTATTTTGTGTGTAGTTTCTTAAATAGTTATACCAAGTGTTGTAAGATAAATACAATCTATACTGAAATTTTTGAACCTATTTAAAGTGTGCTATTTTAGATACATATGGCCAGACAGTATGCTGGAGCAACTCTAGTTTAAGAGCTGGCACACAAAGTTCAACCTAGGTGAATGAAAATGGCCCACATGGTGAGCAGCTTGAGCTCTGCCCTTGCACAGAGTCTGGATATTAGCTGCCTGGCAGGTTTGCCTCCCGCATGTGGAGAAGGAGACGGGGAAGTCATTTTTGCTTCTCTCCCCTCCCTGCTAAAGCCCTGATCACTGCTGCCAGGATTATATCCCTAAGACTTCTCCGCCCTTAAAGTCATGCACCAACCTCTTTAAGAGGAAAAGGATCAAGTTAGCTCCCAGTGGCCAAATAACAGGATAATGAAAGTTTGGGGTAGAAAAGAGGAGGTGTATGTGGAAGGACAAAATTAAAATGGAAATTCAGAATGACAAGACACTGCAGCTGCTAAGCGTTGAAGTCAGCATGGTGTAGTGGTTAGAGTGCTGGACTAGGACCAGGGAGACCTGAGTTCAAATCCCCATTCAGCCATGATACTAGCTGGGTGACTCTGGGCCAGTCACTTCTCTCTCAGCCTAACCTATTTCACAGGGTTGTTGTGAAGAGAAACTTCAGTATGTAGTACACCGCTCTGGGCTCCTTGGAGGAAGAGCGGGATATAAATGTAAAAATAAATAAATAAATAATGACAGCTGGAGTTAGAAAGTCGAGAAAGGGACCTGGAATTAAAGCACAGCTGAAATGAACAGAAATGTTGCTTTTTTCCCAAACATTCACTTTGTATGTAATTTAAGTGAAGCAATATATCAGTTTTCCAAATATATCAAATTTAGACATAATGTCCTATTTATTTTGGCATTATCCCTAAATTATCTGAGTCAACAAATCCTTCATAGCGATTAAAAAAAAAAATCTTTATAGACATTATTAAACAAGAGTCTGTCAAAAAGTATCAAAAACTACAACTACTATGAATCTCTGCCTCAATAACATGGCGAGAAACCTTATGGGGAGCGGGAAGCAGACCTGTGGTTTAGCCTTGCTTTCCAACAAGCCAGTTCAGGCAAATAGAAAAAAGCCTATTGCACAGCACTATCCTAAAAACAGGATTCCCATTATATTTTGAAAAACACTTGGTGCTTCTGTTATCTCACAGAGAACTAGAAGTCTCCTCTCTTCTCTTGTTGATAAACTGATTCAGCACCAGTCATTTCAATATAACTTCCCCACAGAAAACTGTCAAAACTTCAGGGAGACCCACAACAAGCTGTTTGGTCTACAACTGAGAATAGATCACAGAGCCAGAGTCTGCTGCACCCACTTCTGTTCTCAAAACAGCATATTAAGTCCCCTTGAGCTCAGAGAGAAGGAATCTGGGGTTTTAGAAGAGATATCAGTGATAGCTTGTTCTATATTAAAAAACAAATAAATAAAAGCAAGGTTTTTTCTTGCTCATTTTCAAATGTGAACAATTATCCTGGTAGAACATATCTACTATCACCTGAGCAAACATCAAGGAGTCATGAAAATGAGACAAAGGTTTATTTTTAACCAGTGTGTGGGATCACTTTTCCTTTTAAAGAATACCCTGGAGCTGTCTCAAGGCCTTATCTTTTTGGCAGCTGTTTAGAATTCTAAACTAGCAACCATACTACGAAATCCAGACTTTAGCTGATACATGTTCCTTTTCCCAGGCTTCTTGGCCAATGAGGAGAAATGGCTCCAGTAAAATAAATGTGGATTACTCTATCATCTGTCATTTTATCTGCCTTTTATATTTAAGTTACTTTCTGTAATAACACCCAAAAGCAGGCTGCATTGCAGATTGTAAGAAAAATGTATCACTATGCTCAAGCACACACATGAGACAAAGCTACAAATATCTGCTTTTCTGTTGTACAACCTCAAATTAAACAAGGTAGAAGTGAAATACATACAGGAATGGGTAGATTTCCTTCATAATAAGAACATAAGGCAGGCTACAAGGATCAAACAGTGGTTTGATTTTTTTTCTCGTTTTTAACTTTAATGAGTTAAACTACAGTTGCTTGAGTTAATATGTAATGGGGAGCTGCAGTTTGTCCTTAAAGTGAAAGCAAAAGCTCTTTCACTCTCCATGTCTTGGGGTGTGTGGGGATACATGGAAGACAGAAGCCTGTGGCTCGCTTAAGCTTGACTTATCGCAAATTAGTATTATATGCTTGAAAGTTTGGGTCACTGTCCAGAGGCCTTGAGAAAATCTTGCATTTCCTTCCTCAAGTGTAAGATGACTTGTAACAAAAAGATTCAGCACCCAAAAATGGTTGTTTTAATATATATCATCCTACATGCTCCTGGTTAGTAACTAGTTTCCCTGGAGGGCTGCTTTGAGTATGAATCAGGTAACAAGACCCTGACTCATACCTCCCAAAGTGGACATGAAATTGATTGCCAGGAAATTTAGAACCAACAAACGGAAGCACTTTTTCACACAACACATAATCAACTTGTGGAATTCTCTGCCACAAGATCTGGTGACAGCCAACAACCTGGATGGCTTTAAGAGGGGTTTGGATAACTTAATGGAGGACAGGACTATCAGTGGCTGATGTCTGAGGGATATAGGCCATCTCCAGCCTCAGAGGCAGGATGCCTCTGAATACAAGTTGCAGGGGAGTAATAGCAGGAGAGAGGGCAGGCCCTCAACTCCTGCCTGTAGGCTTCCAGCGGCATCAGGTGGGCCACTTTGTGAAACAGGGTGCTGGACTAGATGGGCCTTGGTCCTGATCCAGAAGGGCTGTTCTTATATTCTTATGGCAGTCCTGTTGTACGGATGCCACTCAATCCATACAACTATTTTGTCCCTGAGTTGGCAACTGGCAGTGGGGGGTGGGATAGGACGTACCCCTGAGAGAGTACATTTGGCCCATGGAGCCCTTCAGTTGCTGACCTCCATGATAAGCTTTAAAAAGAGGCAAGCTGGAGCAATACATAAATCCAGGCTCTATCACTGCTTTTGGCAATTCACTCTTCAGTGTGAATTGCGAATTGAGAGTTGGTTGTATTTCAGAATACAATATACTGTGTGCAATTAATGTGCTATCAGCAACTCTATTACTATATCCCCAATCTGGTTAAGAAGCAATTGTTATCATTATGGAGTTACCTACAGAATATGTAGAAGCACTGTATCATGCTAATTATGGCTACTTCAAGCTTCTAAAAAATCCTCTCTCAATTATGGCTAATCTCCAAGTCTTACATTGTTTTATAAAGTAGATAAAAATAATTCAATAGCCATCATTTCTGAGAAGATACTAAAATTACATTGCAATTGTATGCACAACTACCTGAGAGAAAACTCCTTGAATTCAATGGTTGACAATCTGACCAAATTACCTGATGAAACTCAACTTAAGTAGTCCATTAGAGTGAGCAGCACTAATGAGGACTATTCAATAGTCAGGATGTCAGCCAGTGAAATTTACTTCTGAGGAAACATGCATAGGTTTCAGCTGCATGTATGACTAAATACCAAGGGCACAGTCCAATCAACCTGAAGTTCATTTACATTTTCAGTTAATATACTGAAAACTATATCTTTGTGCTTCTTATAATGCTCTTAGTGATGGACTGTTGTTTCTGAATACTCACTGTAGGTGTCTACATTAACTAAATAGAACTAAAACTTTTTTTAAAACCCTGAAAAAATAGCAATTCTGATTTGTTCTTCCCGAGAGGAAAAGACCATTTGACAGATGTTCAAAGGAAGTTTAGTTCCAGTAACAAGGAGCTAAGTATTGGTGTCAACAGAAGTTAAATGCAAGGATTACAGCTGTCTACATATCTAAAAATAAAGACCGTCCCCACGCCTAACAATTTCCTGCATAGCTGTAGGAGTTACACAAATAGAGCTTCTCCACTGCAAGGGCTGCCCATTTCAATGGAGGATGGAAGGCAGTGTAGGCATTGCCTTTGAAATGGAGATGGACCCCCTGCTGCATTTTGACTGTGAGCTAAGATGATTGGTTATGATCTTCAGAGGCTTTATCCAGTCCATTGTGCAACACTCTATTGTGAAGAACAGCTATGACATTCCCATCAGAGACACAGGACCTCATAGTCACAGTGTCATCAAAGAGATTGAGCTTTAGTACAGCTCTTACCATTTTATTGCTATAGCATTAGTACATCATCCTCCCCCAAAAGCACTCCATATCAGCTACATGCTTTGGCTAAAGAGAGGTTTTATAGCATTCGTGTATAGACCTACTCTGGCTCATTTCAGCAGACAAATCGGTCTCAATCAATCAATCAGTACCTTTCCAACAGTTAAAGAATATGACTAAAACATCTTCTCTTACCTTGTTATAGTACTGCACCTGCACTGAGTGCCACTGTCCATCACTAACCCCTCCTGGAACAAATGGCGCAACTGTTGTAGTGGTTTCCCCTGAAAGATTACAAACAGGAGAGAGAGAAAAGAGTCACCGTAAAGATTGCATTTTATCATGCTTGTGACTAACAAAAGTGTTGGTTAACATTTGGGGGGGAAACTTACAGAAAAGATTAATATCACCCCCACCCCACAAATCCCATTTTGAATGCCTTGAGTGCAGAGTAGAGAAGAGATCTGCTTTTTTTCTGACTGAAGGAAGACGGAACAGTAAGACTGACAAGACATTAGCAATTATAAGTTCCAAGAACTACAAAAGCCACCCTACTGCCATCCAGTTTTAAGGGTGTGCACGGACCAAGGTTTGAGCACTGGTTCAGCGCCCAACTGGTTCAGAGAGGTCCAAACCAGTTCGGTGCCATGGGGAAGGGAGCGGGAGCTTTACGAAAGAGAAGAGCAGGTCCTTACCTGCTCTCTGCTGCTCCATGCAGTTTCCTGCTGGGGCAGCGCTCGTCCCAAGTACCCCCGTGTGGCGGTGCTGCTCTCCTCTTTCTTAGAGCTCCCCCTCCCCATTCCCTTCCCCGTGGCTCCAAACCAGTGCTCGAACATTGGTTCATACATACATTCAGTTCCCCCTCACAAATAAATGGCAAGACCACTAACTGTGATTTGGCATAAACTATATTAATACAACATGCAAATTATACCAATTGCAGGCATAAGAATATAGACATTTAACATCCTATACTCCTAAAGTATCTTCATGCTGAAGCAATTGGTTGCCCTAAAACCTTAGCAAAAGGAAGAGTAAAATCTTTGTTCCTGACAAATGAAAAGTGTATTTTGGGGAATATCACAAAAACGACTGTTACCCAAGGGAAGAATGTGCATTCTTGTGGTTTTCTCTTTCAAACTGGAATCTCATAGTACTACTAGATAAAGTGTTATGGAACAAAGAAACTTTTTTCTTCCCAGAAAATTGCAGAAGTTCTAACCCTGGAACTAACAACATTGCTTCCTGTCTTTCCCATTTAAACGTCTTTTAAAGATTTGATAAAGCACAATGTCAGATTAGTTTCACAGACCAGTACAACCAGCCTGGTGACTATTCATTGCTTTTCTGAAGTAATAACAAAACAAATATCTACAGCAAAAGTACACAAGGGCCCGCCACATTGAACAGGTTGGGCTTGTCATGATTGATTAGTTGGACAAAAGTTCCCATTACAGAAGAATAAGAGAAGTAAAATGTTAAGCACAACTAAGTCAATAATAAACCAATATATATCTCCAGCCCTGCTCTCATAAACAGTTACTTCAGTTTAACACACACACACCTGCACTATTCATACAGAGAGGAGTTAAAATGAGAGAGGAGAACAAATGTGGACCCTTTTTTTTAAGGATGCGGAAGACCCTAACTACTGTGTGAGTTTGTTTGTTTTTGGTATTGTTACAGGAAGAGGGCTCACTATTCCCCTTCCTAGAGTACCTCTGTCCACAATACAGAGAATATATTTTTGCACGGCTATAACAAAATATACATTCTTCCTTAAATCTGTGATAATTTCCTACTTACTTTAAAGGTAAAGTGTGCTGTCAAGTCAGTGTAGACTCCTAGCAACCACAGAGCCCTGAGGTTTTACTTTGGTAGAATAAAGGAGGAGTTTACCATTGCCATCTCCCATGCAGTATGAGATGATGCCTTTCAACATCTTTCCTGCATCACTGCTGCCCGACATAGGTGTTTCCCATAGTCTTGGAAATGTATCAGTGAGGATTCGAACTGGCAACCTCTGGCTTGCTAATCAAGTCATTTCCCCGCTGCGCCATTAGGTGGCTCCTATTTACTTTGCAACCTTGGTTATTCAAAGAAAATAAACCATTTTATAATTTTGATTCTTGAGTTGCCAAAATTCCAGTGAACCCCAAATAATTCTGCTATATCTGTGTGTCAATCAGACCTAAGGCTCAATGTCATATATTTTGTCAAAGGACAAGAAGAACACAGTGAGTCCTTTCTCAAGAGCAGTGAGAAAGGCCTACCCGGTTTGCGGGGAGGAAGCCCGGAAGATCTGAGGGTCGAGTTGCCAGGATGCACTGCCCTGTGCTGCCCTGCTCCCGGAGCTCCAATAATGCACCACTCAAGTGCACAGTGTATTATGGGGATCCCCCTTCCCCTCCTTGAGAACGTCATTCTCAAGCAGCCAGGGCTTGACACACGAGCAGAAAAACAGGAGAGCCATGTTCTGAGGGGAGACTTTGTAGGCAGGGTTGCCGCCATGGTGCCGCCGGGGTTGGGCCCACACCAGGCAGTTCACATGTGCATGCAAAACCAGTCTGGGCTCCCGCAGTGGCCTCTGATTTAGCAGTAGCCATGCCTAACTAGTTGCTGATAACAACTAGAGGCTCTACACACGATCCATGTGTAGAGCCTGGGAGGGTTCTGTGGGGAGAGTTGGCTTAGTCCGTTCTCCCTGCAGATGGGCAGTCACTTGTTGTTGGGTGGTTGGATCAGCCGCCTATACGACTACTGGCTCTGTCACGGAGTGAGACGGAGTCCGTCATGGAGCAAGTAGGGGTTGCAGGGATCAGGGGCTGCCTGGGCCCCAAAAGTCCCAGAATGCCTCACGCGAGTGTGTGGGGCATCCTGGGGAGACCCCTGACACCAGGAGGCTCATATTAGCCTCCCAGTGGGGGTCTCCTCATGAGTTGCCACAGTGTGGCGCTGCGCCAACTCCTGATTGGGAAAACGGGGTTAGCGGAATGTTCGTTCCACTAACACTGTTTAAGGGGAGGGCTTCTTTGGCAGGTTAGCTGCCAGAGAACCCCCGGGCTCGCCCACGAGTTCTCACAATGGGAGAAAACTGGGCTGGGCTCCTTTAGCCCGGTTTTCTCCCATCTTGAGAATAGCCTCCTAGTTTTTCCAGATTGGGATGCATATCATATCGCCATTCATACACAGAAATGGTCTTGCTAGTTCAGTGGGACTCAGAGGAGCACTCTAATAGGCATGTGCCCAAAACGTTTCAGAGGCCATTCTAAAGGCCTCCAAAACGTTTTGGCACTGGAGCGGTTTTCGGTGTTTCGGCACCGGCAGGGGTAGTACTTTAAGGGTGGGGGAGGGTGTACTCACCCCCCCCCCCGCTGCATTTCCCCTGCCGGCGCTCTGTAGATTTCAAGCCAGGGCAGCAGCATTCCTCCCTGCCGCCCCGTTCCCCCCATTGGCCGGAAGTGGCTGGAAGTTGCGAGCGCGCATGCGCCCGTCGTGCGTGTGCCGCCTGCCGTGCACACGTGTGCACGACGGGCACACGCGCGCTCGCAACTTCCAGCAACTTCCGGCTGACGGGGGGAATGGGGCGGCAGGGAGGAACGCTGCTGCCCCGAGGGGCTTGAAATCTACAGAGCGCCGGCGGGGGAAACGCAGCAGGGGTGGGTGGGTACACCCTCCCCCGCCCTTAAAGTACTACCCCCGCCGGTGCCGAAGACAATTCGTGCACATCCCTACACTCTAATGCTGATGTGGGTATGCACCTCCATCCAGACTAGCTAAATGCATAGGGGTACTGCTTTCACATGTGGTTCCCTCTTGCTGGATCAGAGCTTGGTTCTCATCATCTTCTACTATTACTGCTACTACTTCTTCTTCTTATATACCACTTTGGAGGAACAAGGCCTAGACCTCTTAAAGGTAAAGCTGCACTTTCAAGTTGGTGTCAACTCCTGGCGACCACAGAGTTATGTGGTTTTCTATGGTAGAATACAGGAGGGGTTTACCATTGACTCCTCCCGCGCAGTATGAGATGATGCCTTTCAGCACTTTCCTATATTGCTGCTGCTCCATATAGGTGTTCCCATAGTCTGGGAAACATACCAGCAGGGGTTCGAACTGGCAATCTCTTGCTCACTAGGCAAGTTACTTTACCTCTTGGGTTTCTGTAAAAAAGCCCCTGTACTGTAAAGTGTATTAATATTCCCAAACCTCTTCTTTTTTGTAAATAGCCCTTGTATTATGAATGAATTATATATTGCATCAATATTCCTAAAACCTCTGCATTATTGTAAATAGGATTTCTGTGCTTGCAAATCCTTATGTATGGAGAAGATGCAGGGTCAAAAGTTCACTTCTTTTTTGGTAGTTAGGCAGTTGATTTTTGGAGGAGGAAATATTCTTTTTAAAATGGAGGGAATTTTTGTTCTGAGTTAAAGGAAGTGTTGGGGAGAGAAACTGTATATAGAGAGTTTTTAGAGAGGGAGGACTGAGAAGTCAAGTAAAGAGTGCTGGAGCAAGTCAAAGATGGAGTTTGCAGAAGCAGCAGTTTGCTGGAAAGAGTCTGCTAAAGGAAGTCAGAGCTGGAGGTTGCAGAAGAAGGAAGAGAGCCTGGAAGTCTGCTAGAGGAAGTCCAGGAGCTCAGAGAGTGAGCAGCCAGCAAGAAGAGAAGCCTAGCTGAAATCACTAGAAGCAAAAGAAGAGCCAGGCTGGATTGAGCCCCAGACCTGTGCTGTAATCAGAACAAGAGACTACCCAGCAAGCCAGAAGCTGAAAAGAAAGCACAGAGGACTCTGCGTAGGGACCAGTACAGAGTCAGGCAGTGATTGCGTTTTTCCCATTTTTATTTTTCCCTGACCTGCTCTGTTAATAACTGTTTTGAATTTTTTGTTGTTGTTTTGCTGTAAAAGTGATGTATGAACTGAACAATTTTTTTCTAAAAGTAAACGTTCTTGTTATAAAAAAATTAGAAGATTGTTTATTTGTCTCTACCCCATGCCTATAAGCCTTTCCACACTACTGAAGGTTTTTTTGATTTGTTTTTTGTAACTCTTGATAAAAGGTGAAGGGCTATTGTAGTGGACCCAGCCATACCAAAAGTCTACTTGGTGGCAACAGTAAAAAGGTTAGGAGGAATAGAGGGCTGTTCTTCCACAGCGCTGGGATCTGTCACCCATGGTAATGCAGCAAGGTGGTTCCTCCACCATCACTTTTCAATAAAAGTTCTCTCTCTCTGTCTCTGTCTCTCTCTCTATATATATGTATGTATATGTGTGTATGTATGTATATATATGAATGAACATATAGTAGATACCAGCAACAGCCACTGGAAGGAAGCTGTGCAGGGAGAAAGACAGTTCCTCTCCCCCTGCTTAATACAAGAGATCCATCACTTGCCTCTTTGTTCAGTTCGTATACCAGAGGTAAGCCTAGGGACTGCCTCATTTAAAATGGGAAATGTGTTTTCACAGAGGATTTTTCGTAGAAAAAACATACAATAGAACATGCAGATATGCAGACACAAACAGATGTCTCAAAAATCTAATGTAATATATAGGATGATGAATATTCAAATGTAGGGTTGCTCTTTTCTCTATGTTCTTCTTCCAACATACTTTACCTCAAATCATTTGCAAGATGTATCTGGCTAAGCAGAAGCAAAACCAAGGTGAACAACCTTCCTTTTTATTGCTCTCTTTGTCTTGATAAAAAAAATGCTTGAAGGTAACAGACACCAACGAATGCTTGATACCATCTCGATAACAATCAGTTCTGGCTACTATAAGGCTGATTTCCAATTAGCAAATATAGAAAGCATTGCTTTGGGCAAAATGCTTTACATCTAATTATATATTTTGCATGAAATGCAAGAGAGTGCATTTAAGGACGTGAATCCTGATTTTATAAAGTTCCCATGACTCACAGAATTACACATAGCTCATTTAAGTCAAAATATTTGGCCTGAAGTCTTTTTAGTTCCATTGAAATCAATGGCCACCATCCAGTAATTCTCTAGCGATGTGGACATTTGTAGTCCCCCACTTGCATTATTGCCCCTGCAGTCCTTTCTCTACACCTGCCAAACCAACAAATCACTGCCTTCAACACAAGAAAACATGCTTCCTGTACTCATTTTCTTAGGGATGAATTCCATAATCTATCAGAATTCATTTTATTTACTTATTTATCATATTTTTATACTGCCTGATATGCACATCTCTAGGCGGTATAAAAAATTTAAAATAATATTTAAAAATCAGCACAGATTAAAATACACAAAACAATTAAAACAGCAGCATAAAACAGAAATAAAAACAGCATAAAACAATTATTTAAACAAATTATTAAAATTAATTCTAATTAAAAGCCTGTGAGAACAGGTGATTCTTGAGGGTCTCCCTGAAGGAGATGCTCTTATTTCAGCAGAGAGCATATTCCAAAGCCATGGGGCCACCACAGAGAAAGCCTAGTCCTGGGTCGCCAACAAACAAGCCAGTGGCAACCGTAACCAGACCTCTCCAGAAGATCGTAACTGGCAGCAGGGTTCATGACAAAGTATGCACTCTCTTAAATAGCCTAGACCCAAACCATTAAGGGCTTTATGGGTAATAACCAGCATTTTGTATTTCACCGGGAAACATATTGGCAGCCAGTGCAGTTCTCTTAAAATCGATGTTATGTGGTCCCTTCAAGTTGCCCCAGAGACCAATCTGGCTGCTGCATTCTGTACCAATTGTAGTTTCCAGACTACATACAGAGACACTCCCACGTAGAGTGCATTACACTAGTAAAGCCTGGAGGTTATCAGTATCTGTACTACCGTTTTAAGGTAATTTACCTCCAGAGATGGATGTAGCTGTCGTATCAGCCAAAGCTGATAAAAAGCACTCCTGGCCACTGCCTCAACCTGAGAAAACAGGGAGGGTTTTGTGCTCCGGAGCACTCGCAAGCTATGTGCCTGATCTTTCATGGGGAGTGTAACACCATCCAGAACAGGCAGAGTTAAACCATCTTTTGGGTCCCGATCTCTGATAGTCAGTACCTCCATCTTGTTTGGATTCAGCTTCAGTTTGTTATCCCTCATCCAGCCCATTACCACCTCCAGGCAGGCCTTTCGAGAAGATATGCCATTTCCTGATGAACTTGACATGGAGAAATAGATCTGGGTTTCATCAGCATATTGATAACACCCAGCACCAAACCTCCTGATAATCTCTCCCAGAGGTTTAATGTAGATGTTACAGAGCACTGGAGACAGTATGGAGCCTTGTGGAACTCCAGACTTCAGCTCTTGCTTGGCAGAACAACAGTTCCCAAGTGACACCATCTGGAATCTGCCAGAGAAGTAGGAGCAGAACCACTGTAAAACAGTGCCACCCAATCCCACCTCCATCAAGCGACCCAGAAGGATACCATGGTCAATGGTATCGAAAGCTGCCGAGAGATCCAAAAGGATCAGCAGAATCACACTCTCTCTGTTGATCGCCAATTGGGAGATCATCCATCAGGCTGACCAAGGCAATCTCAACCCCACCGGAAAGCCAGTCTGGAAAGGAGCTAAATAATCTGTGTCATCCAAAACTGCCTGGAGCTGAGAAGCAACCACTCGCTCAATCACCTTACCCAACCAAGGAGGATTAGAGACAGGTCTGCAATTTGCTAACTCAGAGGGATCCAATGCAGATTTCTTCAAAAGTGGTCTAATAATAGCCTCCCTAAGACAAGGAGGCATCCTATCCTCCCTCAAAGAAGCATTTATAATATTTACCAGACCCTCTCTTATAATATAATTACCAGATGAGATAAGCCGTTGGACAAGGGTCAAGAGAACAGGTTGTAGGACATACAGTCCGAGCAGTTTGTTCACTTACTCAGGAGTCACAAACTGAAAATGATCCAATCTAAACCCATTAGAAGAGTTGCTGGGCACCTCCACTTTAATTTAATTTAATTTAATCTGGATATATCAGATTTAAATTGGTAAGAATTTAAATCGATAAGAATCAAGGCTCATTTATTTTTGTATTTATAAACCGCTTTTTATGAACAGAAAATTACTGCTTTCAATCTAGAGTTATTCACTTTCTAAAGAATTTTATGACCAATTATGATGAGAAGCCCTTTTGTCTATAATGGATGTCACTAGTGTTAGAAAGATAGTACGAATCCAAGCTGTCTTACTTGTTGCTTCATACTTTCTCAATAAAACTATTTTCTTGGAAGATCTGGGAACCAGAAGCTTATATAATCATAAGGCATGAAGTTATACTGTATTAGCTTTGACAAAAAAGCTATTAAGAATACAACAGAAGTATGTGGCCAGTCTTCACAATTTCTGTATTTTCTTCTTTAGATAATTTATTTAGCCATGTTAATTTCTTTGAAGTCAAAATAGAACTACTTTTTGATTTTCTATTTCTATTTCCAAGGATTGAGCGAATGAATGATCCCATAATTCCTTAAGAAAATTGAGAGCACTCAGTACTTTGTAAAACTGGACATTTACAGCTCAATACTATGACAAATGCTCTTCAGTACTGCAAATATTTGACCATGAGTATTTGTGCATGTATATAAATTGGACCATAATGCAACAATATGAGAGATATGTATCTAAATGAAACCAACAACACCAATGAACCACAGGTGGGGGTGCCGACTGATGGACTAAAGTGAAAAAAAGATTTGGTATCATATGTAGGAAATCATAAGAATAAAGCAATGGGAAGAAAGCTGGTAAATACAGAAGCTACAAAAAAGGATAGGTTGAAACTTGTGATTGCCAAACAGATGGAAATCTGTTTTAGTGCAAAGGACATTCTTTCCCTGTAGATAAAACACTCCTCGTAGGCATTCTCCAAGTTCCATAGTTGGTGGCTGGAAAAAACACCAGATTTATAGCCACAAAAAAGCAATAAGAATAATTAACACAAGCTGCAAAGGGAATGGGATCTTGTCAAATGGATTTTAGACTGTACACAGTCTGTTCAAAAGGCAAATAAATCAGTGTGACAAGTGAATAAAGTCACTGATGAGTTTTCAAGATTACTGCTAGTTTTAGCAGGCTAAACAGACAGAAACAGCTTACCTGCAGAGAATGTCAGCTGGATCTGCTCTTCAATGATCTCAAGTGCAATAAAATCATGCTTCTCATTAAAACGGCCATTGTAGAGAATCAGAGCGTTTCTTTCTCTCGTTGCAAACCTACAGCAGACAGGGAAGCACAATTTTCACAGAAAGAGTAAGCTGTAGCCTAGCTGCTCTGTAAACAGGTCATGTAAGAATTGCCAGCCATTCTTTCAACACAAGAAGCACGCTTAGATGTGTCCCTAACTACAGCAATGAACCATTTTTCTTTCTCTTGGGGAACCCTCCAGTCTGGCAACTATCAGTCTGAATCTCTCCCTCCCACCACCACTTTAAAAGAAAATTGACCCTTCTGCTGCCCCCTGCCATGTCCAGAACACGGCACCTAGGTCTGGGCCTATGTGGTCTATTGGAAATCTTTCTCTGTGTATTTGTGATCAAGTGAAGGGGTGCACTTAGGGATACCACTGGGTGGGGGGCTAAACTGTTCTCTGTGCCTGGTGACCCCAGCTGTTACGAATCAAACTAGTTCCTTTCTGCACAAGAAAAAAAAGTCCTGTGCTCTGTTTCCCACACCTGCTGACATCCTAAGGCTGCATTGCACAGCGGGAAGAAGCAACCATGCTCTGAAAGGCTTCCTGACTACCAGCAGCATCAGTGCTTGTGGGGGAGGCAATTTTTGCCAATCTCCCCTTCTCCTACTAGAAATGCCCTGCACCACTTGAAAATATGTCTGTGTGACCCTCAGAAACATATTTTTGCATAGTGAAGGGCACTTCTGGGGGATGAGGAGATTGGCAAAAATGGCCTCCCTTGCAAGCGCTGGTGCTGCAATCATCAGGAAGCCTTCCACAGCATGGACACTTCTTCCCACTGGGCATGCACAGCCTTAGTCAAGATGTTAGCTTCTACCCTTCAACAATGTGGTAGTCTGAGTAGACATTCAAGTGCTTTGACAGCCTGCAGACAGTTGGACAAAATATAAAGCTGTCCGCAGCACCAATACAGCAGACACAGAAAATCAAAACACCATGAATTGTATTGGACCACTGTGGCATCACCTCCATACTATTAGAAAAACATCTAGGCAAAAGTAAGTCCTACTGGTGTCAGTGGAACCCATTTCCCAGTAGACTTAGGACTGTAGCCTAAACATTCCAAAGACTGAAGTCCACTTATTTAATAACATTCTGAATCTCCAGATCAGCTGCTACCTACCCAGTCTGGCCATCCCTCTCCTGGACTTGTTATTTGGATGGTGCTCTGAGAAACTACAAATCCAAAGCTATTTATTTAAGAAAGTAACTGACAGTAGCTTGGTTGGCTACACTGGTATGAGTAGCAGCCTGCGAGTGGGTGGAATACAGCTCACAAGTAATCCAAAAATACAGCAAGATGCTCGAGAGAGAGAGAGAGAGAGAAAGAGAAACAGCTTGTAATGAACAAGCAGATGCAGATGATTCTGTGCTCCCACTAATTCTTCCTGTTTTATAGCATCTGATTTTTCGGCTATGGCATTATAGCACACATAACTATGAACTAGAAATGTTCACTCCACACAATTTATGAACTAGAAATGTTGCTAGATAGCAAGATGGTATGTGGCCATGTGGGCTATTTTAAAAATACAAAATATACTAATGTGGATGAACTTTACTAAGAGAAGTCTTCAGTACTCTGCTCTCAAGGGAATTGGAAGCTGATAGATACAAGACATCTTGGTACTGAATATGTGTCCCTAAGACATAAAATATGCTGTGACAAATATTTTGTAATTCAAACTATATCCATAGTCATCCTGAAATAAATAATTACCCACCTGAGAGAATGTGTATAAGAACCAAAAATGCGTATAAGAACATGTATAAGATTGTTGCTCAATTCAAAAAGCAACAATCACCCTTCTAAGATGTACAGCAAAATCCTCAGAATGAAAAGTCAAACACTACTACATTTGCACCCTGTTTTATAGCTGATAGAAAGAGTGACCGTATAAGGCTTCATATGACTTTGGAAAGGCAGCAAACTTACATAAGAGAGACAGTGAAATGGAAGCGTTGCCTTAACCCCTTGAAGGTGACAAACGACTCTGGAGGGAAGCTTCTTGTTGTCATCTCACAATAAGGTCTCTCGTATTCACCAGGGGGACACTCACATTTGAAACCTCCTATGAGCAGATTCACACATGTTCCTCCATTTTTGCAAACTCCTGGAGCGCAGCGTCCAGAGCGAGCATTCACTTCACAGTAGTCTCCTAAAAGACAGAGAGATTAACAGTGAGGGCCGAGAAATGAAGAACATGCCTCCAAAACCTGGAATAATTCAAAAGTGAACGGCCAATAAGACTGTAGAGACTTGAGAATTCCACGAAAAAGATCATGTGCATTGGCTGTATATTTTGTAATTTCACAAAACAAAGCTATCAGTCCTAGCCACATGCCGCAACTTGTAGGTGCTTGGGCAGCAGGTCTCAGTCAGCCCTTGTTCTACTAGAAGACCTCCTCATGCCCTCTGCTAGGTAAACCAGGCTTTGTGTTTTGCAAAGTGTTTCATTCATTTCATTCAGTTCAACGTAATTGTCACAGTTCCTGAGAAAACTAGGGCATGACAGATATGCTATAAGATGACACACAGTCAAAAGGATTATTGAGATATCTATTAAAATATTTTCAAATCAAAATGGATTTCAACCCACAATACAAGGATAGAATCATATCTGCTGCCTAATCAGAGCCAATCCTCCTATTCCCAGAAATCACAATAGGCTCTTGAGAGCCAATATGTTTTTGCATGTTGAAACTGAGAATGGCACAGGTCTACATAAAGGGCCAAGTATGAACTTGCTCGGTTTAAGTTGGAGGAGACCTAATGATAAAAAATTCTGATTTCCAATGGAGTGATGGCTGAAAGGACAATGGATCTGACAAACAAACAAGATAAGACAGACAAACAAACAAAAGAAGGGACAGCTGTCAGCATAGTCTGTAATCTTCAAATCAATATCGTTCTTATGAATAGGAACACCAGCCAGCTTTGAATTAAAATTACTTAATCAACACATGAGTGAGCACTGCAAATTTCACCAAGGTCAAGAATGCCTCTTGGCAAGTCAACAAACCAGTGTGCTCACTCCACTCGTTCCTCCAGTTCCCTCCTGCCCTTTTTGGAAGAGTGGCCACCTCTGCCTTGAAGAGTGTTCTTACTCTTTATTCCTAGATATGAAATTAAGGGCTGCCCACTTAAAACCTTGAGTGCTTTCATGAGGTTAGCAGCAGAAAAATCATGCATAATAGTTCAAGATGGGCATGGGGGTACTTGTCTTTAGCAAAAGGATGTGGAGCATATGGCTGCAATCATGGAATAATAAAAACCACAACAGGGCACTAGACTTTAGTTGAGCCGGGCCTGTTTACTCCATCAGTTATCCTAACTCATTGACTAGATTGAACCTTGGATAGATTTACACCTTCAAGCTGCGAATGTGAGTCTGAAGAAATCTGAAAGAGGGAACAATGCCTTTCTCTTTTTCATCCAAAGTCAAGTGATTTTGTAAACAATATCAGGATTGTTTTCTCAGGGGTACAGAAAAGGGGAAAGTACGAGATGCAGAGGTAGACAGAGTATTAAATTTGCTAAGGATGCCCAGTTACCTGTGAAAGGCCCAAGACAGTCAGCAACAATGTGGGGCTAAAAACCTGTGCAAATAAGATTCATCAGTTGACATCTAGACTAACATTGCTCCAGGGCAAACAAATTGCCATAGTGCAAGGATGCTACATGGGCTAGTTCCACTAAGCCAGGAGCCTGCATACCAGATTAGTGTTGCACTGGTGTAACAGGCTGCGCTTGCACAATCTGTTGTGCAAGCCTCTTTCTCAGTCCATATATGTTGCAGGGAATGTACAGTGTTGGTTTGGATGTCACCCACTCTCTTTCTCTGGACTGGTTTCGACACAGACTCAGCACGTAAGCTGCACATGAAGTAGGACAAAGGAAGGCGTCAATGGCTCAGGCTTTCTTTCCCACTTTAAAGAAAACCTTTAGTTCACATGAGCAAACTCTTCATGTGAACATGAGAAGTGAGACAGAAAGTGAGGGACCTTTTAATATATCAATTTACACATATATATTCCAGTTCACACAAAGTTTTTGAGCTCCTCAGCCCAAACTACATGTCCATCCTGTATGCTACAGCCTTGTGTGAACCAGTTCCATCTCACACACATTCACACAATGTTTGCTTTCTGCATGCCAGCATCTTCTCTGTGCCTATCCAGATGTGACAGCCAATGATTTCAAGCTGCAGTCTCAAGCATACTTTATTTATTTATTTATTTATTTATTTATTTTTACATTTTATATCCCGCTCTTCCTCCAAGGAGCCCAGAGCGGTGTGCTACATACTCGAGTTTCTCCTCACAACAACCCTGTGAAGTAGGTTAGGCTGAGAGAGAAGTGACTGGCCCAGAGTCACCCAGCTAGTACCATGGCTGAATGGGGATTTGAACTAGAGTCTCCCCAGTCCTAGTCCAGCACTCTAACCACTACACCACGCTGGCTCACATACATACTAGGATATAACTCCCACTGAATTCAGAGGGAATTACACCTGACGAATCGTGATTAAGATTGGGCTGCAAGGCTTGCCAATAAATACTTTGCAATACACATTACTTTGATAGTAGGCTATAGGTGCAGGGACAGTATTTTGCAGCTACACAGATATTCCAGGGATAATGTTTAGGAGATGTTAAGCATTACACTGTGCAGACACTTGAATGTGTGACCCAAGGGTGAACTGGAGAATTGAAGATAGATGATCATAGAACATAAGAACAGCCCTGCTGGATCAGGCCCAACTAGTCTAGCATCCTGTCTCACACAGTGGCCCACAAGATGCCTCTGGGAAGCCCACAAGCAAGAGGTGAGGGCATGCCCTCTCTCCTGCTTTTGCTCCCCTGTAACTAGCATTCAGAGGATCTTGCCTCTGAGGCTGGAGGTGGCCTATAGCCACCAGACTAGTAGCCATTGATAGACCTGTCCTTCATGAATTTGTCTAAGCCCATTTTAAAGCTATCCAAGCTAGTGGCCATCGCCACATCCCGTGGCAGAGAATTCCATAGATGAATTATGCACTGTGTGAAAAAGTACTTCCTTTTGTTGGTCCTAAATTTCCCGGCCTTCAGTTTCATGGGATCAGGGGCGTATCTAGGGTGGGGCAGGCAGGGCACATGCCCCGGGCGCCACTTGAAGGGGGGCGCCATTTTTTAAAATTTAAATTTTTTTTTTAAATGGCCACCAAAAACAAAATGACCACCGTGCATGCTCAAATGGCCTCTGTGAGTCCCTAGGCCATGCCAGGCCTCGCAAAGGCCATTTGAGCATGTGTGGAGGCCATTTTGTTTTCAGCCATTTAATTTTTTTTAATGGCCACTGCACATGCTCAAATGGTCCCTGCGAGGCCCTAGAGGCCAGAGGGGGGAGGGGAACTTTTGCAGACCCCCTCATGGCCTTTAGGAAGCCCCTCGAAGGGGCTGCAGGTGAATTGTTTTTTTAAAAAATTAATATAATATAAGTCACTGTACACATATTCAGATTGTACACATATTCATATTCACTATGTACAGAGAATCAGGGCTTGTGAATACTGAGCTGAAGCTTATGAGCTAGGATTGTATTCATTTGCTCTTACTTTGCTTCTTGTGATAAGTGAGTTAAATATGATGTCTTAATAATATGGCTATTAATGGTGAGATTGTCTTTGAATCAGTGTGAAATCCTTAGTTTTAAGGCCCACTGGGAGTTTCTTGCTCTCTTTCTCTCATTTTAACTGTCTGAAATACTAGAATATATTCCAAGCAGTGACGCAGTTTACTCTGCACATCCTTTAATTATTTTCAGAGTATCTGGGAAAAGTCAAATTCTCCATTTATTTTTAAAACTTATGTAATAGTGATGCTACAGTGCATAGTAGAGAATTAGATAGACACTTCTGTTTAGTTTTCCAAGTACACCTCCACGTAGTATTTGGGTATTTCATGAGCTCCAGCATACTGAAATTTGTAGTTTTCCAGCATTTTTTGGTCTGGCTATGTCCACTGCCATATAGTTTTTGAAATATTAAAAGATTAACAAGCTTGACTTGTATTTTTCAGCTGATATTATGGTAAAGTTATCTGAAAGATAGGTGTCAGATGTTTGGACAGGGGGCGCAATTTCAGTGCTTGCCCTAGGTGCTATTGTCCCTAGATATGCCTCTGCATGGGATGGTCTATGGTTCTGATATTATGAGAGAGGGAGAACATTTTTTCTCTGTACACTCTCTCCACTCCATGCATAATTTTATATACCTCGATCATGTCTCCCCACAGTCACCTTAAGTGGCGCAGCGGGAAATGCTTAACTAACAAGCAGAAAGTTGCCAGTTCGAATCTGTGCTGGTATGTTTCCCAGACTATGGCATACACCTATATCGGGCAGCAGTGATATAGGAAGATGCTGAAAGGCGTCATCTCATACTGCACGAGACGAGGCAATGGTAAATCCCTCCTGTATTCTACCAAAAGAAAACCACAGGGCTATGTGGGCGCCAGGAGTCGAAATTGACTTGAAGGCACACTTTACCTTTATGTCTCCCAGCAGTCTGCCTTTTTCCTAACTAAAGGGTATTTAAGAGAACATCTTCTCTGTCGTGAACCCAGTCAGTTATTAAGATTATCTGGAGAGGTCCAGTTACGGTTTCCGCCAACCCGTTTGGTGGCAACTCAGGACCGGGCCTTCTCTGTGGCTGCCCCAGGGCTTTGGAACACGCTTCCTGATGAAGTAAGAGCATCTCCTTCTCTATTTGCTTTTAGGAGACATAAAGAAGACCTGAAGACATACCTGTTTTCCCAGGCTTTTAACTGAAATTTAAATTTTAAAGTGTTTTTATTTATTGTGATTTTTATCTGTTTTTAGATATTTTAAATGTTTTATATTTGTATTTTGTTTTAATCTGTACACTGCCTAGAGATTTCTATATTAGGTGGTATAGAAATTCAATCAATCAATCAATCAATCAATCAATCAATAAGGAGCCCCAGATCCTGTAGCCTAGCCTCAGAAGGAAGGTGCTCCAGGCCCCTGATCATCTTGGTTGTTCTCTGTCTTCTGCACCTTTTCCAGTTCTACAATATCTCTCTTATGATATGGCGACCAGAACTGTACGCAATACTCCAAATGTGGACACACCATAGATCTATATAAGGGCATTATAATATTAGCATTCTTATCTTCAATCTCCTTCCTAATAATCCCTAGTATGGAATTTGCCCTTTTCACAGCTGCCATGCACTGAATTGACACTTGCAACGAGCTGTCGACCACGACTTCAAGTTCTCTCTCCTAGTCAGTAACTGACAGCTCAGATCCCATCAGAGTATATATGAAGTTGGGTTTTTTTGCCCCAATATGCATCACACATTACACTTGCTTACATTTACACTTGCTTACATTGAACCACATTTGCCATTTTGTCGCCCACTCACCCATTTAGGAGAGATCCTTTTGGAACTCCTCACAATCTGTTTTTTATTTCAAAACATTGTCATCTGCAAATTTGGCCACATCGCTGGTTACCCCAACTTCTAGATCACTTATGAACAAGTTAAAGAGCATTGGTCCCAGTACAGATCCCTGGGGGACCCTACTTCTTACTTCCCTACACTGTGAAAACTGTCCATTTATTCCTACCCTGTGTTGACCCTGTCCCCTTATTCCATCACTGCTAAGTTTACTCAAGAGGCTTTGGTGGGGAACTCTGCCAAAAGCTTTTTGGAAGTCCAAGTATACTATGTCAACCGGATCACCTTTATCCACATGCGTGTTGACACTCTCAAAGAAATCCAAAAGGTTAGTGAGGCAAGACTTGCCCTTGCGGAAGCCATGCTGCTCTCCCTTAGCAAGGCCCATTTTTCTGTGTGTTTAACAGTTTTGTCCTTAAGTATGCTTCATGTCACTTTCATTGAAGAGACTGTCAGAACTGGATACTGTGCATTCCAAATATATAAGAAATAAGTTGTGGGGTAGAGCAACAAAAAATGGGGCAAGATGAGTGACCTATAGCACCAATAGGGATTGCTGATTCAGGAAGAGATGAATGTAGTCTTCCATACACATTTGCTGCAATGGAAATAGAGGTCTAGCTACTGCCTCAGAATTTCTCCAGAACCTGGGGCATTTCAGATCTCTAAACTACTGCTAGTAAGTGATCTTAATTCATCCTTTTTACACAAACTGAGGGTTAAGAGCAAAAGGAAAGATGGAGTCAGTAGTTTCCTTGCCACCACCTCCTCCATCCCATAGTCTCAGAAAACAAAATAATAAACACAGCAGCAGGGAAAATAGATAATTTAGGATTCGTTTCTTTCTTTTTTTCTAATGTAGACAAAATAATAATAATTAAAAAGAAACAAAACAATGCCATTGGGATTAGGATATATTTGGGGCACATCTGCTAAGGGAAAAAAAATCATCCTCGATCTGCAGAAATTGCAAACACATTCTCAAGATTATATACTTAATTTTCATTATGTGCAAAAGACTGCCCTATGTCCTTAATCCACAATGTCAACAGAAGCTGCACAAACAGCTTGAGAGCTTTATTTATGATTCTCACAGTACAATCATTTTTATCTTACTGGGAGTTCATATGTTCCTCTAACCAAAAGTCTATATAAAGGAAAATGCAATTTATGCACATTTAAAAGCAACAGACAGGGAGCAGGCAGTAGATCTAAATGGTTAGGAAGAGTCCCCTGAAGTAATAACAAACATTTTAAGTCTCACTAAACACACTTTAATCCAGTGTTCAATTATTTGCACCTCCACCCCCTTCACAACAACAGACTTGCTTGCCTCAAGCAGGAATGCAGTGATAGTGCTCTCTGCTAATTTAGTCTCTGACAGCAAAGAGCAGCCCATGTGTGCCCTACCAATAGCTGCGGCAAATAAGGCACTGTCTTCTCTAACCACTCAGCAATCTCCAAATCAAGTATCATTTTTTCCAATGGGTCAGTAGAATACAAATAAATTCTTTCCCACCATAAATACCACAACTTTGAAGCAATAAAAGAAAACAAGCCGACCCCGCACAGAGCATCTGTGCGCTCTTTGGGGCTGGCTACCTCTCCCCACCCCCCGCCCAGTCTCCAGCGGGGCCGAGCACCGAGTGTGGCTGCCGCCAACAGGCCGAGTGCCGCGGCTGCAGCTGCCGCCACCGCCGGGCCTGCCTCCGCCGCCTCCGCCACCTGTCGGGCCCACTGACAGTCGCTTGCCAGTCTTTGGGGCCAGCCACTTCTCCCCCACCCCCTGACCCAGTGTCGGGGCCCGCCACCGCTGCCCTCGGCCAGTTCTCCTCCTGCCCTCGGCCAGTCACCCCTCGGCCAGTCCTCCTCCTCGCCTTGCCCTTCGCCTCCTTGCCCCACCCGTCGCCGCCAGGCCGGGCCCGCCAGCAGCCAATGGTCCTCTCTCCTGGGTGCGCCAGCCAATCAGGCGCCTCCGCAGCCCAGCCAATCAGCTGGGCTGCCGGGACGCATTTTGGAAGGCACACCTAGGAGAAATATATAGATAGATACAATTAATCAGACACTGAGCAAGTTAACACATCATGGAAAACTATGGTTTCATATTACGTATGAACTCGAAAAACTGTTGCTCATTACACACTCAAGAAACTGAGGTTTATTCAGACCACAGTTGAGTGACAAACAAAATCTGAAACCACAGCTTGATCTTGGGTTACTTCCCAATAATGGTTTGAATGAACTTTAGTTTGTAGCCAGACTGTGGAAGGTTGCCAAATTTTGTTACATTGTGGGTAGGATACGTCTGGAGGTTATGAATACTCCTTAGTTGGATATTTTACCATAGTTAATTATAATCTGAACAGTTCCTGGAGTACATATGAAACACAGAAGCCCTATTCAGACATTATATTGGACATGTATGCAGATGTCTGTACACTCGTATATGTTTTTGTAAGAACAAGTTTGTTTTAAAACTCAATCTGGGTACATGCCCCACAAAAGATAGGAAGTCTACTGCTGTACTTGTGTTCAACATAATGTGTGAATAACTACACCAGTGTACAGATCTGTACCTGTGTGCACTGTGCACTCATTGAATATAATGTGTGAATAGGGCTAGAACCGCAGTTTACTTTAAACTGAAAGTAGAAGCTTTTACTTTCCTCAAATCATGTGTAAGAGGAAGAAGGGGAGGGAAGAATGTACAATCTGTGGCAATGATCATTTCAAACTGTAGTTTGAAACTGTGGTTTAAGCAATTCCAACAAACCAGGATATCAAATAACGATTTGATCCTGGTTTTTTAAATCCTGGTTTGTTAGGATCACTTAAACCACTGTTTCCTAATGTGGATGTCACAGAAAGTGTGGTTTAACAGAGCAGGGCATTTTGCATTTAGCTGGGCCCGCAAGGGGAGGAGGAAAGGCGAGGGAGCATGCAGGCTCGCATGTGGCTTTCTTGCTCATTCCTGATGAATATACCATGGTTTGCTAGGCTGTCTGAAGCAGGTCATTGAGATAAATAGCAGCTATTATGTAGCAGCGGTATATTCTAGGGGATTTAGGTCAAACAATGGGGAAAATCCCTGAACATTAATCACTAAAGATTTGCCTATCTCTAGGTCACATTTACATATATATTCCACATTCCCACTGCTTGGTGGGCATCTCAGTAGTTTTAGAAATATTTCACCATTTACAAGCTATTTGCCACAAAAGGAACATCTTTTACATGTTATCATGATGATCAGAATAAAGTTTGCAATAACATTTCTGGCAGGAACATCTGTCATTCCACTAACTTCTTCCAACTGCTTTTAACTAACCAAAAGGCAGTATGCCAGAGGCAATACAAAGTGTGGCTATAGTGAAATGTGGATTTTCAAGTTTAAAAAATCATGGCAAATTATTGAGTGAAAAGTTTGATCTAAATTAAACCAAAACCAGTAACAACGTACAGTATCCTTCTGAAGAATGAAATGTGCCATGAGTAGCACACGGATTAGAGGCAGTCACTGAACCGTGCTAGCCTAAACAAAAGAACATTTGCAACAACAATGAAAGTATAGTTCCCACAATCCTTCGCACAACTGTACTCCAGAATTCTAATTATCTTGATGTTCGTGTCCAAGTGCCTTACATTTCTGCTCAACTGTTGAAAATTTCAAGCACTGTAAAGACTGCGTACATGGATACACATCTACATAAGCAAAACTATTTGAAGCAGCAACCTTCTTAACAGATTTCCATATAATCAAGGACTTAATACCTTCACCTTCTTTCACAACAAAACAAAACAAAACAAAACAAAACAAAACAAAACAAAAACATGCTTCGGGCGGCACAGTGTGTTTGTGAGGGGGCATGTCTGCAAATGATTGTTCCATTGTGTTTGGAAATTCTCTTTGCTCTCTCTTTTATTTGTTAACTTTTAAGTACTATCTAATGATGCAGCAAACAGGAATTGTATTAGGTCAGGAAAACAATTTATGGAACTGCACTGATCATTAAAAAGAGTTTCTGCCTTCCTCCACATGCTTTTCAGAATCCTGATCAGCAATTAAAAAATTTGACTTGTTGAATTATGTATAGCTTGCCATTCACACAATGAATGAAATGAGATTTGCTAAAAGAAGTATCATGTTAAAACTCATCATTGTTCGAAAGGAAGGTTATTTCTTTGCTGTTACTTTGGACTAATTTTGTCCTTTAATTTTTTTGTAAACCACTTTGGGAGGTTCACCTGAAAAGCGGCATATATATAAATAGCTAGCTAGCTAGCATGCACAGGATAACTGGTTCTTACACCTTGCGGTGATTCAGTCCATAGTCTGGTGCAGACATCTTATTGGGTCTATACATTTCTACTAAAGGGATAGAGTTCTTCATAGCCCAGAAGACTATAGGTTGGTTTCCACCCTGCCTTCCATATTTATGCTGTCCCCATCAACATTAATTTTGGCCTGCAGAAAATCCAGGTAGTGGATTTTAATGTGGGGGATTCTATCACAATATTCATTTACTGATAATCATCATATTTCCAATAGGAGTTATTTCTCTTGCCCATTACATAGTTATTACATGATCAAGATTCAAAAGCCAAGTAGGGTAGTACCTTTATTAGGACTCAATAAAGATACTAAAATACCTTGGCTTTTGGATATTTGGCTAATAGACCAACGTAACTGTGATTTTTATAGGATCAAGGTGACACACTGAGCTTCTGGGCTGAGGGATGGGTAGAGAAAGGTGGATGTAGTGTCTACACTAATGCTAGGCATATCACTTTCATTTACAAAGCTTCCTTAATGCTAGCACTCTAAAATGCTTTTGTAAACATCAGAAATCCCGTCAAACCATTATAACACTAATTAAAATGAAAAAACAACAACCAAGAATGCTGAACCTCTGGACTATTTTTCAAAAAGAGACAGCCTAGCACTTTGATCTGTGGAAACATTTCCACAGGCAAAAAGCACCAGATGCAAAAGGGTGTGTCTGTGCACGAGGTTTCAGATTATGAGCCTGCATTGCACCCGCGGCTCTTTGGAGAGGTCAACTGGTCCTGAATTCTGAAGTCCACAGAGGCATACACACAACAGAGACATCTCTGTAATCAGTAGTTGAGAAAAAAAGGAAGGTCTTCTTCACAAGCCAATTAGACTTATAACCAGTCTACCATCAGGTCAATAGGTAGTGGAGATACAACAGAACTGATGTCAGATACTAGGTATACCCTTTGGTAAAGCTCACAACAGAATAAAGTTAACCCTGGTGACAATCTACACTACTTTGACTTGGAGAAATCAGTCAACAAGTGCACCATTGCAAGCTGCTTGGGAGAAACCAAAATACAAAGCAGCATGACTATGGTTTATAAAGCTAAGTACTCCGTTCTATGATTAACATGGGCTTTGCCTGCAGCTAACAAATAGGGCTGTGTGTGGCACCCTCTGAACACAATGAATTTGCAGACCCCCATAACACACGAAGGCAGACACTCCCAATGCAGCTGTCTCTGCACAGATTTCCAGTACTGGGCAGGACCTCATGGAGAAAATCCTGAAAGAAGTGACACTTCCAAATGTTCCCAGATATCCCTGCATGCCATCTCAATATCCCTGTGCACCTTCCCAGCTGGCTCCATGGGCTCCATTTCCAGTAGAAGAGGCCACCCCTGGCACTGGAAATGTGAGGAATTGTACCAAGATAGGAAGTGGCCACCTCCATGCAGCACTGGGGGGAGAACTGCAAATTACCAGGACCCAGGCACCTCATGCATAGCCCTACTAAAGTTTTGTCTCACCAAACTATTGAATTAAACAGGTTTGTGTGCTGAAACCAGTGGTTTTCACATACAGAGCCCTAAACAACTTGGTTTCTAAATATCTGAGGGCCAAATGGCACTTTACATAAGCCCTATTCAGTTATTACATGTACATATTTTTGTGTGTGAATGACTATATGTATTCGTTTTAAAAGAATGGCCCCCACAAACTCAGGGTGTAGATAAGAAGTATACTAATGTACCTGTGTTTAACACAATATGTGAATAACTGATCTGAACGTACAGATCTGAACATACATTGAAACAACATGTAAATAGGACTATATCAATGCATGCAGTAAAATCCCAATGGCTGCTTTTCCTAGGGAAAAGCAGTTTTAGAAGGGTCACCACTTCTCTGCTCCAAATTTCCTATGACAAAGCTGCTTCTCAGAAGCAGCAGCTGCTGCCACCCCCACATTATATTTGTGTATAATTATTTGTGTATAATGTGTATAGATTTAATCTGCATGAACACCACAGAAAAAAGGCACACAGAAAGATATTCTTATTGGCTGACCCGTTACTGTGGAACTTTCCTCTCTTTGACAAAATGTTCAAAAATCAACAGCTGAATATTTTCCAGAGATGAAATAAGAACATAAGAACAGCCCTGCTGGATCAGGCACAAGGCCCATCTAGTCCAGCATCCTGTTTCACACAGTGGCCCACCAGATGCCGCTAGGAAGCCCACAGGCAAGAGGTATGTGCATGCCCTCTCTCCTGTTGTTGCTCTCCTGCAATTGGTATCGAGAGGCATTGTACCTCTGAGGCTGGAGTTGTCCCACAGCCATCAGACTAGTAGCCATTGATAGACCTGTCCTCCATGAATCTGTCTAAACCCCTTTTAAAGCCACACAAGCAGGCGGCCATCACCACATCCCATGGCAAGGGGATGCTAAAGGCCCTTCCTTATTTGGGCTGTTTATTCAACCAACAGTCAAGGATAAAGAGGTACAGAGTCATGCACACAGCTGTTTGAGCTGGAGCTGGGGAGAGTGGGGGGAAGGCAGAATTGTACCTACCTTCCTCTTCATGACTGCCTGTTCCTGCCCAGCTGCCCCACTAGAGCATCCACACATTGCAGTGGGCAATGTGGCACTCCAGAGGCTGGTGGAGGGAAGCCCAGTCTCCAGGAATCCCACAATGCACCACATGAGCAGTGCAGTACATTGTGGAAATTCCTGAGGCCAGGTCACTCCTTCCCCAGGCCCCTATGGTGTTAATGGCTGTCGGTAGCCCATGCGCCCACAGAACTGGGCAGTGAGATAGGAGGGCACATGTGCACCTTCCTACCTCACTTTTACCCTGGGTACAAAACCCAGGCTATCTGGCGGAGAATGCCAGAATCGGGACTGCTCCCAGAGATTCTTATGAACAGCCAGACCCAGGCTAGTGTCAATCTGCGAACATTATACCTGCAAACAATATAGCAAGTATTTGAACTTGCATGTACATACATACAAGGATGAAAAGCATGTTACTTGATTAGACAAGTGACTGAAAATAATCTGCTGAAGTGCTCTGCACAGGAATCACTGCATCGATGTGGAGGAAATTCTGCAATACACTAATGTAGTATTACTGCTGAATGTACTAGCACGCTCTGTAAACAAAATTTAATATTTCAGCCTTGAAGACTACAGACCATTGCTTTCTCCAGGATTACAAAAAAGAACAGGAGAAACTTTTCAAATAATTCCCATGCTTGAAAGATAGTCACACCCCCACAGGCAAATTCACATGACCACTCCATGAGTTGCCAAGTGAGTTTTCTTTCCTTGATTCCATCATATGAGCACAAACAGTTTGCATGTTAGCACCCAACCAACTGTGGAAAGATTATAGCCTCATGCAAAATTACAATTTGTGCTTCCAACAAACAATTAAAACACACAGTTCTTATTGGACCCTTTCTATACTCTCTGCCTCCACCTGGGGCAAGCAGTGGTTAAATTTTGCCCCACAAATGGGAAAGAGAGTGAATTAAAGAACTTGTAGAGAAATAGTTGTAGTGACTGCAAATTCTTTACTGCTTTGGGGCTTTGAAAGGAACAGGCATGATCTCCAGGCTGCCAGCTGGCAATCCTAAATTGACATCAGTCAAGCTGCTTTCACCACTGAACTCTGACAGCAGCTAGAGAATGGGCTATATTTCCACAGAACTTACACAACACAAAAATCCTTTGCAAACTATTAGCTCATCAGTGGAAAAGGTTGATTGCTATAAGGTGGCTAGGTGGTAGAAAACAGCACATCGATTCATAACATTTTGCAGGGAACCATATACATCACAAAATCTTGATAGACAAGGAAGCTGTTCTCATGTGCAGACAAAACCGGGCTGAGGGAGCCAAGCGGCAAACCCACCTGTTAGCCAGGGTTAAGGGTGCAAGCGTGCCCTTAGCCCAGGCTAAACGATTGTGTGTCGGTGTCATGCAGCTTCGCGCGGTGCCAACACAGCAGCAGTGTCCCAACCAGTGCCAGGGGATCTCTGCACCTCAGCACAGACAGAGGGAAAGTCTGCGGGGGAGGCAAGCTTTTCAAGGCTTCCTCCACACACACCCCAAACCCTTTCTCACTGATAGTGAGAAAGGCCTCAGGAAATGATTGGGTTTGGTTGTGTGTTTTTTAAAAACCAAATCCAAAGCTACCAAAGTTGACACGGTTGGATAAAGATTATTTAGAAGCTGTAATAACAGAATAGGCAGCAAGACAGGCAGAAGTTATTATAAAAGGAAATAAAAACACCAGGCCTAGATGGATTGATCCCAGACTTTAATAACCCCTTTCGTGAGCAACTAATAAAATCCTCAGTTGAAGAGCTTGATGATTTCTTTAACAAAGGTAGACTTGCCTGTAACTTGGCTGGAAGGCAGGACAGTCCTGATACGAAAACTAGGAATGAATAAGAAGGAAGTACAGTCCTATAGACTAACAACAACTTTACAAAACTACTAGCCAAAGTGCCCATTAGAAACGATGGGAAAGAAGCAATTTTCAATCTCTGGAGGAAGGGACCTTGAGGAAAAATGCCCCTGACCCAGTTCTTTTCGCTGGGGCATTCTCATTGCACAGCTCTCTCTGTATTCATGACTCTAACAATTAAAGTGAAGGGGATATGAGAGTTAACGTAAGGTAGATGTGCTGAGGGGCTGATTAAATAACCATAAAAAGAACAGAAATTGGGTAAGATAGCTGTTGTAAAAATGAATGTTATGCCCAGATGTATTTATACTTTAAGGGGACTTCCGTTGCTTATTCCTCAAAGATACTTTCGAGAAATTGACAGAGCTGTGAGGAGGTTCCTCTGGGGTAATGGCAGGCCTCGTGTTGCTTTTAATAAACTCCAGTTGGCCGCAGACAAAGGGGGCTTCAACCTAGTGAATCTTAGATTGTACCATAACACGTTTTTAATTGCACAAGCAATCCACTGGCATGCCAACACAGATGGGGAAAGGCCAGAATGGGCTCAAGTGGAGCTAGCAGAATTGAAACCATTGGAGGGATGGAAAGCACTTGGCTCCAGATATCTTAAACATCCCCACTACCAATCCCCTACTATTCTAGCAGCCTGACACGCCTGGAAGGAACCGGCAAGGCAACTAAACTTTGATCCCTATGCCCACATGGATATGACACGGTGGGGTAACCCACATATATTGATAGGCATACAACCAATTTCATGGAAACATTGGATTGATAAAGGGATTTACCAGTTATCACAGCTGAAAAATGTAAATGATAGCTACAAACCTTTTGCAAGAGGAGTTCCATCTACCACCGGCATGTGCCTGGCAATATATGCAACTGAGACATACCATATCAGCTCAATTCGGTCCAGACGCCTTGGCGACCCCAGCAACTCCAGCTATCTTTCGGCTTGCTATTAAGATGGCCTCTCTCTCAAAACTAAATAAGTACCTATATGCCAGTGTGCATAGAGACATAGACCCTGGGTTAGATTTACTTAGGGACAAATGGAACTTGGAACTTTCTGATAAACTGTCACCTGAGCAATGGCAAAATATTTTAAGTAGTGTTCAATGCAGTACATTGGATCTTAAATTGCGCCTCATCTAGCAGAAGATTATTTTCAGGGCCTACTGGACTCTTCTATACTTTATGCGATTAAAAATGTCCTCAAATAGTAACTGTTGGAGATGCAATAATCCACAGGCCAATTTAACACATACGTTCTGGGAATGTTCCATAGTGCAAGGCTTCTGGAGAGAGGTCACTATGCAAATTAACTTAGTGCTGGATTCTTCTCTTGCACTGAAGGATCAAAATGCAGTGTTGGAGTTTATTCCAACCAGCTGGGGACTAAAATACAGCTCTAAACAATGGCTTTGGCGGAGCCTGCTGGTTGCCAAGAGGTTGATATCAAGGCTGTGGAAATCTCCCAATCCCCCTCGGTGCGAGGCCTGGGTACAGGACCTGCTTAAGCTTGTGGCACATGAAAAATGGGCCCTCTTAAAAGTAAATAAATTGCATAAATGGTCTGAAATTTGGGATAACTTTCTTAATCTTTTCTTAGAATAAGAATCCTTCTGACCTATCCACATCTTCTAGTGCAATGGTGATTCTCCCTTCTTCTCTTCCTTTTTTCTTCCTTCCTTTCTTTCCCCTCCCTCTTCTTTCTGGGGGGGTATGGGGGTGGGGTGGGGGGCAATTTGGGGATGTTGTTGCAAAATATAAATTGTTATAAAATGTTTAAAAACATTAAATTTTAAAAAAGAACAGAAATGTGAGAGACGTTTGAAATGTGCAGGGTTTGGGGGTTTATATTTAATAATTTGTAATTATTTCTTCACAACAGGGGCTGTGTAGTATACTAGCAACAGCGAGATCCTGTGTTGGTGACAGTTGTTGGTTTTAAATATCAAGATTTTGTTTCCCCATTGTGGGCAGCTATATTTTAAACTGTGGTTTGGAACATTAAGCAATGCAGTTTCTTATATGGCCAGCAGATATCACTGGTCAACATGAACATTATGAAAAAGAAAGGAGGTGGGAACCTGAAATGCAATAAAGTAAATTATAGGAAAGGCAAAGAGCAGAGGCCCAATCCTTCACAGAAAACAACGGCACTCATTTTAAGGGGAACTAAAGATGGGAGTGTACAGCAGGTAAGAACATTCTAAACCTTAAACACCCCAGAAGGTAGGGGGACACATAGATTTTGTAGCATGAGAAACCAACCCATGACACACACTTGGAAATCATATATGTTAAATAAATATATGATCCTAGCTACAATTTCAGCACCTAGATTAAGAGGGTGCAATGGACAATATATACGTCAATACAAAGTTAGTTTTATATCTTATTATAGTTTTTTCCCCTCATGGTAACAGGGTTGCAGTCTGGGCTAGGCCCCCTGGAGCTCCAGGCCTTCATAAAGTGTACCCTCCTCCTGCCTCCCATGCTTGGGCCCTGAATAGACTAGCACTTCCATACTAACATTTTTGTATTTATATTCTTGCACAGTACGATATGATGGAATAAAACATTTAAAAAAAAATACATTATTTGCTTTCTACTCAAAAGACAGAGAAGAAGAACTGTTTGAGAATCTAAGAAAGAACAAATTCTTAAAGACTTATTTTTCCATTCTTAGCAAAAGGATCTTCATAAATGGCAAAACAAGATTGCAGTAGATAGATATTCAAACAAGTTCAACATGTTGGGGTTAAAAAAATGAAATGATATCGTTCCAGATCTGATTTAAACTCACAAATACTATGTCTCCTGATCACTCACCTCCTTAGGGTCAGGAAGTGCAGTCTGTTACAAGCAATTATGATTAGTGGGTATTCCCATTTCAAAAATAGCTCATAAAAGCTCAGTGCACCTTACTGCTTGAAACAGAAGACTCCTGAAGACAGAGAAACTTTCATCATGTATAAATTACATCCAAACAAATGAAGAGCTTCAAAGTATTATGGGGGTGGGAACAAGGGGAAAAAAAGAAGCTTCTTTATTAGGAAGTAATTGCCTTCTGAAGGAAATCAAGGTGTTTTTGGATACAGGCATATCTGTATCCAAGCATTAAGTTCAGTGTACCTTAATAAAGAGATGAAAGATTTTGTGCAATTTTCTTGTAATTATTTTTTCTAAGCATGTTTCTTAACAGGATGAAATGGAATTTTAGAGCTCCTAGACCAGAATTCATTCCTCTAAGCCAGGGATTCTCAAACTTGGGTCCTCAGGTGTTATTGGACTTCAACTCCCATAATCCCCAGCCTCAGTGGCCTTTGGTTGGGGATTATGGGAGTTGAAGTCCAATAACACCTGAGGACCCAAGTTTGAGAATCACTGCTCTAAGCATTTCCAATCCAACACCGCAACTGGTTGTTCAAAATTTTAAGTGTGTGGTAAGATTTAAAAAGGTACTCATGAAGGTTCCAATATGCTTCATTGCAAACACTATAAATTTATAACGCTCCTTAACTTTCAGCCTATACCAAATGAAGGTAAACACCCATAGAGTTGTATGCTCCAGGGTACGGTTTCTCAAATGCAGCCACCATTTTTGAGACTATGAAGCCACCAAGATCCCAGTTCACTCTACCGACTTGTATGGGCTATGATTGTGCTGTGGCCAGCATCAGTCTTACGGTCAGGCAATCCCAGTGGCCATCAGGAACCCATCTTTATTTGTTTGTTGTTTCTCTATGTAAACCACTTTGGAAACATCTGTTGAAAAGCGATATATAAATAGTTGTTGTTGTTGTAGCTGCAGCTGGAGCAGAGGCAAACACCTACTAATTTGTGCTTAAAGGTGCCTCTCACCCCGCAACCTCCTGGTGATGCCCGCATCGGCCACTCCTGGCAATGGCGGAAACAGAACTTGCTTGCTAGTCTACAAAACTAAGCAACAGCTGAGAGCAAGCAAGTGAAAATGGACTGCGGATGGTGTCCTGAAAGATGAGGCTTTCTTGGAATGGGGGAAGGTGTGGAACCAGCAAGGGAGGTGATGCTGGTGTCAGCATCAGGGCAGCATTAGTGATGGGGGCACTCCAGGGTGTGTCTTGCCTGAAGTGCCATTTGGGCTAGGACTGGCCCTGGTTGTGGCCATTCCTCAGATCACCCCAACCTTTCTGTGGCTTCCCTAGCAGCCACAGTCCAAAACCCATTTGAGAACCAGGGAAACAAAGACTGAAAAAATAAGAGGTAGTCAACCTCAGCAGGAAATATCAACATCAACTTTTTTTTAAAAAGAGGTTGTGAAGAATTGACTCAGCAAAAAAGTATTTAGGTTAAAATTGTGTGCATTTTTGTATATTGCTTGGTTTGGATGAAGAAAGCAACTGTTGCCAGTTGTCTGGATCCTAGTTACACTCTCTAGCAGGCGTGGCTAGATTTGATTGATGGAAAGAGTTCCATGGGTTTCAGAACCTGAGCGGCAGGAACGGTTGAGAACTGACAATGGTGAATTAACCTACAGGCTAAAAACTAGATGCTGAAGGACTGACAAGGAAAACAGTTGGTTAAAATAAAAAGAACAAGGAAGAAGACGAAATGGTGGGCTGGAGTTAAGGAAATGAGCTGATGGAAGCAAGGTTAGGAAGAAAAAGTGTGAAGTCTTTTGTTTCCACTTTCCGAACAGCTTCCAGAGCAAAACCCAGCCACTTCTATCTGTCAGAGCCATCGCTGCTGAAGCCCAACATTATCAGAGGCTGAAGAAATCCTGTAAATAGTTATCTTTTAATTTCTATATTAAATTTAAAAGGATCACCTTTTGGAGAAATAATAGGTTCTCTTTACTTTCTCACTTGGTGTGACACGCGTACCTACAGCATTTACCTCCTGCCAGGGGTAGTGAAAATTGACTACTGAAAAGAGAAATATTATTATAGGGAAAGTTCTCAGTGAAAGCAGATCCAGGAAGAAGACAGAGAAGTTTGGTTGCCAGGTTACAGCATGGCAGAAGCGCCACATAGGTAACAACCACTGTATTCATCAAGTGCTCACATCTTCTTACTTTCGTTATGACATGTATACATTATTTCATTATACAGTACTGGCTGAGGCAATGTTTTCTGTAATCTGCAACTGACTAAGGGCCAACTACTGATTGATATGGTAATAGTGATGCTCTGTATACTCTGATTTTTGCAATAGCAAAGTCTGTAAAATATAGAGATGCATGTCTACACAGTCGACACACACTGAGACAGAGACACAATGGACACATACTTTTCACTGTGGTGAACTGGGCTCACCAGCATTGGACACCTTAAACAAGTGTTTCTACAACATTGGGCACTAACAAACAAGTGTCTTCACACTTTACAGCATGTATTGCTACAAGCACCAGTGGCTTATTGAACAAACACTAATGTTGCTTTCAATATGAATTGGCCCTAACATCTCATGATTTAATGAACACACGGCTTAATATAATTGCTCTGATCCCGCAAGCATTCAGGGGCTTCCTCTTCCTCTTCAACGTTGAGCAGGTTCTATTTGGTGTCAGAAGTTCTGTTCAGTTGATCAAATGTGGGTACACTCGATTTGCAGAGGACGGGCATGCTGACATTCATTGGCCCAACTTCCAGTTGTTCAGACTATATGGAGCCTATTGTACCTTTCAAGTTGGACTTCTCATCAGCATGTTTTACAAAATAATGAAACAGCCACCTCAGCTCTACAGGGGGAAAGCAAACGCATGCTCTGAGCTACAGTAATTCCCTATGCATATTTTTAAATGGCAATGTTTACATTTAAATTTGGCCTTATACTTAACATTATTTTTGGCCTATCCAGTACTGAGCAGTAGGGACATGCAGAACATTTCAACTTGAAACATGCCATTTCAAGTGTTTTGAGCTTGAAACAGAATGCCCTCTAAAAAAGGGCCCATTTCAAACTCGGAGCAGAACAACCCCATTTTCATCTAATGTCTCAATGTTTCAAGCACTATTTTGGAGGCCTGTTTTTCCCTTGCTGGTTGGTTTTCTGGCACTGGCTTCTGATTGGCTTGCAATCTCTTTGCTTCTTGGTTGGCTTGTTATCATACAAATCAAGTGTCATCATGGGCAACTGTGCCCCCATTGGCTAGGGGGAGGGAGGAGGGAGCGGGCAACACAAAAGAAGGGAATTTTAAATTCAGAATTTATTCAACAGGACTGGAGGCAGAGAGATCCCTTATACTGTGCCTCTCTTGAAGAAGAGGATACATCAGGACAAGAGGAGGAAGGAAGGTTTGATTTTGTGTTTTTTTGTTTTCTCACCACTGAGTACAATACGCTGTGCTATTGCTGCTATAACTATCTGGTTTTGCTGGATCGCTGATTGACAAAGGCAGAACTGCTTTCCTTGAGTTGAGTTGAGTTGAGTTGAGTTGAGCTGAGCTGAGCTAGGAACAGAAGCAGCCAGTGAGGGCAGCGCTGGGGTGACGGCAGAGTATAAGCAGCACCTGCAAGCTGCTGCGCTCCACCTGCTATCCTGTGCAGGGGGTGGTGCTCCTCCCAGCATCTGGCACAGCTGTGGTGTGGTCCTAGCCTCTGCGCATGCATGGAGCCTCCTCACACGTGCAGAGACCAGGTGCTGCTTACACACTGGGAAGCACCTGCTTATTATTCCTCAAAGGTGCCTCTTGCCACCCTCCCCACAAGCGCGGTCCTCACCGGCTGCTCCTGGCTAGGAAGTAATGTAAGGAGTTGAGTTATAATTGTGTGAGAGAGAGCAACTTGTGCCAATTATGTTACTGCTGAGGAGGTCTTAAAGACAGGAAGGATTATTCATCTCTCTTGTGTTCCAGAGTCTTTCTCAATGGTTCCCACATTTTGTATGTACTGTTCATTTAAGAGAAGTTTCTGTTCTTCTCTTGACATAACTTGGAGAGGAGAGCTGGTCTTGTGGTAATCAGCATGAATTTTCCCCTTAGGTAAGCAGGGTCCACCCTGGTTGCATTTGAATGGGAGACTACATGTGAGCACTGTAAGATATTCCCCTTAGGGGATGGAGCCGCTCTAGAAAGAGCAGAAGGTTCCAAGTTCCCTCCCTGGCATCTCCGGAAACCTTGGAGAAGCCGCTGCCAGTCTGGGTAGACAATACTGAGCTAGATGGACCAATGGTCCGACTCAGTATATGGCCACTTCCTATGTTCCTATGGTTTATTTCAGTGCAGATGTTGCAACTATTTCCAAACCTTCAGGCTGTAAAAGGTGAGCAAGTTTTCAACATTGAAGTTTGAAAGATGTGCTTCAACCATATAAAACTGTAAGCACTTTTATTTTTGTGTTTTGTTTATTGTGTTTTGAGATTCAAATTAAAAACAGTCATTTAGAAATTACTAGACCTATTCTTCCATCAGACCTGTTTCAGTTTCCACGAAATATCTATACTTGTGGATGAAGGTGATTGTTTTTCTTAAGCTAACAATTGTCCACCTCCCCCCGCCGCCCTCTATTTATATTATGGGTACATTTTCATATTATTGGATTTTGTACACTATTATTACATCCCTTTCAAGTAATTGGTGACTTATTGTTCTCTACTTTGCAATTTACTTGAGATTTGTTCACTCTGTTTTCTCACTTGATGTATATTGCCACTTACTCTGATGAAGAAATCAAAAATGAGGTTTAGTGCTATGAATTTATGATCTCTATTCAATATTGTATAACCTACTGCATGACTATTTAAATATGGTCCTTATTTTGGTTTTCATTTAACATTGTATTATGATGGTTTCTATCTGTGGCTCTTACTTTATGGCCCCTTGTAAGATTGTATCACTCGTATGACTATCAATAATATGTTTCCTGTTTGAGTATCTATTTAATATTGCATTATTCAGTATATGGGTACAGATTATGATATTGTTATAAATATATTTTTGATCTTCTTCATACATTAGTTTGCTGTTTTCTTCTTTCTTCTTTACTTAATTATGTTACTGCAGCACAGGCCCTGTGGCTGGCAGTGGATTCTGGGTCAGTGATTCTTTTTTGGCCATTCTTGGATTGCTTTTGAAATGTGTGTTCTGTGTTGGGAGGGACAGATTCCCTTTTACTGTGTGCTTCCGCAGTGTTTTTCAAGGCAAGGTTGCAAAATGTATTGCAAATTGCAATGTAAAATTTATGTTCATATACTCTGTGAGTGTGACTCGTTCTGGCCGTAGGGAACAGTGGGGAAATTTGAAACACCCCATTGTTTCCCATGGGTGTTTCATTTGGTACATAGGAACATAGGAAACTGCCATATACTGAGTCAGACCATTGGTCTTTCAGTATTGTCTTCACAGACTGGCAGCGGCTTCTCCAAGGTTGCAGGCAGGAATCTCTCTCAGCCCTATCTTGGAGAAGCCAGGGAGGGAACTTGAAACCTTCTGCTCTTCCCAAGTGGCTTCATCCCCTGAGGGGAATATCTTGCAGTGCTCACACATCAAGTCTCCCATTCAGATGCAACCAGGGCAGACCCTGCTTAGCTATGGGGACAAGTCATACTTGCTACCACAAGACCAGCTCTCATCTATGGTTCTGTTCTACGGACACCAAAGTGGGTTGTGTGGAAGGCCATGATGGGTGCTACCTACGACCCAATCTACAAAAGAAATGGGCAGGCGAGTGATTTTAAACAAATTTTTAACCTTTCCTCCCAATATCCCATAGAATCCTATTGGGGAGGAAGTTAGAAATTTGTTTTAAATTGCCCGATTGCCCATGGGAAACAATGGGGTGTTTCAAGTTCCCCCATTGTTCCCTATGGCCGAAACACTCAAAACGTTTAAAGTTGTTTTGTCTAAACAGCCAGCTTGGTCGCTGTTTTGACAAAATATTTTGGCTGTTTTGCATTTCATTTTGAGCTAGGAACAGAATGCAAAATCTGCTTCTTGCATATCCCTACTGAGCAGGCAAAAAACTTGTTTTCCTTGATTTACAGATACATACTACAATGCTTATAACACAAAGATAAGAACATACCAGTGTAGTCTTC